>NC_140007.1:31612967-32212967 GCF_964263955.1 Coregonus lavaretus
TCCCACACCTTTCAGCCTTTTCTTTCTGTTACAATAATACATTCACTGGGTTACAGTTCACTGGGTTACAGGGTTACAGAGTATTTAAGATGTCAATTAACCCTTTATGCCCTTTATGACAGCACTTCCTGCAACCTTAGTCTTAACACGGGTAGCTTACATATGGAGTCCCATGCCTAAGGCGGTGCTGTGTGTGGTGAGAAACTCCTACCAAACCCAGACTGTGAATGAGGGATAGAGATATTTACAGGTTGCTGTTGGCATGGCAACAAAAAAACTGCTCTCATCCATAAAAAAAAGTAGCTGCCATATTCTGAGCAACAAGAGAGAAATGAACACAACATTCCTCTTTGAAATGGAGGGCACACCTATTGCTGAATAAATTATTATATGTGCAAACCAGATTAGTGTTAGACTGTATTATATATGGTGCCAAAGTATCTTATCTCTGCTAATAATAATGTAAAACTAAAAATAACAGCCCAGTATGAATGAGTGAAGTAATAGTGGCGTGTGAATGTACCACTACAGTGGGCATATCCACAGTAGTGTATGACTGCAGAGCGGCTCACAGTGCCGTGGTCTATCTATGGTTATTTTCACCTCCTCCTCTATGCTTGGGCTCTAATCACGACACAATGGGAGTTACAGTTTTTTACGATTGCTTACACACTAAAATTAAACTTTTCCCACAATTAGCAAAACCTTACACTCAAGGAGCAAAGCACAAGGCTAGATTTGCACAACTGTAAGCACATTGTCAGCTTCACACTATTTGCAAAACACTATTTGCAAAACATTACACACAGTGATTTGCAAAACACTAAACACACTTGTATACATCAGACACAGAAGTATATCATGATGTCACTTCCTTGCAATTCCAAAGCACTGACTGTCAAATTACCACACCTATGAGCCAATCTGTTAAACACAGCCATCAGGTGCACAAACACATGATTGCTAAATTGTAGACACACCAATCAGGTTTAAGCACTATAAAAATGCAGCAGGTAGGTTCACCTGCCTTCAACCAAAATGGAAGGAGTCAGAAGAAGAGTGAGGGTGAGAGGAGGAGTACACAGAGGAAGAGAAGGAGGTAGAGGAAGAGGCAGAGACCGAGCCAGAGGTCGAGGAAGACCTGAAGCAGGAGGAGATCGTGCACAAAGAAGAAGAGGACCAAACTTATCAAATGACATTCGTGCAACACTCGTGGACCATGTTGTGAACCACGGATTGACGCTGAGGGAGGCTGGACTGAGAGTTCAGCCAAATCTTAGCAGATATACAGGTAAAAGAAGATCTGTCTACAGTTACAGTAATCAGCCGCTTATTGTATGCACCATATCAGCACTTGTGATACCCCTTCCTGTGACATTGTACAGTAAGTTACATGTATTATTCTCTACATAGGATTGAGGGTCGGGAACGACAAGGAGGAAGGGGGCCCATATTCACGCAAGAACAAGAGAGAGAGATAATAAACATGGTTTTGGCCAATAATGCTATCAGGCTCAGAGAACTACAAGCCAACATTATCAGTGACCATGCCATTTTCAATAATGTCCATCAGGTCTCTCAATCAATACTGGCACACATCCTGAAAAGACATCAGGTTCAAATGAAACAACTTTATCAAGTGCCTTTTGAGCGGAATTCAGAGAGGGTCAAACGGCTGCGGCATGAGTATGTGGAGGTTTGTATTGTTCACTTTAGCACTGTGATGTTGCATACTGCACACATGACTTTTTTACATTGACTGTATACTAGACCTATCCTGAACTACACAATCTTGTCTTTCACTGTATTTCAGAGAGTTTTGCAGATGGATGCTGAGGAAATCCTGCATGAATTCATATACAGTGGGGAGAACAAGTATTTGATACACTGCCGATTTTGCAGGTTTTCCTACTTACAAAGCATGTAGAGGTCTGTAATTTTTATCATAGGTACACTTCAACTGTGAGAGACGGAATCTAAAACAAAAATTCAGAAAATCATATTGTATGATTTTTAAGTAATTAATTTGCATTTTATTGCATGACATAAGTATTTGATACATCAGAAAAACTTAACTTAATATTTGGTACAGAAACCTTTGTTTGCAATTACAGAGATCATACGTTTCCTGTAGGTCTTGACCAGGTTTGCACACACTGCAGCAGGGATTTTGGCCCACTCCTCCATACAGACCTTCTCCAGATCCTTCAGGTTTTGGGAATGTCGCTGGGCAATACGGACTTTCAGCTCCCTCCAAAGATGTTCTATTGGGTTCAGGTCTGGAGACTGGCTAGGCCACTCCAGGACCTTGAGATGCTTCTTACGGAGCCACTCCTTAGTTGCCCTGGCTGTGTGTTTCGGGTCGTTGTCATGCTGGAAGAGCCAGCCACGACCCATCTTCAATGCTCTTACTGAGGGAAGGAGGTTGTTGGCCAAGATCTCGCGATACATGGCCCCATCCATCCTCCCCTCAATACGGTGCAGTCGTCCTGTCCCCTTTGCAGAAAATCATCCCCAAAGAATGATGTTTCCACCTCCATGCTTCACGGTTGGGATGGTGTTCTTGGGGTTGTACTCATCCTTCTTCTTCCTCCAAACACGGCGAGTGGAGTTTAGACCAAAAAGCTCTATTTTTGTCTCATCAGACCACATTACCTTCTCCCATTCCTCCTCTGGATCATCCAGATGGTCATTGGCAAACTTCAGAC
Source organism: Coregonus lavaretus (assembly GCF_964263955.1). Lineage (NCBI taxonomy): Eukaryota > Metazoa > Chordata > Actinopteri > Salmoniformes > Salmonidae > Coregonus > Coregonus lavaretus. The sequence goes on from NC_140007.1 coordinate 31,615,676, forward strand.
GGGCCTGGACATGTGCTGGCTTGAGCAGGGGGACCTTGCGTGCGCTGCAGGATTTTAATCCATGACGGCGTAGTGTGTTACTAATGGTTTTCTTTGAGACTGTGGTCCCAGCTCTCTTCAGGTCATTGACCAGGTCCTGCCGTGTAGTTCTGGGCTGATCCCTTACCTTCCTCATGATCATTAATGCCCCACGAGGTGAGATCTTGCATGGAGCCCCAGACCGAGGGTGATTGACCGTCATCTTCAACTTCTTCCATTTTCGAATAATTGCGCCAACAGTTGTTGCCTTCTCACCAAGCTGCTTGCCTATTGTCCTGTAGCCCATCCCATCCTTGTGCAGGTCTACAATTTTATCCCTGATGTCCTTACACAGCTCTCTGGTCTTGGCCATTGTGGAGAGGTTGGAGTCTGTTTGATTGAGTGTGTGGACAGGTGTCTTTTATACAGGTAATGAGTTCAAACAGGTGCAGTTAATACAGGTAATGAGTGGAGAACAGGAGGGCTTCTTAAAGAAAAACTAACAGGGCTGTGAGAGCCGGAATTCTTACTGGTTGGTAAGTGATCAAATACTTATGTCATGCAATAAAATGCAAATTAATTACTTAAAAATCATACAATGTGATTTTCTGGATTTTTGTTTTAGATTCCGTCTCTCACAGTTGAAGTGTACCTATGATAAAATATTACAGACCTCTACATGCTTTGTAAGTAGGAAAACCTGCAAAATCGGCAGTGTATCAAATACTTGTTCTCCCCACTGTATATTGATGAGGCAGGGTTCAACCTCACAAAAGCAAGAAGGAGAGTTAGAAATATCATTGGCCACAGGGCTATAATCAATGTCCCAGGGCAACGTGGGGGTAACATCACCCTTTGCGCTGCAATTTCACAGCATGGGGTTCTCCTCCATCATGCCAAAATCGGCCCTTACAACACACCTCACATTCTCGCATTTTTGGACCGATTGCACCACATCGTCACAGCAGGTAATGAAATGCACCAGATGCAATACACTGTCATCTGGGACAATGTGTCATTCCACCGCTCTGCTTTGGTCCAGAACTGGTTTCAACACCATCCACAGTTGACAGTACTATACCTTCCACCATACTCTCAGTTTCTAAACCCTATCGAATAGTTTTTCTCTGCATGGCGGTGGAAGGTTTACGATCTCCAGCCCCAGGCTCAGGTACCCCTCATTCAGGCCATGGAGGACGCCTGTGACCAAGTCGACGCCGCAGCTGTGCAAGGATGGATTCGACATTCAAGACGGTTCTTCCCGCGTTGTCTTGCTAATGAGGATATTGCTTGTGATGTTGATGAAATTCTCTGGCCAGATCCAGCTAGGCGAAGAGATAATGTATACTATGTTTACTGTAGTATTTTCTGTACAATATTGTCATTTTTTTTCAGATTATTTTTTATGTTTGTTGTTGTTGTTATTTACTGTAATTGTAACCTGTACTGGATACAGTATTTTACGTTTGTCTGTTGTTTGCTGAGCTAACAGTGTTATGCACACTACTGTAGTAAACTGGGACATGTTTTGTTGTGATTCTCCATGTTGACATGTTGACTGATTTGGGTATATGGAGAGAAATAAATGATATTTTCCTCAGTCTGCAGCATTGGTCTTGTGTAGTGTTTGTATAGTTGCACTTTCTCTGTGTACTTCATTTACAGTACTCTAATCACTGAGAATTAGACTTGCTAAAAGTGTTTTAGGTTAGCAACAGCAGTGTGTAACTGGTTCAAAAAGATTGAAGTCATATGAAATGTGTGTGTTTTGTATGGTAACAAAATATTGTTTTTATGAAGTCGTGTATAGTTTTGACAAAAGTGTTCCATTTTGCAAATGATCTGAAGTGTTGTGCTACTTTGGTGTAGGGTTGTACTAATTGTGTGTAGTGTTTTGATACTGGCCCTGTTTTCAAAATTGTGCTTAAACAATTGAAAAAAACTGTAAACAAAGTTACATCCCCACACACTGAGGACTGCTGGATTCTCTAAGCACTGCCCAGGCTGTTCTGCTGTGTTCACGTCATGTTGGAAACTCGGAACTACCGAGTTAAAATGAACGTAAGTTATTTGCATAGAGCTTCATATTGGTTGATTCTGATACTTCCCATGTGGGAAACTTGGGTATCATCATTCTACAATTAGTAAGCAAGTCGGAAATGTCTGAGTTTCCGAGTTTCCGACATGACTTGAACGCGGCATTAGACATACAGAAGGAGAGCAAGAGAGAGAACTGGGGGATATAGACAGAGAGAGACAGCATGAAAGAGAGAGAGAGATTCTATACAATCCCATCAACTGTCTGAAATTAAGATTACACTAGGCCCGTGCTACAAAACTGTTTAAAACCACAATTCCCTTTAGTCAGTATCTGTCTCCTTCCTTCCCCTCCTGGGCTATCCTGTATAACTATCTCTGTGTTTACACCAACTGAAAACAGGTTCCTTTCTGCCCATAAACCACCATGCATTCCCCACCCCTACCCCCACCTACTAATTTAGCCCCCCACAGTGAAACTTGGCACACCCCAGGAGCAGCTGCAGAGAGGCCTCCAACGTACACGCTCTGGAAACACACCCCCACCACACAGGCGGGGTACCGGGGGGCATTGGGCATTGTGGTTTTGTACTCTCTCTGTGTGTGTGTGTGTGTGTGTGTGTGTGTGTGTGTGTGTGTGTGTGTGTGTGTGTGTGTGTGTGTGTGTGTGTGTGTGTGTGTGTGTGTATGTGTGTGTGTGTGTGTGTGTGTGTGTGTGTGTGTGTGTGTGTGTGTGTGTGTGTGTGTGTGTGTGTGTGTGTGTGTGTGTGTGTGTGTGTGTGTGCGTGCGTGCGTGTGTGTGTGTGTGTGTGTGTGTATGTAAGAGAGGGAAAGAGAGACAGAGAGAGACAGAGAGAGAGAGAGAGAGAGAGAGAGAGAGAGAGAGAGAGAGAGAGAGAGAGAGAGAGAGAGAGAGAGAGAGAGAGAGAGAGAGAGAGAGAGAGAGAGAGAGAGAGAGAGAGAGAGAGAGAGAGAGAGAGAGAGAGAGAGAGAGAGAGAGAGCAAGAGAGAGAGCGAGAGGTAGAGAGAGAGAGGGAGAGAGAGAGCAAGAGAGAGAGCGAGAGGTAGAGAGAGAGAGGGAGAGAGAGAGGGGGAGCAGGTTTAGGAGTACCTAATCTCTGTATCTTGTATGTATTTATTTGGGTGGCACATGGCGTAGGCCTGAAGCAGACAGAGAGAGAGAATGAAGAAGAGAGAGAGAGATCTGAGGACTGATAGCACATGACCGTTAAATCGACTTATACACTATCTACCACTCAGCAAGGGAACAGTAAGGATGACATACCACTGGCTGAAAGACAAGAGAACACACACACACACAAACCCCCTCCACACTCACGTTGATACACATGGACCTTTCTCGCATCTAATTGCACCTCAACTTCACTATTTGACTTTCTACTTCCCACTTTAATTCATGCTGTAACTACTGCCTTGTGTTTGCTTATGTTTTTATGTTTGTTGTGTAGTTTTGCACAGGTGGGGGTTGGACATGGGTGAGTCCCCTGCTGTGTCCCATCAATAATTACATATGTGATATTCAGGAATACTCTCATTTAGTAGGACTGGAAATCCCACATAGTCCTCTATAACATAATTTGCATACTCTTCTCACTCATGCATGGAGTAGAAAATAGTTTCCTGCCCAGGCTCCAACCTTGTATTACTGTAGATCAAGTTACTGTACATTTCCAAACTTGGCCCTCACAGATTTGTTCCTTGGACATCAATCTGTGTCAAAATAAAAGGCTGTGGCCCAAAAGCAATGTAACAGTGATAAAGTGTTGAAAACGGGGACATTTAAGAACTATAACATGACATAATGAAATGTAAAGTGTAGATTGATTCCTGTGGGTAATAAATGTTGTTGCTCGAAAATCTATCACATCATCCATAACAAACACACACAAAAAAAGGCAAACTAAACTAAATCTCAGACTCTAGATGCACCTGCCAAGAGGCTTTATCATGAAAACGATCTAGCCTATAGGAAATAAGTGTTTAATTAAGCAGAAAAATAAAGGCTATGCATCTACACAGGTAACACACCTGAGAAAGAATGGTTGAATAATCCACACCTCAATCCAATAATCAAGATTTTAGTGGTACTGATATTTAAATCTAATTATTGTAATTTGAGTCTTTTGTTCACACTAATCTCAAGGGTCCTTGGAGAGCTTGACCCAACACCATAGTGGGGGTTGGTGTGATTCCCTGAAGGCATCATTTAAAATGGTGGCATTCTCAACTGACAATGAACACACACAAAACCTCTACTATCCTGTGCCTAAAGGGTGTATGTATTCATAACCTTTGGTCAGTCATCCTAGTCAATCACTGTATCAGAATGTCTATCCATCCATCTCCAACCCTAAGTATAGCCTAGCTAAATACATTATTTACCATTTCACCTTAGATTAACACAGGATTAACAAAATCCAAATCAATGTCTATTGCATGAGATGATCAAATGGTGAACTCATTCAAATGTAAATCCTAAACAGAAGTGGTTTTAACTTTAATGGAGGGAGGATGCTGCTATACTGCTGCTGGATAGCCTACTCTTTTGTTCCCGCCTGAGACCCTCATAGGGACAAAATAGGCACGGTTACTGCTCTCATGTCAAACACTGTAAAATGCAATCCACTATTATTTATTTATAAGCAAACACTAAAATTGAACATTTCATGAATGTGAATAAATGCACTACGGGGGATAAGTTCTAAAAAGACATGCAATGTAGTGTACCAGAGCAGGGAGTGCCTGTGGACCGATCCGCATCTATCCTGCACAGGACAATGCCAAGTGGTGGGGTGCACACATATCCTACTGTAACTATAGCTACCCGGATTGCCACTGAGCATAGTTTTGCTTTTCATAGCATGGGCACGAATCTTGTCAATATAAATGAATGTTTGTCAATTAGTACAAGACATTCAAACGAATAAATTACAATACATTTAGTCTAGGATGTTCAAGGCTTGTGGTGCGCAATTAGCCCTCCCAATGAAAAATGTGATGGCTTTTGTGGATTTATGCTATCATACGAGGTAAAGGTGAACATTATCAAATATTTTGATAATCTATAAACCCTCACCTCCCCCTTCCATACAATGCCCTCCTCCAAGGCACACACCAACCACCCCGACATCCCCCATTTGGGCACGCCGCTGGCACCCAATGTATGCGCGCGCACTCAATTGTCCTACATTGTAGGAGTCTGTACCAGACATAGGCTACTAGACATAGGCCTACTTTTTATCATTGCTTTTGAATGGGCTATTAACTCATAAATACTGCTTAGTAGCATAACGATCCGTTGACAGGACATTAACCGAGTCATTCGCGAGACGAGCACAGAATGATACCCCACACTGGCGATTTTGCCTCTTTATGCACCGGCGTTGCTATGGCAGCTGATGGGGATGGGAATATGACTGCTCTGTTAAGAGGATGAGAGTCGGAATAGGTTAGAGTCTGTGAATAGGTTAGGGTGAAGAGGGAAAGCCAAACGCTGAAAAGTTATAATCAAATAGGCTATGACAGGTACATATGGTTGTGGTGAAATCAAATAACCTAGGTTTAACTGATGGTATGGGACGTCTCATGCGCCCGCGCTCGCGCGCGCACACACACACACAAACACGCACACTTTACCGTTGACTTGACCGGGACATATAGGACGGGCTTCCCTGATGGTCCTTTCTTGTGCTCCCCGAGGATGTTGCTCCCGACCTGAAACCCTTTCGACTTCACCCAGAATTTGAATTTGGCATTTATGTGACTATTGTCGACATACATGCTGTCCGACTCTTCGTTTTGCAACAATGTCTGCATGATTTTGTTGTATTTTCGCCGGGTGACGGTCTTTGTTTTACCCGAGTCCCCATATGTCCGGAGGCACCAGTCCTGAAATTCACTGAACATCTCCGCCTCTAAAACGACCGGTCTCTGGCTCCTTTTCGTTATATCAGTGCATGATGATTTTTTTGTTGCCATAGCGTTCGCTCTTATAACCCGTTTGTCCCTTCAAATAATAGGCTATAATAGCTCGGCTACTAAGATGCAGGTTCCCCCCTCCTCTCCCCGTCCCGCGTCGAGGAGGATGATTCTGCAAATGGGATGGCTTTCTCCCTTTCCTTCAACTGGATTAAAGGCGTAGGAAACTGATTCGGGTAGCAGCCGCACACCTGTTTGCAGAGACGCTTTGCCTGCTGTCCCGAACGGCTACGGCAAAATGTCACTTGCGCACATATTCCCATGAGGAACTGAGGGAGGGGGCTGTCCTATAGAGCGGGTATTTCCCACCTGTGCGTAAACGGTCTCTTCACTGGAAGCTGAGATATGGAGAAAAAACCCACAGTGCTCACCAAACAACAAAGAACCCAGGCGAAGCATGGATGAGGGAAAAAAACGTTGAACTGTGGTTTTTTAATTACCTACTTTTAGACACTTAGACAAGTGAAAATCATGAAAATTCTCAAACTCGGTATTGAGCCATGTAGGCTATCCGAGCATCACAACCAGTCATGCGCACCGGGGATTGTTTCCCTGCTTCCCACCTGTTTGAATGGGACCTGCGCGTGCACCATCCCGAACCGCCTAGTACGTTCCGTAGAAATTCTATTCTCAAAGAAGCACTAGGATATAAAGGAAACCTGTAAAACCAAGCGTATTAGGTTAATTTAAATGCGTTATCTGTAAGGAATGGGAAATTACAAGGCGCATTATAGGCAGCAGCCTAATCGTAGAGTGAAAATTTCCGATATACCTACGACGCCTGTGCTTCAATGAAGAGCTATGATTCTTTGAAGATTTTCCTCAAACATGATTAAGACATATTATATATAACTATATATATTATTTGGTGGTCATAAGAAAGCAGTCTCTTGTCTTCACTCATAAAAAGAGACTGACATCAGGTCCGGTCTGGACAGAAGACTGAATTGTAGGCCTATAGGAAATATAAATTATAACTATTGCACATATCCTACAGCGAGAGATGCACAAGCATGTAAAGTATCAACTCTGTCTGTCAATGTGCTATTCCACCCACATTGACCCAAACAAAATCCATGGAGTTCAATAGACTCAGATCTGAGGTAAAATGCTCTTAATGCTTTCTCTATGTTTTGGCTTTCACCTGCCTAGTGTCCTATGTTGTTCCAGTGTGTTCGCTGTGTCCATATGTGTGTGAGTTCTCCTGGCCTTGCTAGGACTGCTGCTGGTGGTGACTGCTGCTGTTGCCATGACAGCAGGGCAGCAGAGGTGGGATGCCCCATCCTCATCTCTCCATCCTCCCTCCCTGACTCACACCACCACACAACGGAATTCTGGACAATAGTACCACCCCTCTGCTCTCGCCTCCTTATCCTAACACTGAATAATGAACAGCTTCAACACAATCAATATGTCCCTGACCAAATAAAAATATGTGTGTGTGTGTGTGTGAGAGAGAGAGAGAGAGAGAGAGAGAGAGAGAGAGAGAGAGAGAGAGAGAGAGAGAGAGAGAGAGAGAGAGAGAGAGAGAGAGAGAGAGAGAGAGAGAGAGAAAATTACCCAGCCACATACAGATGAGGCTATTTCTTTTAGTTTCATCATGTGGTATTATTTTGATACATATCTCTCTGGCAAGACTGGCCTGCATTAGTAATTGGTGAGTGGATTAGCCAGCCCACTGAACGGCCTGGCTCAAGGCTACATAAGTCCCAGCATCTGCTAGGGACATGGTTTGAGATGCAGCCAGAGTAGGAATGTTTGGTTGTTTTCAGTTTCACCGTTTTTCTTGTTTGCTGACTCTTGATGCCACGGGAACACTGATGTAAACGCTGCTCAATCTGATAAATCACATAACCAAAGGAACAAGTGCGTGAGGGTTTGGTATATGAATTCAAATGAATTTGGATCAAACATAGACACACCATCACTGAGCACAGACATAGGCATGCATACATGACACAAACACACACGCACGTGTGCACACAAGACAAGACCTCTGACTGAGAGGACCTTTAACCTGGTCCAGTGTACCACTGCAACCCCTTCCACAATCAGATGAGGTTCAGCTGGTGGGAAGTCACACTTTCTCACTCCTAATGAGGCGATATAGTGCTGGAATGATTGCCACCATCCCCCACTACAATGATTCTCCACACAGGGGTGGCCTGGGGTGACTCTGGTGCTGACAGGCTGAGGCTTGCAGTGCAACAGCTCTAGCTTACAGTGTGTCAGGCAGCGAGAGAGAGAGAGAGAGAGAGAGAGAGAGAGAGAGAGAGAGAGAGAGAGAGAGAGAGAGAGAGAGAGAGAGAGAGAGAGAGAGAGAGAGAGAACGAGAACGAGAACGAGAGAGGAGAGAGAGTGTGACTGAGATGGACGGAGACAGAGAGAGTGAGGCTGAATGAGAGAATAAGAGGCTGGCGTAATGAATGGGAATGGTGCTGAATCAGTCTCAGTTAGAATGACAAGTTAACCTTCCACTGCGCACTGATCCCAAAGATACTGATAACTGCACCTTGCCGATCCTCTCCATATGATACTCTACTTTCAGAGAGACAATCTGTTGACTGCTGCCACCTGGAGGTCATTCCTCCGAACTCCTGCTTTCAGTTTGGTGTGAGAGATTGGGTTACCTGCTTATTCAAGCACTGTATCACCTAGTCATTCAAGGGTTTTCCTTTATTTTTACTATTTTCTACATTGTAGAATAATAGTGAAGACATCAAAACTATGAAATAATACATATGGAATCATGTAGTAACCAAAAAATATATTTTATATTTGAGATTCTTCAAATAGCCACCATTTGCCTGCATGACAGCTTTGCACACTCTTGGCCTTCTCTCAACCAGCTTCATGAGGTAGTCACCTGGAATGCATTTAAACTAACAGGTGCGCCTTCTTAAAAGTTAATTTGTGGAATTTCTTTCCTTCTTAATGCATTTGAGCCAATCAGCTGAGTTGTGACAAGGTAGGGGGTGGGGTATACAGAATATAGCCCTATTTTGTAAAAGACCAAGTCCATATTATGGCAAGAACCGCTCAAATAAGCAAATAGAAATGACAGTCCATCATTACTTTAAGACATGAAGGTCAGTCAATACGGTAAATGTCAAGAAAAAGTGTATTCAAGTGCAGTGCAGTTGCAAAAAACATCAAGCGTTATGATGAAACTGGCTCTCATGAGGACTGCTGCAGAAGATAAGTTCATTAGAGTTACCAGCCTCAGAAATTGCAGCCCAAATAAATGCTTCACAGAGTTCAAGTAACAGAACACAATCTCAACATCAACTGTTCAGAGGAGACTGTGTGAATCATGGTCGAATTGCTGCAAAGAAACCACTACTAAAGGACACCAATAAGAAGAAGAGACTTGCTTGGGCCAAGAAACACGAGCAATGGACATTAGACCGGTGGAAATTTGTCCTTTGGTCTGGAGTCCAAATTGGAGATTTTTGGTTCCAACCACTGTGTCTTTGTGAGATGTGGTGTGGGTGAACGGATGATCTCCGCATCTGTATTTCCCACCGTAAAGCATGGAGGAGGAGGTGTTATGGTGTGGGGGTGCTTTGCTGGTGACACTGTCTGTGATTTATTTAGAATTCAAGGCACACTTAACCAGCATGGCTACCACAGCATTCTGCAGCGATACGCCATCCCATCTGGTTTGGCCTTAGTGGGACTATCATTTGTTTTTCAACAGGACAATGACCCAACACACCTCCAGGCTGTGTAAGGGCTATTTTACAAAAAAGGAGAGTGATGGAGTGCTGAATCAGATGACCTGGCCTCCACAATCCCCTGACCTCAACCCAATTGAGATGGTTTGGGATGAGTCGGACCGCAGAGTGAAGGAAAAGCAGCCAACAAGTGCTCAGCATATGTGGGAACTCTTTCAAGACTGTTGGAAAAGCATTACAGGTGAAACTGGTCATCAATCAATCAATCAATTTTATTTTATATAGCCCTTCGTACATCAGCTAATATCTCGAAGTGCTGTACAGAAACCCAGCCTAAAACCCCAAACAGCTAGTAATGCAGGTGTAGAAGCACGGTGGCTAGGAAAAACTCCCTAGAAAGGCCAAAACCTAGGAAGAAACCTAGAGAGGAACCAGGCTATGAGGGGTGGCCAGTCCTCTTCTGGCTGTGCCGGGTGGAGATTATAACAGAACCATGCCAAGATGTTCAAAAATGTTCATAAGTGACAAGCATGGTCAAATAATAATCAGGAATAAATCTCAGTTGGCTTTTCATAGCCGATCATTAAGAGTTGAAAACAGCAGGTCTGGGACAGGTAGGGGTTCCATAACCGCAGGCAGAACAGTTGAAACTGGAATAGCAGCAAGGCCAGGCGGACTGGGGACAGCAAGGAGTCACCACGGCCGGTAGTCCCGACGTATGGTCCTAGGGCTCAGGTCTCTCAGTTGGCTTTTCATAGCCGATCATTAAGAGTTGAAAACAGCAGGTCTGGGACAGGTAGGGGTTTCGTAACCGCAGGCAGAACAGTTGAAACTGGAATAGCAGCAAGGCCAGGCGGACTGGGGACAGCAAGGTGTCAGCATGCCCGGTAGTCCTGACGTATGGTCCTAGGGCTCAGGTTCTCAGAGAGAAAGAGAGAACGAGAGAATTAGAGAGAGCATACTTAAATTCACACAGGACACTGGATAAGACAGGAGAAGTACTCCAGGTATAACCAACTAACCCCAGCCCCCCGACACATAAACTACTGCAGCATAAATACTGGAGGCTGAGACAGGAGCGGTCCGGAGACACTGTGGCCCCATCCGAAGAAACCCCCGGACAGGGCCAAACAGGAAGGATATAACCCCACCCACTCTGCCAAGGCACAGCCCCCGCACCACTAGAGGGATATCCTCAACCACCAACTTACAATCCTGAGACAAGGCCGAGTATAGCCCACAGAGGTCTCCACCACAGCACAAACCAAGGGGGGGCGCCAACCCAGACGGGAAGATCACGTCAGTAACTCAACCCACTCAAGTGACGCACCCCTCCTAGGGACGGCATGAAAGAGCACCAGCAAGCCAGTGACTCAGCCCCTGTAACAGGGTTAGAGGCAGAGAACCCCAGTGGAGAGAGGGGAACCGGCCTGGCAGAGACAGCAAGGGCTGTTCGTTGCTCCAGAGCCTTTCCGTTCACCTTCACACTCCTGGGCCAGACTACACTCAATCATATGACCTACTGAAGAGATAAGTCTTCAGTAAAGACTTAAAGGTTGAGACCGAGTCTGCGTCTCTCACATGGGTAGGCAGACTGTTCCATAAAAATGGAGATCTATAGGAGAAAGCCCTGCCTCCCGCTGTTTGCTTAGAAATTCTAGGGACAATTAGGAGGCCTGCGTCTTGTGACCGTAGCGTACGTATTGGTATGTACGGCAGGACCAACTCGGAAAGATAGGTAGGAGCAAGCCCATGTAACGCTTTATAGGTTAACAGTAAAACCTTGAAATCAGCCCTTGCCTTAACAGGAAGCCAGTGTAGGGAAGCTAGCATCAAGGCAAAGGGTGGCTATTTGAAGAATCTCAAATCTCAAATATATTTTGATTTGTTTAACACTTCTTTGGTTACTACATGATTCCATATGTGTTATTTAATAGTTTTGATGTCTTCACTATTATTCTACAATGTAGAAAAAATTAAAAATAAAGAAAAACTCTTGAATGAGTAGGTGTTCTAAAACTTTTGACCCATAGTGTATATATTTCATCTAAATGACTTTTGATTAGACATTTGGAACTAAGAAACAAAGACATTTGGAACAAAGAAACACATTTATATTGTACTATGTGTAATTTGATTCCGATAATATGGATGTATCCATGCATATGTTGAGTCTGTTGTTGAAATAGAGAGAGACAGAGAGAGCCTGGGTGCTGAGACACATGCTATCACTGTTTCTTTATGCTTATTCAGGCATGGTATCATTGTAACGATCTCGGTTCGACAGATGCTGGGAGACGGGAAGCAAGTACAGGGTGATGATTTAATAAATAAAAGACATATAACAAAACACGGACAGCGTCTGGACAGGGGAAACGAAACAACATCAATGCAGACAAGGGGATCAAACTGGGGAACAGACAGATGTAGAAGGGGCAATCAACAAAGTGAAGGAGTCCAGGTGAGTCCAATGAGCGCTGATGCGCGTAATGATGGTAACTTTAGTCCACTGTAGCTCAGTTGGTAGAGCATGGCGCTTGCAACGCCAGGGTTGTGGGTTCGTTTCCCACGGGGGGCCAGTATGAAAATGTATGCACTCACTAACTGTAAGTCGCTCTGGATAACAGCGTATGCTAAATGACTAAAATGTAAATGAAAAATGTAAATGTAACAGGTGTGCGTAATGCTGGGCAGCCTGGCGCCCTCGAGTGCCAGGGAGGGGGAGTGGGGGCAGGCGTGACAAACATGGACCACCAGAAGTTAGATCACTGATCTGGGATTGTGGTGAGTGCTGGGTTGCGACATGAACACACACTGACAGCCTTCTGGGACTGTGAGGCAGGGAGGCATAGAGGGGTGGGTCGGGGTCGAGGGTTGGGGGCCATTGGGACAGCAAAGCCAAGAGGCAGTCTGGAGACAACAGAATGGGCACAGTTACCATGGAAACACAAACGGCCCAGGCAAATCATGGCAACTGGTAACTAAGTAACAGGAAATGACAGACCATAGATGCCGACAGGCCTGGTTAATCATGGATGGTAAAGGGGTATGGGAGTGAGGGAGATACAGACAATTATGCTTGCATATTTCTTTTCATGCTTTAGTACCAAATCAAATATCAAATACCTTTGAGCATGGTCTGGCAATTGTGTGTGTGTGCCTGTGCTTGCGTGCATGTGTGCCTGTGCTTGCGTGTGTGTGTGTGTGTACCTGTGCTTGCGTGTGTGTGTGTGTACCTGTGCGTGCGTGTGTGTGTGTGCCTGTGCGTGTGCGTGTGTGTGTGGCTATGCTTGTGTGTGTGTGTGTGTGTGTGTGTGTGTGTGAGACAAAGACAAAGAGCTAGAGCATATACTGCAGGCCAGTTATTTCTCCCCCCCCACCCCATTGCAGCTGTTTATGGGCTGGGCTCTGATTGTTTGAGGGAGTCTTATAGGCTGATTAACTCTGGGTCTGTTTACTCAACTCTAACAGCGCTCCCAGAGAGAGGTTGATAACACAAAGAGGAGGCCTTAGCATTGCTCTATAGACTACAGAATAATCTACAGTTGGAAACCACATGGTATTAATACGCAGGAAGCACTTTGTGGAGAGGAGAGAATGGAGTAAGCTACATGTGTCATAGGCTGTTGAATTGGAAGAGCTACACTTTTCAAACTCATAAAACCCCCACAAACACAAACAGTCATTCTATTTGTTCCCATAAAGCAAACACTCAGCCATTAACACCTGCATTGAGATTCTCCAGTTTCTTCTGGCCATTAGAGAAATAGAATAACCACTGATAGTATGTGGACATTACAGATAATCTTTCCCATTTAATCTGCCAAATGTGTGAAATAAAAGGTTATAGAATAGCAAAAGATAGATAATAAATTAGATAAAAAATAATATATTTTTCATAATCTGTATTATATATTTAATCTATCTATATATAACTATGGGTATCACAATACTCAAAACGTCTGTGATTTTATTTCACCATGGGGGAGAAACCTACAATACTGTGTAAATACCGCAATGTGGGTTTCATTGAATTAAGTGAGTGAGAATGCAAGACGATAGATGGCGCAGTTCAACAATCCTAAAGTCTTAGTGAAGTCTACAATGTGAGTACTGTGTGTGTGAGTGCATGCATGTGCACGTGTGCAGGCTGTACTTTTTACTCAATTAAAGTTTCATTGGGACTAGTGTGGTTCCCATTGTAACTGAGTCTCAGAGCTATGTAGGTCTTTGAGGTGTGCGTCAAGTCCCTTTCTAGGCTGTAAAGCCATGTCCTCAGAAGGCTGAAGAAATTTGGCTTGGCCCCTAAGACCCTCACAAACTTTTACAGATGCACCATTGAGAGCATCCTGTAGGGCTGTATCACCGCCTGGTACGGCAACAGCATCGCCCGCAATCGTAGGGCTCTCCAGAGAGTGGTGCGGTCTGCCCAAAGCATCACTGGGGGCACACTGCCCTCCAGGACACCTACAGCACCCGATGTCAGCACCCGGCCTGTTCACCCTGCTATCATCCAGAAGGCGAGGTCAGTACAGGTGCATCAAAGCTGGGACCGAGAGACTGAAAAACAGCTTCTATCTCAAGGCCATCAGACTCTTAAATAGCCATCACTAGCCGGCCTCCACCCAGTACCCCGCCTGAACTTAGTCACTGTCACTAGCCGGCTACCACCCGGTTACTCAATCCTGCACCTTAGAGGCTGCTGCCCTATGTACATAGAAATGGAATCACCAGTGACTTTAATAATGTTTACATACTGTTTTACTCATTTCATATGTATATACTGTATTCTACTGTATTCTAGTCAATGCCACTCCAACATTGCTCGTCCTAATATTTATATATTTCTTAATTCCATTCTTTTACTTTGAGATTTGAGTGTATTGTTTTGAATTGTTAGATACTACTGCACTGTTGGAGCTAGGAACACAAGCATTTAGCTACACCCGCAATAACATCTGCTAAATATGTGTATGTGACCAATACAATTTGATTTGATGTGATTTGATTTATATACAAATGTTTATGATCTGAAAAATTGTGTTTCAGTTTGAATATGTTTTCCTGCTTCTGACCCCTCTGAACCCCATCCCAGTCGAAAGAGAGGTGTTGGCTCACGTCCAATGTTCTCCAACCCCTCACATACCATACCCTCCACACTTCCTGTGAAGCCATATCCAACCCCTTACACTCTCTTTGCACTTCTATTGTGAATCGTATAATGCACAACGTATTATAAGTGTGTGTGTGACTCTGGTGACCCTGCCCTCACTCACCGGAGCACGTTCAACTTTGACATAACATCTGGTAGAAGCTCAAGACGATAAACCACAAATCCTGTTGGTCAAGAAATAGTCTTCCTGGTCAGTTAGTAGGCATACCAGAAAACATTTATACTATACCTATGTGTACTTCCTGTGAAAAAATATTTACCAAAGAACATTTTTCAATTCTGTCAGATGCATGAAGGGTTCATTGCATTTACCAACAACTCCTTTGTTCATAATCATTTTTGAAATAAGATATAATTTCTTTACTCTACCAACATGACACAAACGTGCTGCAAATGCCACAAACTTTCCCTTCCTCTTACCTAATCTCATACAAAAAGCCACTCAGATGTCCACACATCTGCTTGTCTTACATACACAGGTACACTTTCACACTTTATCACGGCTGTCTTTTTTAACTGTCACAGCCACCTGTTTGTCCCTTCTCCCCTGTCAATCCCAGCTCTGATCCGTGGCAATAACAAGTTCACTGTGGTGGGGACACAAAAACTCCCTGCACCCCCCTGCACCCCTAATCTAGCTCCCTGATTGGTTGTGACATGCTTATATTGACCCCCCGTGGTCACACTGACATCCACTTGGGCCTGGACATGTGACATGTCTGATCGCACTTGTCAGTGCCTATCCTTAAAGCATTATCCCACACCACCACCCTTCCTTCCCTCTGACTCCTGTCTTTGTTTTCTCTCCTTTTCAGACTCCCCCTTTCTCTTCCCTTTCTCTCTCACTAACGAATACAACCCATTCTCTCCCACCTCCCTCTCTATTTTACTGAGGGTTTGAAAGAAGTTATTACCTAGGCCTACATACTTCCCTCTGTTTCTTAAAGGGATATTGCAAGACTCTGACAATTAAGCAATTTTTTTACTTACCCAGAATGGTATCCACGAGGTCATCTGACTCTGGGTAAGTAGAAAAACGTCTTAATTACCAGAATCTCGCAGTATGCTATGTATTACCAATGTCTACAGTAAGACTGCTAATTCAAACCTTTCCTACAGACTATTGCCTTAGCAGCCTACTACAGCCAAGCAAACAAACTGTGTTTGGGCACCATGCATTTGTCTCAAAGTCAATCATTTACAGCAATGGCGAAACCATGTCTCTCTGAGCGAATAATCATTATGTCATTAGAAATATCTGGGTAATCCTAAAACTACAACGCACATGTGTTAAGTCTCTGTGGGTTAACACACTCAGGTTGTGTTGGACAGGGGAGCTGCGTGCACAATTTGGGTAGTGATAAGCCACCTTCTGTAGCGTTTAATAAACTGGTCATTGTTGTGACACAGTTTTAACTTTAGGAACACTCTGACGAAGGCTGTTCCAGCCAAAACACATTAGTGTCCTCCTTTCTAAATGCATGAAAATGGATCTCGCCTTGCTTACTCTTCATGGTGTGCTAATCTTCCTCCTTCTGTGTGATTCCTTTTCCACGAAGTTGGTGGAATTTATGTCTGTGTGCTCCCCTATTTCTGACTGATACAGCACAGATCACATATAATCCCTCAGTGACCTTTCAACCCTGTAGACAAAGCAGCTCTCAAGGACACAATTAGACCATTTCATCGTTATTTGGTCTCTCCAATTTTCAACACAGGAATTCAGTTGCAACTTCACATTGACACACCAAAACAAAACAAAATTTTCATTAGTCTCTCAACCTTCTATCTACCCCTTGTTGTTATCAACCCTGGCTCCTAAGGCTCCGACATGCTTGGGAGGATCGAAGATGGCATGGTGAAGAGGTTGCTAGACAAACAAAGGCTACTTTGACCTCTGTAATCCTGCTTTATAAAGGGTTATAAGCAGGGTTAGGGTCAATTCCATTTCAATTCCAGTCAATTCAGGAATTATACTGAAATTCCAATGATCTTAAATGCTTTTCAATTAGTAAAATTGGAATTTGGTTTACTTTCTGAATTGACTGGAATTGAAATGGAATTGTCCCCAATTCTGGTTATAAGAGGCTTCCACTGGGCTAAAACTAAAGGGGGTATTGAGGAGGGTATGGGTACGGAAGTCCATAGAGGACATATGAATAAATAAATAATTCCCTCTTCATGTCGAGATCACAACTTATTTATCTCATGATCACGACATAACAAAAGGTTTTTCGAGATCACAAGATAATTTTATTGTGATCCCGAAAAACCTCTATAAACTCTATAGATAGGAGTGCATGTATGGATGATAGATTGCCAGCAGTGTCATAGTACACCAGAGGCAGTGTTAGCAGTTGATGTTATTCTTCGACAACACAGACCCCAAAGCAAATCAGGGGGAGAAAAATATATTGATTTAAAGAGAACAAATAATAGTTGTTATGCTGGAAAATGGATGGTCGATGTTCATTCTTCCCTGTTCTCGATGTTTCTAAACTGAACAAAGAGACAGGATGTAGTTTGTACCAAATCCTAGCATCTGGTTGACTTCATTGCAGTAAAATTGGGCCAATGGCCAAATACAAAGTATCCTGTTTCAGGCTTCAATGTATAGATAGTTTGGACCAATGAGAACTTGCCACACATAGCTATGAGTCCCTACACAGATTCTAAACAGATGTTGAACTGAAAAACAACTTGTTCAATTGATCTCTAGTTCTCTATTACAGAAAAACAACTAGTTCCATTGATCTCTAGTTCTCTCTTGATCTCTAGTTCTCTGCATTGTATATTTATCTTTGAATATTCTTACACTCCCCCAGACCATTTAAAAAAAGAAATATACTTCAAATGTCTTTTAGAAAAACAATAGATAACATGAAAAAATAGACATTATAAAAAACAATAGCTGTAAGCTAAAATCATTTATATGAAACACCTTGCATTTCTATAAAACACAAAGGGCATATTTTAATTGCCGTTTGTCACGTACGTTAAGGAACGGGACGGACCAAGGTGCAGCGTGAACGGCAAACATGTTTATTAACTAATAAACACACGAAACAGTAACCAAAACAACAAACTTAACCGTGACGGTCCAAAGGCTAACACACAAGCCTAAACATGAACATAACAAAATCCCACAACGCAGGCAGGAAAACTGGCTGCCTAAGTATGATCCCCAATCAGAGACAACGAGCGACAGCTGCCTCTGATTGGGAACCACACCCGGCCAAACATAGAAATACAAACCTAGAATATATTCACACCCTGACCAAACTAGCTAGAGTTCTATAGGCCAGGGCGTGACACCGTTGCAATAAGAAATAGATTTCAAACAAAGTTATAGAAAAGAGGTATTAACAGGTGTGATACCACATCTGAGAGAGCATGGTTCGTTACAGCACAGAGGACAGTCACCACAGGCATATTGACCACAATCATAAGGCTCGGTGTGATGATGATGATGATCTTTACGATCCCTACCACATCCTTGTGAACACCACTGACACCCATCTCCAAAAGGACACGGTCGATCAATCTTATGATATCCCCTATCACGCAACTGTCAGACCTTAGCAGACAGACAATAGCACACTTGATAACATGGATGAGGATTTAAAAATAACCACAACTCCCACTATTGGAAGTATCAGGCTCACCAGAAAACTTCCCCATGTGCCAAATGTGGAAGACAACCACATGACTAAGCCTAAATCATCTGAATTGTAATCATGATATTTAGCGCCCTCAGTCCTGATCTTTTGGATTAGGTCAATTATTCCCTCAGAATTATCAGGAATGTAAGTACAGCATTCAGCACCAATAATAGCACATGTACCCCCTTGTGCGGACAGAAGATAGTCAAGGGCCAAACGATTTTGCATTGCCACGGTCCGAATGGCAACCATCTCAGCAGTAATTACACAATTACAATTAGCTAGGATTTTCAAAGAGTTAGCCATATTAATAACTTCCTGTGCTATTTTTGAAATAGCATAAGAGGGAAAAGCAATAGCAAAGAATCTCTCAGTTTCTGTAATCACACGTTTATGACGGTGTGAAAAAGGAGGGTTCACAGAATGTCTTACATGGGGTACGACATATCCCAAATAACATGACCCTTGCCACAACTTTGGTAACCAGGAATAGGCATAGGAGCCACAAATAAAGTAAGTTCCAATAGGAGCTATCATACCATTATTGATGATATTACCGAAGGTATTGGCATAAAAAGTAGTCATGGCACCATTACTTAGAGTCAATTCAGCAGACATTAGACATTCCGCAACCTTAGTACCGTCACAGGCAGATAGGTCTGTTGTCTGATCACACTTACTATGTCCTACTTTGACAAACGCGTCCTGGTACAGTTGAGACAAGTTCAGAGAGAGTGACCTATTAAAACATAACCACCCAACAGGGGCATGTGTAATAACTAGGTAAGGTGTTCGCTGATTAGTGTCCTTGGTCATTTCAAATGAAGGAAGGTACCTATCACTCCAGGATGTCAGCTCCACCCCCAACTCATCCACATGTTTTTGAATGGACACACATCCAGGAGTATCAGGCCTCTTCCAGCACTTATCTGCAAAACTAGGTACTCTCGCATGTTGATACTCAACATTTTCACCCCAATTAGTACCAATAATCGCCTTATACCAATTAACATCCCTCCATATCTCCAGCATTTCACTCTGGTTAAAAGGAATAGCCCCTAGTGGAATACCTGCCCTTGATGTAAATGGAGCATACGTGCAAATCCAACAACTACTTTGATTGACTACTGTGGCATAGTGTAGGGAGAGAGCTAGAAACGTATTGATGCCTGGGGGTCCCTCATCCTGCTGACGCATCTCTGAGTTAGAAATTGAAACACCACCCACATCCTGTATTTGGAGGAAACTTACAAGAAAAATCATTTCAAACATCTTTCACTTGTCTGCAAGACAGTAATTTTCAATCATCCTATTGGCAAGGTAATCATTCACAGAGTCCTTTAAGATTGACCAGCTGTTCCACACCGGTATCAGTCCCACATAGATAACTATTAGAGAGTATGTTCTGACAGCCTGCCGGTAGTGAGGAATTCATCTTCCGTTCCACTGGTTGATAAGGACGTCTCTAACGAACACTTCACAAGTGACCTTGTATCGTTTCAGGTACAGGCCTCGGGTCAAGGGATATTGCTGCAGCCTCAGACGGTAGATTCTCATGACCTGTAACGGAGGGAAAAAGAGTGAAAGTAAACATGTCCTGGTTTCAGGAGAAATTTATATTTCACTTAGATCTCCCTAAGTAAGCACGTCCCGATTTTCAGGAAAAAGTAGACATTTCACCTAGATATCCCTAATATGATGACTGTGGTGTACAACATAGAAGCTTATCAGGTTCTGATCGGCTTACTATGCCTCTTCACCCGAGATCGGCCCCCGACTGCTAATCAATCAGTTCTTTATTCTCTGCTTTGTCATCAAAATGGACAACCTTGCAATGAGTGACATGTATCCATCGTGATTTGCCCTGTACTTTCACTGCTGACCTCGTTATGAGCAAAACTTGATAAGGACCCTCCCATTTTACATTTACATTTACGTCATTTAGCAGACGGTCTTATCCAGAGCGACTTACAAATTGGTGCATTCACCTTATAGCCAGTGGGATAATCACTTTACAATATATATATATATATATATATATATATATATATATATATATATATATTTTTTTTTTTTGGGGGGGGGGGGGGTGGGGTAAGGGGGCGGTAGAAGGATTACTTTATCCTATCCCAGGTATTCCTTAAAGAGGTGGGGTGGAAGTGTCTCCGGAAGGTGGTGAGATTCTCGCCACGCCACTTGGTAGGAGCGACCTGTCAGGTAGGACGCAATCCAAGAGTGAGCCGCGCCGGAGATGCCCAACTCGGAGAGGGTGGAGAGGAGGATCTGATGGTTCACAGTATCAAAGGCAGCAGACAGGTCTAGAAGGACAAGAGCAGAGGAGAGAGAGTTAGCTTTAGCAGTGCGGAGAGCCTCCGTGACACAGAGAAGAGCAGACTCAGTTGAATGACCAGTCTTGAAACCTGACTGGTTTGGATCAAGAAGGTCATTCTGAGAGAGATAGCAAGAGAGTTGGCTAAAGACGGCACGCTCCAGAGTTTTGGAGAGAAAAGAAAGAAGGGATACTGGTCTGTAGTTGTTGACATCGGAGGGATCGAGTGTAGGTTTTTTGAGAAGGGGTGCAACTCTCGCTCTCTTGAAGACGGAATGGACGTAGCCAGCGGTCAAGGATGAGTTGATGAGCGAGGTGAGGTATGGAGAAGGTCTCCGGAAATGGTCTGAAGAAGAGAGGAGGGGATAGGGTCAAGCGGGCAGGTTGTTGGGCGGCCGGGCGTCACAAGTTGCAAGATTTCATCTGGAGAGAGAGGGGAGAAAGAAGTCAAAGCATAGGGTAGGGCAGTGTGAGCAGGACCAGCAGTGTCATTTGACTTAAACAAGGATCGGATGTCGTCAACCTTCTTTTCAAAATGGTTGACGAAGTCATCCACAGAGAGAGGGGGGGGTCGGGGAGGATTCAGCAGGGAAGAGAAGGTGGCAAAGAGCTTCCTAGGGTTAGAGGCAGATGCTTGGAATTTAGAGTGGTAGAAAGTGGCTTTAGCAGCAGAAACAGAGGAAGAAAATGTAGAGAGGAGGGAGTGAAAAGATGCCAGGTCCGCAGGGAGTCTAGTTTTCCTCCATATCCGCTCGGCTGCCCGGAGCCCTGTTCTGTGAGCTCGCAATGAGTCGTCAAGCCACGGAGCAGGAGGGGAGGACCGAGCCGGCCGGGAGGATAGGGGACATAGAGAGTCAAAGGATGCAGAAAGGGAGGAGAGGAGGGTTGAGGAGGCAGAATCAGGAGATTGGAAGGAGTAGGTTTGAGCAGAGGGAAGAGATGATAGGATGGAAGAGGAGAGAGTAGCGGGAGAGAGAGAGCGAAGGTTGCGATGGCGCATTACCATCTGAGTAGGGGCAGAGTGAGTAGTGTTGGAGGAGAGCGAGAGAGAAAAGGATACAAAGTAGTGGTCGGAGACATGGAGGGGAGTTGCAGTGAGATTAGTAGAAGTACAGCATCTAGTAAAGATGAGGTCAAGCGTATTGCCTGCCTTGTGAGTAGGGGGGGACGGTGAGAGGGTGAGGTCAAAAGAGGAGACGAGTGGAAAGAAGGAGGCAGAGAGAAATGCGTCAAAGGTAGACGTAGGGAGGTTAAAGTCACCCAGAACTGTGAGGGGTGAGCCATCCTCAGGAAAGGAACTTATCAAGGCGTCAAGCTCATTGATGAACTCTCCAAGGGAACCTGGAGGGCGATAAATGATAAGGATGTTAAGCTTGAATGGGCTAGTGACTGTGACAGCATGGAATTAAAATGAGGAGATAGACAGATGGGTCAGGGGAAAAAGGGAGAATGTCCACTTGGGAGAGATGAGGATTCCTGTGCCACCACCCCGCTGACCAGATGCTCTCGGGGTATGCGAGAACACATGGTCAGACGAGGAGAGAGCAGTAGGAGTAGCAGCGTTTTCAGTGGTAATCCATGTTTCCGTTAGCGCCAAGAAGTCGAGGGACTGGAGGGTAGCATAGGCTGAGATGAACTCTGCCTTGTTGGCCGCAGAACGGCAGTTCCAGAGGCTGCCGGAGACCTGGAACTCCACGTGGGTTGTGCGCGCAGGGACCACCAGGTTAGAGTGGCAGCAGCCACGCGGTGTGAGGCGTTTGTATAGCCTGTGCGGAGAGGAGAGAACAGGGATAGACAGACGCATAGTTGACAGGCTACAGAAAATGGCTATAATAATGCAAAGGAGATCGGAATGAAATGAACTAAACATCTGGGAAAGCGAGAGAGCGGGGCCTCCCTCACTTACGTTTCACTGAAACACCCAAATATAACTCTCCCAACTTCCACCTCAGAAACTATAATTGTTGTAAACTACAGCGGTTCAATGTTTTCTAGGAATAGACTAACTTAGTTTATTCAGCTAGCTAACTTGGTACAGTATTCTTCTTCCGTGAAAACCGTCCAGGGCACCGAATCCTATACACTTATACACTGACTAATTGGGGATAAGGACCAGGTGTGTGTGATTAATTAGACAAGACAAGTGGAGTGATGATAAATGGATCGGCAGCAGCTAGTAAGCCGGTGACGATGAACGCCGAAACCTGCCTGTAATGATGTCATGTCATAGTATTGTGAGGACAAAGGAAGAGTTAAGAGATGAGTGGTTTGGGGCCATGAAGTCTACATTCCATTATGTCAAAGGAGATTAGTGATGTTTAGGATAGCATGAGTGATGTTTAGGATAGTGACTTGGGGTAAAGAGTGATGAACATCAAAGACAGGGAGTGCCCATGGAGACTTGCCAGATGTATGCCAGGAAGATGGTAATAAAGGGTATATAAGGTAGAGTGTCTTTGTTCAAGTTAGTTCAACTGACGAAGGGTAAAGCCATGTCCATTTGTTAGATGAACCCACGAGCTCGTGATTCAATAAATACTTGGTATGAAATCTCCACAGAATGTCTAAGTATATCCTTGATTCTTTGATACCTAGAAACTCATAACACTGCCCGAACAAGGAGGGGAGGCAGCCTCGGCGGAAGTCGTGACAGTACCCCCCCCCCCCCCTTGACGTGCGGCTCCAGCAGCGCCAACCCCGGCCAGGAGGACGCGGAGCAGGGCGAGCCGGATGGCGACAGTGGAAATCCCGTAACATGGAGGGATCGAGGATATCCCTCACCGGGACCCAGCACCGTTCCTCCGGACCGTACCCCTCCCACTCCACGAAGTACTGAAGGCCCCCCACCCGACGCCTCGAATCCAGGATGGAACGGACCGAGTACGCCAGGGCCCCCTCGATGTCCAGAGGAGGTGGAGGGACCTCCCGCACCTCAGACTCCTGGAGCGGACCAGCTACCACCGGCCTGAGGAGAGACACATGAAACGAGGGGTTAATACGGTAATCAGGGGGAAGTAATAACCTATATGTGCGCACCTAAACCAGTCATCCACCGCAGGAGCCTCGGTCTGGCTCTGGTGCCACGGTGCCAGAACCGGTTGGTAACCTAGAACACACTGGAAAGGTGTTAGGTTAGTGGAGGAGTGGCAGAGAAATTTCTGGGCATATTCTGCCCATGGCAAGAACACCGACCACTCCCCCGGCTGGTCCTGGCAGTAGGACCGCAGGAACCTATCCACGTCCTGATTTACCCGTTCCACCTGCCCATTACTCTCGGGGTGGAACCCAGAGGTCAGGCTGACCGAGACCCCCAGACGTTCCATGAACGCCTTCCAGACCTTGGACGTGAACTGGGGACCTCGGTCAGACACTATATCCTCTGGTACCCCGTAGTGCCGGAAGACGTGAGTAAACAGGGCCTCCGCAGTCTGCAGGGCCGTGGAGAGACCGGGCAGAGGGAGGAGGCGGCAGGACTTGGAGAAGCGGTCCACAACAACCAGGATGGTGGTGTTACCTTGGGAGAGGTAAATCTGTAACACAGCCATTTTAACCTTAGCATAGCGGACACTGTAGGCTACACCAAGCGCTGAATATGCTTCCTGCGCTTTACCAGTCAACACACACTGCAATATTAAATTGCGATCAGAATCAGGCCAACTCCTTTTATTTTTTTTATTTTTTTTTTATTTCACCTTTATTTAACCAGGTAAGCCAGTTGAGAACAGGTTCTCATTTACAACTGCGACCTGGCCAAGATAAAGCAAAGCAGTGCAATAAAAACAACACAGAGTTACATATGGGGTAAAAAACATAAAGTCAAAAATACAACAGAAAATATATATACAGTGTGTGCAAATGTAGCAAGTTATGGAGGTAAGGCAATAAATAGGCTATAGTGCAAAATAATTACAATAGTATTAACACTGGAATGCTAGATGTGCAAGAGATTATGTGCAAATAGAGATACTGGGGTGCAAAAGAGCAAAATAAATAACAATATAGGGATGAGGTAGTTGGGTGGGCTAATTTCAGATGGGCTGTGTACAGGTGCAGTGATCGGTAAGGTGCTCTGACAACTGATGCTTAAAGTTATTGAGGGAGATAAGAGTCTCCAGCTTCAGAGATTTTTGCAATTCGTTCCAGTCATTGGCAGCAGAGAACTGGAAGGAATGGCGGCCAAAGGAGGTGTTGGCTTTGGGAATGACCAGTGAGATATACCTGCTGGAGCGCAGACTACGGGTGGGTGCTGCTATGGTGACCAATGAGCTAAGGTAAGGCGGGGATTTGCCTAGCAGTGATTTATAGATGGCCTGGAGCCAGTGGGTTTGACGACGAACATGTAGTGAGGACCAGCCAACAAGAGCGTACAGGTCACAGTGGTGGGTAGTGTATGGGGCTTTGGAGACAAAACGGATGGCACTGTGATAGACTACATCCAATTTGCTGAGTAGAGTGTTGGAGGCTATTTTGTAAATGACATCGCCAAAGTCAAGGATCGGTAGGATAGTCAGTTTTACGAGGGCATGTTTGGCAGCATGAGTGAAGGAGGCTTTGTTGCGAAATAGGAAGCCAATTCTAGATTTAACTTTGGATTGGAGATTCTTTATGTGAGTCTGGAAGTTGAGTTTACAGTCTAACCAGACACCTAGGTATTTGTAGTTGTCCACATACTCTAGGTCAGACCCGTCGAGAGTGGTGATTCTAGTCGGGTGGGCGGGTGCCAGCAGCGTTCGATTGAAAAGCATGCATTTAGTTTTACTAGTGTTTAAGAGCAGTTGGAGGCTACTGAAGGAGTGTTGTATGGCATTGAAGCTCGTTTGGAGGTTTGTTAACACAGTGTCCAATGAAGGGCCAGATGTATACAAAATGGTGTCGTCTGCGTAGAGGTGGATCTGAGAGTCACCAGCAGCAAGAGCGACATCATTGATATACACGGAGAAAAGTGTCGGCCCAAGAATTGAACCCTGTGGCACCCCCATAGAGACTGCCATAGGTCCAGACAACAGGCCCTCCGATTTGACACACTGAACTCTATCTGAGAAGTAGTTGGTGAACCAGGCGAGGCAGTCATTTGAGAAACCAAGGCTATTTAGTCTGCCAATAAGAATGCGGTGGTTGACAGAGTCGAAAGCCTTGGCCAGGTCGATGAAGACGGCTGCACAGTACTGTCTATTATCAATCGCGGTTATAATATCGTTTAGGACCTTGAGCGTGGCTGAAGTGCACCCATGACCAGCTCGGAAACCGGATTGCATAGCGGAGAAGGTACGGTGTTATTCGAAATGGTCGGTGATCTGTTTGTTAACTTGGCTTTCAAATACTTTCGAAAGGCAGGGCAGGATGGATATAGGTCTGTAACAGTTTGGATCTAGAGTGTCACCCCCTTTGAAGAGGGGGATGACCGCGGCAGCTTTCCAATCTCTGGGGATCTCAGACATTATGAAAGAGAGGTTGAACAGACTAGTAATAGGGGTTGCGACAATTTCGGCGGCTAGTTTTAGAAAGAAAGGGTCCAGATTGTCTAGCCCAGCTGATTTGTAGGGGTCCAGATTTTGCAGCGCTTTCAAAACATCAGCTGTCTGAATTTGTGTGAAGGAGAAGCGGGGGGGGCATGGGCAAGTTGCAGCGGAGGGTGCAGAGTTGGTGGCCGGGGTAGTGGTAGCCAGATGGAAAGCATGGCCAGCTGTAGCAAAATGCTTGTTGAAATTCTCGATTATTGTAGATTTATCGGTGGTGATAGTGTTTCCTAGCCTCAGTGCAGTGGGCAGCTGGGAGGAAGTGCTCTTATTCTCCATGGACTTTACAGTGTCCCAAAACTTTTTGGAGTTAGTGCTACAGGATGCACATTTCTGTTTGAAAAAGTTAGCCTTTGCTTTCCTGACTGCTTGTGTATATTGGTTCCTAACTTCCCTGAAAAGTTGCATATCGCGGGGGCTATTTGATGCTAATGCTGTACGCCACAGGATGTTTTTGTGCTGGTCAAGGGCAGTCAAGTCTGAGGAGAACCAGGGGCTATATCGGTTCTTAGTTCTGTATTTTTTGAATGGGGCATGTTTATTTAAGATTGAGAGGAAATTACTTTTAAGGAACAACCAGGCATCCTCTACTGACGGAATGAGATCTATATCCATCCAGGATACCTGGGCCAGGTCAATTAGGAAGGCCTGCTCGCTAAAGTGTTTTAGGGAGCGTTTGACAGTGATCAAATCAAATCAAATCAAATTTTATTGGTCACATGCGCCGAATACAACAGGTGCAGACATTACAGTGAAATGCTTACTTACAGCCCTTAACCAACAGTGCATTTATTTTAAATAAAAAAAGTAAGAATAAAACAACAACAAAAAAAGTGTTGAGAAAAAAAGAGCAGAAGTAAAATAAAGTGACAGTAGGGAGGCTATATATACACAGGGGGGTACCGTTGCAGAGTCAATGTGCGGGGGCACCGGCTAGTTGAGGTAGTTGAGGTAATATGTACATGTGGGTAGAGTTAAAGTGACAGTGCATAAATACTTAACAGAGTAGCAGCAGCGTAAAAAGGATGGGGTGGGGGGGCAGTGCAAATAGTCCGGGTGGCCATGATTAGCTGTTCAGGAGTCTTATGGCTTGGGGGTAGAAGCTGTTGAGAAGTCTTTTGGACCTAGACTTGGCACTCCGGTACCGCTTGCCGTGCGGTAGCAGAGAGAACAGTCTATGACTAGGGTGGCTGGAGTCTTTGACAATTTTGAGGGCCTTCCTCTGACACCGCCTGGTATAGAGGTCCTGGATGGCAGGAAGCTTTGCCCCAGTGATGTACTGGGCCGTACGCACTACCCTCTGTAGTGCCTTGCGGTCGGAGGCCAAGCAGTTGCCATACCAGGCGGTGATGCAACCAGTCAGGATGCTCTCGATGGTGCAGCTGTAGAATTTTTTGAGGATCTGAGGACCCATGCCAAATCTTTTTAGTCTCCTGAGGGGGAATAGGCTTTGTCGTGCCCTCTTCACGACTGTCTTGGTGTGTTTGGACCATGATAGTTCGTTGGTGATGTGGACACCAAGGAACTTGAAGCTCTCAACCTGTTCCACTACAGCCCCGTCGATGAGAATGGGGGCGTGCTCAGTCCTCTTTTTTTTCCTGTAGTCCACAATCATCTCCTTTGTCTTGGTCACGTTGAGGGAGAGGTTGTTGTCCTGGCACCACACGGCCAGATCTCTGACCTCCTCCCTATAGGCTGTCTCATCGTTGTCGGTGATCAGGCCTTCCACTGTTGTGTCGTCGGCAAACTTAATGATGGTGTTGGAGTCGTGCCTGGCCATGCAGTCATGGGTGAACAGAGAGTACAGGAGGGGACTGAGCACGCACCCCTGAGGGGCCCCCGTGTTGAGGATCAGTGTGGCAGATGTGTTGTTACCTACCCTTACCACCTGGGGGCGGCCCGTCAGGAAGTCCAGGATCCAGTTGCAGAGGGAGGTGTTTAGTCCCAGGATCCTTAGCTTAGTGATGAGCTTAGAGGGCACTATGGTGTTGAATGCTGAGCTGTAGTCAATGAATAGTATTCTCACGTAGGTGTTCCTCTTGTCCAGGTGGGAAAGGGCAGTGTGGAGTGCGATAGAGATTGCATCATCTGTGGATCTGTTGGGGCGGTATGCAAATTGGAGTGGGTCTAGGGTTTCTGGGATAATGCTGTTGATGTGAGCCATGACCAGTCTTTCAAAGCACTTCATGGCTACAGACGTCAGTGCTACGGGTCGGTAGTCATTTAGGCAGGTTATCTTAGAGTCCTTGGGCACGGGGACTATGGTGGTCTGCTTGAAACATGTTGGTATTACAGACTCAGTCAGGGACATGTTGAAAATGTCAGTGAAGACACTTGCCAGTTGGTCAGCACATGCTCGGAGTACACGTCCTGGTAATCCGTCTGGCCCTGCGGCCTTGTGAATGTTGACCTGCTTAAAAGTCTTACTCACATCGGCTACGGAGAGCGTGATCACATAGTCATCCGGAACAGCTGGTGCTCTCATGCATGCTTCAGTGTTGCTTGCCTCGAAGCGAGCATATAAGTGGTTTAGCTCGTCTGGTAGGCTTGTGTCACTGGGCAGCTCGCGGCTGTGCTTCCCTTTGTAGTCTGTAATAGTTTTCAAGCCCTGCCACATCCGACGAGCGTCAGAGCCAGTGTAGTATGATTCAATCTTAGACCTGTATTGACTCTTTGCCTGTTTGATGGTTCGTCGGAGGTCATAGCGGGATTTCTTATAAGCGTCCGGGTTAGAGTCCCGTTCCTTGAAAGCGGCAGCTCTACCCTTTAGCTCAGTGCGGATGTTTCCTGTAATCCATGGCTTCTGGTTGGGGTATGTACGTACGGTCACTGTGGGGACGACATCATCGATGCACTTATTGATGAAGCCAGTGACTGATGTGGTGTACTCCTCAATGCTGTCTGAAGAATCCCGGAACATGTTCCAGTCTGTGCTAGCAAAACAGTCCTGTAGCTTAGCATCTGCGTCATCTGACCACTTTTTTATTAACTTAGTCACTGGTGCTTCCTGCTTTAGTTTTTGCTTATAAGCAGGAATCAGGAGGATAGAGTTATGGTCAGATTTGCCAAATGGAGGGCGAGGGAGAGCTTTGTATGCGTCTCTGTGTGTGGAGTAAAGGTGGTCTAGAGTTTTCTTCCCTCTGGTTGCACATTTAACATGCTGGTAGAAATTAGGTAGAACGGAGGGGTGGTTGTTTGACCGCGGACCCGTTACGGACGCAGGCAATAAGGCAGTGATCGCTGAGATCCTGGTTGAAGACAGCTGAGGTGTATTTAGAGGGTATGTTAGTCAGGATGATATCTATGAGGGTACCCATGTTTACGGATTTAGGGTTGTACCTGGTAGGTTCGTTGATAATTTGCGTGAGGTTGAGGGCATCTAGTTTGGATTGTAGGATGGCTGGGGTATTAAGCATATCCCAATTTAGGTCACCAAGCAGTACGAACTCTGAGGATAAATGGGGGGCAATCAATTCACATATGGTGTCCAGGGCACAGCTGGGGGCTGAGGGGGGTCTGTAGCAAGCGGCAACAGTGAGAGACTTATTTCTGGAAAGGTGGATTTTTAGAAGTAGAAGCTCAAACTGTTTGGGCACAGACCTGGATAGTATGATAGAGCTCTGCAGGCTATCTCTACAGTAGATTGCAACTCCACCCCCTTTGGCAGTTCTATCTAGACGGAAAATGTTATAGTTGGGGATGGAAATTTCAGAATTTTTGGTGGCCTTCCTGAGCCAGGGTTCAGACACTGCTAGAACATCAGGGTTGGCGGAGTGTGCTAACGCAGTGAATAACTCAAACTTAGGAAGTAGACTTCTGATATTTATGTGCAAGAAACCAAGACTTTTGCGATTACAGAAGTCAGCAAATGATAGCGCCTGGGGAGTAGGAGTGATACTGAGGGCTGCAGGGCCTGGGTTAGCCTCTACATCACCAGAGGAACAGAGGAGGACTAGAATAAGGATACGGCTAAAGGCTTTAAGAACTGGTCTTCTGACGGATCACGTGACCCTTGAACGAGATGGCCGCATGAACTAGGAGCTCCGCACAAGTAGTTTCCAATTCCTAATCTTACCTCCACTTCAAGTTTAAACTCATTTAGCTTTAGTCAAAAAGTCATGGCGGCTTCAAAAGGCAACACTACAGGTGACATTTTTACCCGGACTCGAGTACTAGCGACGGAAAAAGCCTCCAAGAAGCAGCTAGCTTCAGAAAAAGCTAGCGCCATTAGCCAGGAGAAAGAGGACCCGTCCCCCCCCCGAGGCCCAACGAATGCCAACCTCGCACTCTGTCGAAGACATCTTTTCTGAGCTGAGATCCCAACATACAGAACTCAACACTAAACTAGATGCCATTAACGCTCAGCTCAGTGCGATAGGGGGCAAGGTGACAATCCTGGAAAATGCCTTGCCTGACATAAACAACAAGATAACCATAAACGCGGGGCGCCTGGACGAGGCAGAGGGGCGAATCCTATCCACGGAAAACTTATTGACAGACGCCATGGAAACAATAGCATATGCTAAAAAAAAAATAGAGCAGCTGGAAGAGAAAACAGAGGACCTGGAAAACAGGGGGCGAAGGAATAATTGTGTTCTATTCAATCTGGGCGAAAAAGAAGAGGGAAACATGCCACTGATCCGCTACCTGCAAGACAAACTTCCCGAGTGGCTCCACCTGTCCACCGACAGGCCCATAGAACTCGAGAGAGCTCACCGAGCACTGAGGCCCCCACCAGCAGCCAGACAACCACCGCGCCCAATCACCATACGTTTCCTGAGATTCACCGACAAGGAACGAGTCCTACAGGCGGCGAAAACCAACACCATTACAGTGGGAAACGCCAAACTCACCTTACTCCAGGACCTGTCAGCTGGAATACGCCGAAAGCGCCGAGAGTTTGACGAGGTGAAGAAATGCTCCATTGACCGAGGCATCTTTAGGGGATTCAAATACCCAAACGAGCTCAGGATTCTTCACCAAGGAGCCCTGCGACACTTCAAAACTCCCGAAGAGGCAAAACGTTTTTTGAAAGACAACCCCGGTCAATGAGAAATGGACCATTGACTAAATGCGATTAATGCGATTACTGTTATTACTAAAGGAGGTAAGACAACATATAGCCGATATCCAAAGACCCACCGCCCTGCTAAATTTCATTATAGCCGTCCAATCTATATTTATGTTCCTTTAGCTGAGAGGGATAGGCCCCATATTATAACTTAGGCCTACTGTATGTAGGCTGGGCTATTGATTTTATTTTCTCCCTTTCTTAATGTGGTCTGGACGGGGGCTACGTTGTCAGTTACTCAATGCGGGCGGAGAGGATGAGGCATTTCTTTGGTGGGGAGGGGGAGACGTTGTGCGTTGCTAACTGTTCCCGGTCTTTTTTTTTGTTGGAACACAGAATTGTGACTGAGCGGGGAGGTAATAGATCCAACGGGATATGTCGAGTTGTTTGGGAACTCGGCTGGGGTGTTCAGAGATTGTTATTTTATGTAAACCATTTATTTTCCTTTTATGTGAACGCAGCTGTAACTACGATCCACCTTTACCCAGAGATGACTTGCACTAAAGTTCGATTACTGTTCGATGACGATGACTAGTACCTTAAATCTATTGACATGGAACTGCCACGGTCTAGGCCATGCAATAAAACGGAAAAAGATACTATGTGCTCTAAAAAAGGAAAAAGCAGACATCGCGCTATTGCAAGAGACACACCTCTGTGATGCTGAACATGCCAAACTCCGCAGAGCTTGGGTGGGACAGGTGTATTTCTCATCTTTCAAATCCAACAGTAGAGGTACAGCAATACTTATCCATAAGAATGTTCCATTCATAATTGACAAAAACATATCTGATCCGGAGGGGAGATTTATCTTGATAACTGGGTCACTGTATGGGCAACCAATTACTATCTTAAACATATACGCCCCTAACACAGATACTCCTGCTTTTATGTCGAAAATGATAACTCTGTTCAATGAGCATTGTGTTTCCTTTGGAGTGTTGGCCGGAGATTTTAATTGTACCCTGAACCCAACCCTAGACAAATCATCTCAAATCACCACCACAAATCCTAGATCTGCAAAGATGTTGAACTCTCTTACTAAAGAGATGGGACTGATAGATATCTGGAGAGAGACTAATAGCTCAGCTATGGACTATACATACTACTCTAATGTCCATAACACCTACTCCCGTATAGATTACATTTTTATCCCAAAGAGTTTCATAAATTCAGCCACGTGTACAATCGGACCCATAGCGCTTTCGGATCACGCCTTTGTCCACCTCCGCTTTGACCTCTGCAAAAACATCCCGAGATCAAAGAGCTGGAAATTCAACACCTCCATGCTATCAAACGAAGCATTCCATACATTGGTAACTACATGGATAGACAACTACACACAAGACAACAAAGATTCTCCTGTTTCTCCGGCCACAATGTGGGACGCTGCTAAAGCCACGCTAAGAGGTCATCTAATTGCATATGCTTCCTCTAAGAAAAAAGCAATGGAAGCACACAGGCTAGATCTGGAGAGGGAGCTGGAACGCTGTGAAAAAGTACATAAACAATCCCCAGACAGCACCTCCTGGAGTCAACTTAAAGCAGCCAAAGCCAAACTGAATTTGGACTATACTCGGGAGATTAAAAAAAAAGTTTTCTTTACTAAACAGAAATACCATGAGTATAGCAATAGGCCTAGTAGATTGCTTGCTTATCAATTTAAAAAAGAGCAGTCAGAGCGTACAATTATGGCTATCCGAACAGCAGAGGATGAGGTCACATATGATCCAAAAAAGATCAATTTAACTTTTCATGATTTTTACTGCAAACTATATACCTCTGAGAGAAAACACACGGAGGCAGAACTCCACTCCTTCCTAGAGGGAATCTCGCTACCTAAACTATCAGAGACCGACCAAGAAGATCTCAACTCCCCCTTCACTCCTGAGGAGATCCTGGAGGCAATTACCTCCATGCCACCTAACAAGTCCCCAGGCCCAGATGGATTCCCCAGAGAGTTCTACAAAGCTTTTTGGCCCCAGCTTAGCCCTATTTTCATGCCAATGCTGGAGGATTTTTGCAAAAACGGAGTTCTCCCAGACTCAATGTACACAGCTCGCATTACAGTGTTGCTCAAAAAAGACAAGGATCCCCTATCCTGCTCCTCCTTCCGGCCCATAAGCTTGTTGGATTTCGACTACAAAATAATCACCAAATTGCTCGCCAAAAGACTAAACACTCTTCTTCCCAAAATAATAAAAGCGGACCAGACGGGATTTATTAGAGACAGATACTCTTCTGATAACATTCGCCGTCTTTTTGATATTATTGATCAAGTAAACGCACAGAAGACCCCTGTCCTGCTGGCTTCACTGGATGCTGAGAAGGCGTTCGACAGGATGGAGTGGAGCTTTCTGTTCTCAGTCTTAGAGAAGTTCAACATGGGCCCAAACTTTATTAAATGGATCAAATCACTATACTCTCATCCAAATGCCATGGTGACTACTAACGGACTGAACTCTGACAGATTCCCTTTGGGACGGGGCACAAGACAAGGGTGCTCGCTGTCCCCCCTGCTCTACTTGTTGGGGGCGGAGCCTCTGGCAGAGTTGATAAGGAGCAATCCAAGTATTATGGGTGTTCCTGCAGGCGGCCTGCAGCACAAGATTTCGCTTTACGCGGATGATGTCTTGCTCTACATATCCAACCCTGAGAAATCCCTTCCTCCCATCTTAGATACAATTGCTCAGTATGGCACGTTTTCAGGTTATAAGATTAATTTTAATAAATCCACTGTCTGCCCTCTCAATATTATACTCACCAGTTCTATGAAGACACTATGCCCATTCCAATGGAAGACACAGGGGTTTCAATACCTTGGGATATTCATAACACCAGATCTGAATAGGCTTTTCAAAGAGAATTATCTTCCACTCCTGGATCAAATCAAGAACAACCTCCAAACCTGGATCTCCCTCCCAATTAGCTTAGTAGGAAGAATTAATGTAATCCGTATGAACATCCTCCCTAGACTGAACTATTTATTTCAGATGCTCCCATGCTATCTCCCAGCTTCCTTTTTCAAAACAATTAACCAAAGCATCACCAAATTTATATGGGGCAATAAAAAACCTAGAATCAAGCTTTCCACTCTATCGAAACCTGAATCTAAGGGTGGTCTTGCCCTTCCCTCCCTTCAATTGTACTACTGGTCTGCCCAAATCCGCAACATGCTAACATGGATCACAAACAGACAAGAGTCAACGTGGAGCCAGATAGAAGCCCAATCTTGTGGTTCATTGCCACTAAGCTCAACTATATTCATTGATAACTTTAGTGAAGTGGGCAACATAGCCAAAACATTTGTGATTTACAGTACCCTACGAGCGTGGAGGGACTGTAAGAAATACTTGGGCATCTCCTCCCAAATATGTTCTCACTCGCCTATAGTAGGCAACCCAGACTTGCCAAAAGCCCTGAGAGATGCCAACTTTAATCTTTGGCATACTCTAGGAATCAGGACCTTTTCAGACCTATTTCATCAGAAGACCACTACACTGAAATCCTTTCAAGAGCTCTGCAATGAATTCAATGTGCCAAG
This sequence comes from Coregonus lavaretus, assembly GCF_964263955.1. Taxonomy (NCBI): domain Eukaryota; kingdom Metazoa; phylum Chordata; class Actinopteri; order Salmoniformes; family Salmonidae; genus Coregonus; species Coregonus lavaretus. The sequence goes on from NC_140007.1 coordinate 31,650,702, forward strand.
ATCCCATTTTTTTAAATATCTACAAATTAGACATGTTATCTCCTCATTTACTTCCAAGATGAGGTTTAGAACTCAGTTGAATGAAGTTGAAACCCTTCTTGTCACAGCACAATCCATTAAAGGCAAAATATCCTATATCTATAGACTCCTTTCTGAGAAAGGAGGATCCTCCTTTACTCCTTTGAAAATAATATGGGAAAAGGACCTTGGTCTGACTATCAGTGATGAGTTATGGGCGGAGGTTTGCGACAGGGTATACTGCTCCTCTACTAATGTAAAAATGAAAGAATCTAATTACAAATTTTTGTACAAATTTTATTACACTCCCCTGAGACTCCATAAAATGAAAACAGACATTTCTCCTAATTGTAATAGATGTACCTCTGAAAGTGGAACCTATATGCATGTATTTTGGAGCTGCAGAGAGATTGCCAGATTTTGGCAATCTATACATACTGCTGCACAGAAAATACTAGATGTACAGTTTGATATGACCCCGTGTCTCTATCTTCTTAATGCCCAGCAGGACTTTGTTCTTGATCCTGACAGAGAAAATTTGCTCATGACCATTACATACTTTGCTAAGAAATGTATTCTTCTATTGTGGGCCTCTAATACTTCTCCTACATTTAAAATGTGGATTGACCAGATTGTTGACTTTCTCCCTCTTGAAAAGCTCACTTATGACCTCCACAAGAGACAGCCCAAGTTTGATAGACTCTGGTCTCCACTACTCAACTATATTTCAAATTGGACAGAGTGAATGGGGGAATCAGGGAGATGGGCAGATGCGTGTTGTGTAAGGTGCTGTAAAACCTAAAAACTAATTATTGGCTCGTCATCTCAGCTAAGGCTGGAAATAGCTAATAAGAACCTTGATAGTGCTGCTGCAAGTTCTATAATTTAAATTTTGTTATAATTATTATTTGTGTATGTATGTATGTATGTATATATATATATGTATGTATATATATATACATATATAAAACAATTTTTTATTATTATTTTTTATTTATTTATTTTTTAATTCACATCTGTGAATGTGGAATGTGTTTGGTTGGTTGATTGAAAACGTAATAAAACTTTAAATTGAAAAAAAGAACTGGTCTTCTAGTGCGTTGGGTACATAGAATAAAGGGGGCAGATTTCCGGGTGTAATAGAAAAGATTCAGGGCATTATGTACAGACAAGGATATGGAAGGATATGAGTAAAGTGGAGGTAAACCTAAGCGTTGGGTAACAATGAAAGAGATAGCATCGCTGGAGGCATCAATTGAGTCGGTCTCCGCGTGTATGGGGGGTGGGACAAAGGAGCTATCTAAGGCAGGTTTAGCTGGGCTGGGGGGTCTACAGTGAAATAGTACAATTAGAAATAACCGAAACAACAATAAGCTAACCATGTTTGGGCTGAGGCTAAACATAAACAGGATGTAGTACCGTAAAAAGTAACAGTCCAGCAGACATCAACTGTATAGCTGAGTTATCATAAGGTCCTACCGTCAGCAACGCGCTCAAACAACAATAATAATGTCTCAGGGTCCTTCTCATTAAATTTTGGCAACAGCCGTAAGTTTCCAACAATATCAAATGTGTCCGGGGCACGACCGAGAGAGGAGCGACCCCTAGGCAAATCACCTTCCCTAAGCAAACTCTCCCCCGAGAGCTTTCCGTCCCTAACCAATTCTAGCCGTTCTTGTTGCAGCTTGACTTTAGCGCGCTCCAAATCCTGTTTAAATTCCAATTCCTTTTCATACTTAACACGAACATGCTCCAGCTAAATATGATCATGCTCTAGCTGTAACAGAAGCAGTTCTATCTGCTGTTCAAAAAGAAGACTACTATGACTAACAGACAGAGCGGCCATTGTAGCGAAACAGGGAGACAGCTGGGGGAGTGGCGAGTCCTCGGCAGAGGCTGCCCCAGTGATAACTATGAGTATACCACTCTCCATTAGATTTTTTTGACGTTTATCACTAATTTCAACCTGGTAGTGTTCAGCAATCTTCAACAGCTGTTCTTTAGTACATAATTCTAACAGTTCCTCTGATGGAACGCAAATTAACTAGTCTACATTAGAGGCCATAATCACAAGTAACTGCTAAAAAAAGACCACAACAAGAGAAAGCACCAATCACACTGGGCACCACAGGAGAGAGATGAGATATATCATGAGATTCCCTGAATCCTACAATAACTCAACACTAGTCTTCATGCGGATTCACAGTAGGTAATTACGCACTGTAGCCCACTGGCACGGAAACCTCCCCCCCCCCCCCCACCACACTGGTGGATCCCTCCTGGGCCACGGATGTGCCCCCAAGACAACTGCTCTTTCCACGGACACCACACAAAAATAACAAACAAAATAACCATGCCCAACATATTCCAAAGTGGAACACGTCACTAAGCCTAACAGGGGAAAAGAAAGGCTATAGCTCCGGGTAGCAAATGGCACTACCCTACCCAAATCTCCCACTGAGGTACACAGCAGATTGTACTCACCTCCTCGGACCAATGTCCCAACAGCGTGTAGAGTAAGAGTTTCCAGCCTGGGCAGGACCTGGAAACTAACCATTGTTCCTCTCTCCAATGCAGCACACAACCAACTATCCACCGCAGTGGCAAGTTTACCAAACAAACATAAACAAAGGCAACCAACATTGGGCCTACCAAATAGCGCAACTCAAAAAAGCTGTAACAAAAGATGCGAACAAAGCACCTATAGAGTTTCTCAAAACACTAACTCCACATTTTCTCCCAAACAAAATACACTTACCAGTTAGTTTAACGACACTAGTATTAGGCCTACTGGCATACTTTTCCAGGCAACGCACCTGTTTGATGACCTCACCAGACAACCAAAATCACTGAAACGTCTCTAAGGCACTATAACGAACACTTATAAGACTATGCAGTGAATACCAACCAAAGCGCATCCCAATTAGCATTAACCCATCAAAATGCAAAATATTACAATATGCCAAAATGTCTAGTAACCAACCTTATATCCCGGACCAGCCCCCACTTGTTACAAACCGGCTCGTAGCTCGTAACAGAGGGAGACAAAGCGGAGATAAAGAAATAACACAAATATATTTATAAATAAATAATTTACAAGTAACAACGGTGTGTGTGTAGTCAGTAGTGTAAGTGAGTGGATGCATGCATAGATGGTGATAATTGTTAGGCCTACTGCTGCTAGGTAGCTCTCTCTCTGCTCTCCCCCTCCCCTCTGTCTGTTCTTGATTGCAGGAGTGAAGTCTGGTGTGTGGGAGTCAGGGTTCCAGCTGCAGTTCATTCACCATAATCACCTCAGCCTTAAAGACCCGGTCAAACTTGCCACTCATCGTCAGATCATAGTCAAGACGACCATGTTAGTCTCGCTGTTGACTCAACCTGCTTGTTTTCGCTCTTTGTGTTTTTGGCCTGTTCTAGTTACTTTTCTCCTGTGCCACAGATTATTGGAACCTTTCTCCTGCCTCCGCTTCACTCCTGCCACCACCATCCTGCTTTCCACTACCGGACCTCCCTTTTGGACTCACCACGGACACTAGGACGTTACGGTACCACTCCTGCTCAGAACCTGGATCTGTTACCCTCCCTGTAAACCTGGACTTGCTCTTCCCCTATTTTTGGAAACCTGGACAATTGAACTTTGTAAATAAACCTGTTAAACCTTCTCTGGCTCGGTGTAGTTGTCTGCATTTGGGTTCATATCCAGTTAAATTGTGACAGTATGATCTGACCAACATGAACCCAGCAGACAGTAGCTCGGATACCACCCCAGAGTGCACTCAAATTCGGACTGCCATAGCCAATCAGGGCATTTTACTTGGCCAACATGATACTTTGTTTAAGACTATTTCTGAGAACAGTCAGGTGTTGCTTAATCAGGTTCAATTACTCACCAATCAAGTGTCTGCCCTTACTACCCAAGTTAATAATGCACCCCTCGTTCATGGCATACAAACTGCCCCTTCTCCTGCTCCGCCTGTTTTTCCTGCTCCTCCAGCCCAGATCAGAGAGCATTTTGTTCCTGCTCCAGAGCGCTATGACGGGAACATGGGAACCTGTGGTGATTTTTTGACTCAATGCTCGTTGGTGTTTGAACAACAGCCCCTCACCTACGCCTCAGAAAGAGCCCGTATTGCCTACCTTATCAACTCTACTAGCGGTTCCGCTCGTTCCTGGGGATCCGCGGTCTGGGAGAGTCAGTCGGACATTTGCAACGCTTACGTTGCCTTCACCACTGAGATGAGGAAGGTTTTCGACCACCCCGTACGGGGCAAGGAGGCTGCTAAACGTTTGTTTTCTCTTCGGCAGGGGTCTCGCAGTGTGGCGGAGATGGCAGTGGAGTTTCGGACTTTAGCGGCAGTGAGTGGTTGGAATGACGAGGCATTACAAGGAGTGTTCATTAATGCTTTGGCTGAGACCTTGAAAGATGAATTGGTGTCATATGATGAATCGCCTACGCTGGATAATCTTATTTCACTCACCATCAGGTTGGATAATCGGATTCGGGAGCGCCGCCGGGAGAGGAGTGGTAGTTCCAAGCAACCTGTCTGTCGTCAACCAACTCCTTCCCGCCTCTTCCCTACGGAGAAGGCCGAGTCTTCCCGAGTCGATACTAGGAGCACTGAACCCGAAGCCATGGAGGTGGGTCGTGCACGGTTGTCCTCAGAGGAGCGTGCACGTCGTATTCAGGCTCGGGTCTGCCTGTATTGTGGAGAAGCTGGTCATTTCGTTCCTTCCTTCCCAGTTCGTCCGGGAAAAGGGCCGGCTCATCATTAATGGGAGAAGTTTTGGTGAGCCGAGCAGCGGATTCTTCCTCTTCTCCCCGCATTCTGCTCCAGGCATCCCTCCAGTGGCAGTCCCAGAATTTCCCTGTTAGTGCGCTGGTTGACTCTGGTGCCGATGAAAGCTTTTTGGATCGAGAGTTGGCTCAACAAATGGATTTAGAGACTGTACCTATGGACCGTCCGCTGCAGGCTAAGGGTCTAAATGGACAATTGTTAACCCGTATTACTCATCAGACTGTGCCTGTTTGTCTCAGAGTGTCGGGTAATCATCAGGAGAACATTCAGTTTCACATAATTGACTGCCCACAGACCCCCCTGGTCCTTGGTATCCCCTGGCTCATAAGACACAATCCACACATTGATTGGGTGACAGGTAGAATTGTTTCATGGAGCACAGTTTGTCATGTGAATTGTTTGTGTTCTGCTCAGACCCCTGCCAGCACTGTGCCTCAACCTCCACTGGAGTCCATGGATCTCTCTGCTGTCCCTGACGTGTATCATGACCTGGCATCCGTTTTCTGCAAACACAGAGCTACTTCTCTTCCTCCTCACCGGCCTTACGACTGCGCCATTGACCTCCAGCCAGGAGCCCCTCTCCCTAACAGTCGCCTGTACAATCTCTCCCGCCCGGAGACGGAGGCTATGGAGAACTACATTCGGGACTCCTTGGCGGCAGGTATTATTCGTCCTTCCTCGTCACCTGTAGGAGCGGGATTCTTTTTTGTTGGTAAGAAGGATAAGACCCTCAGACCCTGTATTGATTTCCGTGGACTTAACAACATCACCATTAAGAACAAATATTATCTGCCTTTAATTAATTCTGCTTTTCCCCTCCTTCATGGTGCAACTATCTTTACCAAACTGGATCTACGAAATGCGTATCACCTGGTGCGCATTCGTAAAGGTGATGAATGGAAGACTGCCTTCAACACACCCTTGGGACATTTTGAGTATCTGGTTATGCCTTTTGGGTTGTCTAATGCCCCTGCTGTTTTTCAGGCACTAGTGAATGATGTCCTTCGGGACATGTTGAATCGTTTTGTTTTTGTCTATCTGGATGATATCCTGATTTTCTCAGAGTCCTCCCAGGAACATGAACTGCATGTGCGCCAGGTGTTGCAAAGGTTGTTGGAGAACAAACTATTTGTGAAGATGGAGAAATGTGAATTTCATGTGTCGGAGACCTCTTTTTTGGGTTACATAATAGCTCAGGGGGAGTTGCGGATGGACCCAGCTAAGATCTCTGCTGTCACGGACTGGCCAGCCCCCTCCACCCGCAAACAACTTCAACGATTCCTGGGGTTTGCGAACTTCTACAGGAGGTTCATCAAGGACTACAGCCGCATTGCGGCGCCACTCACCGCTCTCACCTCCATCTCACTACCGTTCGCTTGGAATGAAGGGGCCGAATCAGCGTTCGAAGAACTGAAACATCGCTTCGCCTCGGCTCCCATTCTGATGCAGCCGGACCCCGACCGCCAGTTTGTCGTGGAGGTGGATGCATCCGACACTGGGGTAGGTGCGGTGTTGTCACAACGTTCTCCTGAAGATAACAAACTGCATCCCTGTGCTTTTCTTTCACGGAAACTTTCTCAGGCAGAGAGGAATTATGATGTTGGCAATCGTGAACTGCTCGCCGTTAAGCTGGCTCTCGAGGAGTGGCGGCATTGGTTGGAGGGGGTGGAACAACCCTTCATCGTTTGGACGGATCATAAAAATCTGGCATACATCCAGTCAGCGAAGCAGCTCAATCCCCGTCAAGCCAGGTGGGCACTATTTTTTGGTAGATTCAATTTTTCTCTGTCTTACCGTCCTGGGTCACGCAACGTCAAGCCTGACGCCCTGTCTCGTGTTCATTCTGCTGTTGATACTGGTAGTAACCCTGAACCCATCTTGCCTACTACCTGCAGTATTGCGGCCATTACATGTGACATCGAAGGGATTGTTAGACAGGCTCAACATCATCAAGCTGACCCTGGGAGGGGCCCTCCTAACCGGTTGTTTGTCCCTGAGTCTGTTCGCTCCCAGGTACTTCAGTGGGCTCACTCGTCTCCCCTTACCTGTCACCCTGGAGTTACTCGGACCCTTGACTTTGTGCGACGGAAGTTCTGGTGGCCCAGGATGGAGGCGGACACTCGAGCCTTCATTGCTGCTTGTACGGTATGTGTAAGAAGTAAGAACTCCACCCAGGCCAGCGCTGGTCATCTACGACCTCTGCCTATACCCAGCCGGCCCTGGTCCCACATTGCATTGGATTTTGTCACTGGACTTCCCCCCTCGTCTGGAAAGACTGTCATTCTTACTGTGATTGATCGTTTTTCTAAGTTTGCTCATTTTTTGGCCCTACCTAAACTGCCCACTGCCAGAGAGACGGCTGATATTTTGGTTGAACATGTGTTCCGCTCTCATGGTCTACCCACTGATATTGTCTCTGACAGGGGTCCCCAGTTTGTCTCCCAGGTATGGAAAGCTTTCTGTAAAGCTTTTGGCATCACATCCAGCCTGTCTTCTGGATATCACCCCCAGACCAACGGGCAAGCCGAGAGAGCGAACCAGGAGATGGAGACCGCTCTCCGCTGTGTCACAGGATCTAACCCTGGGTCATGGAGCTCCATGCTCCCCTGGGTGGAATATGCTCATAACACCTTGACTAACGCTTCCTCTGGTTTGTCTCCCTTTCTGTGTGCTCTGGGTTATCAACCTCCCCTGTTCCCTTCTCAAGAGAGGGAACTGGCGGTACCCTCGGTGCAGTCCCACATGCGCCGCTGCTTCAAGGTCTGGAGGAAGGCCAGGGTAGCTCTGTCCCGAGCTTCGTCGTACATGCAGAGGCAAGCCAACCGTCACAGGTCCCAGGCTCCCGGTTACTCTCCTGGTCAAGAGGTATGGCTTAAGTCACGTGATCTTCCATTGAAAGTGGAGTCTAAGAAGATGGCGTCGCGTTTTATAGGACCGTTCAAGATACTGTCTATTGTTAACCCCTGCGCGGTTAAACTACAGCTTCCTGCCTTCCTACGGGTTCATTCCACTTTTCATGTTTCCCAGATTAAGCCTGTGTCGGTTAGCCCTCTGTGCCCGCCCTCTCGTCCCCCTCCTCCGCCCAGGATCGTGGGTGGGGGTCCTGTCTACACTGTCCGGCGACTTCTGGATGTTCGCCGCCGGGGTCGTGGTTTCCAGTACCTGGTGGATTGGGAGGGTTATGGTCCTGAGGAACGTTCCTGGGTTCCTAGGAGCTTCATTGTGGATCCTGCTCTGGTCCGTGATTTTCATACGTCACATCCTGATAAACCCTGTCGGCCGCCGGGTGGCGTCCGTAGAGGGGGGGGTACTGTTAGGCCTACTGCTGCTAGGTAGCTCTCTCTCTGCTCTCCCCCTCCCCTCTGTCTGTTCTTGATTGCAGGAGTGAAGTCTGGTGTGCGGGAGTCAGGGTTCCAGCTGCAGCTCATTCACCATAATCACCTCAGCCTTAAAGACCCGGTCAAACTTGCCACTCATCGTCAGATCATAGTCAAGACGACCATGTTAGTCTCGCTGTTGACTCAACCTGCTTGTTTTCGCTCTTTGTGTTTTTGGCCTGTTCTAGTTACTTTTCTCCTGTGCCACAGATTATTGGAACCTGACTCCTGCCTCCGCTTCACTCCTGCCACCACCATCCTGCTTTCCACTACCGGACCTCCCTTTTGGACTCACCATGGACACTAGGATGTTACGGTACCACTCCTGCTCAGAACCTGGATCTGTTACCCTCCCTGTAAACCTGGACTTGCTCTTCCCCTATTTTTGGAAACCTGGACAATTGAACTTTGTAAATAAACCTGTTAAACCTTCTCTGGCTCGGTGTAGTTGTCTGCATTTGGGTTCATATCCAGTTAAATCGTGACAGATAATGAGGGGTGTTGAGAGGTGCCAAAATAAACAGAGAAAATAAACGAACAAAAAGAAGCCACAAAATGCCACAACAAAAACCAACAGCGTGTCTGCGTGGCGAGAGTCTCTTCGATGTACGGGGGAAAGGTGTATTTATCCCCGGGACACACCCGAGCCCAGATGTGTCCCATTTCGCTGACGACCCTGGATAAGAGCGTCTGGATAAGAGCGTCTGCTAAATGACTAAAATGTCAAAATGTCAAATGACCCTCCCAGCTCCACCCACCGACATCCTATTAAGGAAAACAAGAGCAGAGAAAAATAATATGGCAGACAGAGTGGGAGGGTCGTCACATAAGAAATGGGCAATACAGTGACTTCAGCACCCGTATCTACTAAAAAATCTACTGCAAAGTTGTTAACTATCATGTTCACATATACAGTGGCTTGCGAAAGTATTCACCCCCTTGGCATTTTTCCTATTTTGTTGCCTTACAACATGGAATTAATTGGGATTTTTGGGGGGTTTGTATTATTTGATTTACACAACATGCCTACCACTTTGAAGATGCAAAATATTTTTTCTTGTGAAACCAACAAGAAATAAGACAAAGAAAAATAACTTGAGCGTGCATAACTATTCACCCCCCCCAAAGTCAATACTTTGTAGAGCCACCTTTTGCAGCAATTACAGCTGCAAGTCTTGGGGTATGTCTCTATAAGCTTGGCACATCTAGCCACTGGGATTTTTGCCCATTCTTCAAGGCAAAACTGCTCCAGCTCCTTCAATTTGGATGGGTTCCGCTGGTGTACAGCTATCTTTAAGTCATACCACATATTCTCAATTGTATTGATGTCTGGGCTTTGACTAGGCCATTTCAAGACATTTAAATGTTTCCCCTTAAACCACTCAAGTGTTGCTTTAGCAGTATGCTTAGGGTCATTGTCCTGCTGGAAGGTGAACCTCCGTCCCAGTCTGAAACAGGTTTCTCTCAAGAGTTTCCCTATATTTAGCGTCATCCTTCATTCCTTCAATTCTGACCAGTTTCCCAGTTCCTGCCGATGAAAAACATGGTGTTCTCGGGGTGATGAGAGGTGTTGGGTTTGCGCCAGACATAGCGTTTTCCTTGATGACCAAAAAGCTCAATTTTAGTCTCATCTGACCAGATTACCTTCTTCCATATGTTTGGGGAGTCTCCCACATGCCTTTTGGCGAACACCAAACGTGTTTGCTTATTTTTTTCTTTAAGCAATGGCTTTTTTCTGGTCACTCTTCCGTAAAGCCCAGCTCTGTGGAGTGTACGGCTTAAAGTGGTCCTATGGACAGATACTCCAATCTCCGCTGTGGAGCTTTGCAGCTCCTTCAGGGTTATCTTTGGTATTTTTGTTGCCTCTCTGATTAATGCCCTCCTTGCCTGGTCCGTGAGTTTTGGTGGGCAGCCCTCTCTTGGCAGGTTAGTTGTGGTGCCATATTCTTTCCATTTTTTAATAATGGATTTAATGGTGCTCCGTGGTGTTATATCTAGCCTAGCTGTAGAAGAACGCACATCTGCACAGTTTCACGTTGTACATCACTCTGTCCTTTAATTACATGTGCCACTCATTCTGACAAACCATTCATCCGTAAAGCAGCACACTGTCGTAAATCATAACAACGTACAGTACGACGTACAGCACGTCGTACCATACATAACATTTCTCCCCCCTTTCCAAAACCAGGGACTGGTACCATATATAAAAATGTCCATAGTGCAAGAACCTAGAGTGATACCTGTAAGAAATAAACATTAACCCTTAAACGGAAGGACTCTCCAAACTAGCCAGTTCAGTCCATTAACCTGGAGGTTGACTAAGACACCTAACGGAGCCTAAGAATGAAAAGAGGTTAAGTAGTCCCCCAGATGAGCAGGGCGAGTTCGTGCCCGCATAGGCCTTTGTTCAACCGCCACCGCTTGTGGCTCTGGCCCTTGGGGAACCCACAGAGGCTGGGGCTCGGGTGGTAGTGGTGGAGGAGGTCCATCAGGTGGCGTCTCTGGCCTGTATGTTTGTTTTGTGGGCATTCGTATTCCTTGAGGGGCAGGGACTTTCCTGAGGCGGCTGGCGTGCCAGCATGATCCATTGCTCATCATGAAGGTGGCGGGCCCCAGTTGTCGACTGACCTGCAAGGGGTCCGACCAGAATGAGGCCATTTTGTTGCACCGCTGAGGCCGTCGGGCTCGGTCCCAGTCTGACACTTGGATGATTGACTTCTTCACCCTGTGTGCCTTGTCTAAACGCTGTTTCATTGCTCTTTGGTGCCTGGTCACTGCCTGCTTTTCTTGGGTGCACCTAGTCGCCGGTTCTGCTACTCTCTGTGTTCTGAGTCTGTCCAGTGGCAGTTCCATCTCACGACCTAGCATGAGAGATGCCGGGGAGACCTGTGTTTTTGTGTGTTTGCTTGCTCTGTAGTGCATTAGCGTTTGATTCAAAGCAGTTTGGAATGTGCACCCCTGGACCAGGTGCGCTCTGATGCCGTTCTTCAGCGTTTGATTGAAGCGTTCCACCCCTCCGTTAGTTTGTGGGTTGTAGTAGGCCGTGCGGATGTGTTTGATTCCCTTGTTGCTGAGATATGAGGAGAACTCAGCAGAGGTTAGCTGGGGCCCATTGTCCGTGGTGAGGGTGAGGGGTAGGCCCCACCTTGTGAACAGGCTGTCTAGGATGTCCACGATGGCCTGTATTGTGACAGTTCCGACAGGAACCACTTCTGGCCACTTAGAGTGGAGGTCATACGCCACCACCAGGAAGCACTGATGGTGAGGGACTGCGTGTCCATGGATTTCGCCACAGATGTCCAGCTGGATGTGCTCCCAGGGGCGGGACTGCCATGAGAGAGGCTGCAGGTGGGGTGGGGTGTCGTGGTCGATACCTGGCCACCACACAAGGTCTCGACATCGCTGTTTGACATTCACTATGCCTAAGTGACCTTCGTGCGCCATGGATAGAACACGTGCACGCAGGCCACTCGGGACCACAGTGCAAAACCCTCGAGAGACACAGACTTCTTCCCAGCAAGAAAGTTCATGCTTCACCATGGCGAAAGTCGCCAGCTCCTCCGGCACCTGTGCTGGCCATCCAGTGCGTATGTAGGTGCACAGGGTAGACAGTGTGGGATCCTGTTCCGATGCTTGCTTCAGCTCCTCCAGTGAGACGACTGACTGAAGGGGAGCGTAGAGCATTTGTACGAGCTCTGTTTCGTTGTCGTCTGGCAAGACGGTTGGATTAGGAGTGTCAAAGGAGCGTGAGAGGAGGTCTGCCACCACGTTATCCCTCCCCGGAGTGAACTTCAGCTGATAGTCATACTGTCTGAGGCGGTTGGCCCATCTGTGCAGCCGAAGTGGCTTGTGGCCAGTTCCTGATGCCGACAGTAGCGTCGTGAGGGACTGGTGGTCGGTTCGGAGCGTGAACAGCCGGCCATATAGGTAGAGGTGCCACCTTTCGCACGCCCAGACACAGGCCAGTGTTTCTCGTTCGCCCACAGAGTACCGTTGTTCAGTGGGGCTCAGGGCCCTTGAGGCGAAGGCGACGGGCCTCTCAACGCCATTCTGCAGCTGTGAGAGGACAGCTCCTTGTGCTCCAGCTGAGGCGTCACATGTGACAATGGTGGGGCAGATGGGGTCAAAGTGAGACTGGGGCTGTGGTGAGCTGGCTCTTCAGTGAGCGGACCGCATCTGAGCAGGCTGCCGTCCAGGCCGATGGCTCGTCCTTCTTGAGGAGCTGGCGAAGGGGCGCTGTGGTCTGAGAGTAGTGGGGCAGAAACCGGAGGTAGTAGGCTGTCATGCCTAAGAATGAGGCCACCTGAGAGGCTGAGGTCGGTTCCGGGATCCGGTGGACGGCTTCAATGTTCGACATGAGTGGGGCAATGCCTTTGGCCGACAGGCGGAACCCCACAAACTCGACGGCTGGAGCTGCAAAGGTGCACTTTCCACAGTTCAGGGTCAGGTTGTTCCGCAGTAGAGCACTGAATACTCTGTGGAGTCGATAATCATGGATGTGGAGGTCAGGGCCGTGGACCATGATGTCGTCCAGATAGACCGCCACACCAGGTATTCCAGCGAGGATGGTGCTCATCACCTTCTGGAAGCAGCTGAGGGCGGAGCTAAGTTCAAAAGGCATGTGTGTATATCTGAACACGCCAGCATGTGTGACAAAGGCCGTGAGATCTCTGCTAGCTGTATGGAGGGGTACCTGAAGATAAACCTGATGCAGGTCGAGCTTCGTGAAGATCGTGGAGCCATGAAATTGTGCGGTCTGCTCCTCAGCTGTAGGCAAGGGGTACTTATCCGGGACAACGGCCTTGTTCACAGCATGGAGATCCACACAGGTCCGGATTCCACCTGACTTTTTGGTTGCAATGACCAAGTTTGAAATCCAGGGGGCAGCATTGACTGGCTCAATATTGCCTGCCTCCAACTGTGACTGGAGATCTTTTGTGATGTCATCACGCAGTGCAAAGGGAAGGCGCCGCAGGGGCTGCATGACTGGGGTCACATCCGGGTTCTCTAGGGGCCTGTGAGTGAAGGCTGTGAGGCAGCCCAGTCCATCAAACAGAGTTGGCCAGTTCTGTTGCCATGTGCAGGTAACTTGGTGGATAGCTGACCCACTGTCATCGCTCAGTGTGAATCCCAAGCCTGTAAAGAGGTCGAGACCCAGGAGGTTGGCACCCCGCTTTGAAACGTGAAATGTGAATGATGACAGATGCTTGGTGCCGTAGTGTACTGGGACCTGGAGGGTGCCTACAATGTATATATTGGATCTACCATACCCACACAGGGCAGTGGAGGGCTGTTGGAGTGGTAGGTAACTGAAAAACTTGTAGTAAGTGGCAAGGTTGAGCAATGACACCGCAGCGCCAGTATCCAGTAGCAAAGGCAAACCCACCTCGCCCAGCTGCACAGTGCATGTCCTGAATGACACATGGTTGGTGGAGACGGTTCGGATTTCAGTGTGTTCATGTTGAGAGTGAGATTAAAATAAGGGCCTGTTCTGGGTGGAGCTAGTAGCTGGGGCAGAACGACACACTTTCGCAAAGTGATTATATTTTGAACAGTTCTTGCATATTTTCCCACGGGTTGGGCAGTTTGAAGCCCTTGAATTGTGAGAGCTAGCCCCACAGTTGCCACAGCTACTTCTGTTTGTTTGTCTGTGTGCCTGCTGCACGGGCATGCAGGTGTCAGTGTCCATGCAGCTATCGACATGGGAGGGCGTGCGCAGCGCGTGATCGTTGTAATGCGCCTGCTCGGGCTGAAGCTGCTGTGTGAGAATGGCTGGGGGCCGATTGTATGCTGCAGAGCTGTCTGTTAGCATAGTAGAGCATTCCAAAGCCGCTTCAACCTGGAGTGCTATTTTAATAGCTCCATCAAGTTGTAAATTATCCGATTCCAAAAGCAGTTTCTCCCTTGTCTTTTCACATAACGTCCCCTCTATCAACTGATCCCTGATGATCTCATCCTGAAGTGTCCCGTAGTTACAAGAGCTAGCCAAATCCCTCAGATTAGCCACGTAGCTTTGAATGGACTCACCTGGCCGTTGGTGTCTTTTCCGTAGCCAGTAGCGTCGAAGGAGCACTCGCTCTTTCCCGGCGAAGTGGTTCCGTAGGAGGCTGACTGCTGCCGTGAATGTAGGAGTCGATCCAAGCGCTCTGAAAATCCTCTGTCCCTCTGTACCGAGGCAGTGACGAAGCAGTGCTGTCCTCCGCTTGTCGGAGATTGTAGAAAGGTCCATAGCTTCGAGATAAACGTTAAAACTTTCAAGCCAGTTATTCCACGGGACTGGAGGTTCACCAGGCACGGCGAGGAATGTTGCTGGTGGTGGTAAGCTGAATTGAGCCATCTTCGTCGCCAATGTTATATCTAGCCTAGCTGTAGAAGATCGCACATCTGCACAGTTTCATGTTGTACATCACTCTGTCCTTTAATGACATGTGCCACTCATTCTGACAACCCATTCATCCGTAAAGCAGCACACTGTCGTAAACCATAACAACGTACAGTACGATGTACAGCACGTCGTACCTTACATAACACGTGTGATGTTCAAAGTTTCTGATATTTTTTTATAACCCAACCCTGATCTGTACTTCTCCACAACTTTGTCCCTGACCTGTTTGGAGAGCTCCTTGGTCTTCATGGTGCCGCTTGCTTGGTGGTGCCCCTTGCTTAGTGGTGTTGCAGACTCTGCAGACTTAGTGGTGTATACTGAGCTCATGTGACAGATCATGTGACACTTAGATTGCACACAGGTGGACTTTATTTAACTAATTATGTGACTTCTGAAGGTAATTGGTTGCACCAGATCTTATTTAGGGGCTTCATAGCAAAGGGGGTGAATACATATGCACGCACCACTTTTCCGTTATTTATTTTTTAGAATTTTTTGAAACAATTCACCAATTTGACTATTTTGTGTATGTCCTTTACATTGTGCAGCAAACTCTGCTGCTGAGCCGGAGAGAGCTTCTTACATTTCTGCATCAGCATTGTGTCGTTGGGGCTGTTGTCCTGTTTCCATTTTCCCTTAGACGGCCCCTGCTTCTCCTGGCCACTTCTCATAAGGACACGCTTTTTTCCCCGACATTCTCGTTGCCAGTGACCAGAAATTCCGCAATAATGACATGCACCAGGTTTCTCTTCTGCTGAACGAGTAATGTTGTTGGTTTCACTCGGAACCTGCACAACTCTGATGACAGCCGGTTAATTATGTTGATTGATGTCTCTGTCCAGTCATGACAACCTGTCGGTGATGTCGCCGTAGCTTTGTCTCTCCCAATCTTCAAGCTTGGCACACCCGTATTTGGGGAGTTTCTCCCATACTTCTCTGCAGATCCTCTCAAGCTCTGTCAGGTTGGATGGGGAGCGTTGCTGCACAGCTATTGTCAGGTCTCTCCAGAGATGTTCGATCGGGTTCAAGTCTGGGCTCTGGCTGGGCCACTCAAGGACATTCAGAGACTTGTCCCGAAGCCACTCCTGCATTGTCTTGGTCGTGGGCTTAGGGTTGTTGTCCTGTTTGAAGGTAAACACCAGTCTGAGGTCCTGAGCACTTTGGAGCAGGTTTTCATCAAGGATCTCTATGTACTTAGCTCCATTCATCTTTCCCTGATATCCCAGTGGGGGACCCTCCTGACATCCTAGTGGGGGACCCTCCTGTCCGAGGTGTTCAGTGTCCTGTCGTAAGAGACACCTCACCCTCTGTCCTACTAGGTCTTCAGTCTATAGCCCCTAAAGCCCCAGTAGGTCCAAAGCATCTTAGCCCTCAGTTCCCTGATCATCTAGTGGTTTCACAGTTTCCTGCTATGCTAGGCCCACAGTTTCCTCTCCCAATAGGCCCAGAGCTTTCTGTCCTGGTAGGTGTAACATCCCCTAGCTCATAGTCTGTAGCCCAGTCAGGCCCCAAGTCACTAGCTCTGTCAGGCCCCAAGTCACTAACATCTGGGCACTCAATCGGTTTCTCCTGGTCCAGCTGTCTTCCGTTTTTGGGTCTTTTTCTCCCTTTCTTTCAAGTGTGCAGCTATCTCCTGTCCCGGGGGCCCTCTCCTGTCGCTGACGTGGCGGTCGGGCCACGTGCTGTCCTGAGATCACTGCCCGTCCCTTCTGTGGCAATCCAGCCAACCTCAACTCCAATCTCGGAGCCCTCGCCTGTCGTCGCTGTGGGGGCCCAGCTGAGCCCTCCTGCTGCGTCCTGGCCTTGTGATCCAGGGCCTTCGTCTGGTTGCCCTGCTGCGGCCTGGTCTCCTGATCCTAGGTCCTCACCTGGTCCCTCTGCCTGAGTTTGCCACCCGTTGCTGCTTCGTGGGTCCAGCCACCAAAGTATCCAGTCTTTAGAACGTTGTCAAGCTATGGTGCTGCGGCTCTGATGTCTCCAGTCCCGGTGTCCTCAGCTGACTCCTGCTCCTCCTCTGGGGGCCTTCCCTGCCCTCACTGCTGAGGTCCTCCTGTTGCCTGTTTCTGGGCAGAGGGGGTGGCCGCCACCAAATCCACCACTGCATCCTGTTGGATCCCCTCTTCCAGAACTGCTGCACAGCCTGCACTGGTCTCCGCCACGTGACTCACCCTGGTTAGGTGACACACACCTTCCCAACGGGGTGGCCAGATGCACCAAATAACAAATCCTGTTTGGCCAGACGCATATGCCCAACGTTTCTGACTGGGTGGCCAGACACACTCAAGGGCTTTCCCTTTTTTGGCTCCTTCACAGCTCTGCCTCCCTGTCCAGGTGGATGAACACACACTAGTGGCCTTATGTCATCTCCTTTAAGTTAGAGCTTTTTGTCTGGAGTTCACATTTACACAGTAAATGTGGGGGTGGCTGTTAAAAGGCCAGCTCCTATTTAGCAGTCTCAGCACCCCTGAACTATTAGTTGGTTGTACTTGCCCAACACTCCTTATTTTCTCACCATTCCACGTGCACCTCACTGAAACCCATTCCTACCGTCAGAGTGAGATTGCGTCAGAAGTGAATGGGCTTGTTGAACTGTACCTCATGTTTATCTGTATTTGACTTGTGTTAGTGTGTGCATCTAATTAACCACTCCTTATACACTCTCACTTGTGGTTGAACCCAATATCTAATAAACCTGTTCTGAAGACATCAAGACTTGATCCATTGGCACCTAATAGCTCTCTACTAGTGCCCGTTCTACATGGTCCTCCCGGATCAGCCCTTTAGTATTTTTCAATTACAAAACTGCACTATTACAGGAATGCTGCACAAAACGCAAAATATCCATACTGCCCTCTTGAAGAGGGACTCATGGAACAATTTTTTAATGAGAGCTTTTTTTCTGCCCTTTATAAACACATTCATACTGAGACTGTCTCTCTGTAGCGTAAGGAGATGATTGAAGAAACATAATGTGATTGGATTAAGTAATTCAAAGACCCCTGGCCCTAACAATATTATATAGGCTTATAGGTCTGTTGACCAAAAATGTTGGGCTGTAACAAACTGAAGTAAAACCATGACAGATCATCAGAACAATGATCTGTAAATAACTGACCAGCTAAATTACCAGCTAAATGCAATACCCTTTACATGTTTATTTATTGATTTAATACCCTAGGCCTAGACCTAGCTCTAGTTTAGATCCCTGTAATATGGATATCTTCCATACAGGGTTCTAGTGCAATGCGCCCAGAAGAGTGTAATGCCACTACATGAGTTACTTTATAAGTCGATACTTGTAAGAATGTACATTCCTTAATGATTTCCTTCTACCTATGTTAGTCCTGTGTAAATGCTGGCTTTTCTTTGGGTGCTGAAATAAAATAAAAACTTCATTTTATGTGACGTCTGTCAAACTGCTCCTTGTAATCTACTGTGTTACAATGGAGTAGGAAGTTACGACTCAAGCGCGCACTACCACTCAATACTTTCATAAATATCCATTCTTAAACGCTTAGGGCCTTCTGTGTACCTTTGCTTGTCCTGATTGTTATAGAGTTGTCATTTCGATTTGGAATCCATCATTTTTTATATATAAAATATATTTTATGCATCCCCTGCCCAAACAAAAAAATCTGCTGTGCAATGATGGGCTGCTCCTCTGTTAACAAACAATGGCTACCTTGGCAGGGGTCATGTAAAATGCTACTTTTATCAAAAACTTCGGATTTCAGCACACAAACATAGGTACAAGGGAAGCACGTTTTTTTTTTTTTACAAGTATCTATGGATAGCGACTCGATGTAGTTGGAGGTAGTTCGCCCAGACTCATTGCAACTCAACTCCCATCAAGATGCATATATCATGGAGTTGAGTATACTCCTCTGAATAATTAGGGTCTACTTTCTGCCAATTAGTGACTGACAAAAGTTTTACATTTATCAATAAAAAATGGCTGCTCCATCCATATGATTTGTTATGATGTAATTATCCATCCCAAAATTGTACCTCTGTAATGGTAAGGAATATAACGAGTCCATTTGTAGCCCAAACTATAGTCGTCCACTTTCAACCTTCCACATGCAAGCACCGGGGCACGCACCGCCATCTTCTTCTAAACCATGGGATGGACATGCCAATGATGCCTGGCTTTGCAATTTAGCCTACGTGTTTTAAATGTTACAAGGCTGTTTAATTTCAGTGTAGTCTGGTCTTATGCTATGCTATATGTTGACCTTTGTGATATCCAGTGCTTGACTTGAACAGGAGCTCACCGGAGCTGAGTACCGGCACCTCAAATGTTCTACTGCTTGAGCTCCTGTTCATCTTATAGAATGTTAGCTCAAAAGTATTGTGGAGCTCCTGCACCTAAATCGAATCAGTACCAGCACCCAAAATGAGTACAGGAACGTATTTCAGTCCAAGTCTAGCCCTGGTGATATCCATATGGTCAGGTGATTTTTCAGTCGTGCTCGAGGCCCTTTATAGCCTACGACTGGTTTTCCCTGGTCGGGCAACGTGGTCGAGACCTCTTGCCCTCATACTGCACATAAAGTTAGAGCCGATCAACCGAAGTCATCAACAGGACATTACGCACAAGCTTTTAACAGTGTTTCCATAAATCGCCGCGCAAATGCCATTATCGAAATGCGAATAAAATACAATTGTATAATTTTGCACAATTTCAACATCTGGGCCTTGCCTTTTTTTAAACTCTAGCTACCATTGTATGTATAGCCATATGGGACGTCCCCTTTTCGTACAGTCCGCCAATCAGAATAGCCAGGTTGGAGAGACGTCATCGGAGAGTATGGGGGAAGAAGCCCGTGGTTCTCCAACGGGGTGGCAGTCTACCGGGAAGAACGACAACAAAGGTAGGTGACCCATGATTCATATTTTAAAGGCACTAGTTATCATTCTCCACTGTACGATTTCGCGTGCGCCAGGACACGAATGGTGACACTATGATTACGTGTATATTTCTTATTTATAGCCAACATTGTGTATGCCTATTGGTCTACAACCACCTATTAACAAAAGCACAACGACTGGTTAACACAAAAGACAAGTCAACAGCCTAGGAACCGGTGTTCTTACTCCTTTGTTACTGTATTTGATCATACAATGTCAGTAGAAGTAATGCCCTGTCTTTTATAATTAATAGGCCTACAGTATTTGTTTACATGTCTGTTTGGGGACATTAGATGGCAATGCTGAAGTTTAAGATTAGATGAAAAAAAGTACAGTAGTGGTCCTCTGTAGCTCAGCTGGTAGAGCACGGCGCTTGAAACGCCAAGGTAGTGGGTTCGATCCCCGGGACCACCCATACACAAAAATGTATGCACGCATGACTGTAAGTCGCTTTGGATAAAAGCGTCTGCTAAATGGCTTATTATATTATTATGTTTTGGATTACCCACCAGTATAAAGGCAACAGTTTTGTTGACAATAGAGGCTAGGCTACAGTATTACCATATCCTGAGCTGCAGTGTGCATGTTAGGCAATTTGTTACAAATAGCAAAATGGAAAGATGCCGGCATCTACTTTGTGGTAGGCCTACCACGACTGTCACACTTTGTCAAGAAATGCAACACGTCATAACCTGTATCGGAGAAAATATGAAGAAAAGACTGCTCTGCTCTTCCTTTGCATGAAACATTCGCGGCAAAAATTACCCCGCGAGAGTTCTTTATACATATTGGAAGGGGGAGGAGAAATGAAACCAGCTGTTGGTTGTCATTAGTTACCACAGCCACAAAGACAAAATTGGCTATATCTTAAAAATGCATAAAAACTTCATTTAAGGTTACGTTTAGGCATAGGGTTAGCAGTGTGGTTCAGGCTAGGGTTAGGTTTAAAATCCAATTTTAAGAAGATCAATTGTAGAAAGAGGCGGTGTTTAGCCATGATTAGGACTGTGGCTGTGGTAACTAGTGATGACCCAGCGTGTCGAACTCAGAACTGACGGAGAAAGGGAAAACAATGTGGTTTGCACATTTTGCAAACGCGTGTCTACAATAGTCGCCCATGGATGGGATCATTTGACTTCGCCTATGTAACACCCATATACTTACACAATAATTAAACCTAATAAACTACCCGTTGCGTTTGGCAGTTTCCCTTTTCCGAGTCCTTCAGTCTTATAATGAACCCCTAAAGGGGTCGGTTTTATATTGTACAACCATTAGGCCTTTATGAAGGATAGCCTAATATTACTGAAATAAGTTAAAGCAGGATTGATTTGTCGAAGAACTATCCTTTGACTATTGCCACACAACAACAAAAAGTCAAGCAGCCCTTTCTCTTTAGAACAAAAGATTGAGCGACCTCATCCATTGGTCGGTTGTCTACCCCAATACCCCATGCTGCCCCCTGAAGCAGAACAGGGTTGGTTTAATTATGGGATAGGCATGTCAGTTGTTATGACAACATAGAGCTTTTGACCTTCCTATGAAGGAGTGGTCCCCATCTTCTTTTTGCCTGATTGGGGGCTGTTATGGCTTCAGATATAATAATAATAATAATATAATATGCCATTTAGCAGACGCTTTTATCCAAAGCGACTTACAGTCATGCGTGCATACATTTTTTTGTGTATGGGTAGTCCCGGGGATCGAACCCACTACCTTGGCGTTACAAGCGCCGTGCTCTACCAGCTGAGCTACAGAGGACCACATGACAGATATACTATTGTCAAGAAAAACGTGACACTGGTAATTACAAATTTGACCCAAGAAAATATAGGCTTAAATACAGAAGGATTGTCATTTAGTTGTTGGTGTATAATATTTGAAACCAGTACTTTTATTCAAATTATTACAGAGGTGCAAATGTTATATTTGAAATAAATGCTATGATTTCCATGTGAAATGTCTCTGTTTTGTGTCATTTTTTAGATAACAGAAAAATGGCGACAAATGTGGACCTGGACCAGACCAAAGATGCCACTGCAGAGAAATGCAGCCGTTTCGAACTGCTGGACTGGCTCAATAAGACCCTGGACATCAAATTCACCAGGGTGGAGCAGATATGTTCAGGTACTGTCTCACTAGGTCACACAGCTTCATTGCTATGCTATAACAAGAATCCTAGAGCTGTCTACAATGCTTTTATCACATATACAAATGCAGACTCCTGACACTTAGTGGACAGGTACCTTTCTCTCTAATGACTGATGAAAAGCACATGTTTCACTATAGCAGGGGTCTCCACTCATTTCTAGCATGAGAGCTACTTTAAAAAAATGAAACATGTTGTGATCTACACATTTTTTCCTAGCTTTCAAATAGGCACATTCTTCTCTCCCCTGCAAACTCTTCCGGAGGTCCTTAGTGTACAAGAGAAAGTAGTGCACTATGTTTTCTGCCATTATACCTGGTAAAATAATTGTTAATAGACAACTCTAAGGGGGCCCCTATAAAATCTATGATTTCCCCCCCAAATTCTGTTGTATATTTTCCCAAATTCTGTTCTCAGTTATTTTTCACTCTTAAAATTACAATTGTTCATAGAGAAACAACGAAATTGGATGTTCTGAGTCCATGTCAATGCTTAACCCATAAGAGTTTAATCCCTGTCTAAGCCTGGGGGGGGGGGGGGGGGGGGGGGGGGTACAAACGCATTGAAGAACATATTCACTACATGGAACAACAGATAGTCCCCCAAAAAAATCGAAAGGAAGTTTGTTCTGAAGTGTCTGTCATATATCTGAGAGATATAAGAAAAACCAGGAAACATTTGTAATTTTTGTACATGTATTTACGCCCTTATTTTTGTCATTAAACAGTATCCATATACTGTATAGTTCCATACATTTTTCCGACTGGTACCGTGGGACCAGTCTTGTGAGGCCTGTGCTACAGACATAAGTTGGCAGATCGGCTGTACCGACTTCAGACGAGTCCCAAGATGCTTGTTGGAGTCGTAGAGCAAAACGGAGAACACCACCGTGTTCGTGTGAGTCTGTGGGCGTCCTAGAGCAAAACACCTTTACATAGAGGTGTCATAATGTTTTTGTAGGCCAAACCGTTCGGACGCTACAGACGATTTTGTGAGAAAAACGGTTTTCGGGATGTCTCATGGTCTGACAAACACTGCTCTAGCTCTGTCACCTTTCTCCGCAGATGCGGAAGTGTTACGTAGGCGGATGCAGTGGATTATCTCAAGCTTAAACTGACAGATTTTATGGGGATGTTTTTATAATACTAATTAGATTTCCGCGGGGTGCGGACATCAACCTTAGGGGGTTAAATCACATCAGAAGACACATTTTTTTAGGTCTGGAAGAACATTTTAACACATTTTGATTGTTTTGTGTAATTCCCCTTTAACTGCGCATCTAGCGAACGAGGAATGTGCCGTCTAATGAACGGGTCTAGCGATGGTTCTGTACTGCTGCTGCTCATTTCATGGCAAAGTTTGCAAATAACCACTACAGTTAACAAAAATATAAACGCAACATGTAGGTTGGTCCCATGTTTCATGAGCTGAAATAAAAGATCCCCAAATGTTTCCATTTGCACCTAAAAAAATGGTCTCTCAAATTTTGTGCACAATTTTATTTACATCCCTGTTAGTGAGCATTTCTCCTTTGCCAAGATAATCCATCCACCTGACAGGTGTGGCATATCAAGAAGCTGATTCAACAGCATGATCATTACACAGGTGCACCTTGTGCTGGGGACAATAAAATGCCACTCTAAAATATGCAGTTTTGTCACACAACACAGATGTCTCAAGTTTTAAGGGAGTGTGCAATTGGAATGCTCACCGCAGGAATGTCCACCAGAGCTGTTGCCAGAGAATTGAATGTTCATTTCTCTACAATAAGCCGCCTCCAACGTTGGTTTAGAGAATGTGGCCGTATGTCCAACCGGCTTCACGACCACAGACCACGTGTATGGTATCGTGTGGGCAAACGGTTTTCTGATGTCAACATTGTGAACAAAGTGCCCCATGATGGCGGTGGGGTTATGGTATGGGCAGGCATAAGCTATGAACACAATTGCATTTTATCGATGGCTATTTGAATGCACATAGATACCATGACGAGATCCTGGGGCCCATTGTCGTGCCATTCATCCGCCGCCATCACCTCATGTTTCAGCATGATAATGCATGGCCCCATGTCACAAGGATCTGTACACAATTCCTGGAAGCTGAAAATTTCCCAGTTCTTCCATGGCCTGCATACCAACCAGACATGTCTCCCATTGAGCATGTTTGGGATGCTCTGGATCGACGTGTATGACAGCGTATTCCAGTTCCCGCTAATATCCAGCAACTTCAGACAGCCATTGAAGAGGAGTGGGACAACATTCCACAAGCCACAATCAACAGCCTGATCAAATCTATGCGAAGGAGATGTCGCTCTGCATGAGTCAAATAGTAGTCACACCAGATACTGACTGGTTTTCTGATCCACACCCCTACTTTTTTTTAAAGGTATCTGTGACCAACAGATGCATATCTGTATTCCCAGTCATGTGAAATCCATAGATTAGGGCCTAATTTATTTATTTCAATTGACTGATTTCCTTATATGAACTGCATGTTGCATTTATATTTTTGTTCAGTATAATAGATAGAAATGATATCAATACTCATGATATACTTCTGCCAGGCAAGCCTACTTTGCAGTTAACATTTAATTGAGAAGGTTTTGGGGTAAGTATTTATGTCAACCCACAAGACGGTTATCACATCAAGTTATCACGGAGTGATAAACAAACGCGTGCACCACACCGACAGACAGGGGCAATATTGCTGGAAATTAATTGGCAGATATTGTGTTAGGTTTGTCTTTTTAAGCCAACAGTGGCTAACCAGGGGTGGGATAATGTCAATGTTGTGTTGATTAGATAGTAGCTGGGAGCTTGCAGTGTCTGATACTTGTGAGATTTGTTTATGACAGTTTGCGGTGGAACATGTGAAAATTGCATGTACTTTCAGAATTGTTACTTATAAGTGAGTGGGCTGCGAGCTACTGGTAGCTTGTGATTGACCTGTTGGAGACTACAGCCTATTCTGTCCTGCTCTCCCTCGTTACTAGAGAGCCTTAAACGTCTATTGTGTGTGTGTGGTGTGCAGGTTCCTGCTACTGCCAGCTGATGGACTGGATCTTTCCTGGGTGCATCAACCTGAGCACAGTGAAGTTCCAGGCCCAGGACATGCCAGACTTCCTCCACAACTACAATCTGCTCCAAGCTGGCTTCGACAAGACTGGTGTCACCAAGGTTAGACTACACCCCATTTTGTCTCTGAAAATAAATGACTTACACCCATAGCTTTTTGTCCATTACATTTAAGTCAATGATCTTTTTTATTGTATGTTAATATTTTATATATGAGCAGAGATTTCTCCTTTTGTTTCTATGTGGTATTTGCTTATTGTTCTAAATCCCTCCCCTTTAGTTTGTTCCAGTGGAGGAGCTGATAAACGGAAAGTTCCAGCCCAACTTCGTATTCCTGAAGTGGTTCAAGAGGTTTTTCCGGGCTAACCTGGCAGGGCAGGTGTATAACCCTGTAGAGGCTCGCCAGGGCCAGGACATCCAGCCTGCCAGATCCCGCTTCCGCTCCCCTCAGAGACTTGACCTCAAAGGCCGCAATTCTGCCAGGCGCAGCTCCAGTCAATCAGGTGTTCATTATTTTACTTATCATGGGTTGAAATATTATTTGTGCTGTTTATGACCTTATATTCAAGATAGATTATTGTTGATCTTTTTGTGTTAATCAATTTGTGCTTTCCTATTTTTCGCGACAGGGGGGTTGGAAACCGACACAGATGAAGAAGCTTTAGGGAAGTATCAAAGGAAACGTATTATTTATGAGGATATATGGAGGGAGACTTACTCCTGGGTGGGGCCCAGCACTCTGGGAGAGATCTATGCCTACTGCAGTCTGTGCGACCTGAACCTCAACATCTATCACTCAGGCCTGTTGGACCTGAAGCGTCACTCACAGTCCAAGAAGCACCGCAAGCTTTCCCTGGCTGCCAGTGATGGCACCCTAACGCCAGAGTCAGGAAAAAGCAGACAGGGCAGCTGCAGCGACCCTCCGCCCTGTAGTGAGTTGGTCATGCGCTTCATTCAAGCCAACTGTGTCTCTGGTCCCTCCGCGGCTGGGGACCAAGTGTCTAACAGATACGGCCAGTATGTCCTGGGACTACAGTACCCAGAGGACATAGTGTCTGCCTGCCAAAAGACTCCTTACTGCATATACATGTACGGAGGAGTGGTGCTAGGGCAGGCTGACATGGCTTCTGTAGTTCTAGTGGGGTATTTTGATGTGAAGGCAGCCAGGCACTGCATCAGGCTGTTGGATGTTCTGCAGCCTCCAGGTGATGACAATGCTGGAGACAAAACAGCTGCAGCTCTGGTGGAGACCATGGAGAGGTTTGGGCTTCCTGCAGCTAACCTCGCTGCTCTCTACTCAGATGGTAATGGTTCTGCCTCGGAGCCAATTTTCTCACAGCTCAGGGAACTCAACCCCAATGTGGTGGTGCTAGGTGGGCTGTATGGAGTGGCTGATGCAGCCTGCCATGCTGGAGTGGCGGAGCTCTCCACTCAGGCCCAGGAGCTTATTGTCGATATCTACTCCCACTACTCCTCCTGCTCCACCAAGGATGACAACCTGAAGGAACTGTTTTCCCGCATTAGCAGTGGCCTCACCCTTCCCCTCACCACCTGCTGCCTTAACTTCTGCATGTTAGTCAGGAAGGTTTTGGGAAAGTGGACCGATCTCATCTCCCACTTCAGCTCCTGTAACAAAAAGGATGACATAGATAACAAGGCCAAGCTGATCTGCACACAGCTGCAGGATCCCAAACTCAGGGCTATCTTCATGTTTCTGGACCAGGCCCTAGAGCCCCTCCGTGTCTTCCAGGAGCGACTGCATCACCATGAGGGCTCAGCCCGGGCCGACTTGGTGCAGATCCTACAGGACGCCAGCGGCCTCCTGCGCTCCTATGCCTCCAGTTTCCTCCGTCCTCAAGCCGTTGTGCGCTTCCTCAAGGAACGTGACACCTTTCTCCTCAAGACCACAACGTTCCACCTGCCAGGGGCGGAGCTGAATGTGGGCGGGGCTGCAGTGGAGGACTTCCTGTGTGAGTCATCAGAGAAAGGAAGTGAAGCCCTGCAGTTGTTACAGGAACAGGCTCTGTCGTTCTACACAGCGCTCACAGCCAGCGTGGCGGAGGGGCTGCCTCTGAGTGACGGCGTGTTGAGGAGCATGGCCCAGCTACTGAGCCCTCAGGGCAGGCTGAAGGTCACGGGGAAGGCTGTGGGAGATCTGGGGGCCAAACTGGGGCTCTGCAGCTCACCTGAGGAGATCAGCCAGCTGAACAAGGAGTTCCTGGAATATCAGCTGGGAGAGGAGGACGAGGGAGAAAACGGATGTGATGGAGGGGTCCAGAATGGCTCGGCAGCACCCTCACTGGAGCAACATTGGAGCACTGTGCTGAAGGCTTCTGGGTCGACCACCATCTTCAGGAAACTTGTTTTGACCCTCTTAGCCATGCCCTGCCCCCCACTTGAAGCTCAGAAGGTCTTCACACAGGTATGTGTAGACAAAAAGCGTCACACACTTGTATGTCACTGCATGCCTGCATGGAAGTTATTGCATTGGTACAGTCCCATTTATGTACAGTACCAGTCAAAAGTTTGGACACACCTACTCATTCAAGGGTTTTTCTTTGTGACGACATAAACTATGAAATCATGGAGTAACCAAAAAAGTGATAAACAAATCAAAATATATTTTATATTTGAGATTCTTCAAAGTAGCCACCCTTTGCCTTGATGACAGCTTTGCACACTTTTGGCATTCTCTCAACCAGCTTCATGAGGTAGTCACCTGGAATACATTTCAATTAACAGGTGTGCCTTCTTTAAAGTTAATTTGTGGAATTTATTTCCTTCTTAATGCGTTTGAGCCAATCAGTTGTGTTGTGACAAGGTGTGTGGGGGGGGAGGGGGGATAGCCCTATTTGGTAAAAGACCAAGTCCATATTATGGCAAGAACAACTCAAATAAGCAAAGAGAAACGACAGTCCATAATTACTTTAAGACACGAAGGTCAGTCAATACTGAACATTTCAGGAACTTTGAAAGTTTCTTCAAGTGCAGTCACAAAAACCATATTGCGCTATGATGAAACTGGATCTCATGAGGACCACCACAGGAATGGAAGACCCAGAGTTACCTCTGCTGCAGAGGATAAGTTCATTAGAGTTACCAGCCTCAGAAATTGCAGCACAAATAAATGCTTCACAGAGTTCAAGTAACAGACACATCTCAACATCAACTGTTCAGAGGGGACTGTGTGAATCAGGCATTAATGGTCGAATTGCTGCAAAGAAACCACTACTAAAGGACACCAATAAGAAGAAGAGACCTGCTTGGGCCAAGAAACACGATCAATGGACATTAGACCGGTGGAAATTTGTCCTTTGGTCTGGAGTCCAAATGTAAGATTTTTGGTTGAAACTGCTGTGTCTTTGTGAGACGCGGTGTGAGTGAACGGATGATCTCTGCATGTGTAGTTCCCACCGTAAAGCATGGAGGAGGAGGAGGTGTTATGGTGCTTTGCTGGTGACACTGTCAGTGATTTATTTAGAATTCAAGGCACACTTAACCAGCATGGCTACCACAGCATTCTGCAGTGATACGCCATCCCATCTGGTTTGGGCTTAGTGGGACTATAATTTGTTTTTCAACAGGACAACGACCCAACAGACCTCCAGGCTGTGTAAGGGCTACTTTACCAAGAAGGAGAGTGATGGAGTGCTGCATCAGATGACCTGGCCTCCACAATCACCCGACCTCAACCCAATTGAGATGGTTTGGGATGAGTCGGACGGCAGAGTGAAGGAAAAGCAGCCAACAAGTGCTCAGCATATGTGGGAACTCCTTCAAGACTTTTGGAAAAGCATTCCAGGTGAAACTGGTTGAGAGAATGCCAAGAGTGTGCAAAGCTGTCATCAAGGCAAAGGGTGGCTACTTTGAAGAATCTCAAATATAAAATATATTTTGATTTGGTTACTACATGATTCCATATGTGTTATTTCATAGTTTTGATGTCTTCACTATTATTCTATAATGTAGAAAATAGTAAAAATAAAGAAAAACCCTTGAATGAGTAGGTGTGTCCAAACTTTTGACATTTTGTTACGTTACAGCCTTAATGTAAAATTGATTAAATAAAAACATTTCCTCTACAATCTACACACAATACCCCATAATGACAAAGCTAAAACAGGTTTTTAGAATTTTTTTGAAATGTATTCAAACAAAAAAAGAGAAATACCTTATTTACATAAGTAGACTCAAAATTGAGCTCAGGTGCATCCTGTTTCCATTGATCATCCTTTAGATGTTTCTACGACTTTGATTGGAGTCCACCTGTGGTAAATTCAATTGATTGGACAGGATTTGGAAAGGCACACACCTGTCTATATAAGGTCCCACAGTTGACAGTGCATGTCAGAGCAAAAACCAAGCCATGAGGACGAAGGAATTGTCCGTAGAGCTCCGAGACAGGATTGTGTCGAGGCACAGATCTGTGGAAGGGTACCAAAAAATTTATTTAGCATTGAAGGTCCCCAAGAACACAGTGGCCTCCATCATTCTGAAATGGAAGAAGTTTGGAACCATGAAGACACTTGCTAGAGCTGGCCGCCTGGCCAAACTGAGCAATCGGGGGAGAAGGGCCTTGGTCAAGTTCCTCTGTGGAGATGGGAGAACCTTCCACAAGGACAACCATCTCTGCAGCACTCCACCAATCAGGCCTTTATGGTAGAGTGGCCAGACGGAAGCCACTCCTCAGTAAAAGGCACATGACAACCCACTTGGAGTTTGCTAAAAGGCACCTAAAGACTCTCAGACCATGAGAAACAAGATTCTCTGGTATGATGAAACCAAGATTGAACTCTTTGGCCTGAATGCCAAGCGTCACGTCTGGAGGAAACCTGGCACCATCCCTAAGATGAAGCATTGTTGTGGCAGCATCATGCTGTGGGGATGTTTTTCAGCGGCAGGGATACTAGTCTAGTCAGGATCAAGGCAAAGATGAACGGAGCAAAGCACAGAGAGATCCTTGATAAAAACCTGCTCCAGAGCGCTCAGGACCTCAGACTGGGGTGAAGGTACACCTTCCAACAGGACAACAACCCTAAGCACACAGCCAAGACAACGCAGGAGTGGCTTCGGGACAAATCTCTGAATGCCCTTGAGTGGTCCAGCCAGAGCCCGGACTTGAACCCGATCGAACATCTCTGGAGAGACCTGAAAATAGCTGTGCAGCAACGCTCCCCATCCAACCTGACAGAGCTTGAGAGGATCTGCAGAGAAGAATGGGAGAAACTCCCCAAATACAGGTGTGCCAAGCTTGTAGCGTCATACCCAAGAAGACTCGAGGCTGTAATCGCTGCCAAAGGTGCTTCAACAAAGTACTGAGTAAAGGGTCTGAATACTTATGTAAATGTTATATTTCCGTTCTTCAAACCTGTTTTTGCTTTGTCGTTATGGGGTATTGTGTGTAGATTGATGAGGGGAGAAAAAACAATTTCCTCAATTTTAGAATAAGGCTGAAACCTAACAAAATGTGGAAAAAGTCAAGGGGTCTGAATACTTGTTTCTGCATCTATATTATTTGTGTCTGTCTGTGTTCTCAGGCTGTGGAGAATGGGGACGCTGCCCAGTTCACTGACAGTGTGGCAGAGAGTGAGCTGGACTCCATTCAGGAAGTAGACCTTACCAATGAACTGACCAATGACAGCACTCTCTCAGACAACAACAGTGTCAACAGGGTTGGCAGGAAGAAGAAAGGTCATGGTCATTCTAGAAAGATTCCATCAGGTAAGTTATTTAATTAGGGGACTGGGATAGGAATATAATAGAAAGTGTTAATATAATGATAATAATTAAGTGTATTAGTAATGTATTGAGTAGCGCCCACAAGAGCACTCAAATGCTTTTTTTAGGGTACAGCTCCATTTTGGGTTAGCATTAGTTTGTGTGTGTACCGGTAAGCAGTTTATCAGGTGGATTAGCACATGAAAGGGTTAGCTTTAATGGGTTGAGTTGCTCAGGATGGAGGCAGCTTTCCAATGTTGGGGTATGTTAGTGTAGCATGAGCATGCTTCAGGTTTGCATTTCTGGATAGTCTTATAGAAGGTTTGTTGTGTAAGTTTAACAGACAGACTAGACAGATGTATATTTCTAGTGGGAAATCATTATTGTTATTTACATGTATTGTTATTTAAAGGTGATGGTATTATTAGAGAGGGGTATCTATCAACATGCCATACCATTGGTTGAGTTAGCTGTAATTGTATGCTTCTCATTTTAATTTGAAAACGTGTGCATGCAAATACCCTGACATGGGCACTGTCACACATTAGAAACCATTTGTCATCATCTCTGCATGTGTGTGGTGCCATTAGCATTGTCTGGTATGCACAAGCCTTGAGAGCAAAAGTGCATTTTGACATGACACCCTACACAGCACCAAAATGGCTACAAATCAAATGGCTACAAATCGAATCATATAATATTGTAGTCGTGATGGCGCATTACAGTAGTATATGGGTTGTAATCTTACACTGTCCATTGATTCTCTCAGTGTTTCACATACTTCTATCACAGGATCCCTGTTAATAATGGAAGCATCAATGTGTTGTTTTCCAGAGGTGAATTACCTTAATGGGACAGTGAAGCCATGCACAGTGCGCCTGCAGAAGATAATCAGTAAGAAAAGATATTGACAGTTACTGAAGATTATCATTGTTAATCATCAATATCACTTAAAGGGGCAATCAGCAGTTGCTACATCCATATTTGGACTTATAAATGAATGATATGTACCCATTGATTCTTGAAGAATATAACTTATAAATGCCTCATGAGCTTAGTTCAACTGTCGTACCGCATCAGAACCCAAAATATAAGCTTGTTTTACTCCAATGTTTGTAAACAAAGTAAATGTAAACAAACACTGTAAAGCCTCAAAACATGGTTAAAACTATCATTTTGATATCATGTCCTTGAATTCATAGACCTGTCTATGAATTTTAGAGTGGTTACATTTCTCCAGCCCCATCCCTCAGATTTCTACCGAAACAGTGGCAGGGACATCACTTCGTTATTGTTTCAACTGCTGATTGGCCCCTTAAAAGCCCAGTGCAGTTAATGTGACTTTCCTGTGTTTTCTATGTATTTCCACACTATGAGGTTGGAATAATACTATGAAATTGTGAAAATGATAATAATGCCCTTTAGTGTAAGAGCTGTTTGAAAAGACTGCCTGAAATTTCAGCCTGTTTTGGTTGGATGGAGTTTTGGTCTGCCTGGTGATTGAGAAATTGCTAAGAAGCTATTTTTGTTTCTTTTTGACCATTTGAATTGAAAACAATCACAGTAAGGTACTTAAGAAATGATTTGTTATTGAGATAAAAATGGCTGCATTGGACCTTTATACTCCATTTAAGTGATGTACAGGTGACACATTACCAGAGACGGTTACCAGCCTACAATCCGCCTACTGCTCTTCCATTTCAATTCAGTCAATGCAGGAAGTAACCTGAAATTCAGATTTTCCTCAATGCTTTTCAATCAAACCCTGTCTCTTTAGTTGTCTGTGCACTGTCTTTTCACCTTTGGACAATTTCAGGCAAAACGAATGTATTTTCTGCTTTAAAACATTGATTTGGTTTGATAACATTTGTGTCTGTAGATGGACCAAAGAATGAGGACAATACTGTGTTCGTTGAGGACGAGGTCATTTGGACAAATACTATGGAGGTAATGTTTTGTATTCTTTTGTTGTTGTTTTTTTTGTACAATATTTCATGTCTGGCAGGATTGGGGGAACCAATTAGACAAATATGGTAACTTAAGATTTAACTAAGAGTTATTGTTTTCTTGGGACTCATAATCAACTACGCATAACAGAGCTTCCCTGTAGAAGACGGACATATACAGTGGGGAGAACAAGTATTTGATACACTGCCGATTTTGCAGGTTTTCCTACTTACAAAGCATGTAGAGGTCTGTCATTTTTATCATAGGTACACTTCAACTGTGCGAGACGGAATCTAAAACAAAAATCCAGAAAATCACATTGTATGATTTTTAAGTAATTAATTTGCATTTTATTGCATGACATAAGTATTTGATCACCTACCAACCAGTAAGTATTCCGGCTCTCACAGACCTGTTAGTTTTTCTTTAAGAAGCCCTCCTGTTCTCCACTCATGACCTGTATAAACTGCACCTGTTTGAACTCATTACCTGTATAAAAGACACCTGTCCACACACTCAATCAAACAGACTCCAACCTCTCCACAATGGCCAAGACCAGAGAGCTGTGTAAGGCCATCAGGGATAAAATTGTAGACCTGCACAAGGCTGGGATGGGCTACAGGACAATAGGCAAGCAGCTTGGTGAGAAGGCAACAACTGTTGGCGCAATTATTAGAAAATGGAAGAAGTTCAAGATGACGGTCAATCACCCTCGGTCTGGGGCTCCATGCAAGATCTCACCTCGTGGGGCATCAATGATCATGAGGAAGGTGAGGGATCAGCCCAGAACTACGCGGCAGGACCTGTTCAATGACCTGAAGAGTGCTGGAACCACAGTCTCAAAGAACCATTAGTAACACACTATGCCGTCATGGATTAAAATCCTGCAGCGCACGCAAGGTCCCCCTGCTCAATCCAGCGCATGTCCAGACCCGTCTGAAGTTTGCCAATGACCATCTGGATGATCCAGAGGAGGAATGGGAGAAGGTCATGTGGTCTGATAAGACAAAAATAGAGCTTTTTGGTCTAAACTCCACTCGCCGTGTTTGGAGGAAGAAGAAGGATGAGTACAACCCCAAGAACACCATCCCAACCGTGAATCATGGAGGTGGAAACATCATTCTTTGGGGATGCTTTTCTGCAAAGGGGACAGGACGACTGCACCGTATTGAGGGGAGGATGGATGGGGCCATGTATCGCGAGATCTTGGCCAACAACCTCCTTCCCTCTGTAAGAGCATTGAAGATGGGTCGTGGCTGGGTCTTCCAGCATGATAACGACCCGAAACACACAGCCAGGGCAACTAAGGAGTGGCTCCGTAAGAAGCATCTCAAGGTCCTGGAGTGGCCTAGCCAGTCTCCAGACCTGAACCCAATAGAAAATCTTTGGAGGGAGCTGAAAGTCCGTATTGCCCAGCGACAGCCCCGAAACCTGAAGGATCTGGAGAAGGTCTGTATGGAGGAGTGGGCCAAAATCCCTGCTGCAGTGTGTGCAAACCTGGTCAAGACCTACAGGAAACGTATGATCTCTGTAATTGCAAACAAAGGTTTCTGTACCAAATATTAAGTTCTGCTTTTCTGATGTATCAAATACTTATGTCATGCAATAAAATGCAAATTAATTACTTAAAAATCATACAATGTGATTTTCTGGATTTTTGTTTTAGATTCTGTCTCACAGTTGAAGTGTACCTATGATAAAAATTACAGACCTCTACATGCTTTGTAAGTAGGAAAACCTGCAAAATCGGCAGTGTATCAAATACTTGTTCTCCCCACTGTATATTGTAGCCTATGTTTGTTTTTAACATGTTCTTACCTTGCTGTAGTGGGGGTGTGACAAATGAAACCCCAAATAAACTGCATGTGACAACACCTGACAATGGAAACAATATCATTCTTTCAACTCAAACAAACCAAAGCGTGCATGGATCTTTTGTGTGCATGGATCATGGATGTATCCAAATCTTGACATTATGGTAAACTTATCTTTACAGGCCTTGTTAAATAGAGGTCAGCAGTATGCTTAACTCTGCTGTTGCTTGTCCAATCAACCATTCTCTAAGATTTTACATTCTTTGAATTCAAAAGCCTTAAACTATGCCTAGAATAAGTGCATGCCAGCTTTTCACCCTTGTCTAACTAACCTTATCAGTAAATCTTTCTATTTTTTCTCTCATGTGGGTATGCTTTATGGTTCGTAGTAGTGGGCTAGTGGCAATTATTGGATGTGAGAAGGTGTGTGTGAGTGCTTGAATGCGTAAATGAGTGCGGGTTTGTGTGTGTGTGTGAGCTTGTGCATGTGTGCATGTGTGCACATGTACAGTGTATATGTGTAATGCGTGTGTGTGCATGTGTATTGTCCCTCAGGGCACCATTAGGGGCATTTATGGCTGGGAGAGCAGCTTACGCCAGAAGCCACAGGCGAGAACTGTATTTCAGGCTGGTGCCGGCGCCTGGGCCAAGCCACAGGTTCTTGACAACGACAGCAAAAAGGACCAGGAGTCCGAGGCTGCGTCGGTAGGTACTCTCAGAGCTCCTACCTGTGATGGCTGGTGAGCGGAGATACCTGAGGACAGGCTCATTGTAATGGCTACAGTATCAAACACATGGATTCATTCCATTCCAGCCATTACAATGAGCCCATCCTCCTATATCTTCACCCACCAGCCTGTAGGAGAGTCCCTCTAACCTCTGGTAATTGGGACAGTGAAAGGTGCAGTACTGTCAAAACAAGAAAACGTATATTTCCTTAGAAAGGTGTGCGTGGCTGTCATTGGCACATCATTATTTCTGTGCATGGCTCTTGTGATTCGACTTCTAACATTCTGATTTCCCTTCTAACACTTTTTATGGACTTGGTGGTCTCCCATTTCCTCACCTCTATCATTCTCACTACTCTGAAATTGTGCACCATGGTCTGCTGGATTGGGTCGCTTAAAGAAATGCTGACAACCTGACAAACCAAGCAAAGTACCAGAGTAGCGTATTACATGTAAAAAAGGATATATCCAATTGTAGTCACCCATAAGACAACCTTTCAAGTGTCTTTGTTTACATTTTCAGGTTCATCAGAAATCCGTGAATGTGTTCGTCACTGTCTTCAAACATGGCATTGTCAACTATTTTATCTGTGTATTCAAGCATAAATATTATTGATTTTCAGCCCCTGAAGAATGAGAATCAAACATCAACATCCAATGTGTCTACACCGAGTCCCAGGGCAGCAAAGAAGGCCGTTGATTACCAGGTTCCTACTTTCACGACAATTAGTATCACAAATATTTGCTATGCATGCCAACATGCTTCCTTATCATGTAAACCCATGTGA
The DNA here is from genome assembly GCF_964263955.1 of Coregonus lavaretus. NCBI lineage: Eukaryota > Metazoa > Chordata > Actinopteri > Salmoniformes > Salmonidae > Coregonus > Coregonus lavaretus. The sequence continues at coordinate 31,686,410 of NC_140007.1, forward strand.
ATAACCCTCCATCTCCCTGGGTCTCACCCTGTAGGATGGGAAGGGTTTCCCCATTGGAGAGCTGGTGTGGGGAAAGGTGAAGGGCTTCTCCTGGTGGCCTGGACTGGTAGTGCTCTGGAAGTCCAACAAGACACCGCCTGTATCCATGCGCCGGGTAGAGTGGTTCGGAGACAGCATGTTTTCCGAGGTGAGGACTTGGCTTGACTCGTTGTAAATAACAAGATTGATCTGCAGAATAGATTGATGTTTGATCTGAATCCTTCCTTTGTTTTGTGTTTCAGATCTATACAGAGAGGCTTCTGCATTTTGCAGCTTTCGCAAAGTGCTTCTGCAAGAATTCCTATGCCAGCTTGCCCACCTACAAAGATGCCATCTACCAGGTCCTTGAGGTAGGACTGGAATTATTTTATCACTGTATAACATTCTATTGTAAAGCTCCGTACATCACTGTTTGTTACCTTAACATATATATCACAATATTCCATACTGTATAATACCACAAAGCACCACATCACTCATTCACCACTCATATTTCATGTCTATGCAGTTGGCTGGTGAACGCTGTGGGAAGTCCTTTCTTGCAGCGGGGAATAAGCAAGAGGAGCTTAAGTTGATGCTGGACTGGGCCCACAGTGGATTCCAGCCCACTGGACCAGATGGGTTCAACCCCCCACCTCCTGCAGGTATGTGTGGTTTAGGGTGAAGTTGCTCCTAGATGCTGATCTCCTCACAAATGGTTAAAGTTAGGATTGGGGGAGGGGAAGCTGATCCAAGATCTGTTAGGGGGAGGGGAAGCTGATCCAAGATCTGTTAGGGGGAGGGGAAGCTGATCCAAGATCTGTACCTAGGTGAAACTTCACCCCGTAGCGCTTTGTGTTGCTTCCATTATATTTCCACAACAGGGTAACACTTATTCCTGTGTAGTAACACTGTAATTACACTTGTATTAGCAGGTAATCTCAGTTTCCTTTTGTTTTGTTTCATTCCCAAATATGCCAAAGTTTCGAAGGCAGAATCTTCAGACTCGCCTCTGTCAGACTACCAGCCCCCAGCTAAGAGGAAGTATGTGAACAAGAACAGACCATCCTATGGGAATCAGGGCTACAGCAGAGGTAAGTCCTATACCCACCGCAATCCATATTAATTCATAAGAGGGCAGTTATTTTAGTTACTCTGTCACTAAATAATTATAGTTACATCATTTCAATTCCTTTTTTGTTGTTCACAGAGGCAATGGTACAAGAGGTTATGAAAGGCAAGAAAATTGAAGGTATTTCGATTTCTTTCCACTATAATTGTGCTTTCTTGATCTGTATTTCTCTGCACTGATGGCATATAATGGAATCAGTAATTTTACTAATGTATACAATTAATTATTGTATCACCACAGAATTCTGTTTATCATGTGGAAGCCCCCACATCCACACCTTCCACCCACTGTTTGAAGGGAGTCTCTGCCAGAAGTGTAAGGTAAACTAACTACATCTTCTCATTCATTTAATGACTGTTCAGTTAATTTATGTAAATGTATTCACATAGACATGTTAAATCATGTCTGCTTATCATTTGAAAGATTGTTGACATTAATTACCCTCGTCCCCATGGTAAAGCTGTCCCTTGTAACCTTTACAGGAGAACTTTATTGAGACTTTGTACAGATACGATGAAGATGGCTACCAGTCCTACTGCACGGTTTGTTGTGCTGGCCAAGAGGTCATTCTGTGTGGCAATGCCAGCTGCTGCAGGTAAGCACTGCTCAAGAGTAAACTTTCCCCTCTCTCTTCTTTCATTCCCATTTCCTCTTTTACATGCATATCCTCTCTGTCGTTCTCTCGCTCTTCCTCTCTCAGGTGTTTCTGTAAGGACTGCCTGAACATTTTGGTTGGCGATGGAACCTTTAACAAGCTGAAGGATGTGGACCCATGGAGATGCTTCATGTGCTTACCATCCCAGTGCAACGGATCACTCAAGCTGCGGCCTGACTGGAACATGCGTGTTCAAGAGTTCTTCGTCAACAACAGTGCCCTCGAATTTGTACCCCACAGGTTGTATCCCTCCATCCCTGCGCATCAACGCAGACCCATCCGGGTATTGTCTCTCTTTGATGGGATTGCCACAGGTTTGTACATTCTCAACATGGGCTTTCATTCTTCTTGGGGAGATTGTTACTGATGAGGGATTGTGATGTGTTTTATGAGGATGTATGCAATGGCAGGTATTTATTCTCTTATCTGACAGGTTACTGTGTGCAGAAAGGTCAGGGTTTGGTCCTTGCTGTGTCTTTTTGGTGTGGTTAATAGTGATGGGTGGCTGTGTATGACCATTGTGCTCTTGCAGGGTACCTGGTGCTCAAAGACCTGGGCTTCATCATTAAACGCTACATTGCCTCTGAGATCTGTGGGGACTCGATCGCTGTGGGTATGATCAAACACCAGGGCCAGATAGAGCATATCAACGACGTACGCACCATCACCAGGAAACATGTGAGTTCAGCATACACACACACATTCATGTTAGAACACATTACAATACACATACACACTCCTATGGTCATTCTCTACAAAAAGGTGCTATCTAGAACCTAAAAGGGTTCTCCAGCTGTCCCCATAGGAGAACCCTTTGAAGAACCCTTTTTGGTTCCAGATAGAACCATTTTGGTTCCAGGTAGAACCCTATTGGGTTCCATGTAGAACCCTTTCCTTTTGGAACCCTTTTTTCTAAGAGTGTAACCTGTGTGTGTCTGTGTGTTTGCTTTAGCTGGCTGAATGGGGTCCCTTTGACCTCCTGATTGGAGGAAGCCCCTGCAATGACCTGTCCTGCGTCAACCCTGCTCGGAAGGGCTTATTTGGTAAGGAACCTCTACTTCTACTAGACAATGTAGAGAGCAAATGTCTGAAGAACCTTATCCAGTCTGTTTTCACATCGTTTTATCAGCAGTTAACAGAGTAGCCTACTGTTACATGTACATGCTTACCTTTCCATTGACCTAGTAAATGTGTTTGTTTGGGTTTTAATGGTCGTCTCTGTTTCCAGAGGGTACAGGCAGGCTGTTCTTTGAATATTACAGGATGCTGACCATGATGAGGCCAAGGGAAGATGATGATCGTCCATTCTTCTGGCTCTTTGAAAATGTGGTGGCCATGAGTGGTCATGACAAGGCCGACATCTGTCGCTTCCTTGAGGTAAAGATACTAGCTATTTAAAGAAAGAAAGAAAAAGAAGCCGAAATGTCATGGTCAATGAGGCCTGTCTCGCTCTCCTTCTTTCACTCTCTCCCTCTTTCTCACTCTCTCTGGTCAATACATTTGGCTGTATGTTTGCGTATTCATTTCATAATTACTAATAATCTCATCTTTTTCCAGTGCAATCCCATCCTGATCGATGCAGTAAAAGTGAGCCCAGCTCACAGAGCTCGCTACTTCTGGGGGAACCTCCCAGGCATGAACAGGTAAACATATATACAACTAACACATAGACACATCCCCATACACCTACACACTCCTACTGATAAACACTAACACATGCACTCTCAATATCTTGTTGTTTTTCTTATGTTCAACTCATCTATATGAAGTGAAATGACTTTATGATGGTCTCGCAGAGAGTTCACTCGTCTGTATGTGTTTCTCTCCTTAGACCTCTAGCTACCTCTCTGGATGACAAGGTGAACCTGCAGGATTGTCTGGAGCTTGGACGCACGGCCAAGGTAACACTAATAAGGTCTTGCTTCTAGATTGTTTTATAATTTAGTTGAGCCATAAATACTTCACTGGCAAGAGGTTGAAGTTAAAAGTTTGAAGTTCAGGTTACTTCTAATGTATATTTTCAAATGTATGAATGAGTTTCTAGCATCAGATGTGATGTCCATATTTGAAATATGGTTAAAGCTGTGATTGTTATCCGTCTGTTCTTTCCCTTATAGTATAACAAAGTTCGTACCATCACCACCAAGTCCAACTCCATCAGACAGGGGAAGATGGGACCCCTACCTGTCGACTTTAATGGCAAGGAGGACTACCTTTGGTGCACAGAGATGGAGAAGTAAGCCTTTATTATTGAGAGTAAAAGGGTAGGGGTGGACAGCATAGAATATAGAAGTGATTATAGTGTAATTACATTGTTTTAATGTGTTATAGTTACCATTATTCTTATACCATGACTGATCATGGATACTGCTCTCTCTTGTCAAAGTTAATGGTCTTACAGTGTGGAAGTTAAGTGAATGTAATTTGTAATTTCTGGTACAAATACACTTACCCTAAGGTTGTTTTGACATTGTTCTAACATTTTACACATTATGTGATTGACCTTCCTGCAGGATCTTTGGCTTTCCCAAGCATTACACTGATGTCAACAACATGGGTCGGAGCCAGCGGCAAAAAGTACTGGGCCGATCATGGAGTGTACCAGTTATCAGGCACCTCTTCGCTCCACTCAAGGACTACTTTGCCTGTGAGTAGGGACCTCACGTTCCTGTATGCTGCACTGTCGTCAACAACAACAGCCACATGAAATGGCTGATTGTTGGAGAGGGGAGGATAAAAACAGTATCATTATCCTGCCCTGCTTTTCAGTGAATGGAACTACCCTGTGTTTCTCAGACTGACCTCAGTCATCTTAGTCTTTTTGTATCACTGTCTGTATTGTCTGTTTTAATTAGTTTTTAGTTCATGAGCAGCTGTTTCAATACAGTGTGGTCATATTATCACAATATTCCCAGAATGCACTGACACTTTTTGGTTATTTCGGTTTGTCTGGAGTAGTTCACGTTTGTCTATCATTTATTTGATGTTTTGTTGACATTTGGTCAATGATGGTGAGATCAGACCTCAAACCCTGCCCACTATCTACCTCAATACTGATCTGTGATTGGTCTGACATCTGCAGTTTTATCTCTATTTAATGAATTTTTATAAATAGTCATAAAATCATATTCACTTGTAATTATATGACTGAACCTTCTAATGTTTTGTTACTTGTTTGGAAAAAAAGATCCTCCAAAAGAATTGAAAATGTGAAATTCAGATTCAAACTAAGGTAGAAAATGTGCCTTGAGTGTTTGTTTGTATTTTAACTTGGCCAATATTCACCATGGTTACTCTCTCTGTGGTGCTATAGTATGTTTCGGTTTTTAATGATAGAGGTGGTCACAGGACACGCATTTTGACTAACATTGTCTCACTTGCCATTTATAGGCTTTAATTTTGGTGATATATTCAAGCATGTGGATGCTATATATACCTGCATGCTTTTTTTCTTCAAAGAAAAAGTCGCTGAAAGCCAGTCCTAACAACTTTGATTTAAATAGTAAGATGTGTACCTTCTCCCTCTCTCTTAAGCCAATGGGGAGAGGAATGGTTGTAATCGCAAGTGCCTACTAAACAACTGTTTAAAACCCAGGTACAACACGCGTAGAACTATTTTTCTTCTGTAATTATTATTAATTCTTCAATATTTCAAAGGGATCCGGACAAAGCTCTGAGGAAAGGAGTACATCATAAACGTTGTCTCGTAATCGTTTCAGTAAAACAGACAGGCAGTGTGTAAGTGTGCATCTTTAAAGGGGGCACTTTTTGTGAAAGCAACTGTTTTAAACTGACCTTTTATGTTCTTGGGGTGTTGATGAAGGTCACATGGAGGGCCTAGTCATAAATTACCCACTTCAGTTTCATGCTTGTATTTGATGTGTACTGTTATGACCAGTAGACTGTGTTTTAAGTGATGGTTTTAACCGCAGTGTTCTGTTCATCTCTGTCAACAAGTTTGTTGATGATACCACAACACAACCAGCTTTCATAAAACAACTTGAAGTTACTCTATGTACTGAAATCATGAGAACTGTTTGTCATTTGGGGTTATTGAGATTCTTAACTCATTATTAGTTTAGTTTGAACCCTTGTTCCCCTCCACCATCCATACCTTCCTCTCGTGCTGTGTGAAATGTGTCAGTTCCATACTTTCCTCTCATGAAGTGTGTCAGTTCCATACTTTCCTCTCATGAAGTGTGTCAGTTCCATACCTTCCTCTCGTGCTGTGTAAAATGTGTCAGTTCCATACCTTCCTCTCGTGCTGTGTGAAGTGTGTCAGTTCCATACCTTCCCCTCTTGCTGTGTGAAGTGTGTCAGTTCCATACCTTCCTCTCGTGCTGTGTGAAATGTGTCAGTTCCATACCTTCCTCTCGTGCTGTGTGAAATGTGTCAGTTCCATACCTTCCTCTCGTGCTGTGTGAAGTGTGTCAGTTCCATACCTTCCTCTCTTGCTGTGTGAAGTGTCAGTTCCATACCTTCCTCTCTTGCTGTGTGAAGTGTCAGTTCCATACCTTCCTCTCGTGCTGTGTGAAGTGTGTCAGTTCCATACCTTCCTCTCGTGAAGTGTGTCAGTTCCATACCTTCCTCTCGTGAAGTGTGTCAGTTCCATACCTTCCTCTCGTGCTGTGTGAAGTGTGTCAGTTCCATACCTTCCTCTCGTGCTGTGTGAAGTGTGTCAGTTCCATACCTTCCTCTCGTGAAGTGTGTCAGTTCCATACCTTCCCCTCTTGCTGTGTGAAGTGTGTCAGTTCCATACCTTCCTCTCTTGCTGTGTGAAGTGTGTCAGTTCCATACCTTCCTCTCTTGCTGTGTGAAGTGTGTCAGTTCCATACCTTCCTCTCGTGCTGTGTGAAGTGTGTCAGTTCCATACCTTCCCCTCGTGCTGTGTGAAGTGTGTCAGTTCCATACCTTCCTCTCTTGCTGTGTGAAGTGTCAGTTCCATACCTTCCCCTCTTGCTGTGTGAAGTGTGTCAGTTCCATACCTTCCTCTCTTGCTGTGTGAAGTGTCAGTTCCATACCTTCCTCTCTTGCTGTGTGAAGTGTCAGTTCCATACCTTCCCCTCGTGCTGTGTGAAGTGTGTCAGTTCCATACCTTCCTCTCTTGCTGTGTGAAGTGTCAGTTCTATACCTTCCTCTCGTGCTGTGTGAAGTGTGTCAGTGTGGTGACTGACATCAACCTTATCTTAACTCAGAAACAGAACACATATTCTATACCAAATGTGTTTTTCGTACCATTTCTGTTTTTAATATGCACCATCAGTTGAACACTGTCTGGACTGTGATTTACGTACATAAGATGCTGGCCTTATCAATTAGTTTTTTTTTTATGAAACAAAAGGAATGAACAATATCGTTCTGTGTACTGTATGTTTTGATAATACTTTTATACCAATACCTCAAATGTTATGTTATTAGGGTCTTCACTAGACTCCTGTTGGTGCTATATTATTGTTCAATTGTTTTCTTATTTTCTTGCATGGAATGTTTAATATTGAGATAATATTGGTCAGGTTGTATATAACATGTCTAGTTGTCCACAGGCTTGTTTAATGTATAGTTGTCACAGTCTCATAACCCCATGTAAAGCTTTTGTCCCACGTCTACAGTCATGTTAGAGATTAGAAATAAACTGCCCAAATTGTATTCTTTGTACTTTGTCTGTGTTGTTGTCAGTCTGTCAATTTATTGATTTATATTATAGTGTTTGTGCGTGTGTGTGCACTTAAAGCTTATGGGTGGTCTCTGGCAAGCTTTCGACAATAATACAATAGGTGATGAATACAATTGCTGAATTTGTGGAAGTGTCTTTAAATTAAACAGGTCATGGGTCAGGTGGTTAAAAAATATATCATATTTCTCCTAGTGGGGCCCATAAGTGGGGACCATAGCCTGTTGTGTGTATACTCCAAGCCTGTAGGTGAAATGTGCTATTGTGGTTTTATACAAGGCCATATGTTGATCTTAGCCTGAACATAGAAAATAAACAGTTGTGTGAAGAAGATCATGTAAGAACAATAGTGGATCAATATATTAGTTATACGTTTTATTCTTGTTTGGCAGTGTACACAGATGGTTTGAAGGATCCCATTGATGGGAATACAGGAACAGGTGTATGTATTCCTGCCGATTTTGCAGGTTTTCCTACTTACAAAGCATGTAGAGGTCTGTACATTTTATCATAGGTACACTCAACTGTGAGAGACGGAATCTAAAACAAAAATCCAGAAAATCACATTGTATGATTTTTAAGTAATTAATTTGCATTTTATTGCATGACATAAGTATTTGATACATCAGAAAAGCAGAACTTAATATTTGGTACAGAAACCTTTGTTTGCAATTACAGAGATCATACGTTTCCTGTAGGTCTTGACCAGGTTTGCACACACTGCAGCAGGGATTTTGGCCCACTCCTCCATACAGACCTTCTCCAGATCCTTCAGGTTTCGGGGCTGTCGCTGGGCAATACGGACTTTCAGCTCCCTCCAAAGATTTTCTATTGGGTTCAGGTCTGGAGACTGGCTAGGCCACTCCAGGACCTTGAGATGCTTCTTACGGAGCCACTCCTTAGTTGCCCTGGCTGTGTGTTTCGGGTCGTTGTCATGCTGGAAGACCCAGCCACGACCCATCTTCAATGCTCTTACTGAGGGAAGGAGGTTGTTTCAGACCTCTACATGCTTTGTACGTAGGAAAACCTGCAAAATCGGCAGTGTATCAAATACTTGTTCTCCCCACTGTATATATACATACACATACATACATATAAATACATATACATACAGTGAGGGGAAAAAAGTATTTGATCCCCTGCTGATTTTGTACGTTTGCCCATTGACAAAGAAATGATCAGTCTATAATTTTAATGGTAGGTTTATTTGAACAGTGAGAGACAGAATAACAACAAACAAATCCAGAATAACGCATGTCAAAAATGTTATAAATTGATTTGCATTTTAATGAGGGAAATAAGTATTTGACCCCTCTGCAAAACATGACTTGTAGTGGTACTTGGTGGCAAAACCCTTGTTGGCAATCAGAGGTCAGACGTTTCTTGTAGTTAGCCAGCAGGTTTGCACACATCTCAGGAGGGATTTTGTCCCACTGCTCTTTGCAGATCTTCTCCAAGTCATTAAGGTTTCGAGGCTGATGTTTGGCAGCTCGAACCTTCAGCTCCCTCCACAGATTTTCTATGGGATTAAGGTCTGGAGACTGGCTAGGCCACTCCAGGACCTTAATGTGCTTCTTCTTGAGCCACTCCTTTGTTGCCTTGGCCTTGTGATTTGGGTCATTGTCATGCTGGAATACCCATCCACGACCCATTTTCAATGCCCTGGCTGAGGGAAGGAGGTTCTCACCCAAGATTTGACGGTACATGGCCCCGTCCATCGTCCCTTTTGATGCGGTGAAGTTGTCCTGTCCCCTTAGCAGAAAAACACCCCCAAAGCATGTTTCCACCTCCATGTTTGACGGTGGGGATGGTGTTCTTGGGGTCATAGGCAGCATTCCTCCTCCTCCAAACACGGCGAGTTGAGTTGATGCCAAAGAGCTCCATTTTGGTCTCATCTGACCACAACTCTTTCACCCAGTTCTCCTCTAAATCATTCAGATGTTCATTGGCAAACTTCAGACGGGCATGTATATGTGCTTTCTTGAGCAGGGGGACCTTGCGGGCGCTGCAGGATTTCAGTCCTTCACGGCGCAGTGTGTTACCAATTGTTTTCTTGGTAACTATGGTCCCAGCTGCCTTGAGATCATTGACAAGATCCTCCCGTGTAGTTCTGGGCTGATTCCTCACCGTTCTCATGATCATTGCAACTCCACGAGGTGAGATCTTGCATGGAGCCCCAGGCCGAGGGAGATTGACAGTTCTTTTGTGTTTCTTCCATTTGCGAATAATCACACCAACTGTTGTCACCTTCTCACCAAGCTGCTTGGCGATGGTCTTGTAGCCCATTCCAGCCTTGTGTAGGTCTACAATCTTGTCCTTGACATCCTTGGAGAGCTCTTTGGTCTTGGCCATGGTGGAGAGTTTGGAATCTGATTGATTGATTGCTTCTGTGGACAGGTGTCTTTTATACAGGTAACAAGCTGAGATTAGGAGCACTCCCTTTAAGAGTGTGCTCCTAATCTCAGCTCGTTACCTGTATAAAAGACACCTGGGAGCCAGAAATCTTTCTGATTGAGAGGGGGTCAAATACTTATTTCTCTCATTAAAATGCAAATCAATTTATAACATTTTTGACATGCGTTTTTCTGGATTTTGTTGTTATTCTGTCTCTCACTGTTCAAATAAACCTACCATTAAAATTATAGACTGATCATTTCTTTGTCAGTGGGTAAACGTACAAAATCAGCAAGGGATCAAATACTTTTTTCCCTCACTGTATATACAGTTGAAGTCGGAAGTTTAAATACACCTTAGCCAAATACATTTAAACTCAGTTTTTCACAATTCCTGACATTTAATCCTAGTAGAAATTCCCTGTTTTAGGTCAGTTAGGATCACCACTTTATTTTAAGAATGTGAAATGTCAGAATAATAGTAGAGAGTGATTTATTTCAGCTTTTATTTCTTTCATCACATTCCCAGTGGGTCAGAAGTTTACATACACTCAATTAGTATTTGGTAGCATTGCCTTTAAATTGTTTAACTTGGGTAAAATGTTTTGTGTAGCCTTTCACAAGCTTCCCACAATAAATTGGGTGAATTTTGGCCCATTCCTCCTGACAGAGCTGGTGTAACTGAGTCAGGTTTGTAGGCCTCCTTGCTCGCACATGCTTTTTCAGTTCTGCCCACAAATTCTCTATAGGATTGAGGTCAGGGCTTTGTGATGGCCACTCCAATACCTTGACTTTGTTGTCCTTAAGCCATTTTGCCACAACTTTGGAAGTATTGTCCATTTGGAAGACCCATTTGCGACCAAGCTTTAACTTCCTGACTGATGTCTTGAGATGTTGCTTCAATATATCCACATAATTTTCCTTCCTCATGATGCCATCTATTTTGTGAAGTGCACCAGTCCCTCCTGCAGCAAAGCACCCCCACAGCATGATGCTGCCACCCCCGTGCTTCACGGTTGGGATGGTGTTCTTCGGCTTGCAAGATACCCCCTTTTTCCTCCAAACATTATGGCCAAACAGTTCTATTTTTGTTTCATCAGACCAGAGGACATTTCTCCAAAAAGTAAGATCTTTGTCCCCATGTGCAGTTGCAAACTGTAGTCTGGCTTTTTAATGGCGGTTTTGGAGCAGTGGCTTCTTCATTGCTGAGCGGCCTTTCAGCTTATGTCGATATAGGACTCGTTTTACTGTGGATATAGATACTTTGGACCTGTTTCCTCCAGCATCTTCACAAGGTGCTTTGCTGTTGTTCTAGGATTGATTTGCACTTTTCACACCAAAATACGTTCATATCTAGGAGACAGAACGCGTCTCCTTCCTGAGCAGTATGACGGCTGCATGGTCCCATGGTGTTTATACTTGCATACTGTTGAGCTGAATCTCAGGAATGAGTCAAAGAACTACACTTCCCAGAGTGCACCAGCAGCAGCAAACCGGCTGCTTGTCACCTGATCAGTCATTTTCACTGATTTGGAGCACCTGTTAAGGCATGGAGGGGCTCAGTCATTCAGAAGAACAAACTTCAGAGAGAAGACTCCAAGTTCACTCACAGGTTCAGTCCAAGGACGCCAATGGTAAATGGTTAATTCATTGAAGTTATTTAGAATGTTTATTTAAATGTTTAAACTAATTTAAGTTCATTAAAATGTTTAATTAAAATGGTAACTTTTTATTCTGTCTTTAAAGGTTTACAACCTAATTTACTGGCTAATTTACTGGCTAATTTACTGGACAGACCAATCAACTGAAAGCAAACAACAACAACAAAAAGATTGAGTCAGAAATTTGAGTTGTCCCTGTGTCCTTTGGATGGTGAACAAGAGGAGGACTTGACAGTTGTAAACCACGCGGAGCGGCCTGGCCCTGAGGATAAACGGCTTCAGATCCAGAAATAAGCTGTTGACGCAGAGGGAGTCAAGATGGCGGAAGATGTCCTGGGGAAGTCGGTCCAGCAGCTCAAAAAGGAGAGGACCACTGCAAAAAGCAGCTTCACCAGACAAGCCAACTTCATTTCAAGAGGAGCAAGCAGCATGCTTCAAGTGGAGTTAAAGGAGGAATTCGCTAAGCTTTCAGATTGTTTCAGAAAGATGCTCGATGCCAACGATGACTACAGGATTGGACTGGAGGCTGACATGACTGAGGATAAGGAACCAGGTCTTAATGAACAGCAAGAGGCTGACATTGATAGATCTGTAAATGAAGGTGAAACAAAGTTGGCGGAGATAAGAGACATTGTTCAAACAAACCTGTGGTCGAGGTATGGAAGGAGTGAACTTCTTGTGGCAATCCTGGAAGCAGAAAAAGCCAATGATAAAGCGGCTGATGTACCTGTGGAAAGTGCCAATTTGGAGGGCTATGAAGTGCACCTCGCTCTCTTGGACAAGATAATAAAAGAGGCCATCTCAGCAATGTCAACATGGGAGCGATGGATCCCTGTAGGATTAAAGGACGAATTAGATGGAAGAGTCAAGGACGTAAGAGCATTCTACTACAGGCTTGAGTTAAGGAGACCTGAATTTGCCACTGCACGGACGATCAATGAGCAAGGCACAGGAGTGGAACTACTACCCCAACCGGCAACATCCACACCAATAGTGAGAATCAAGCCAATCTCTCTACCTATCTTCAATGGAAGCAAGAGAGAATATCACAGATGGAGGAAAGACTGGGAAAGGCTGCAAAAGCAGGGAGAGCCATCCGGATCAACTGAAGTTAAGAAAATTCAACTCCTGGAGAGTGTGGATGACAAAATCTCAAAAGACCTCAGACTTTCAACCTACACCACTGCCGATGACATGTTCAGAGTCCTGGAGAACAGGTATGGCAACAAGTCAACCATCATAGTGGAAATCCTGGAAGAGCTGGAGAAGATGCCACATGTGAAAGGGAACCAACCAAGAAAGGTCATTGATCTCATACAGTCAGTGGAGAAGGCTCTAGCAGATCTCACAGAGTTAGGAAACTCTGGAGCCATAAATAACCCACTGGTAATTAGATCCATTGAAAGCAAGTTGCCTGACTTCATTAAAAGAGACTGGGTGATGTTCATGGTTGAACCCAGAAACAATGTCACATCAGACAACCACTTTGTCATGCTCTTGAAGTTCCTGAAAAGTCAAGAAGAAATACTAGAGAGACTCGAACAGCTCAGAACTGTGGAGAAGGTGGAAAAATCAGATCGTTTGGACAAGAAGTATGACAGAAAGATTGCCTCAACAAAAACCACAAAGAAAGAAGAGCTTGATGAGGTATGTGGTGATAGTGGGCACAACAACAAAATCTTCTTCTGTAGAAAGTTCAAAAGACTTAAGCTACCTGAAAAGAAAACTGTATTGAGAAAGCTGGGAGCATGCAGAAAATGTCTCGGATGCCATGATGAAGATGGATACTGCAGAGACACTTTCCTATGCAGAAACAAAGACTGTAAAAGGGAAGGTGGTGCCCCAGACCACCATTTTTTCCTCTGCCCAAAAGGAGAAGTCAAAAGAGGGGAAGAGAGAAAGAGTGGAAAAGACGGCAAAGGTGAAAGCAAGCTAACGGAGGAACAAGAGGAGATCTTGTCTGAACTTTCCCAGGAAATGGCAGATCGATGCAGAAAGGCTTTCACCAACACCAACAAAACCGCAGTGACACTCGATGCTTCAGGCCAGTCTGAGCTACCGCAGAGAAATGGGCTCTCTGAACTTCCTGTCATCATGATGTTGATGAAAGTCACGGCAAACGCAGGGCAGAAGATTGGGACTTTAATTGACCTTGCTTCAGACAAAAACTACATTACCCATAAGGCTGCGGAAAGACTGAGGTTAAGACATGATAAGATAACTTTAGTTGTGCATGGGGTTGGTGGTATGACCATGGAGGTGAACACACAAAGTTATCTCCTCAAAGTCAGAGTCAAGACACCTAAAGGGACAGAGAGAGCTCATGAAATGGTCTGCTACGGCTTGGATGAAATCGCCAGAGTGCATCAAGTAATTGAACCTGAGAAGTTGAAAAAATTCTTACCAGAAGTCAAACTTACAGAATTGGAAAGGCCAGAAGAGGTTGAACTTCTCATTAGCCACCGAGAGGGAAGACTCGCTCCCCAGAGGGTAAAAATCATCGGAGACCTTGTCTTGTGGGAGGGTCCATTGGGGAAAACAGTGGGTGGAGCACATCCCGACTTATTTGAAGAAGTGGAGGTTGCAGCATATGAGTCCAAAACACACTTCGCTCGCTCCATGAGGACAGCAGCTGTCAAATATCAAGAAATCACAAGTCCAACAACTGACACAGCCCAGCTACAGCAGGAGGCTGTGACTCAGAGCAAATTTACAGCTGCCAGTAACCGTGAGTTCCTTGAGTGGTGGCACTGGGACAGCATCGGAGCTGCATGTGAGCCAAGATGTGGAGGATGCCGATGTGGAAACTGTCCACCAGGAGGAAAATAAATGACCCTGGCAGAGGAAAGGGAACTGGAGATCATTAAAGAAGGCCTCACCTACAAGAAGGGGGATGCTCACACACCGGCTCCACATTGGGATGCAAGGTATCCTTGGACGGTAGATCCAGACTCTCTCCCGAACAACAAAAGTGCAGTCCATGCTTGTTTCTTAAGGATGGAAAAGCAACTAAGCAGAGAGCCAGACTGGAAAGTCGCATATGCTACCCAGATCCATGAAATGGTCGAGCGAGGCGCAGCCATAAAACTCACCAACAAAATCATGGACGAGTGGAACGGACCAGTGTGGTATGTAAGCCACCTGGTGGCACCAAACCCTCATTTGGTGACAACACCGGTTCGTATTGTATGGAATAGTAGCCAGAAATACAAAGGCGTGGGTATGAATGATCTTCTTCTGAAGGGACCAGACGTTCTCAACCCTATAAGAGCTGTCTTGCTGAGGTTCAGAGAAGGGACGTATGCATCTCTAGGAGACATCAAAAAGATGTACAACTCTGTATGGCTGGAGGAGCGTGAGATGCATCTTCACAGGTTCCTCTGGAGGGACAGCCCAGATGAAGAGAAGTGAATATGCAATAACCAGAGTCAACATTGGGGACAGACCTGCTGGTTGCATTGCTCAATTGGCTATGAGGGAAACAGCACGCCTGCCCAACTTTCTTCACTTGGAGGATGAGCGCAGAGTCATTGAAGAGGACAGTTATGTGGATGACCTCTTAACCTCCCAAAATGACCTGAATAAACTTGACAAGATCACAGCAAATGTCGAGGAGATCTTGAAAGCTGGAGGGTTCTTCCTCAAACCATGGGTCCGGTCAGGGCAAAGTGGGAGGCAAGGAATGGAGATGGAGGTTCTAACAAAGACACAAAGTAAAACCTTAATTCTTCCAAATCAAATGAGGGACGAAGACAACAAAGCCTTGGGTATCGGCTACCAAATGGATGAAGACATGCTCTACATGTTAACCTCAAAAGGAAAAAGAAGATGAGAGTTGGAAAAAATCTTCTCAAGGAGGAGGTGAGAACTGAGACACCTAACCCACTGACTAGGAGGGCTCTCTTAAGCCAAGTGGCTGGACTGTACGACCCAATTGGCTTAGTTACACCTGCCAAACAGAAGGGGGCAATTCTTGTTAGAAAAGCATTCCAAGAGGGAGGGGGTGGGAAACTAACCCAACAAACCTGGGACCAACCTCTCTCAGAAAGCCTCAGAGAAGAAGCCATCCAGCTTTTTGAAGAATATGTGCAGCTTGGAGAGGTGAAATTCCACAGGAGCCTCACACCAGCTGGCTGGGAAGGGAAACCTTGGGGCATCACATTCTCTGATGGAAGTGACAAAACCTATGGAGCTGTGATGTACTTAAGATGGGAGACAAGTCAAGGCACTAAAGTTCGATTTGTTGAATCAAAAGCCAAGCTGACACCCCTGGATCAGAAGGGAGAAGCTGTAAGAGCTGAGATCTGTGGTGCTGTCTTCGCAGCCAGGATCAGGAAGTATGTGGAAAAGCATGCTCGAATGAAGATCGAGAGATGGTTCCATCTACTTGACAGTCAAACGGTCTTGGGAGCCATTCAAATAGTCAGTTATGGGTACAAAACCTTCTTTGCAAATAGAGTGGGTGAAATCCAGAAGGCTGGACAAGTGCAAGACTGGTGGTGGATCCGTGGGGATCTAAACATAGCTGACATCATAACAAGAGGGGGTGCTCCTGAAGATTTGAAGGAGAATTCCACATGGCAAAATGGACCAGAGTTCCTAAAGTGGCCAGTGGAGGAGTGACCTATAAAATCAGCTGGAGAGGTTGCAGCTCATGCCAGGGAGAGTGTAAACAAGCTCCAGAGGAAGGCATTCTCAGGTGCATTAACAAAAGCTCAAGCAAGAAGTAGTCAGCAGAAAGAAGACCTACAAGGCACTCAGGAAAGTCCAAAGAGTGAAACTCAAGAGGGAATACCTGTGGTAAACCCAACTCTTCTTAGAAGGAAGCCCACTGGCTGGGTTAAAGATCTTGTGGAAGTAAGAAGATTCAGTAGCCTGTCCAAACTGGTGAGAGTCGTTGCCTGGGTTTGTCTAGCAGCCAAGCAGTGGCTGAAGAGGAAGGGCCGGGCCCCTAAACAGGCAAAGAGGGAGGTAAGATCACCCAAGCAACCTGTGCTGACTGTCAAAGAACATGAAGATGCACTCAAAGACCTTTTCCTCGCAGCTCAAGAAGGTACAGATTTTTCAGACACAACTATAAGCAGACTGACAGTGTACAAAGATGTGAACTCTGGGCTGCTAGTTTGTGGAGGCAGAATTCAGACATTCAATGAAGATAAGACAGCAGTGCCAGTTTTACCCTTTGAAGCATGGGTGTCTACACTGCTGGCACAAGAATCCCACAAAGCAAACCACGAGGGAGTGGCGGGAACCCTTTTCCGGATGAGGAAGAAAGCCTGGGTAATAAAAGGCCGTAGACTTGCCAAGAAAATGGTTGACAACTGTGTGGTCTGCAGGAAAAACAAGGCAAAACAGTTTCAACAAATCATGGCTGACCTGCCTCTAGAGCGAACAGGCCCAGCTGCACCTTTTGAATTCACCACCATGGACCTGTTCGGCCCTTATGAAGTGAAAGATGAGGTCAAGAAGAGAACTAGACTCAAAGTATGGGGAATAGTCTTCTGCTGCATGGCTTCCCGAGCCATACACACTGAAGTGGTGAGTGACATGTCATCTGAAGGATTCCTGCTAGCCTATCAAAGGTTCACTTCACTGAGAGGACACCCCAGGAAACTCTGGTCAGACCCTGGCACTAACTTTGTGGGAGCCAAACCCGCACTTCAAAAATTCCTTAACCAACTAAACAAGTCTGAACTTGAAGACACAGCTGCCAAGCATGGTACAGAATGGTCATGGAAGATCCACCCTGCAGACTCTCCCCATAGGAATGGTGCCGCAGAGGCAGCTGTCAAAGTAGTGAAGCGGGCGTTAAGCAACCTTGGTGGAGATGGTGTTTTCACGTGGGGAGAATTCCAAACTTTTCTCTTCATGGCAGCCAACCTTGCTAATGAGAGACCCATCGATGCAAGAACTCAAAGCAGAGAAGATTGTGTAGAGTACATCACCCCGAATTCTCTGCTTTTAGGACGTACCAATCCAAAGGGAGACCCTGGAGATTTCCAGTTTGATGGCTACCCTTACAAAAGACTTAAACATATTCAAGCAGAGTTAAGCCATTTCTGGAAGAAGTGGAGCCAATTGGCTGGACCTAATCTGTTCATAAGGAACAAATGGCACACCAAAGAGCGAAATGTTGCTGTTGGAGATGTGGTCTGGTTGGCTGACCAAAACGCCCTAAGAGGACAGTACAAGCTGGCTAGAGTGGTCGGTGTCAATGCTGACAGCAAAGGCATCGTAAGAGATGTGCTTGTGAAGACTTTTCCCAGCTATCCTGTTCACATCACAAAGTCAAACAGCAAAAAAGGGCCCACAAGAGCAAACGGTGAAAGAACGAAGAGGCTTTAAACCAAAATCCCAGCCACAATTCTTCATAGAGATGTCAGACGGCTTGTCATTCTACTTCCCATTGAAGAACAAACAGAGGTGTGAAGGGCTTGTGTGACCTCTCTGGATTTGAAAAAACCAGGAGCTCAAGTGGGAGGTGTTGAGCTGAATCTCAGGAATGAGTCAAAGAACTACACTTCCCAGAGTGCACCAGCAGCAGCAAACCGGCTGCTTGTCACCTGATCAGTCATTTTCACTGATTTGGAGCACCTGTTAAGGCATGGAGGGGCTCAGTCATTCAGAAGAACAAACTTCAGAGAGAAGACTCCAAGTTCACTCACAGGTTCAGTCCAAAGACGCCAATGGTAAATGGTTAATTCATTGAAGTTATTTAGAATGTTTATTTAAATGTTTAAACTAATTTAAGTTCATTAAAATGTTTAATTAAAATGGTAACTTTTTATTCTGTCTTTAAAGGTTTACAACCTAATTTACTGGCTAATTTACTGGCTAATTTACTGGACAGACCAATCAACTGAAAGCAAACTAAAAATAAAAAAGATTGAGTCAGAAATTTGAGTTGTCCCTGTGTCCTTTGGATGGTGAACAAGAGGAGGACTTGACACATACTATTGTTTGTACAGATGAACGTGGTACCTTCAGGCGTTTGGAAATTGCTCCCAAGGATGAACCAGACTTGTGAGGTCTACAATTTCTTTTCTGAGGTCTTGGCTGATTTATTTTGATTTTCCCATGATGTCAAGCAAAGAGGCACTGAGTTTGAAGGTAGGCCTTGAAATACATCCACAGGTACACCAATTGACTCAAATTATGTAAATTAGCCTATCAGAAGCTTCTCAAGCCATGACATCATTTTCAGGAATTTTCCAAGCTGTTTAAAGGCACAGTCAACTTAGTGTATGTAAACTTCTGACCCACTGGAATTGTGATACAGTGAATTATAAGTGAAATAATCTGTCTATAAACAATTGTTGGAAAAATTAAGTATATGTTTTAACCGACTTGCCAAAACTATAGTTTGTTAACAAGAAATGTGTGGAGTGGGAGAAAAACAAGTTTTAATGACTCCAACCTAAGTGTATGTAAACTTGCGACTTCAATTGTACATATCCTTTTTTTAAATGTATTTCCCTTTATTACTTTCCAACCCCACCACCCTTTCCCTAATTGGAGTAAACTAGTGAACAACAATGCTTAGGCCTCTACTTCCAGCTTATACATACTATATACATTTTATGGACACAGTCAATTTTACAATAATTATATTTTGTTTGTTTTAACTCCTGAACTTCCTCTAGCCTCAACCTCTCCGATCATTTTCATGATGTCCATCCGGTTTGCTTCTATATGCCATATCTTTCTATCTGTGCTCTTTCACAAAAGCTCTCAACCTATGACCTATACAGTATACTTATTATAGACACAGTACATTACATGCTTTACATTAGTTATCTTGTTGTTATTAGTCCCATCCTTCAACTCCATTCAACACCTCCCATCTATCTCTTAACACCATCCATATTGGATTTCTATTTGCCATATTTTTCAACTGTACTGTGATGTTTTCCAAAAGTGCTGAACCCTTCTGTTTCTTCAGATTGTAAATTGAAAATACTATTTTTTTCTAAAAGTATTATTCTATTATTGATTGATTATGACTTTTCAGATCACCCAGTAGTGCTATCTGCAGGGTTAGCGCCAGGTAAATATTGCAATCCTTTAGCCATTCCTGGACCTGTGTCCAAAAACACACTACAAATGGACAGTACCAAAACAAATGATCTAATGATTCTGTCTCTTCGCAGCAAAATCTGCAGAGCTGGGAAGATTGTATCCCCCATATAAATAACATTCTATTGGTAGCAAGAATTTTGTATAATAATTTAAATTGAAAAATTCTAAGTTTTGAATCTGCCGTTGTTTTGCGTATCAGTTCATAAACACTATGCCATGGAATCTACGTCAAAAATCTCTTCCCAACTATTTTGCAATCTGTATGGGACGGCTGTCAATCCTTTGGTCCTTAAATGAAACTGGTATACTTTTTTATTTATCACAAAAGTTCCTTACTTTTTCCCCCTTCCACTTTCCTCTTCCATTTTTGCGGTAATGATGCAATTATTTGGTTGTAATTTTGGGTAGAACAGACATTTCCATATGTTTTTGTTAGCTGCATGTGCGACATACAGTGGGGGAAAAAAGTATTTAGTCAGCCACCAATTGTGCAAGTTCTCCCACTTAAAAAGATGAGAGAGGCCTGTAATTTTCATCATAGGTACACGTCAACCAATCCAGAAAATCACATTGTAGGATTTTTAATGAATTTATTTGCAAATTATGGTGGAAAATAAGTATTTGGTCACCTACAAACAAGCAAGAGTTCTGGCTCTCACAGACCTGTAACTTCTTCTTTAAGAGGCTCCTCTGTCCTCCACTCGTTACCTGTATTAACGGCACCTGTTTGAACTTGTTATCAATATAAAATACACCTGTCCACAACCTCAAACAGTCACACTCCAAACTCCACTATGGCCAAGACCAAAGAGCTGTCAAAGGACACCAGAAACAAAATTGTAGACCTGCACCAGGCTGGGAAGACTGAATCTGCAATAGGTAAGCAGCTTGGTTTGAAGAAATCAACTGTGGGAGCAATTATTAGGAAATGGAAGACATACAAGACCACTGATAATCTCCCTCGATCTGGGGCTCCACGCAAGAGCTCACCCCGTCGGGTCAAAATGATCACAAGAACGGTGAGCAAAAATCCCAGAACCACACGGGGGGACCTAGTGAATGACCTGCAGAGAGCTGGGACCAAAGTAACAAAGCCTACCATCAGTAACACACTACGCTGCCAGGGACTCAAATCCTGCAGTGCCAGACGTGTCCCCCTGCTTAAGCCAGTACATGTCCAGGCCCGTCTGAAGTTTGCTAGAGTGCATTTGGATGATCCAGAAGAGGATTGGGAGAATGTCATATGGTCAGATGAAACCAAAATAGAACTTTTTGGTAAAAACTCAACTCGTCGTGTTTGGAGGACAAAGAATGCTGAGTTGCATCCAAAGAACACCATACCTACTGTGAAGCATGGGGGTGGAAACATCATGCTTTGGGGCTGTTTTTCTGCAAAGGGACCAGGACGACTGATCCATGTAAAGGAAAGAATGAATGGGGCCATGTATCGTGAGATTTTGAGTGAAAACCTCCTCCATCAGCAAGGGCATTGAAGATGAAACGTGGCTGGGTCTTTCAGCATGACAATGATCCCAAACACACCGCCCGGGCAACGAAGGAGTGGCTTCGTAAGAAGCATTTCAAGGTCCTGGAGTGGCCTAGCCAGTCTTCAGATCTCAACCCCATAGAAAATCTTTGGAGGGAGTTGAAAGTCCGTGTTGCCCAGCGACAGCCCCAAAACATCACTGCTCTAGAGGAGATCTGCATGGAGGAATGGGCCAAAATACCAGCAACAGTGTGTGAAAACCTTGTGAAGACTTACAGAAAACGTTTGACCTGTGTCATTGCCAACAAAGGGTATATAACAAAGTATTGAGAAACTTTTGTTATTGACCAAATACTTATTTTCCACCATAATTTGCAAATAAATTCATTAAAAATCCTACAATGTGATTTTCTGGATTTTTCTTTCTCATTTTGTCTGTCATAGTTGACGTGTACCTATGATGAAAATTACAGGCCTCTCTCATCTTTTTAAGTGGGAGAACATGCACAATTGGTCGCTGACTAAATACTTTTTTCCCCCACTGTAACTCCACCAGTCCTACCTATGATATAATTTACGTAGATTATACCTTTTTTAAACATTATTTCAAAAAATAATGTTTTTTTTATCAATTAGTATATTTGAGTTTAACCACAATATTTGTTGCATTATTTGTTCTGTCGTTTCTGGAGGATTAAATTGAAATTGCAACCAACTTTCTATGGCTTGTTTTAGAAATAGTGATATTTGGGAGGTGATTTCCTTTTCAAATAACTGAAAGTGAGAGGTTGTAATCTGAATAAAGGGAAAAAGGCCATTCTTGAACATTGGGTGAGACAATCTTACTAATTTGCTAGAGAACCAGTTCGGATTTAAGTATAACTTTTGTATGACTGAAGCTTTTAGTGATAGGTCTAATGCTTTAATATTTAATAATGTCTGTCCTCCGAATTCATATTCATTATATAAATTGGCCCGTTTAATTTTGTCTGGCTTGCCGTTCCAAATAAATGGAATATTTTTTTCTCATATAATTTAAAAAACTGTTCGTTAGGCGTAGGCAAGACCATAAGCAAATAGGTAAAATGGGATAATACTAAAGAGTTAATCAGGGTGATTTTTCCACAAATAGACAGGTATTTACCTTTCCATGGTAGCAAGATCTTATCTATTTTTGCTAACTTTCTATTAAAATGTATTGGAGTGAGATCATTTATTTCATTTGGGATATGTATTCCGAGTATATCCACATCACTATCAGACCATTTTATTGGTAAACTACATGGTAATGTAAATTTTTTATTTTTTAGTGATCCGATACGTAATATAGTACATTTGTCATAATTTGGTTGTAATCCAGAGAGGTTAGAAAATGTATATAGATCCTCTGAGGCTGTGGAGGGATTCAAGTTGTGGATTTAAAAGAAAACATGAATCATCAGCGTACAATGACACCTTTTTTTTTTAAGCCCTGGATTTCTAATCCCTTGATATTATTGTTGGATCTGATTTTAATAGCTAACATTTTGATGGCCATAATAAATAGATATGCCAATAGTGGACAACCTTGTTTCACTCCTCTTGACAGTTTAAAGTTTTCGGAGAAATAGTCATTATTTACTATTTTACACCAAGGGTTACTATACATGATTTCAACCCATTTTATAAGAGATTCTCCAAAATTGAAATGCTCCAGGCATTTATATATAAACCTCAGTCATACTTTATCAAATGCCTTTTCAAAGTCTGCTGTGAATAGCAGTCCTGGTTTCCCTGATTTTTCATAGTGTTCTATTGTTTCCAGTACTTGCCTTATATTATCTCCAATGTATCATCCATGTAAAAAACCTGTCTGATTAGAATGAATAATGTCCGACAATACCTTTTTAATTCTATGCACTATACATTTTGCTAGAGTTTTTGCATCACAACACTGAAGTGTAAGGGGCCTCCAATGTTTTAAATGGACTGGATCTTTATGTTTTCCACTTGTATCCTGTTTCAATAATAATGAAATCTTCTTCTTGAGTGTCTGATAATCTACCATTAAAACATGCTAATAATGGTCCTCTGAGTATATCAAAAAAGGTTTGGTATACCTCGACTGGTATGTCGTCCAACCCTGGAGTTTTATCGGACTTAAAGTCTTTAATTGCATCCAGAAGTTCCTCCTCTGTAATTTCACATGAGTCTTGCTGTATGGCTGTTAATTTGACATTATCAATAGAAACAAAATCTCTTAAATTAGCTTCAGTTAGAGAAGATGGAGGCGACTGAAACGAAAACATATGCTTAAAGTACTTTGCTTCCTCCTTCAACATATCATTTGGTGACTCTGTCATTTGTAACCAGTTTCAGTAAATTATTTTTGGTAGCATTTCTATGTTGAAGATTAAAAAAGAAATTGGTGCACTTTTCCCCATATTCCATCCAGTTTGCTTTATTTTTATAATATATTACACTTGATCTTTCTTGAATAAGTTTCTCCATTTCTTCCGAGCCTCTATGTTACAGTTTTTATTGCTATCCATCTGTTCTGTTAGACCTTCTATTTTCTTTGTTAGTATGGACTCTATTGACCTAAATTGCTTTTGAGATGAGTACTGAATTGTATGGCCTCTAAAGGCACATTTGAAAGTGTCCCATACATTTACATTTTAGTAGACACTCATATCCAGAGCGACTTACAGTTAGTGCATACATTTTCATACTGGCCCCCCGTGGGAAACGAACCCACAACCCTGGCGTTGCAAGTGCCATGCTCTACCAACTGAGCTACAGGGGACTACAATAAGGGGATTTGCTGTACCTATGTTATGTGGGAAAAAATCAGTTATAAATTCCTCTGTCCTAGTTAAAAACAAGTTATCATCCAATAGGCTTTGATTAAATTTCCAATATCCTAGCCCACGTGGAAATTCTGTATGCCAATTATATGATGAACCGACCGCATTCTGTCCCCTATCAACACTTTTTTAACTTTTGGTGCCAACGAGAATGACATAAGAAAGAAGTCAAGAGGACTAGCTTGATTGAGTCTCCGCCATGTATATCTCACTAGATCAGGATATTTAAGCCTCCATATATCTACTAGTTCTAATGTTTCCATGACATTCACGATTTCCTTAAGAGCATGAGGGTGATAGTTTGTAGTGTGATTTCCTTTACGGTCCATTGAGCTATTTAAAATAGTATTATAATCTCCCACCATAATAATAGAGTTTTGTATTGCTTGCACAGGGTTGATAATGTATTATATATATTGTCAAAGAAGTGTGGATCATCATTATTTGGTCCGTAAAGTTTAATGAGCCATATCTGTTTATGGTCCAATAACATATTTTAAATAATCTACCTTGCGGATCTGTTTGGACAATTTGCACATTCGGATCGAAATAACTATTAATTAATATCATCACCCCTTTTGACTTTCTTTGCCCATGGGAGAAGTATATTTCGCACCTAGCATGTATTTGCATATTTCCGTAAGGGAACGCCTACTCAATTCTCCCTTGCGCTCCTTCCAAACAACGCAATTTTTATAAACGTTGGCAAAGGTAAAGTCTACAAATGTTAGTTTTGGAAACAGAAAACTGTATGGAGATCAAATGTTTCATCGATGAGAATATTAGCAGAATGTCTTCTCCCACTACCTGCCACTGGGCTTCCTCTCATCATCATATTTGGTAGTGAGTGGAACCGCCAACCGGATGCTTCACATGTATACAGCAGGTGAAATATTTGGCTCATTGTTCCAGCCGTGACCGCCTTCACACTCCTGTACAATAGGTGGTGGTGTATGCACCTTTCAGTTAGTTACAGTCTATGGTTGCGATCCGCTAATACATTTTAAAGAAGAAGAAGAGTTCCTGGGGAAGATCTCATTTGTCCTCGCGTCATCTCTTGGCTCTCCAAAACACATTGGATGAGAAAGCCAGAGCCCCCGCCCCTCTGACCTTCTCCTCCAATGGGTTTTGAGAAGGAGACTAGGACGCAAGGAGTGTGCAATTGAGGTCTTCCAATGTTCAGCTTGTTCAGGCTAGCTAGCTACCACTACATTCTAACCGTACAAGAGCCAAGACACGAACGAAATAAGCCGCCGGTGAACGGCGAGAAAGTATCTACAAGTTTTAACCTTTTTGTATTTTTGTGTAATTTGATTTAACTGGTGGAAAATTAAGACAATGTAAGTTAAAAAGCATGTTTCTTGAAAATGGTTCATTGTCAGTAAAACTAGCTAGGAAGCTAATGTTAGCGATGATGTCGTTGTTGAAGGATGGGTGTGTTTGATAGCTAACAGCTAGCTAGCTGTTGTATCGTTAGCTAACAGTTCCGGATTAGCTAAGTATTAGCAAATTAGCTAAAATGGCATAGGCGAATTATTTAAATAACTTTAGCTGTATAACGTGGTAACATTATAGCTATAACTAATGTTAGCTGGTACTTAACTCACTGTCAACAACGTTAATGATGGCCAACTCGGTTAATGTAACGATAGCTAGTTTAGCTAACCCGGTAATTTAGGTAGCAGGGCGTAACGAACGTTAGCTAAAGCTTTGACTAGCTAGCTAATGTTAGCCATAAAGAACATTTGTGCGTGTCTTAGCTAACTAGCTACCTAGCTAAAATGTAACGGTTTGCTAGGTAATAATGTAAAATAGGCAAGTTAGATGTATCTTTGTTTGTCTCTACTTCCATAACGTACATTTGTCTCATGTGTTCCCATGCCTAGTTAACGTTAGAAGATGGCTGTGAACGTTTACTCTACATCTGTGACCGGCGACAACCTTAGTCGCCATGATATGCTTTCTTGGATCAACGAGTCTGTACAGATGAACTACGCCAAGATTGAGCAGTTGTGCTCAGGTCAGTAAGATGACGTCTAGATCAAACCGGAAATACGTCCATCGGCATGGCTAATTAGCCTGTGATGGCTGTTGATCCGAACGCCATTCAAAGTGTGATAGTTATTTTCGATCAACCGTTACTTGGAGATACTTTCTTCGTTTTCGATTCTGAAGGCATCGGTGATTTATAAACTTCTGTTTCCAGTTGCAGGTGGAAGTCCCAAAAAAATAGAATATTCAGAAAATTAATACATCGAATTTTTCCACCATGTGAGGTTAATGGCGAACATAGCTACTAGACATCTGGTATTTCCCATCTTTGCAGGAACTAGTAATTTCTAAGCAAAGCAGTGGTGGCCACATGTCAAACAAGATGACAGCGCTTGACCCAAACACAAAGATTTGCACACATGCGATAGGCCATTTCTCACTTGATACAAAAAGTGGATTTAATATTTTTCTGAATATTCTGTTTTTTGAAGTAACACCTGAAGACACCGGTGCCTTCAGAATCGATAACAAAGACCAAATCCGTTGCTGACAGGTGTATAAATTCCAGCACACAGCCATGCAATCTCCATAGACAAACATTGGCAGTAGAATGGCCTTACTGAAGAGCTCAGTGACTTTCAACGTGGCACCGTCTGTCCTCGGTTGCAACACTCACTACAGAGTTTCAAACTGCCTCTGGAAGCAACATCAGCACAATAACTGTTCGTCGGGAGCTTCATGAAATGGGTTTCCATGGCCGAGCAGCCGCACACAAGCCTAAGATCACCATTCGCAATGCCAAGCGTTAGCTAGAGTGGTGTAAAGCTCGCCGCCATTGCACTCTGGAGCAGTGGAAACGCGTTCTCTGGAGTGATGAATCACGCCTCACCATCTTGGCAGTCCGATGGACGAATCTGGGTTTGGCGGATGTCAGGAGAACGCTACCTGCCTCAATGCATAGTGCCAACTGTAATGTTTGGTGAAGGAGGAATAATGGTCTGGGGCTGTTTTTCATGGTTTGGGCTAGGCCCCTTAGTTCCAGTGAAGGGAAATCTTAACCCTACAGCATACAATGATATTCTAGACGATTCTGTGCTTCCAAATTTGTGGCAATAGTTTGGGGAAGGCCCTTTCCTGTTTCAGCATGACAATGCCCCGGTGCACAAAGCGAGGTCCATACAGAAATGGTTTGTCGAGATCGGTGTGGAAGAACATGACTGGCTTGCACAGAGCCCTGACCTCAACCCCATCGAACACCTTTGGGATTAATTGGAACACCGACTGCGAGCCAGGCCTAATCGCCCAACATCAATGCTCGACCTCACAAATGCTCTTGTGGCTGAATGGAAGCATGTCCTCGCAGCAATGTTCCAACATGTAGTGGAAAGTCTTCCCAGGTGAGTGGAGGCTGTTATAGCAGCAAAGGGGGGACCAGCTCCATATTAATGCCCATGATTTTGGAATGAGATGTTCAACGAACAGGTGTCCACATACCTTTGGTAATGTAGTGTACCTTGCAGTGGGTTGGGGAAAGGTAATGGCAGGAGCAGAGTATTATAGCCTATAGAAGTTGACATGATTAGCTGGTAATTGAATTATGTTATCACATTCACACAGGTGCTGCTTACTGTCAGTTCATGGACATGCTTTTCCCTGGATGCATACCGTTGAAGAAGGTTAAATTCCAGGCCAAACTAGAGACTGAGTTCCTCCACAACTTCAAACTTCTGCAGACCAGTTTTAAGAAAATTGGGGTTGACAAGGTGAGTGCTTAGTGTCTTTTTACCTCAGTGTACTTTTGGCTATTCGGTTATTCCTAAATTTCAGCCATTGAGATTGATTGAGTGACACTTTTTTCCAGATCATTCCTGTTGATAAATTGATAAAAGGCAAGTTCCAGGACAACTTTGAGTTTGTCCAGTGGTTCAAGAAATTGTTTGATGCCAACTACGATGGGAAGGAGTATGACCCAGTCAGTGCTCGCCAGGGCCAGGACACTGCTCCTACGCCCAACCCAGGGCAGGTCGCACCCAAGCCCAGGAAGCCCACCACTGGTGAGGAAGACAAATTAATCATTTCTAGCATTTTTATTGTATTCTAAATACCTAATTGAAAATATAGCTGCAAGCAGCAATGGGGGTTCACGTTATAATCCAAGTTACTCTGTCAGCTGGTAAAAAAAAAAAAAGATTGATCCAGTGTCTTTGATGCTTGGACCCTTAAATGCATACTGTATGCATTTCTATTTCAGTACAGCTCCACGGCTCCCCACATGTTATCAAACCATCTGTGAGAGTCGGTAAGGTGGTTTAATGGCCAAACAGGGATCTCCAATGGGCACCTATGGTGGGCTATCACAGTCATGGTCACTATGGAAAGGAATATTGTTGTAAGGCTAGACACGAGTCAGTGGGTGTTAATGTGCAGTTGTGTGTCTAAGGTTGAGGGCATGCACACAGTCCACAGTTATATTATTATTTCCTAGTTTGCTAACTGTGATTTGTGTTGGATCTAGCTCCCATGAGGTCTACAACAATAGTGACCAAACCCCCGCCCAAGTCAGCAGGGAGTGCCTTGCGTAGGCCCGGAGGGGCAGGGGACGTGGAGAGGGAGGAGCTAGCCCAAGAGGTATGGTCTTTCGGCGTGTCACCGCTAATATAAGTTGTTTTGATGCTACAATGAGATTTCCCCTCAATCTCCTGAATGGTTTTTTGTGTGCTAGTTGAATAGTTTATTGAAGTTGTAACATGAGTCATGACAGCCCCGCCCATTCATTCTCCTATCACTAATGTATTCCCTCTTCTGCTCTCGCCTCAGGTCAGTTCCTTGAAGGCCACTGTCCAGGACATGGAGAAAGAGAGAGACTTTTATTTTGGAAAGCTGAGGTCCATTGAGGTCATCTGCCAAGAGGTGGATGGAGAGGCAGATACAACTATGCAGAAGATTATGGATGTTCTATACGCCACTGATGTGAGTCAAACCTCGCCAGAATACTCTCTGACACAGACACAGCTGAGAGGCTCAGTCTTCATTTTCATAACCAATGATTCTGTAGTAGGAAACTAATGTAGCTTTGTATTTGAATATTTAAATAAAAATTGTTTCCTGTTTACAGGAGGGGTTTGTTATTCCTGATTCCGATGCTGAAGGAGAAGAACCAGAAGAGTTCTGATGAAAATGGACACAACTCTAGTCCATACCATAATCACACACACTTATACACACACACACACACACAGGTTAGTGAACACACGTTTGCATGTGCAATGTACATACACACGCACTCGTGTGCTCTAATGAACATGCACTTACTCACACATACTGCCACTGTGGATTAAGTTGCCTTTGGATCATACACTGGCTGCCCCCTTGGTCCAAGTGTTTGTTGGTCCAAGTGTTCTTTGGACCATAATACATTTCAGAGAGCCTGCTGATCCAGCCACCAGAGAACAAGAACCCTGGATGAAATTCTAATGGGTCCTTCCTTTCTGGTTTCTCTTCTGCCTTGTCCTTATTCTGGCCTCTGCTGTGCCTTTCAACTTTGGCCTGTTACTTTTGAAATATGTTCAGGTTGTCTTTCTATTCCTTATATATTTCCAATTGACCTAAACAAAACTGTACTAGGTTATTTTGATATATTTGCAAATATGATTAATTATTAAAGATATATGAATATGTTTACTCTGCCAATGAAAATTACTGTAATTTTTATGGTATGTTTACACACATTCATTATATACTTGAGTTCAAATTTGTGGTTTAGGCGATCAGCATTTTGTATTTAGTTTATATGGTTTATCTGCGGAGGTATTCATCACATTACTTTTTTTGAAGTAAAGAAAGTAATGTTTTATTGAGCACCTTAAAAAAAAAAAAAAAAAAAATACTGTACTTCTTACTTAAATGCTAAATTATAGACTCATTCTGCCATTTGTGTGTTGTATGTAGGCTAGATTTACACTCCAGAGACTAACGTCTCTACCGACCTATGTTCTAATTTACTTCCTCATGTAAGGCAAAGACCGGATGTATGGTTGCTTGTCCACACTGAAGAAATACTTCCTTCTAGTCTACGATAAGACCAGAACTATACACTCTTAGCAGAGGAACTGAGAGCTGTCTTTTAGACCACGGAAGTCTGTTTTAAACTTAGGAGCAATATAAGGTTTCTACAAGCATCTCTTGTCTTTAGAAATGAAGTATTGATTGGAGACACTAAATGTGTTTTTAGGTTGAAGAAATAACTTGTTTTGACAAGTTGTATGTTATTAAAAACTCATGTGTACAATTTTCTAATTCTATTTATTTCTCCACTCATTAAAATGTCCTGACAGACTTCTGCATTGCTTTTGGCAGTTGGTTCTTGGTAGAATAACTACAGAAATCAAAACAGAAATAGTGATATAGGCTGATAATTAAAAATACATGTAAACATGCCCAGAGTAAAGGGCCATAAATAAAAGGTCTAGAGCCCCACTGTGTGATGGGGGACCCAAGCAGAGACGTGGGTAGCAGG
The DNA here is from genome assembly GCF_964263955.1 of Coregonus lavaretus. NCBI lineage: Eukaryota > Metazoa > Chordata > Actinopteri > Salmoniformes > Salmonidae > Coregonus > Coregonus lavaretus. The sequence continues at coordinate 31,716,859 of NC_140007.1, forward strand.
GTGTACTTGTCATTCTGGGTGGTGTCGATGCTGCCATCAATGGGCAGCCCTTTGGGTGGGCTGGATGCTGTTACTGATGGGGCTCCTTGCCTGGTCTTTGGGGGTCAGCAATAGGGAGCACCTGCCTTGTGGGGGCCACTGTGAGGCAGGGGACCTGAGTGGTGGTGTGGGCCCTATTCGTGTCTTGATTCTGGTATATCCCGTTGAGAATCGCCAGCTCCAGCTGCGTCTTCATGTTTTCTTTCCCTCCGCTGTAGGCACCAGGAGTTTCCTGACTTCCACCGCTCTCCTCATTCTGACCTGGGTGCATTCTGCCTTGTCATTCACTCTGATCAGTACGTACAGGTCCTCTTCTAGATTTTCCATGCCGGGTTTGCCTCTGTTCTTTCTGTTGTCCCTCACTGACCCCCATTCTTGCATTTTGATCTGGCATCCGGTTTCCGCTTCCATCCGCTTGACTGTGAGCCCATGAGGCCCCAGTATTCTGCCAACAAAGTTATAGTTTGGGTAGTCTTTCACAGGCACAAAGAGCTTCTCGTGCAGGTGAAAGATGGGGCCCGGGCCTTGGGTAACTGCAGAGGTTGTTTGTTTACAAGGCTGTTCACTGGGTCGTTGAACATGTTTTCCTGCAATCTGTTGATCTCTTCGTCCAGAAGCTTCTTGGTGTGAAGATGCAAAACAGATAACTGCTCATCTTCTTTTCGTGTAACAATTCTGTCAAATAGTCAGGACTTCTCTGTCTCGCCTTCCCTTCTGTCTCCCGACTGGCATCTTTGTGCCATCAAGAGTGAAATGTTTTTTATAAACAGAAAAAAACTTGGAAAACTATTGATTTGTATCCCCCTACATTTTGATTGCTGTAGTCAGAATTTGTTTTAATTTGTTGTTTGAAAAAAAAAAAAAAAGACTACCTCTATAGATACCATTGAATACAATGTTATGAAGACTCTCACATTGATATCACCAAAAGAGCATTATTCTTCTGTGAGAATTTGAGCCAGTGTCAAAGATGTAAAGCCATGGCCAGTGTGAGCATGTGGACTGTCACAGGGGCACTGTGAAGGTCAGACGGTAATATCAATATGAAGCTAGTTTACATTAGGTTTAAACTTTAAATGCATGTGTTTGATCACTAAATCACATTTTGAATCTCTTGAGTATTCATTGAATAAATTGCCTGTGTTATCAAAATCATTCACAGCTCTGCCTCTGATGACAAGCAGAAACATACCACAGCTCAGGTAAATCCAGAACAAAATAAATCCACACACTGGTATGCTTTTTTTTTATTTGCACAGACACCGTTTCCATTCTAATTGTCTGGGTTTTTGTGAACTTGTCACCCACATTTTGTTCAGTTTCTAATTCATCTCACCTTCCTGAAACATTTTCAAGTGAAAAATTGTTCATGATGGTTTTAATATCAGTCTGACTGAGGTCATCTATATGCTCCCTCTGCAGGGTATGGCGGGGGAGATGGAGCATTCGGGGAAGAACAATGACCTCAGGGAGGAGGACATGCCGGCGCAGGGGGGAGTGGAGAATCAGATCAACGAACAGCACCTTCGCTGCATCGAAAGCATGTTCAGAGAGGCTGACACGGATGGAGGAGGGGGTGAGTGACCCGACCACATTATACCACCTCCGCATAACTAGTAGTCTACCCCAGTATACATTTTAGCCCCTAGTGGATCCCTGCCAGTTTCACCCACCAGCTGCACATTTCTACATAGTGTTGTCATACAAACACACATAACATTGAGTCATTCTGTCTGTCAGGGTTGGATATGGATCAGTTTCGGGATGTGGACATTATCTTTATGAAGGTGGACACCAACTGTGATGGCAGTGTGGACTGGGTGAGAGAGGAAAACAAGACAATGAATGGGAGTGCTGTTTTGTCATCAGTTGACCAACTCCTCTGGTATGTGAAAAACACTTAAACACATTTAAATTCTTACTCTCTTTAACAAAACCTTTGTGTGGTTTATACAGGATGAATATGCTTCTAGAGTACAGGCCACTCTACTTTCCCAAACCACTCAAGATTGTGCCTGTGTAAGTGACATTTAATAGGCTTTGTTTTACAGGTTCCTAAGTAGTACGTGTGCAGTGTATGCGTCCTTGAATTTTTGTGTCTCTGTCTGTGTAGTGCACACTGTGAGGTCATTGTCCGGCTGCAGTTCTACCCATTCCAGCCCCAAGCCGGGAAGAAGAAGACAGACTCTGGGGAGCATGGCCGGAACTCAGGGGGTTCTAAGGGCCGCGCCCACAATGGACGCTACCTGTCAATCAGCCGAAATGGTGTACTCAACTACTGGAACGAGAGGTTCTCGCTGCTGTGCACTGTCAATGTTAGTAGTCTTTGACAATAATGTTTCATATGATGTGAAAAAACTGAAGTAATACATGATGTTAACAGAAATGGAGAACAACCAGTTCTGAAACACTGTTACAAAATAGGACATCCCACAAGCAGGTATGCTTCATGTCATGCTTGTGTGATGTTCTATTCTCTTGCAGTGAAACATTCTCTGCATGTTTTTCTCTGCTCTAGATAAGTCAGATGCAGCACACAGTGGGCCAGCCCGTCAGGGTGACAGACATGGTCTGCCTGAGCAACATCAACCTGCTCTCGATCTCCTCCACAGGACGAGACGTGGGTGTATCTGTGGGAATATCTGTGCAAATACGTATATGCATGAAAGCATATTGATATGCAGTAATATTATGTTGTACAATGTAATACCTACTGAGTTATAGCTACTGTATGTTGTGCAGTGTGTGTTTGTACAGTGTGTTTGTGTATGTTTTTCTGTCACCAGAATACTATGACATCAGTGCTAGGCTGGACAATAGAACAAGTAAAAATTCACCCAAGGCTGAAAAACGGCCAAAGAACATTGGCTGAGCTGGAACACTAGTTCGAGGCCATAGCAAATGAATTGAACAAACCTTTGCGGAGCCGCTTCGGACTAGAGTGATGCTTAGAACCTTTTTATTTTACCATTACAATCTGTTCTTAAGATGAAACAGAAAAACAACAACTTGTGTAGAAAGTAAATAGCAATAGTGTCAAGTGTGCTTATGTCTACATAATGAGGAAGTAGGAAAACAAATGGAACTTCTGACTATTTCTGGTCTAGCAATCGATGACAGCAGAGTACGCTGCCCAACCTTATGTCATGAGAAAGAGGAGATTATCCTGATTAAAATGGTGTCCGACTTGAATAAATCTAAATATATACATTGTGAGATATTTGGTGAAATAGACAGACATGTCCATGTAGAATTTTCCCATAGGGAAACAATTGGGCAGCCTCAGAGCTCCACCTGTTTTGCAAAATAAATAAATAAACGTTTTTTTGACCTTGCCTGTTTTGCATGTTATTTTGGCATTAATACGTGTCACATATCAGATTGCAAACAATGTAAAAAAATATATATATATCATTGAGTTAATAAAGCTGCATACAAACATGGTCTCTTTTTTGTTTTTTCTTGAGTAAGGCAGCTCCAAAATGCAGGTGTTTCAGCCTAGCTCAGTGCTTTCTGTGGTGGTGGTGGTGGGGCAAGCCAGCAGAAAATTACGGAGCGTTGCGCCGTGATTGGCTCAGTGTTCTGTCACTCATGGGGACACTACCTCACCGCCAAGTCTAAGGGTAGACTTAGAAAATTCAAGCCCCTTGGTTGCTGCCATAGAGTTACATTAGAAGTGCCCTTCCAAGAAGGCTCAAGGTCATTGGCCACAGATAAAATGACGTCAAATCACATTATATGTACAGTAGCTTTGATTGGACTGATACACAAAAATGTATGCACGCATGACTGTAAGTCGCTTTGGATAAAAGCGTCTGCTAAATGGCATTTTATTATTATTATTATTATTATCATGTCAACATCTTACTTTCAAAATCCTAGCTAGCAGTCATCATCATGAATCAAATCGAAAATCTATTGGCAAATCCTTTTTAATCCTTGTCATATGAAGAGAAATAATGAAGAGAAATTATAGATAAAACGTATCGGTGCTCATCGGCCATTGGACATAAACATTACACAACAAGTTGGAAATCGCAAATTCAACAATGAGTGGTTTGGAAGGAATCGTGACAGTGGCTAACTGCAAGCATTGCAACTGGGAAGTCGTGAATAAGCGAGCTCTGACTGGGAAAATACGTTTTGAACGGTCATCCAACTCAGAATTGTAAATCCGGCCTCTTTCTCTTTCTTTGATGACAAAATTTGCCCATGAAGGACCGCCGCGCCACCTTCCTGTTTAAGTGAGCACAGCACAACAAGGTGAGTCCAAAAATGTATTGTATGCTGCTGCATAAATGATGTAAAATGCCAGGGAGATAGTATTACTTTCTTAGCTACAGTATACATAAGTGTATGTTGTGTAGGAAGCTGTTAGTAGCCCATGTGCCTCACCCTAATAATTTGGTCTATTTTCACCTCTTAATTTCACCTACTGTTCTAACTTGGTGGTGCACATGTAGCCTATAACCTGTTTTAGAGAAATGTTATCATCGAATAGTGTAAGAGCTTTCATTGTCTGCTTAGATGCCCCCTTTATTTATCCTACGGTTCAGACTTGGTGTACAGGGAGAACACTAAGAACGGCCCATGTTATGAATTCTGTCGCTGTACATTTCAAAAGTGCTGAACAAATAGTTATATTGACTATGTCCGACGTAGCTCGTTGCCTCTTATCCGCTTGACATCCCCTTGTGCCATAGTTTGTACATCTCAATTGTCGGTAGAAACCACATTTGTTTAAGCAAGTCAGCCATATCAGCTATGTTTTTTTTAAAGGCAGTAAATGAGGCTTAATTAACTGTTTCGCTGCCAGACAAGGCTCCGCTGATAGCCAGGTGTAGCAGTGGTAAGGCTGGGACTGCTGTTGGGACAGCTTTATGTAGGCCCTAACAGTTTGTGGGTATCGTTTGTCACCGTTATAGTGCAATTAATGTATTGTTTAGTGTTGAGTTGTGTAGTGGCTTTGCTGGCATGCATCCCACATTATTATTTTTTTGCCCCACCAAGATTTACATGCTAAAATCGCCACTGCAGCATAGTAAGCTGCCCAAACTTACATAATTAGAAAGAATACGTTATCCTGATTAAAATAGTGTAGAACTTCAAAACATCAAAATACATACATTTTGAGATATTTGGCAAAATAGACAGACATGTCCCTATTTCCCCAGAACAATGGCAGTCTGAAAGTTTTAAGAGCAGTCTTTTATTTAACCAGCTTACCATTTATCTGCTACCATTTGCCTTTAATATTTAAAATGGTGGTTTGAACTAGGCCTCAATGTGAAAGCGTGGCAATAACTTATTAACTTTTCATTATTCACAGATCTACTCCTCTGATGACATGGCAGGCAGACAGACAGGCATACTCCTCTGATGACAGGTAGGCAGGCAGGCAGCACACTTCTGAAAACGAACTGCTCAGCAAAGCAAAGGCTCTTTGGAGTGCTACCAGATTTATTTCAATAAGCTCATTTTCAATGTCTGTGTCTGTGTTTATATGTTAAGGGGGTGTTACTTTGGCAGATAATGTTATCCATGTAAAGAAAGTGTTTTTTAAAAATAATTAAATGTATGGTGTTTTCGGTTTGTGTTTTATGGTTATTTTATGGTTGTAAGTGATAAAATTAACTAGCAAATATTTTATATCTTGCAATTCTGAGTAATTACTACTTCAGTAAGGATATACACTTAATTCAGTGACCTTAGGTATAGAAACTTTTTGATCTGATCGACAAATTTTTCCCCAAAAAATTATGAACTGCATTTGCTAATTAATTCCAATAGATGGAAGCATAAAACCACAAATGAAATTTCAAAAGATTAGTTTTATAATAATAATAATATATAATAATAATAATAATAATAATAATAAAGGTGGTGTATCCTAGTTTTCTCCCAGGATACACCACCTCCCCTCACCAGCTGCCAGCTTCCCCTCACAGAAAAACGCCTGGGCACGGTTTTTGTCCAGCCCTTTACACACTGCTAAAAGAGGGAGGACTGAAAAAGTAACAGATTACTGTGAATTAATATAATGATGATTCATGTTTAATATTACCTGTTTTCATGCTCATGTTTTGAAATTATACTTGATGACTATTTCAATAACGATGAACAATAATCTTGAACATTAATTCAGTCACCTCTGGTCGAGAAAAACGTATTTTCCTAGTACATTCATTGTGAAATTCATCAACCAGCATCAAGCCGCACTGCCTTCTCGCGCAAGTAGCCAACTCAACAAGCCCAGCCACAAGCTTGTGCCGTCAACGGCCTTCTCGCTCAAGCGAGGGACGTATGTGGTAATTTGCTGCGAGGATTGCATGATGTAGTCTCTTGGCGGGCTGTAGAAGATGCACTTTTATACTCTAAGGTTGTTCACTTGCACTGTCATATGAGATATTAACATGTCCTAAGTGCACGCATACTAGGGTTGAGGTTAACGCATCTGACTGGTAATTAGTTGAATCATATAGATCCAAGATGGCGTAGCAGAGTGGTCGTGTTCTCTTGTGTGTCCATGTAAATAGCCTGTTTTTTGTATTTTTTTTGTATTTTACGTATATATTTCCCTATCACACTTTTCATCCTTCTACTAAATATACTTTCCTGCAACCCGCCTCACTCAATGTGGAACAGATTCTATTATTTACTCACCTTTATCTAGAATCGCCAGTTGAAACTAGCCAGCCGGCTAACTAGCTACTTGCTATTAGCCACCGTTAGCGGTTTTCACCCAGAACATCGGATTTTCTGCCGGAATAACTGAATCACTGGACCTTAACACCGGATCTAGCTAGCCGCAACCGAATGGATGTCGAATGGATGTTGCTGTAGGCTAATCACCACTGCCCCCGAAGCACCAGTTAGCCTTGAGCCTTGAGCTAGCCCCGGCTATCTACCTCTCTGTCTACCGGACGGGAGTAGCCAGCTAACTAGCTACTTGCTATTAGCCACCGTTAGCGGCTTTTCTCCATTGTCCATGGCCTGCACTACCTACCAGCCAGCTCTAGCCTAGACTATTATCGGCCAGTCTGCACTGTCTGCACAGCGCGTTATCGACCCAGAACCTATCAGATTTTCTGCCAGAATCATTGAATCACTGGACCTTTAGCACTGGATAATCGCAACTAGCTAGCTGCAATCAAATGAACATTGTTGTTGGCTAATCAGCCTTGAGCTAGCCTTGAGTCAGGCACATCTCCCGGCTATCTACCTCTCTGTCAACCGGACGGGACATCCTAGAGTCGACACGGAGACCTGCCGATCCATCACGACTGGTCTGACGAAGATCCATCTGCTAGCCCCGGCCCGCTAGCACACGCAAACAGCTGTGCTTCCTGCTCGCTGTGCTGAAGCACCAATTCGAACTGCTCTCGGACTCACATATTGCTGTTCACTGGACCTTATGATCACTCAGCTGCACAGCTGATGCCTGCTGGACTGTTCCTTTACACGGTACCCTGTCCTGTTTATCTGTTTAGATTCAGCCCAAACTTTATCGCCATTACCAGTTGTTGTCTTAGCTCTCTCTAATAACACCTGTGATTGCTTTATGCCTCTCTCCCATGTCAATATGCCTTGCCTATTGCTGTTCCAGTTAGTTCTTATTATACAATTTCACTGTAAAACCCCAAGTCCCTCTCAAACTGCCTCAAATAGTTCCTTTGTTCCACCCCCCATACACGCCGAGACCGGCTCAATCGGTGCCTCCAGTGATGCTATCTCTTTCATTGTTACCCAACACTTAGGTTTACCTCCACTGTACTCATATCCTTCCATATCCTTGTCTGTACATAATGCCCTGAATCTTTTCTACAACGCCCGGAAATCTGCCCCCTTTATTCTCTGTACCCAACGCACTAGAAGACCAGTTCTTAAAGCCTTTAGCCGTATCCTTATTCTAGTCCTCCTCTGTTCCTCTGGTGATGTAGAGGCTAACCCAGGCCCTGCAGCCCCCAGTATCACTCCTACTCCCCAGGAACTATCATTTGTTAACTTCTGTAACCGTAAAAGCCTTGGTTTTCTGCACGTTAACATCAGAAGCCTCCTTCCTAAGTTTGAGTTATTCACTGCGTTAGCACACTCTGCCAACCCTGATGTTCTAGCAGTGTCGGAATCCTGGCTTAGGAAGGCCACCAAATGTTTCTGAAATGTCCATCCCCAACTACAACATTTTCCGTCTAGATAGAACTGCTAAAGGGGGTGGAGTTGCAATCTACTGTAGAGAGCTCTATCATACTATCCAGGTCTGTGCCCAAACAGTTTGAACTTCTACTTCTAAAAGTCCACCTTTCCAGAAATAAGTCTCTCACTGTTGCCGCTTGCTACAGCCCCCAGCTGTGCTTTTCAGGGAAGTTAGGAGCCAATATACACAAGCAGTTAGGAAAGCAAAGGCTAGCTTTTTCAAACAGAAATTTGCATCCTGTAGCACTAACTCCAAAATGTTTTGGGACACTGTAAAGTCCATGGAGAATAAGAGCACCTCCTCCCAGCTGCCCACTGCACTGAGGCTAGGAAACACTATCACCACCGATAAATCTACAATAATCGAGAATTTCAACAAGCATTTTGCTACGGCTGGCCATGCTTTCCAACTGGCTACCACTACCCCGGCCACCAGCTCTGCACCCTCCGCTGCAACTTGCCCATGCCCCCCCCCCCCGCTTCTTCTTCACACAAATTCAGACAGCTGATGTTCTGAAAGAGCTGCAAAATCTGGACCCCTACAAATCATCTGGACTAGACAATCTGGACCCTTTCTTTCTAAAACTAGCCACCGAAATTGTCGCAACCCCTATTACTAGCCTGCTCAACCTCTCTTTCGTAACGTCTGAGATCCCCAGAGATTGGAAAGCTGCCGCGGTCATCCCCCTCTTCAAAGGGGGTGACACTCTAGATCCAAACTGTTACAGACCTATATCCATCCTGCCCTGCCTTTTCAAACGTTTTTGAAAGCCAAGTTAACAAACAGATCACCGACCATTTCGAATCCCACCGTACCTTCTCCGCTATGCAATCCGGTTTCCGAGCTGGTCATGGGTGCACCTCAGCCACGCTCGAGGTCCTAAACGATATTATAACCGCGATCGATAATAGACAGTACTGTGCAGCTGTCTTCATCGACCTGGCCAAGGCTTTCGACTCTGTCAACCACTGCATTCTTATTGGCAGACTAAATAGCCTTGGTTTCTCAAATGACTGCCTCGCCTTGTTCACCAACTACTTCTCAGATAGAGTTAAATGTGTCAAATCGGAGGGCCTGTTGTCTGGACCTATGGCAGTCTCTATGGGGGTGCCACAGGGTTCAATTCTTGGGCCGACTCTTTTCTCTGTGTATATCAATGATGTCGCTCTTGCTGCTGGTGACTCTCAGATCCACCTCTACGCAGACGACACCATTTTGTATACATCTGGCCCTTCATTGGACACTGTGTTAACAAACCTCCAAACGAGCTTCAATGCCATACAACACTCCTTCAGTAGCCTCCAACTGCTCTTAAACACTAGTAAAACTAAATGCATGCTCTTCAATCGAACGCTGCTGGCACCCGCTCACCCGACTAGAATCACTACTCTCGACGGGTCTGACCTAGAGTATGTGGACAACTACAAATACCTAGGTGTCTGGTTAGACTGTAAACTCTCCTTCCAGACTCACATGAAGAATCTCCAATCCAAAGTGAAATCTAGAATCGGCTTCCTATTTCGCAACAAAGCCTCCTTCACTCATGCTGCCAAACATGCCCTCGTAAAACTGACTATCCTACCGATCCTTGACTTCGGCGATGTCATTTACAAAATAGCCTCCAACACTCTACTCAGCAAATTGGATGTAGTCTATCACAGTGCCATCCGTTTTGTCACCAAAGCCCCATATACAGTGGGGGAAAAAAGTATTTAGTCAGCCACCAATTGTGCAAGTTCTCCCACTTAAAAAGATGAGAGAGGCCTGTAATTTTCATCATAGGTACACGTCAACTATGACAGACAAAATGAGAAAAAAAATCCAGAAAATCACATTGTAGGATTTTTAATGAATTTATTTGCAAATTATGGTGGAAAATAAGTATTTGGTCAATAACAAAAGTTTCTCAATAATTTGTTATATACCCTTTGTTGGCAATGACACAGGTCAAACGTTTTCTGTAAGTCTTCACAAGGTTTTCACACACTGTTGCTGGTATTTTGGCCCATTCCTCCATGCAGATCTCCTCTAGAGCAGTGATGTTTTGGGGCTGTCGCTGGGCAACACAGACTTTCAACTCCCTCCCAAGATTTTCTATGGGGTTGAGATCTGGAGACTGGCTAGGCCACTCCAGGACCTTGAAATGCTTCTTACGAAGCCACTCCTTCGTTGCCCGGGCGGTGTGTTTGGGATCATTGTCATGCTGAAAGACCCAGCCACGTTTCATCTTCAATGCCCTTGCTGATGGAAGGAGGGTTTCACTCAAAATCTCACGATACATGGCCCCATTCATTCTTTCCTTTACACGGATCAGTCGTCCTGGTCCCTTTGCAGAAAAACAGCCCCAAAGCATGATGTTTCCACCCCCATGCTTCACAGTAGGTATGGTGTTCTTTGGATGCAACTCAGCATTATTTGTCCTCCAAACACGACGAGTTGAGTTTTTACCAAAAAGTAATATTTTGGTTTCATCTGACATTCTCCCAATCCTCTTCTGGATCATCCAAATGCACTCTAGCAAACTTCAGATGGGCCTGGACATGTACTGGCTTAAGCAGGGGGACACGTCTGGCACTGCAGGATTTGAGTCCCTGGCGGCGTAGTGTGTTACTGATGGTAGGCTCTGTTACTTTGGTCCCAGCTCTCTGCAGGTCATTCACTAGGTCCCCCCGTGTGGTTCTGGGATTTTTGCTCACCGTTCTTGTGATCATTTTGACCCCACGGGGTGAGATCTTGCGTGGAGCCCCAGATCGAGGGAGATTATCAGTGGTCTTGTATGTCTTCCATTTCCTAATAATTGCTCCCACAGTTGATTTCTTCAAACCAAGCTGCTTACCTATTGCAGATTCAGTCTTCCCAGCCTGGTGCAGGTCTACAATTTTGTTTCTGGTGTCCTTTGACAGCGCTTTGGTCTTGGCCATAGTGGAGTTTGGAGTGTGACTGTTTGAGGTTGTGGACAGGTGTCTTTTATACTGATAACAAGTTCAAACAGGTGCCATTAATACAGGTAACGAGTGGAGGACAGAGGAGCCTCTTAAAGAAGAAGTTACAGGTCTGTGAGAGCCAGAAATCTTGCTTGTTTGTAGGTGACCAAATACTTATTTTCCACCATAATTTGCAAATAAATTCATTAAAAATCCTACAATGTGATTTTCTGGAATTGTTTTCCTCAATTTGTCTGGCATAGTTGATGTGTACCTATGATGAAAATGACAGGCCTCTCTCATCTTTTTAAGTGGGAGAACTTGCACAATTGGTGGCTGACTAAATACTTTTTTTCCCCACTGTACACATTGTTGGATTACTTCATGGAGCAAAACATTCAAACTGAACCCCTGCAACTGGACACTGACATTTTATGAGACTCCTGTTTACATTTACATTTGACATTTTAGTCATTTAGCAGACGCTCTTATCCAGAGCGACTTACAGTTAGTGAGTGCATACATTTTCATACTGGCCCCCCGTGGGAAACGAACCCACAACCCTGGCGTTGCAAGCGCTATGCTCTACCAACTGAGCTACATTAAACAAAATGCAGAGTAGTATTATGGTAATGTTATTTGAAATGAATTTTTGGGGTTAATGTTTCATTTCTCCATGAGTCCTCCTGACCGTGCCTTGCTGCAGCACCAGGAATAAAGCTCCAGAAGGCCTCATTTATTAATTTTTTTACTACACACAAATTATGCCTACGACAAAACACACAATAAATGTGATTTACAAATCTTGAACTTTACATGGAAACATGCAGTTTACATATGTTTTACACTCAATTGAGACTTCAAAAAGGAGGAGAGGCCAGTAAAGACACATCCAGCCAATGAAGAGGAAGATATCCCAGAAGTCTCTGGTCTTTGTTCCTCAGAGAAGATCTCGTTTAGCCACAGGTGTAAGCCACATTCAGGTACTTGTAGGTTCCTACACAGGGATCTCCATACAGAGAACTGGACGCCGGGACATTACACTCGCTCTTCCCATCACACCTCTTTTCCACCTTACTGGCGGTGGTGGATTGGCTGAGGCAGTTGGTGTTGGCTAGTTGGTTAGCGAGCCGATTAAAGGAACACACTAGCTGGTCATGGCGACCATAGTTGGCACTGTGGATCTGGATCGTACCTTCATCACATTCTAGTAGAGCATCAGAGCCTTCACATGTGATGCTGCGTGTTGCTAGGATGCAGGTGTAGGTGGTTTCCAGGTATTTGTAGATTCCGACACAGGGATCAGAAGTACGGAAGACTTCAGTGTTCACTTCACACACCTGTTTCCCATTGCACCTCTGTGAGAGGACCTCCAGGGTGCCCGTCTGTGAACACTGTGTGTTGGTCAGCTGGATGGCAGTTCGTCCTTCTCTGCAGGTGGTTCCGTCAGTCTGTCCATACAGAGCTCTCTCAATGAAGATCACTCCAGAATCACAGCTCAGGAACTGGACGTTGTCTCCATTGTCACAGGTGACCACTCTAGTCACTGCAGCCGGTAGTGTACAGCAAGCTGCAGCCAGCAAGGTGAACGCAGTCAGTCCTAAAAGGAGCATGATGCTGGGTACAGTTGTGGTAGTAGCTGCTTCAGCTGTGGTTGTAACAGGTAAGAGGCTACAGATGGTCACCTGGCCAAATACACCTTTAATTAACATACAGTGGGGAGAACAAGTATTTGATATACTGCCAATTTTGCAGGTTTTCCTACTTACAAAGCATGTAGAGGTCTGTAATTTTTATCATAGGTACACTTCATCTGTGAGAGACGGAATCTAAAACAAAAATCCAGAAAATCACATTGTATGATTTTTAAGTAATTAATTTGCATTTTATTGCATGACATAAGTATTTGATCACCTACCAACCAGTAAGAATTCCGGCTCTCACAGACCTGTTAGTTTTTCTTTAAGAAGCCCTCCTGTTCTCCACTCATGACCTGTATTAACTGCACCTGTTTGAACTCGTTACCTGTATAAAAGACACCTGTCCACACACTCAATCAAACAGACTCCAACCTCTCCACAATGGCCAAGACCAGAGAGCTGTGTAAGGACATCAGGGATAAAATTGTAGACCTGCACAAGGCTGGGATGGGCTACAGGACAATAGGCAAGCAGCTTGGTGAGAAGGCAACAACTGTTGGTGCAATTATTAGAAAATGGAAGAAGTTCAAGATGACGGTCAATCACACTCGGTCTGGGGCTCCATGCAAGATCTCACCTTGTGGGGCATCAATGATCATGAGGAAGGTGAGGGATCAGCCCAGAACTACACAGCAGGACCTGGTCAATGACCTGAAGAGAGCTGGGACCACATCTCAAAGAAAACCATTAGTAACACACTACGCCGTCATGGATTAAAATCCTGCAGCGCACGCAAGGTCCACCTGCTCAAGCCAGCGCATGTCCAGGCCCGTCTGAAGTTTGCCAATGACCATCTGGATGATCCAGAGGAGGAATGGGAGAAGGTAATGTGGTCTGATGAGACAAAAATAGAGCTTTTTGGTCTAAACTCCACTCGCCGTGTTTGGAGGAAGAAGAAGGATGAGTACAACCCCAAGAACACCATCCCAACCGTGAAGCATGGAGGCGGAAACATCATTCTTTGGGGATGCTTTTCTGCAAAGGGGACAGGACGACTGCACCGTATTGAGGGGAGGATGGATGGGGCCATGTATCGCAAGATCTTGGCCAACAACCTCCTTCCCTCAGTAAGAGCATTGAAGATGGGCCGTGGCTGGGTCTTCCAGCATGACAACGACCCGAAACACACAGCCAGGGCAACTAAGGAGTGGCTCCGTAAGAAGCATCTCAAGGTCCTGCAGTGGCCTAGCCAGTCTCCAGACCTGAACCCAATAGAAAATCTTTGGAGGGAGCTGAAAGTCCGTATTGCCCAGCGACAGCCCCGAAACCTGAAGGATCTGGAGAAGGTCTGTATGGAGGAGTGGGCCAAAATCCCTGCTGCAGTGTGTGCAAACCTGGTCAAGACCTACAGGAAACGTATGATCTCTGTAATTGCAAACAAAGGTTTCTGTACCAAATATTAAGTTCTGCTTTTCTGATGTATCAAATACTTATGTCATGCAATAAAATGCAAATGAATTACTTAAAAATCATACAATGTGATTTTCTGGATTTTTGTTTTAGATTCCGTCTCTCACAGTTGAAGTGTACCTATGTTAAAATTACAGACCTCTACATGTTTTGTAAGTAGGAAAACCTGCAAAATCGGCAGTGTATCAAATACTTGTTCTCCCCACTGTATATTGATACTGTTTCCATGAATCGAGGACAAAGACAGCATCACCAAGTTAAGGTCGGTCGAAAATTCTCTGTGCTACACCAAACAGTACCTATCCTGTAACTCCCAGTAATGCATACCAAAAATCTTAGATTCAATCACATTATCTGTTGTAACAATCTGTAGCTACAGTTCTCTGTACTTTACTACACCTGAGACACACTGAACTGTACTACACTGTTCATACTGTATTTTTTGTATGTTACTTTTACCATATAACATTCTTGTTGAATACCCAGTTCTTTTTGAGTTAGCATTAAATATTGTACACTCCGCTGTATTTTAGATTTGTACAAATAAACATTACTTGGATATATCTGAATGTCTAACGTTTGTTTGATGCTACAGAGCTTGTATGGCTTACATAAATATATTCTGTGAATCCATAAAGGCAGACATATTTTGAGGATTGATCGAAAATATCCATATTTATTTTTTTGGTCCTTTATCCGGCATAGGTACACTGGCAGTGGTTGGTTGTGGAAGGAGAGTGCTTGTGGTGAATGGTCTTGTCCCATCTGCGGTGTATGGCCAGCTGGATAAGACTGCCAGAAGTGGTGTAGGGCTCATTGACCTTAACCACCAACTGTTTGGACCTCTTGCAGAAGGTTTGCTGGTACTGCAAGTCTCATGGAAAGACATGGTTGTGGTGTTACCATTTTCTACTTTTTGTGGAAGGGATGTAGGGCAACACACCTTTGTTGGTAAAGGTGTCAACCGATTGGGACATAAGTGTTTAGAGACAGACTAGTGTATTTATGAGGGACATTGGGAGCTGCTTTTAAAAGGAAAGATCAGTCAACATCTGAGGGGCTGCAGAAGGTGTGAAAAGTGTTAGGAGGGCAGTTCTTACACAGCATGTATTGCTGTGTATGGGAGATTGAGGAGAAATGGCACCTTTCAATCGTTCTCATACACACAATACATTTACTGTCTCTAAGCACAACCCCCTTCCTCATTTCAAAGACCTACAGTTGAAGTCGGAAGTTTACATACACTTAGGTTGGAGTCATTAAAACTCGTTTTTCAACCACTCTATAATTTTGGCAAGTCGGTTAGGACATCTACTTTGTGCATGACACAAGTAATTTTTCCAACAATTGTTTACAGACAGATTATTTCACTTATAATTCACTGTATCACAATTCCAGTGGGTCAGAAGTTTACATACACTAAGTTGACTGTGCCTTTAAACAGCTTGGAAAATTCCAGAAAATTATGTTGTGGCTTTAGAAGCTTCTGATAGGCTAATTTACATCATTTGAGTCAATTGGAGGTGTACCTGTGGATGTATTTCAAGGCCTACCTTCAAACTCAGTTCCTCTATGCTTGACATCATGGGAAAATCAAAAGAAATCAGCCAAGACCTCAGAAAGAAAATTGTAGACCTCCACAAGTCTGGTTCATCCTTGGGAGCAATTTCCAAATGCCTGAAGGTACCACGTTCATCTCTACAAACAATAGTACGCAACTATAAACACCATGGGACCACGCAGCCGTCATACCGCTCAGGAAGGAGATGTGTTCTGTCTCCTAGAGATGAACGTACATTGGTGCGAAAAGTGCAAATCAATCCCAGAGCAACAGCAAAGGACCTTGTGAAGATGCTGGAGGAAACAGGTACAAAAGTATCTATATCCACAGTAAAACGAGTCCTATATCGACAAAACCCGAAAGGCCGCTCAGCAAGGAAGAAGCCACCACTCCAAAACCGCCATAAAAAAGTCTGACTACGGTTTGCAACTGCACATGGGGACAAAGATCATACTTTTTGGAGAAATGTCCTCTGGTCTGATGAAACAAAAATAGAACTGTTTGGCCATAATGACCATCGTTATGTTTGGAGGAAAAAGGGGGTGGCTTGCAAGCCGCAGAACACCCTCCCAACTGTGAAGCACGGGGGTGGCAGCATCATGCTGTGGGGGTGCTTGCTGCAGGAGGGACTGGTGCACTTCACAAAATAGATGGAATCATGAGGAAGGAAAATTATGTGGATATATTGAAGCAACAGCTCAAGACATCAGTCAGGAAGTTAAAGCTTGGTCGCAAATGGGTCTTCCAAATGGACAATGACGCCAAGCATACTTCCAAAGTTGTGGCAAAATGGCTTAAGGACAACAAAGTCAAGGTATTGGAGTGGCCATCACAAAGCCCTGGCCTCAATCCTATAGAAAATGTGTGGGCAGAACTGAAAAAGCATGTGCGAGCAAGGAGGCCTACAAACCTGACTCAGTTACACCAGCTCTGTCAGGAGGAATGGGCCAAAATTCACCCAACTTATCGTGGGAAGCTTGTGGAAGGCTACCCGAAACGTTTGACCCAAGTTAAACAATTGAAAGGCAATGCTACCAAATACTAATTGAGTGTATGTAAACTTCTGACCCACTGGGAATGTGATGAAAGAAATAAAAGCTGAAATAAATAATTCTCTCTACTATTATTCTGACATTTCACATTCTTAAAATAAAGTGGTGATCCTAACTGACCTAAAACAGGGAAATTTTACTAGGATTAAATGTCAGGAATTGTGAAAAACTGAGTTTAAATGTATTTGGCTAAGATGTATGTAAACTTCCGACTTCAACTGTATCTGTAAACCTCCCCCAGCCCATTGACTTTGATCGATCATTCTTGTCAATAGTAGCAGGGGATTTTTGTAGACGTGTCTTTGTATTGTGTTTTGAGAATCTGCAGAGAGAAGAATGAGGTGGTTGTGTCATTACTGTTGTCTTGATTTTATACCTCAGTGTCCCTTGCTCGTTTTTGTCCCACAAACTTGTGGTACTCCATAACCACAAGGTGTGTCTCCTCCCTCATGCTGCCACTTTGGGGTATTTTTCAGCAGGGCCTATGGAAGGACTCCAGATAACCTGAGTTTTACAAAGAGAGAAGGTAAGAAGAGAATAGGGGTAGACTAAATTGATTACATGGTCTGGTTTATAGGTTTGTCCGGCCGACCGGTCAGGTAGGTAGGTCCGGCCAGCCAGACGGCCAGATCTAATTTACCTAGCTCTCTGGCTGGCCGGCCAGCAGGACCTAGTAGCCTGGCCGGCCGGTCAGACCTAGCTGTTTGGCCGGCCGTCCAAATCTAGCTGTCTGGCAGGCCGGAACTAGCTCTCTGGCTGGCCTGTCTGGCTGGCCTGCCTATCTGGCTGGCCGGACCATCATGTCTGGCTGGACGGCCGGACCTTCCTGTCTTGCTGTCTGGCCGGCCGTCCGGACCTAGTTATCTGGCCGGCCAGACAGCTAGGTCCGGCTTGCCGGGTGGCAAGATAGTTAGGTCCGACCGACCAGACAGCTAGGTCCGGCAGGCCAGACAACTAGGTCCGGCCGGCCAGACAGCTAGGTTCGGCCGGCCAGACAGCTAGCTAGGCTGACAACCCTTTAACTTTTTCCACATTGTGTTACGTTACAGACTTATTCTAAGATGGATTAAATTGTTTTTTTCCTCATTGATCTACACACAACACCCCATAATGACAAAGCAAAAACACTGAAATATCAAATTGACATAAGTATTCAGACCCTTCACTCAGTACTTTGTTAAAGCACCTTTGGCAGTGGTTACAGCCTCTAGTCTTCTTGGGTATGACGCTACAAGCTTGGCACACCTGTATTGTGGGAGTTTCTCCCATTCTTCTCTGCAGATCCTCTCAAGCTCCATCAGGTTGGATGGGGAGCGTCGCTGCACAGCTATTTTCAGGTCTCTCCAGAGATGTTCGATCGGGTTCAAGTCCGGGCTCTGGCTGGGCCACTCAAGGACATTCAGAGACTTGTCCCAAAGCCACTCCTGTGTTGCTTTGGCTGTATGCTTAGGGTTGTTGTCCTGTTGGAAGGTGAACCTTCGCCCCAGTCTGAGGTCCTAAGCGCTCTGGAGCAGGTTTTCATCAAGGATCTCTCTGTACTTTTCTCCGTTCATCTTTCCCTCGATCCTGACTAGTCTCCCAGTCCCTGCCGCTGAAGAACATCCCCACAGCATGATGCTGCCACCACCATGCTTCAACTTAGGGATGGTGCCAGGTTTCCTCCGGATGTGACGCTTGGCATTCAGGCCAAAGAGTTCAATCTTGGTTTCATCAGACCAGAGAATCTTGTGTTTGCCAAAAGTCTTTAGGTGCCTTCTGGCAAACTCCAAGCAGGCTGTCATGTGCCTTTTACTGAGGTGCGGCCAGATAGCTAGGTCCGGCCAGCCAGATAGCTAGGTGCGGCAGGCCAAACAGATAGGTTCGCCCCCTGTGTGGCCAGACAGCTAGGTCCGCCCAGTGCGGCCAGATAGCTAGGTCGGCCAGAGAGCTAGGTGCGGCCGGCCAGACAGCTAGGTCTGCCCGGTATGGCCATACAGATAGGTCCGGTCGGCCAGACACATAGGTGGGCCCGGCCGACCGGCCAGATAGTTCGGTCCAGCCAGCCGGACAGCTAGGTCCCTCCGGCTGCACCTAGTTAGCTGGCCGGCCGGCCGGCCAGATGGCTAGGTGCGGCAGGCCAGACAGCTAGGTCTGCCCGGTGAGGCCAGATAGTTAGGTCCGACCGGCCAGATAGGTCGGTTCGGCCTCATGGCCAGACAGATAGGTCCGGTCGGCCAGATAGATAGGTGGGCCCGGCCGGCCAGACAACTAGGTCCGGCCGGCCAGACAGATCCTGTAGGTGGGCCCGGCCGATCAGATAGCTGGGCCCGGCCAGCCAGATGGCTCGGTCCGGCCAGCGAGACAGCTAGGTCCTGCCGGCCAGCCAGACAGCTAGTTCTTGCTTGCCGGCCGGACAGCTAGTTCGTGCCTGCCGGCCGGCCAGACAGCTCGGTCCAGCCAGCCAGACAGCTAGGTCCGGCCGGCCAGCCAGACAGCTAGTTCTTGCTTGCCGGCCGGACAGCTAGTTCCTACCTGCCGGACGGCCAGACAGCTAGTTCCTGCCGGACAGACAGCTAGGTTTATCCGGCCGGCTAGATAGCTAGGTCCCGCCGGCCAAATAGTTAAGGCCGGCCAGCCAGATAGCTAGGTCCGGCCAGCCAGATAGCTAGGTGCGGTCTGTCAGCCGGCCAGATAGCTAGATCTGGCCAGACAGCTAGGTTGCAACGGAGGACAGACGGTTTTTACGCACTGCCCACTTCAGCACTCGGCTGTCCCGTTCTGTGAGCTTGTGTGGCCTACCACTTCGCACTTCGCGGCTGAACCTCCCGAGTGGCGCAGTGGTCTAAGGCACTGCATCGCAGTGCTAGCTGTGCCACTAGAGATCCTGGTTCGAATCCAGGCTCTGTCGTAGCCGGCCGCGACCGGGAGACCCATGGGGCGGCACACAATTGGCCCAGCGTCGTCCAGGGTAGGGGAGGGAATGGCCGGCAGGGATGTAGCTCAGTTGGTAGAGCATGGCGTTTGCAACGATTCCCACGGGGGGCCAGTATGAAAATTTTTAAAATTAATAATGTATGCACTCACTAACTGTAAGTCGCTCTGGATAAGAGCGTCTGCTAAATGACTAAAATGTAAAAATGTAAAATGTTTCCACTTCACAATAACAGCACTTACAGTTGACCGGGGCAGCTCTAGCAGGGCAGAAATTTGACGAGTACTTCAGTAAGGCCATTCTATTGCCAATGTCTGTCTATGGAAATTGCATGGCTGTGTGCTCGATTTTATACACTTGTCAGCAACGAGTGTGTCTGAACTAGCTGAATCCACTCATTTGAAGGGGTGTCCACATACTTTTGTTCATGTAGTGTATCTGTACTTTACTATTTATATATATTTTTTACTTTTACTCCACGACATTCCTGAAGAAAATAATGTCGTTTTTACTCCATACATTTTCCCTGACACCCAAAAGTTACATTTTGAGTACTTAGCAGGACAGGAAAATGGACCAATTATCAAGAGAACATCCCTGATCATCCCTACTGTCTCTGATCTGGGCGGACTCACTAAACACAAATGCTTAGTTTCTAAATGATGTCGGAGTGCTGGAGTGTGCCCCTGGCTATCGGTAAATTTAAAAAACTAGATAATCGTGCCATCTGGTTTGCTTAATATAAGGAATTTTTGCTACTTAAGTATATTTTAACTATTACATTTACTTCTGATACTTAAGAATATTTAAAACCAAATACTTTCAGACTTTTACTCAAGTAGTATTTTACTTGGTGACTTTCACTTTTACTTGAGTCACTATTAAGATATCTTTACTTTTACTCAAGTATGACAATTGGGTACTTTTTCCACCACTGACAGATGCCAACCACACTCACCAGTAGTCTACACACATCACAGTAAAGTACTGACTGCAACTCACGTTTTCTTGTGTGGTTACTTTGCCTAACGGTTGAGTGTTGCTTTAACTGTCCTTCCCTCAGACCAGCAGCATTTTAAGACAACCATACAAACAGAAAGTGAGACATCACCTTCCATCCTGTCCCCGACCTCCAACCTTCAGCAGTCGAGAGCAGGTAAGACGACATACCTTAAAGACCCTACAACTAACTCTATGGGACTGTTTCCTGGCCTCAGATGTGTAGTGCTCTGTCATTTTTGAGAGAGTATTAGTCTCCATCTCTGTTGTTCAAAGTCAGAAGGGATAAGGATGTGCCTGTTCATTTATTTTGAGTCTTTGTTTCTCTGTAGTTGAGGGTGTACAAGGCCATGCCCTACAGCATTCTGCTCCCCATCACCCAGCCCCCCATCCCAGAGCTTCTGAAGGACCATCAGCACAGGTCACATGAGGTCACAGACACTGCCACCAAGCAGAAGAGAAGCAGTAAGCGCTGGCCCCACTCACACACACGCTACATGGCTGCTCCTCCACAACCAGCAACTCCCAGGTACTAATGTCACCCTCGCTGAATACACTATCCTCAGAAATAAAAGTCTGGCAGGAACTATTTAACATGTTTGGTGTAGTTGTTTTAGATAGATCAGATCTAGAATGTATATCTTATTTGATCAAATAGTGAAGAGCAAAAAAAAATTTTTATTGCAAGTTTAGAGGATATTAACAGCTGGTCAAAGGAAAAGTTTCTTCAAATGTGGACAGTGAGGGAAAATGCAATATGTACAAGTCACATGTGTGTCTAAGAGTTCTCCCAGGGTTTAGGCCTCCTCTCCATCTGCGAGGGAGTTGGAGTTTGGTTATTAGGTTTTATGTCCAGCTTTGACAGGCCTGGGACCTCCTCTCCTGCTTGGACTAGCCGGATCACTTCCTCAAATGATAGGGGTGCATCTGTGTTCGCTGACGTCCCACCAGTGGTACTTTCACAAACACCAGAATTTGAATCTGCAATAGTCAAGTGGTTGAACTTCTCCAACTGTTCAACGTTGTCACCCGTGGAGGATGTCGAGGACAGGGCAGTAGAACTTACACGCCATTGTTTATACCCATCCAAGTCAATGGGCTCGACAAACCTGGCAAGGATAAATACAATGAAGAATGTGAAAAACAAACAAATAGTCACAATCTGTAAGATGTATAGCCATGGTCATTTCAATACCCTTTGGTTTTCGGGGGGAAAAAATGGCTTACAGAGGAGAGTACAGCTGTTGTACTTGTCAACCCAAAAACTAAGGACCTACTATTGGGAGACTTGTAAACAAATGATCCTCTTGAAAATAAAAAGTAAATTTGTTCTAATTAAATATATCATCCCACTACAGGGTTCGTACAGACAGTGGCAAGCCAAATTCAATGACTTTCAAGTACTTTTCAAGCGCTAATATTTATTTTCAAGGACCATCAATTTGTAATAGTTCCTATATGCAATTGTTTCTATTCGCCACCAGATGGCAGTATATCGCCACAACCTAAAAAAAAAACACGAACTTACTATTCATCACTACCTTACAAGTTCTACTTAATAATACGTTTCACTACTTATTTACTACATACATGAGTGGTAAGTCAGTACTGATGATGTTGACTGATTTCCTTATATGAACTGTAACTCAGTAAAATCTTTGAAAATTGTTGCGTTTATATTTTTGTACATAATATTAGATTCTCTTTGTGTTTAAATTGTCTTTATGTTTCACTAAAGTTGAGCTCCCACAGGCTGTCCCAACACACAAGGCCCTTAGTTGAATCTAAAATGTTGTATTCTATACCCATTTGAAGAGAAACAAGTTATTAATGTGTTTGATAAGATTTAAGATTCTCTCTGGGGACACTATTTACATTTTAGGGGACCACACATGGGTCCTGGACCCCAAATTTGAGAACCACTGTACTACTAACCTTTCTCCCTACTTGCTTCAATGCTTCCTCTCGCTGTGTATCTCCTTTGCCTCCTTCATTGTAGCCTGACTCACCACGGCGTTTACCCTCTACTACATCCCTGGTTGGGTCTGGCAAAACCATTAATAAACATCAATATTCTGCAGGCTGGATTGAATTTACATTTGCCCGGCATATTAGCTATCGATGTGACGTTTGGCGGCGCCTAATCAGTCAGTTCTGTACATACCTGGCTGAGTGGCAGTGTGGGTGCCCCACTATCTCAATTGTTTACATTTTTGTTGTTGAGCCCACTATTTAATAATAAACAAATAAAGTACTATTTATTCCCCATTTAGTGATCATGTATATGCTTGGTAAAATAAGATGTCAGCAGCAGCACGTACCGATTGTAAAAGAATAATTTAATCCCCAAAACAGTTTCCTCGCTGGAAGCCTGAAGACTCTTCAAACCACTCTGGAAATTCGGATCCACCTCGAAGTCATATGAATCGAACCGACTGTAAGCAGAATCCATTTCACGCGTAGAATGTTATTGCCTTTCATGAAGCTGATACATGTATTGAAATCTGCAAATATATACTTTCATCTACTACACTGTATGTATTTGTTCGATGTTTTCTTGTCCAAGTGAAAGGAAATACTTCTTCGGAGGGGGTTTATCGGCAGGTGGCATCCAACGTTATGGTGCATTACCGCCACCTACTTACTGGAGTGTGGGGCAGCGACCGGGAGAAACTAAATCCAACCTGCCAGACACGTTTCTAAAAAAGATAATGCAATATTTTAGACAGTAAGTCTAATGACGTTCTACTTAGTATACTCTTTAAACTCATTTCTGGTATCCCCTTCTCCCTCATATTGGATCTCAGCCTTTCTCTTTCCCTCTCATACTGCCCACAAAGTATCAGTACATGCTCCACTGTCTTCCTGGTGTTAAATTGCATCAATTCAAATCTGGTATTAGGAACAAAAGAGGTCAATACACGTCTTCTAAATAGACTAGTATTTTAATTAATGCAAAACCTTCAATGGTAAATATGATGTTCGTATATACGGGCTCCCTGAAATACCTCGCAGGGCATTCAGAGAACTAATCCATTGTTTCAGATTGTTCTTCAAATACTCTTGACAGTTCTCAGTTCCCGCTCTCTGCTGGCCAATCAGAGTAGAGACTGAGCGTGGTTTAGACTTACTCAGCCAATCCGTTGGCGCACCCCTGTTGCCAGGCATAAGTTCTTATCATAACAACCTGTCATGGTGAGAAGAGCCAGCTCCCCTAGACACCATTCCTACGTCCAAGGATGGTTCACAGATCACAAAGGACCAGTATAGTCTAGTATTTGGAGACACACATTATTATCTTATCTTACCCCCTAAAACAGCTCTTCACATCAATCACAGCTTGCCAGGTGACACAACCCACATCAGCACAGTCCAGACCCTCCATGCCTTAATCATTAATACATTCCTTCCAAGCTAGTCATCCCATCAATTATGAGAATAATAAATTCCCACACTGGCAATAATCACACTTCCTGTTGGATGCTTTCCTATCACATTTAAAGTCTTATTCAACCGACTGTGTCCCATCCTTAGTCTTGTAAAGGTGGCCTCTCTTCCGTCTCTTCCTGCCGTTCTCCCCTCCCCGACCTTCCTCTGTACTTGGAATAGATTCCTGCCCTTAGTGTCTCTGTTCCACTGCTCCTGCCATCTCTGCACCATCACTGTCCATATCAGACTTTTTGCCTCTGCCTTGCGCATTGAAACTACAACATCAACATCCCCACTACAAAGTGCTTGTTTAGTCAGTACATCAGCTGCCTCATTCCCCTCCACCCCCACATGGCTGGGACCCAAGTAAATCTTGTCTGTATACCACAGCAGGTTGGTGGTACCTTAATTGGGGAGGACAGGCTTGTGCTAATGGCTTGAGTGGAATCAGTGGAATGGTATCAAATACATGGTTTCCATGTGTTTGATGCCATTCCATTTGCTCCGTTCCAGCCATTATTATGAGCTGTCCTCCCCTCAGCAGCCTCCACTGCTGTATACCCAACTGTCTAATCCTGCCATGGGTTTGTAGTATGTCATAAAGCAGGTCTTGTCTGCTACGCAAGCTAAAGGACTGCAGACTCATTAACACTGCACATGAATCAGAGCAAATAACTACTCTGTCTGGCTTGACTTCCTCTACCCACTGCAAGGCCAACAGTATCTCCAAAAGGAAAGATGAAGAAGAGTGCGAGGGTAGAACCAACAGGAAAAATGCATAGATTGCTCCCCCAGTGGACAATTTAAGTATTGTTGTTGATTTGCTATCTTCTCGTTTTGCCAATACTGTCATAGGTTCCACTACTCATGGAAGATAAAATGCTTTTTGAGCTTTTGAGAATGGGGAAAAGTTAATAGTAAGCAGAAATGTAACACTATGGTGTGGTTGAGTGACACTGCCCCTGAAAAAAGCCAGCTGCTAGCCACACCTTGGAGTGGCACCTCATGGTCTTGGGTAACTGGGGGGGGGGGGGGGGGGGGGGGGCAGTTGATCTTTCTATGATGACGCTCTTGTTTACTGCACTATGCAATTGGATAAGCAGTCCCTTGGCAGATCTGGGAAAACCGTTGTTGACATCAGGAGGAGTGAAAGTCAGAGAGGATTGAAGAGAGGGAGAGAGGAACAGTAAGGGTTCCCTGACTACACAGTGACAGGACATCTGATCTCATGAACTGCTTAGTGTGGTTTCTCCTTTGTTTGTGTGCATGTGAAACACAATGAACAGCTGGCCATATACCCTATCCTCCTCACCCCTGCAGGTCTCAAAGTGAGCTGTCAACTTTGCTCTTATAACCTGCTCAGGCCACTGATCAGACGCAGGACCAGCAGGTTATGACTTTGTGACACTGGTCAGATGAGCTCAACCAACCCAGAGTACTAACAGACAGCCACATGGCTACAGTACATACAGTACCAGTCAAAAGTTTGGACACCTACTCATTCCAGGGTTTTTCTTTATTTTTACTATTTTCTACATTGTAGAATAATAGTGAAGACATCAACACTATGAAATAACACATATGGAATCATGTAGTAACCAAAAAAGTGTTAAACAAATCAAAATATATTATATATCTGAGATTCTTCAAATAGCCACCCTTTGCCTTGATGACAGCTTTGCACACTCTTGGCATTCTCCCAACCAGCTTCACCTGGAATGCTTTTCCAACAGTCTTGAAGGAGTTTGCACATATGCTGAGCACTTGTTGGCTGCTTTTCCTTCACTCTGCGGTCCAACTCATCCCAAACCATCTCAATTGGGTTGAGGTCGGGGGATTGTGGAGGCCAGGTCATCTAATGCAGCACTCCATCACTCTCCTTCTTGGTCAAATAGCCCTTACACAGCCTGGAGGTGTGTTGGGTCATTGTCCTGTTGAAAAACAAATGATTGTCCCACTAAGCCCAAACCAGATGGGTTGGCGTATCGCTGCAGAATGCTGTGGTAGCCATGCTGGTTAAGTGTGCCTTGAATTCTAAATAAATCCCAGACAGTGTCACCAGCAAAGCACCCCCACACCATCACACCTCTTCCTCCATGCTTCACGGTGGGAACTACACATGCAGAGATCATCCGTTCACCTACACTGTGTCTTACAAAGACACAGCGGTTGGAACCAAAAATCTTCCATTTGGACTCCAGACCAAAGGACAGATTTCCACCGGGCTTATGTCCATTGCTTGTCTTTCTTGGCCCAAGCAAGTCTCTTCTTCTTATTGGTGTCCTTTAGTAGTGGTTTCTTTGCAGCAATTTGACCATGAAGGCCTGATTCACGCAGTCTCTTCTGAACAGTTGATGTTGAGATGTGTCTGTTACTTGAAGTCTGTGAAGCATTTATTTGGGCTGCAATTTCTGAGGCTGGTAACTCTAATGAACTTATCCTCTGCAGCAGAGGTAACTTTGGGTCTTCTTTTCCTGTGGTGGTCCTCATGAGAGCCAGTTTCATCATAACGCTTGATGGTTTTTTGCGACTGCACTTGAAGAAACTTTAAAAGTTCTTGACATTTTCCGGATTGACTGACCTTCATGTCTTAAAGTAATGATGGACTGTCATTTCTCTTTGATTATTTGAGCTGTTCTTGCCATAATATGGACTTGGTCTTTTACCAAATAGGGCTATCTTCTGTATACGTTATTTCATAGTTTTTTTATGTCTTCACTATTATTCTACAATGTAGAAAATAGTACAAATAAAGAAAAACCCTGGAATGAGTAGGTGTGTCCAAACATTTGACAGGTGTTGTATATGTACAGTACAAGTATGGACAACATTAATTAAGGTACAGAATTGCATAGTATAGTAGTTTATTCATTCCGACAATATTCTTACAGACGTACAAAATATTATTTAGTTCTATAAGATAATACAAAATCAATGAGTACTGACAATTGTAAGTGCCTTGGTGTATCCAAAAAGGCAGATAATAGGCATATGTATCTGAAATAACTGTACCCCCTATCATAATGGGTTCTAAAGTACTTCCCTCTATTCATTCATCCTAATGACTGAAAGCAGAATTCCAGAACATAGGCCTTGGATTCTCTATGTCCCTTGTAATCTTTATCAGCTGTCCAGTGGTGTCAATACAGTGAGGGAAAAAGTATTTGATCCCCTGCTGATTTTGTACGTTTGCCCACTGACAAAGACATGATCAGTCTATAATTTTAATTGTAGGTTTATTTGAACAGTGAGAGACAGAATAACAACAAAAAAATCCAGAAAAACGCATGTCAAAAATGTTATAAATTGATTTGCATTTTAATGAGGGAAATAAGTATTTGACCCCTCTGCAAAACATGACTTAGTACTTGATGGCAAAACCCTTGTTGGCAATCACAGATGTCAGACGTTTCTTGTAGTTGGCCACCAGGTTTGCACACATCTCAGGAGAGATTTTGTTCCACTCCTCTTTGCAGATCTTCTCCAAGTCATTAAGGTTTCGAGGCTGACGTTTGGCAACTCGAACCTTCAGCTCCCTCCACAGATTTTCTATGGGAATAAGGTCTGGAGACTGGCTAGGCCACTCCAGGACCTTAATGTGCTTCTTCTTAAGCCACTCCTTTGTTGCCTTGGCCGTGTGTTTTGGGTCATTGTCATGCTGGAATACCCATCCACGATCCATTTTCAATGCCCTGGCTGAGGGAAGGAGGTTCTCACCCAAGATATGACGGTACATGGCCCCGTCCATCGTCCCTTTGATGCGGTGAAGTTGTCCTGTCCCCTTAGCAGAAAAACACCCCCAAAGCATAATGTTTCCACCTCCATGTTTTACGGTGGGGATGGTGTTCTTGGGGTCATAGGCAACATTCCTCCTCCTCCAAACACGGCGAGTTGAGTTGATGGCAAAGAGCTCGATTTTGGTCTCATCTGACCACAACACTTTCACCCAGTTCTCCTCTGAATCATTCAGATGTTCATTGGCAAACTTCAGACGGCCCTGAATATGTGCTTTCTTGAGCAGGGGGACCTTGCGGGCGCTGCAGGATTTCAGTCCTTCACGGCGTAGTGTGTTACCAATTGTTTTCTTGGTGACTATGGTCCCAGCTGCCTTGAGATCATTGACAAGATCCTCCCGTGTAGTTCTGGGCTGATTCCTCACCGTTCTCATGATTATTGCAACTCCACGAGGTGAGATCTTGCATGGAGCCCCAGGCCGAGGGAGATTGACAGTTCTTTTGTGTTTCTTCCATTTGCGAATAATCGCACCAACTGTTGTCACCTTCTCACCAAGCTGCTTGGCGATGGTCTTGTAGCCCATTCCAGCCTTGTGTAGGTCTACAATCTTGTCACTGACATCCTTGGAGAGCTCTTTGGTCTTGGCCATGGTGGAGAGTTTGGAATCTGATTGATTGATTGCTTCTGTGTACAGATGTCTTTTATACAGGTAACAAACTGAGATTAGGAGCACTCCCTTTAATAGTGTGCTCCTAATCTCAGCTCGTTACCTGTATAAAAGACACTTGGGAGCCAGAAATCTTTCTGATTGAGAGGGGGTCAAATACTTATTTCCCTTATTAAAATGCAAATAAATTTATAACATTTTTGACATGCGTTCTTCTGGATTTTTTTGTTATTCTGTCTCACACTGTTCAAATAAACCTACCATTAAAATTATAGACTGATCATTTCTTTGTCAGTGGGCAAACGTACAAAATCAGCATGGGATCAAATACTTTTTTCCCTCACTGTATGTTACTGCTCCACCCCCTTACTCACAGTTGGAGTTGGGCTCTCCTGACCCACCACCGTTTACAGCGGAGGAGTATCTGTGTCGCTGTAGCTTGGTCGGGGTCAAGGCGTTTCGTTGGGTGGAGGAGCGAGATGATCGGGCGAAGCAGAAGGACAAGGACTTGGAACTGCTACAGTCATAGTTCCCATCCTGAGAGAGAGATGGAGGGAGATAGGGAGAGGGGGGGGGGGGGGGGGGGGACAGAGGAATAACATACATTAGCCAGTAAGTTGAATATGAGTGTGAGGCTCAGTACAGTGAGTACAGTATGTGTTTAGTTTGGGGACCCTTTCTCAAAACCAAGCAAGCTAACTAGTATGTGTGGACAGACATGAGCCACTAGCCAGTAAGTTGAATATAAGTGAGGTGCAGTATGTGTTCAGTGTGTGGATCCTGTGTTGGGTAGGCCTACAGTACTCACCTCCAGTGTCACGTTACTTTCCAGGCTTAGGTCTCTTCTGAGAGCCTGGTTCTGACTGTTGGCCTGACTGGGGCAGTTATCCTCCTTCTGGCCCCGGCACGCTTCCTCTCTCTGCTTCATGAACCTCTGGTTCACAATCCTGGTAACACTGTCATTCCTGTGTACTGGTGCAGCAGGGGGGCGAGAGGGCACTCGCTCTGTTTTTTTTTTAGTTGGACTGCTTTTCCCCTTCTGCCCCCCGCCTGGTGCTGTCGCTGGTGCTGGCTTGTCTGCTCGACCACTAATTTTGCGCAGGAACTCTGTGACTAGGCCGTACCGGTCGGCACCACCAGGTTTTCTGGTGGGTTTAGTGTTGTTCCCTCTGCTCAATTCACTGTTTATTGTGCTATGGTGAATAAGCCTTGGACCAGCTCTGGGATTGATGGGGCGGGCCCAGGTCGGCCCAGCAGGACCCCGATGGGACAGGCTCCACAAAACACCCTCCCTGCCAGGGGTGGCAGAGGAGGCAGTGGAGGAGTTGGAGGTGGTGAAACCAGTTGGGGAGATGGAAGATGAAGATGAAGCAGAGGCAGAGTGTCTGCGGTACATTTTTGGGGAGGTGGAGCCTGACTTGGGCCTCTCGGTCCTCCCTGGGAGCCTCTCAAGGGAAGAAGAGATCTGTTGAGTGCGGGCAGAGAGGTGTAAAGGGTTGCCTCTCACTGCACTTACACTGTAGGGCCCATCCGTCTGTAGACCCACACTCACCATCTGTGGGTGCATCTGGGTCTGAGTCCCTGAGGTGGCCACGTCCACCGTCCACCCCCCACTCACGATCATCCTCCCCTTCCTCCTCTCCGGCGAACTGGAGTGAACTGCCTGTTGTAAGCTAGCTGTCATCTCCTTCATGTCGTCGCTCAAGTTAGCGGAGAGCCTCAGACATAAGGGAGTGAGAGAGCTTTGGGACGTACTAAGCCTGGCAGAGATTACACTGGTAGTAGAATTTCTATCAGTGTTGGTAATGTGCCTCAGATGAGCCAGATGGACTCTCCGTGCAGACGGGGGACTGTAGTAGATGCGGAGGACAGTCTTCTCTGGGGCAGTGCGGCTACTGTCCAGGGACAACTGGTCCAAGTCCAGATTAGGGAAGCTAGGGGGCATGATGGGGTGATCCCAGGTCTTAAAGGGGTCCTCTCGGTCCAGCTGGGCAGCCTCTTGGCTGAGGTAACACCAGTTCTTCTTCTTGGACCATAATGTAGAGCGGTCTGGTCTGGTCTTATTTCTTGTCTGTGGGGAAATAAGTATTTTCATATTATGGTGGAAAGAGCACAGAAACCCAGGGAAAACAGCCATGTAAAGAAATAAATCTGCTCTTCCCAATTCAAAGGCACACTGGGCCTAGCAACACCACGGGCTAATAGCTAGCTAGTCGTCTCGTATTTCTGTCTGTCTCCTGGCAACAGCTGAAATATTTGCAATTGGTATTTTTGATTTAAATTGCTATTGTGTTTGCCTGGAAAATAATATTCTATACATTAAAATGTAATCATGGCAACCACAAACCTGTTTTAAGTTATCGTTCAACATGTGGAGGAAAACCACTTCCCTGTTTTGAAACAACAGGATGTGATGAATAGATGTAGATGGACTATAAACAAAGTTAATGTTTTACACTTGAAATGTAGCCTACTCATTGTTTTTGGACAATGACACATAGACCACAAGCCAGTGAGTCATGAGTTCAGTGTGTTTTCTTTTCTACCCACACAAACCAACACTTTCTTCCAACTTTCTCTCCCTCTCTCTCTCCCCTTTCTCTCTCTCTGGCTCTTTCTTTTTCTCTTTTTCTCTTCATTGCTCACTTTCTCCCTCTCACATATTCCCTCTCTGGGTCTGTCTGAGGGTTGTAATGCAGTGGACGCACATGCTAGTCCTGCTTTTGGCAGTAGCCCCAACAAGAGTTTAGCCTAAATACTGTGGAACGGTTGATCTCATGATGTCTGTACTGTGTGCAGGCAGGCTAGGAGGAAGCCCTGCCAAATAGAATACATCAGCTGGGCTTACTGCTGAAACACATCCAATCACATGCTCCAAACACATCACAACACAGGACAGATAAACATGGGCGCCTGGTGGCTGGAGGAAACAGAAAAGAGGGGAAAGAGAGAAAATAAAATACTTCCTACCTCAGTTATCTCACTCTGTGTGCCTCTAGGGTGGCCTGGCTGGTCTGGATACCCCTGCGCCTCAGTCTTACCAGTGCTGCACTCCATCTGAGTTATTAAAATAAAGAGTGAGGTATTACAGTTTGTGATGATTTCTCAGAATCAGGATATATGTCTGATCCACTTGCCATAGAACATAACAGTGATGTATCTCTCATTGTAAGGGATGATGCTCTTAAGTATCAACTTATGTAATTGGACAGTGACTTCATAGGCTGAGCCCACAGCGGGACAGGGGCATTAGCTCACCCTGGAAATTAAGCCGTTCCAGTCTGATGCCCATGTGGCCTTGGCATCCTGTCCTGCCATGCTGTCCTCTGAGTCCTGCAGCTCTGTGCCCAAATACTGCAGCAGCACGTGTAGCATAGACATAGTCGTAAGATCTCTGCTCTTAAAAAAAAAAAAAAAAAAAAAGGACAACATACTTTCAATCTTGTCTTTCATGGTTACCTACTGAAAGAAAGTGATTTATGAACATTTCTGTTACAGTATGTTGCAATTCATGTTCCCCTACATTCCCTTTCCCTCATACCTCCTTGCCCTCCAGGCCAGATCTCTTCCTCACACCGCGCTGGTGGAGGACCCAGAGCACCTTCAAGGTGAGCTGCATCATGGGGTCCCTACAGCTGTCGAGGTGGTCTGACTGTGTTGCTCGTTTTACGCTCTCCTTCACCACTACTGTGCGCAGGCCTTCATCCGTTTCCTTCTTGGCTGAGACCTCTGTGTTGTTCTGTGTGTCCTGATCAGCCAGGGATGGGATGTCGGTGGGATCCCAATTTCCTTCAACCCTCAACTCTCCTCCTTGTGTCACCAATGTCTCCACCCTCCCCATTAAGGCCAACAGCATGGCCTGCAGAAGCTCCAGAGCCTCATACAGGTGGCCTTGCATGAGTGGGTCCAGAGCCAGAGGCTGGGCTTTACCCTGAGGGTAAGACTTTGCCCGGGGGATGTGGGGAGATAAGGGAGGGGAGGGGTGGCCATTCTTGGCCGGTGAGGCAAAAAGCTGGATAGCTGAGGTCACAAGGCAGGCATGATCTCGCAAGGCAAGGAGGGCCTCATGGTCTTTCACATTCAAGGCATGGGCAACACTGCCTCTGCGTGTATAACTCTGCTGGTTGTCCAGCGGCTCCCATTCCCCACCTACAGACCCCTCTCGAGGGATCTGACTGAGGGGACTCAGCCTCTCTGTCTGAGGTTGGTCTCTACGCTGTATTTCCATCACCTCCTCCAGTGAACACTCAATCACACTCCTTCTCTGCTCTTCCCTCTTCTCCTGCTCAAACTGCATATACTCCATCCTCAAGCTCTGTTCACCATCCTCTACATCCCTCACATAAAGTGGTGGTAGATCCCCATGTTCCCTGGCCCCCTTCTGTGGTTGCTCCTCTTCCTCCTCTCCTCCTCCTCCTCTTCCGCTCTCCCTCATGTCGCTCATCTCCGCCCGGAGGCCACGGTTCTCCACCTCCAGCTCTACAATACGACGGCTCAGCAGCGTCGCTTCCTCCTCCACCAGCCGTAGGTGAACCTTGACCTCTGCCTCCCTGGTGTGGGGGGACTTGGCAGTACCACCCTCAGAGGAGTGGGCAGCAGCATCTACGTCTCCATATGCCGAGCGGTACTTTGCCAGCTCTTCACGCATGCTCTCACTTTCCGACACCATCTTGGTCAGCTTCTTGCACATGAGAGCTGATTCCTCCTTGGCGAAGTGGAGCTGGCACTTGATATCAGCACTGTCATCCTGAGGAGTCAAATGGCACAACAATGTGATTAAAAATGACTTAAAATGTACTCTAATGAAGTCACTCATATGAAAATATAATATTAGATCTTTACCTGGGGGGACAGCTTCTTCTCAGTCTTGCTGGTTGGTGATCTGACATTTTTCCTCTTCAGAGAACTCTGAGAAGTAAAGTAAAACAAATGTCAAAGAATTCTGATGATTCAACAGTATCATTAACGTGATAGTTGCCACCCTATGAAAACATGACAGAGGAGGAGAGGATATAGATGTCATCCTAATAAACCATCTTTCTTTCAGCTTTCCTCTCCTGTCTCCTTCCTGTCTGTCACTCCTGTCTGTATCTCAGAATATTCGTAGAGATTCATACAGGATATCAATGTTTTCACACAGCATTTACTGTCCAAGCAAAACAAACTAAGAGAGTCAAAGTACATGTGTACACAAATACATTTGTTCCATTACAAACACACAGTTGTTCTATGTCTTATAAAGTCCCAACATCAACTTCCTGTATGAGTTGTGTATGTTTGCACTGCAGAGTATGAGAGGAATGTAGGCTGGTGTCACCGTGTCAGTCTCTGTCTGGCGCTTTCTCATGTCTCAAGCAGGGATCACTGGGGTTAAAAGTACTAAAAAATATTCTTACTATATTCTTATATTTTACTGAGCCGTTGCAGTGGGAATAGCCCCATCAAAACTAGGTCTGTAATAAATAGACCCAGAGGCAGTGAACAGTGGATGATTCTGGTGTTAAAAAAACAACAATAAAAGGCACTGTGACAACCAATATAATATTACTATCACCACCCTTAAGGTCTCAGTCTCAAAGCAAGGCAGCAACCAAGACAGGCAAGTTGCAATAACGGTGGTGGTCGTTAAAATGTTCATCTTCCTTTACACTGATGTTGACTAGGTTCCCTGGTAATAGTCTGCCCAGATTAGGTCATCTAAGTGGATTTCCTAGTCAGGATCAAAGGGAGTAGCAGCTGTCTCAGATGAGCAGACTAGGCTGGGCTGACGACAAAGCACCGAATCCTGGATTAAACTAAAACACGTGTAGCTGGACTGCACTGCACTGTCATTAAGAAAGACCTGCATGGGTGACTCCATGGCCACCAGTTGATGACATGGAATTCAGTGATAGTATGGCAGTATGCCAGTACCTAAGACACAGCCTTTTTGATGCCGTAATACATCCTCCTGACTCAGATTTACCCATGCTTAATAGAACCAGAGGAGAGAGAGGGGAGAGAGAGAGAAAACGATGTACCTATTTTGGTCCCTCTTTCTCTCTCTCTCTGTAGTCCCTGGCGAGAAGAATGTCAGCCTCCTACATGCCGTACCACTCTACCTCACTCACTGCCCACCGTCAGCTGCTAGCCATGCCCTGAGCCTTAGGCCCAGCAAAGTCCTAGGATCCAGTCAGGATCATGTGTCACCTCACTTCAGAGTGACAGCAGGATGCATGGGGAGTAACTGGTTGAGATGGGCTAACTGAAGCGTATAGAGCACTATATGAAAGAATAGGACTCTTCCACATGAAAAAATTCTGTAGTATGCTATGGTTTAAATATTATAGTATTCACTGTAGTGTTTTTGCGGACTTTACTGTAGTATTCACTGTAGTGAATAATGTAGTATTTACTGTAGTATACTGTAGCATTTACAGGTAACTATAGTATAAATACTGTAGTAAAAGAAAACTGTAGCACACACTATAGTAATGAATGCATGTTTTAGCATATTGTAGTATACTGTAGTATTTACTGTAGTGTTTTTGCGGACTGTAGTATACTGTAGTATTTACTGTAGTGTTTTTACTGACTGTAGTATACTGCAGTATTTACTGTAGTGTTTTTGCAGACATTACTGTATTATTTACTTCAGTGTTTTTTTGTGGATACTACTGTAGTTTTTACTATAGTATTCTACAGTATACTACAAAATTCTATAGTAAGCACTACACGATCGAGGGATACTACAGTGTGTAATGTTGTATTTTACAGTATACTACCGTTTAATTTACTATAGTAAATTGTAGTAATTCTTCATGTGGGCTGGACCAGAGTATTGTGGGTTAGTGGAGGGCTAATGGCTAAAAGGATTACACTGAGGGCAGTGGATTAAACTAATACAGTTGGTGGTGGATAGTAGTAGTTGATGGTGGTGTGTAAAAGCAGTACCTCTCTGGCTTTCTTCATTTCGGCCTGTAGAACTTGCTTTGCCACCTCGAGCTCCTGTTGCCTCTCCCGAAGCGCCTCATTCTCCCATTCCAGCCGGGAGTTCTTCTGTTGCACCGACTCCAACTCATTGTGCAGGCGGAGGGATACACTCTTTGCTACCTGTGAAAAGTAGTCCACCACAACAAACTTTAGATGCTATAAAACACTAACAGACAACTGTCTTTGTTGGAGGGAATTAGAGGTCGTTATTGATGACATTCATTTTGTGCCTTTGTCATAGAAAATTACAAGATACTTTTCCAGATATCAGCCTTCAAAACAACAGCCCTGTGTTTTATGCATTGATGTAATAAAGTGAATGAAACATCCCTCGAGGAGCAACCTAAGGCAGGTCAGATTGTGCATGTGATTGTAAGGTGGTGTTCAGCAGAAGATTATATTGTGCTATTTACTCTCCAATAGAAACTATACTGTATCTAACACAGCAGAGACTGTATTTTAACATATTTTGGCAGTAATAAAAAAGACAGAACATCTCTGCGTTAGAATGTGAAGAGGGGAAAGGGGGAAGGGTGAAGCCAAGAGTATCAAATTCTCTGCTATGCTACTGGTGGGCATTCTATCATCACACACAGCTGAGCAAAGAAACTGAGCATTGCAACCTCCAACAGAGGAATCAGCCCACATGCCAGTACATTTTCCACAGTGATCTACCCACTCACCCCTTGAGGCTGATCGGTCGGAATAATTGTATTTGTCATAATGTCTCTTTAATGTCTTTAATTGGGCAGCGCACGGCAAGTGGCAACCACAAAAATGCCACTCCACCACAACAAAACCCAAACAAAAGCACACACTCATGGATACATGAAACAGACATACTTCAAATTTCTTGAAGCACATCTGACAGGATGTAACAGTAAGCTGAGCCATATAAGTAATTACAGTTTAATGTGCACTTATAAACTGAGTCATAGGATGTGAGCAGTGCAGTTGATCTTAAACATCCTGAACTCGTTAAACAGTAGAGTGGAATGTACAGCCATTCAAAGGTATTTTTACGGGATTTGGTACATTGACTGGAATCATAATGATTCACTCGACCCTGTTGATAACATTATGCAACAGATCAAGAGAAGGAGGGATTACTGTACAATCCCTACAGGAGAAAGATGCCTGAAAATGAAAAGTTGCTTTGAGTGAGCACTCCACACACATACAGTGAGGGAAAAAAGTATTTGATCCCCTGCTGATTTTGTACGTTTGCCCACTGACAAAGAAATTATCAGTGTATAATTTTAATGGTAGGTTTATTGAACAGTGAGAGACAGAATAACAACAAAGAAATCCAGAAAAACGCATGTCAAAAATGTTATAAATTGATTTCCATTTTAATGAGGGAAATAAGTATTTGACCCCCTCTCAATCAGAAAGATTTCTGGCTCCCAGGTGTCTTTTATACAGGTAACTAGCTGAGATTAGGAGCACACTCTTAAAGGGAGTGCTCCTAATCTCAGCTTGTTACCTGTATAAAAGACACCTGTCCACAGAAGCAATCAATCAATCAGATTCCAAACTCTCCACCATGGCCAAGACCAAAGAGCTCTCCAAGGATGTCAGGGACAAGATTGTAGACCTTCACAAGGCTGGAATGGGCTACAAGACCATCGCCAAGCAGGTTGGTGAGAAGGTGACAACAGTTGGTGTGATTATTCGCAAATGGAAGAAACACAAAATAACTGTTAATCTCTCTCTGCCTGGGGTTCCATGCAAGATCTCACCTCGTGGAGTTGCAATGATCATGAGAACGGTGAGGAATCAGCCCAGAACTACACGGGAGGATCTTGTCAATGATCTCAAGGCAGCTGGGACCATAGTCACCAAGAAAACAATTGGTAACACACTACGCCGTGAAGGACTGAAATCCTGCAGCGCCCGCAAGGTCCCCCTGCTCAAGAAAGCACATATACAGGGCCGTCTGAGACCTTAATCCCATAGAAAATCTGTGGAGGGAGCTGAAGGTTCGAGTTGCCAAACGTCAGCCTCGAAACCTTAATGACTTGGAGAAGATCTGCAAAGAGGAGTGGAACAAAATCCCTCCTGAGATGTGTGCAAACCTGGTGGCCAACTACAAGAAACGTCTGACATCTGTGATTGCCAACAAGGGTTTTGCCACCAAGTACTAAGTCATGTTTTGCAGAGGGGTCAAATACTTATTTCCCTCATCAAAATGCAAATCAATTTATAACATTTTTAACATGCGTTTTTCTGTTTTTTGTTGTTGTTATTCTGTCTCTCACTGTTCAAATAAACCTACCATTAAAATTATAGACTGATCATGTCTTTGTCAGTGGGCAAACGTACAAAATCAGCAGGGGATCAAATACTTTTTTCCCCTCACTGTAAACACACACAAACACACAGACGCCTCACCTTGACGTCATGCTCCAGGGAGCGGACCAGTTCCCCGTCCACCTGGCCAGTCTGGGCCACCCTGAGGCTGCGGCACTCTGCCTTGCGGAGGCGGTACTGCAGGATGCGACACAACTTGTTGGCCTGCTCCAGCTGCAGCCGCAGCTCCTGAAGCTGATACACCTCATCCTCCAGGAACAGGTCCCGCATCTCCAGCATCTCACAGCGCAGCTCCTCCATCTCATCCTGCACAGGACAACCAACAATCATCATCATCAACAGCATCATCAACAACAACAGCATCAGGCTAATTTTAGGCTCTATTATGCTACTTTAGGCACAAAGAAGTGTCAGTTTTGAAGGTGGACCAGTTTAATACTTATTTTTTCTGTGCGTGTGTGTGTGTGAGTTTTGGTTGTTCTATCCTTGTGGGGACCTAAAATCTATAAAAGTCCCCACAAGAATAGTAAGATAAGGAAAATTCTCCCTCGTGGGGACATTTCCCACATCCCCATGAGGACAAAGGCTATTTTAAGCTTAGGGGTTAGGTTTAGGGTTAGGGTTACGATTAGGGTTAGGGTTAAAATTAGGGTTAGGGTTAAAATTAGGGTTAAAGTAAGGGTAAGGGGTTAGAGGTTTAGAGTTAGGGTTAGGGAAGGGTCAGGGTTAAGGTTAGGGTTAGGGAAGGGTCAGGGTTAAGGTTAGGGTTAAGGGAAAATAGGATTTTGAATGGAAATCAATTTTAGGTCCCCACAAGGATAGAATAACAAAACGTTTGTGTATGTGTGTGTGTTTGCGTGTGTGCACTGTGTAGGGGAGGAATTGGACCAGAAATCGACTCTGGCATTTCAAACTCATCGCCCATTTTTTTTAGGCCCCAATTAATTAGCCAGATAATGATAATTTTGCCAACTGTGAGTAATTACTTTTGATGGTCCTTGTGCATGCAGCTGCTCCTGCAGTCGCATGCCAGTATTTAAGGTTGACATGGCCAATTACAGAAAGTATCTAATCCGCTCTGCTAAGAAAAGTCTGTCTCTCTAACCTTGACAACAACTGATGTCATGTGCGTGCCTGCGTTGTTGTTTCAATCCTTCAGTATTCATCTCTATTCAAATCAGTCGATATTAAACTTGTTTTCTTTATTATAAGAGGGCTTGGTCAATGTGTGAAATGTGTGAAATAATAAAAAGCCAAATTTTACGCGTAATGACATGTCAATTTAATGAATCATCTTACTTTCAAATACTCATTTTCTGATCTCAAATCGTCGTTTTCTCTGACAAGATCCTCGTGCGTCTCGTCCACGAGCTCTCCGGTTAGTTCTGAATAAGCCAGGGATGCTCCGCTGACATTCAGCGAGGGAAGGGAAGCAAGAAGGGACCCTCCGCATCTAGGAGAATGGTTTCCATCCCCACCAGAATGCATGATAGAATTGTCCTGTGATAGGCCTATCCGTATGAATGCGTTGCCTCCAGTACTCATATCGCGTACACTGATTTGAGCATTCCCACTCGACCTGTCTCTATTTGCCTCTCCGTCTCCACCACTTGGTCCAGTCTCGCAGCTTGGAGACCGAGTGTCCGCAGAAAGTTGGTTTCCCTCCGATGCAGTCAGAAATCCCTCAGCGCAGTCAGAAATGTCAGAACTTCTGTCCGAGTAGGAT
Source organism: Coregonus lavaretus (assembly GCF_964263955.1). Classification (NCBI taxonomy): domain Eukaryota; kingdom Metazoa; phylum Chordata; class Actinopteri; order Salmoniformes; family Salmonidae; genus Coregonus; species Coregonus lavaretus. Next base: position 31,756,491 of record NC_140007.1, read on the forward strand.
AGCTTCCCTGACACACAACCTGAATCCTTGCTCAAATCCTCTGAAGCATTGCTAGCATCAATTCGTTCCCTCGGTGTGCTTTGATTTTTTTGGCACTCGGTAACGGATGGTGCGCCCCTTCCTGTGCGCTTCCCTTTCTCCAGTTTCATCTCATTCCCTTTGCCCATGATGCGCCGGACAGTCCCGGTTGACCTGGATGAGCCTGGGGCATCTTTGGGCGGCGCATTCGATGGGGTTCGCTTTTTCTTCATGCTGACACCCTGTTGCGCCTTGTGCTGTCTCTGTCCCCGGTACGCCTGTCTTGGCACCGGACTGTCAACATCTCTGCTGTTCATTTCTTTTCCGTTTATCTTAATATATAGCCTAGTGCATAAAACGAAGAATTGCCCTTAATTAATTCATACAGTCTATTATTCTTTGTTGAGTCCAACAAAATAAACGGAATGAGTTATAACAGAATTGCCACGGCTATTTTCTGTGGAAGCGACTGACCGAAGGAAGGAGAGACCAGCGCACTTCAGTTCATCCTTCGGTCAGTCGGTCGAGTGTGTGCTGTCCATTGCTTGATTTAAACCGGGCCAAAGATTTAAGCATACCCCAACCATCGCTCGCGCACTGTGGCAAATTATGCGGTGCGCCAATGACATTGCCAGTTTTGCGCATCACGCACGATCATAGGCTATGGTCTATGGGTCATCATGGAGATATACAGTACCAGTCAAAAGTTTGAACACACCTACTCATTCCAGGGTTTTTCTTTATTTTTACTGTTTTCAACTCTCGCTCTCTACCGCACCTGCTATTTCAACCTCTAAATGCCCGTCTATGAAAAGCCAAGTGACATTTACTCCTGATATACTGACCTGTTGCAACCTCTACAACCACTGTGATTATTATTTGACCCTGCTGGTCATCTATGAACGTTTGAACATCTTGGAGAAAAATCTGGCCTTAATGGCCATGTACTGTTATAATCTCCACCCGGCACAGCCAGAAGCGGACTGGCCATCCCTCAGAGCCTGGTTCCACTCTAGGGAGTTTTTCCTATCCCCCGTGCTTCTACATCTGCATTGCTTGCTGTTTGGGGTTTTAGGATGGGTTTCTGTGTAGCACTTTGTGACATCTGCTGATGTAAAAAGGGCTTTATAAATACATTTGATTGATTGATTGATTGATAGTAAAGACATCACAACTATGAAATAACACATATGGAATCATGCAGTAACCAAAAAAGTGTTAAACAAATCAAAATGTTTATTATATTTGAGATTCTTCAAATAGCCACCCTTTGCCTTGATGACAGCTTTGCACACTCTTGGCATTCTCTCAACCAGCTTCACCTGGAATGCTTTTCCAACAGTCTTGAAGGAGTTCCCACATATGCTGAGCACTTGTTGGCTGCTTTTCCTTCACTCTGCGTTCCGACTCATCCCAAACCATCTTAATTGGGTTGAGGTCGGGGGATTGTGGAGACTAGGTCATCTGATGCAGCACTCCATCACTCTCCTTCTTGGTAAAATATCCCATACACAGCCTGGAGGTGTGTTGGGTCATTGTCCTGTTGAAAAACAAATGCTAGTCCCACTAAGCCCAAACCAGATAGGATGGCGTATCGCTGCAGAATGCTGTGGTAGCCATGCTGGTTAAATGTGCCTTGAATTCTAAATAAATCACAGACAGTTTCACCAGCAAAGCACCCCACACCATAACACCTCCTCCTCCATGCTTTACGGTGGGGAATACACATGCGGAGATCATCCGTTCACCCACACCGCGTCTCACAAAGACACGGCGGTTGGAACCAAAAATCTCCAATTTGGACTCTAGACCAAAGGACACATTTTTTTAGTAGTGGTTTCTTTGCAGCAATTCGACCATGAAGGCCTGATTCACACAGTCTCCTCTGAACAGTTGATGTTGAGATGTGTCTATTTCTTGAACTCTGTGAAGCATTTATTTGGGCTGCAATTTCTGAGGCTGGTAATAATATGGACTTGGTCTTTTACCAAATAGGTTTATCTTTGCCATGCAAACTGGTTATTATTTCTAGACAAAAGTATGGGAAGATGAAACAGCCCATCCAATGGGTGTACTCAATTCAGCTTGGGCGGCTGATGTTCCGGGTGTCCCCAGTGCGTCCCGTACGCCCATGTTCTTTTTTGATAAATGACTCCCTTAAGTGGCCAGAAAATAGAAATTACAACTCTTGCGACGCTGCCACTAATATACTATCAGATGACGTGATGTATTATTGCACTAACAAATAACACCCGTTATTCTGGTCGTCACTACGTCACACACGTTACCATATCCACAAAGTTGTAATTATGTCTAATTTCTCTTCTTAAACTCTGATTTTAAACCTAACCTTAACCCTAACATTAGCCACACTGCTAACATCATGCCTAACCCTAACCTTAAATTAAGACCAAAAAGCACATTTTTGTTTTCATGAAATGTTACGATATAGACCATGTTGACTTTGTGGCTGTGGTAACTAGTGACAACTCGTCTCCTGGCCTTTTTCAGTGCTTTGTCCTCGGAGCGGCACTGTAGTCCATCATACCCATCATGGATCACTATTCTCCCATTGGACATAATGGTAGGAGAGTCAAGAGATTATTCTGTGCTAAAATGTATCCAGGCTGTTGTCAGTCATTAAGGACAGTTGTCCATTAGAATCTGAATTCGTTGAACTGACTTCCAAAATAAATCGCTAGGCCTATATAGGCCATCAGGCTACTGAATATATGCCCATATTAGGCAATATGGAATTCATGTGCATTACAAAAAAGCACTGAGAATCTGGTGCATTTCTTACTGATCTATGCACAAATGAATTTGAGCTCTTTATCCGTTCTATATATCCTATTTCTATTTTTCATCTTCTTGCACTGTCTAGAAACCGAGATAGGGATTGGCTCACAGGCTTATCAGTAGCATCGCCCTTGCCGCCCACTTCCGCCACCTAGAGTTCTTCAAACTGAGTGCAATCTTCGTTGTTTAGTTTTCGTACAGAAACGCATTTGGACGTAGAAACACTGATAAATAAAATGTATTACATTCCTTAAATTCTTTACATTGTATTTAGGCAATTTTCAGTCGTTAGCTGACATTTGCTAGCCGTTAGAATCTGTGATCCAGCACCAGCTCACTTGGTGCGCGGTTTTCGAAAAATGCAAAGACTTTGGAGTGTACTAACTAGCTGGTTGGCTAACATTAGCTGGAGCAGGCTACAGTACAGTAGAAGCACAGTGGTCCTTGCTAGCCAGCCATCACAGGTCAGCAAGCAAGGGTATTTCGCAATGAATAGTAAATTGATTTTCACACAATATTTTATTATTTTGTGTTAATAACTATAATTATTTTTATATTAATTAGCTTTTGGTACTCGCTGATGGATGTTAATGTGTGTTTTTGTTTGCAGGTGTCTGTGAAGTTTGGATAGAGGTTGGGCCACAAGTACCAGGCCACAATAAAGATGTGTTTTTGAGTGACATTGCACAATACTGCTCAGTATGAACAGCGAGGAAGAGTTCTACGATGCTGAGACAGGTGAGTGCATGCATTAATAATAATAATATGCCATTTAGCAGATGCTTTTATCCAAAGCGACTTAGTCATGTGTGCATACATTTTTACTTATGGGTGGTCCCGGCGATCAAACCCACTACCCTGGCGTTACAAGCGCCATGTTCTACCAATTGAGCTACAGAGGACCATTATGAGGGAGGTAAACCCACTGCTTAGTGCAGAGGTTCCAACCTTTTTTGGTTTTGCTCTGCCCTGAAGTACCCCCTCGTGCATTTTAGCAGTAGGCCCCTACGGTCTCATGAGTCTTCTCAAGTATCCCCTGTATATAGGCCAAGTACCCCCAGGGGTCCTAGTACCCTTGGTTGGCAACCACTGGCTTAGTGTATGTGTGACCCTTTTTTATTGTATCTCTCAGGTTTGGAATCAGATGATGACTCCTGTGAGGTCAGTTTTAAAGATGCCCTAGTGTATGTCCTGGTTCGAATCCAGGCTCTCTCGCAGCCGGCCGCGACCGGGAGACTCATGGGCGGCGCACAATTGGCCCAGCGTCGTCCAGGGTAGGGGAGGGAATGGCCGGCAGGGATGTAGCTCAGTTGATAGAGCATGGCGTTTGCAACGCCAGGGTTGTGGGTTTGTTTCCCGGGGGGGGGCCAGTATAAAAAAAATTAAAAATATATATGTATTCACTAACTGTAAGTCGCTCTGGATAAGAGCGTCTGCTAAATGACTAAAATGTAAAATGTAAATGTAAAATGTATGACAGCAAGCAGTCATCCAATGCCAGCACACCACAGGAAAATGGAGTGTGGGAGCGCAGGTGAGGATGCAAAGGAAGTATCTACAGTATCTCACAAAAGTGAGTACACCCCTCACATTTTTGTAAATATTTGAGTATATCTTTTCATGTGACAACACTGAAGAAATGATACTTTGCTACAATGTAAAGTAGTGAGTGTACAGCTTGTATAACAGTGTAAATTTGCTGTCCCCTCAAAATAACACAACACACAGCCATTAATGTCTAAACCGCTGGCAACAGAAGTGAGTACACCCCTAAGTGAAAATGTCCAAATTGGGCCAATTAGCCATTTTCCCTCCCTGGTGTCATGTGACTCGTTAGTGTTACAAGGTCTCAGGTGTGAATGGGGAGCAGGTGTGTTAAATTTGGTGTCATCGCTCTCACACTCCCTCATACTGGTCACTGGAAGTTCAACATGGCACCTCATGGCAAAGAACTCTCTGAGAATCTGAAAAAAAAGAATTGTTGCTCTACATAAAGATGGCCTGGGCTATAAGAAGATTGCCAAGACCCTGAAACTGAGCTGCAGCGTGGTGGCCAAGACCAAACAGCAGTTTAACAGGACAGGTTCCACTCAGAATGGAACCAGAGTGGAGCTTGACGCCTTGATAAGTTCCTTTCCTGAGGATGGCTCACCCCTCACAGTTCTGGGTGACTTTAACCTCCCTACGTCTACCTTTGACTCATTTCTCTCTGCCTCCTTCTTTCCACTCCTCTCCTCTTTTGACCTCACCTTCTCACCGTCCCCCCCTACTCACAAGGCAGGCAATACGCTTGACCTCATCTTTACTAGATGCTGTTCTTCTACTAATCTCACTGCAACTCCCCTCCATGTCTCCGACCACTACTTTGTATCCTTTTCTCTCTCGCTCTCCTCCAACACTACTCACTCTGCCCCTACTCAGATGGTAATGCGCCGTCACAACCTTCGCTCTCTCTCTCCCGCTACTCTCTCCTCTTCCATCCTATCATCTCTTCCCTGGTGGAACAAGCTCCCTCACGACGCCAGGACAGCGGAGTCACTCACCACCTTCCGGAGACACTTGAAACCCCACCTCTTTTTTTTAAGGAATACCTGGGATAGGATAAAGTCATCCTTCTACCCCCCCCCCCCCCCCCCCCCCAAAAAAAAACAACATATTGTAAAGTGGTTATCCTACTGGCTATAAGGTGAATGCACCAATTTGTAAGTCGCTCTGGATAAGAGCGTCTGCTAAATGACGTAAATGTAATATAATGTAACAGGCCTCGCCATGGTCGACCAAAGAAGTTGAGTGCACATGCTCAGCGTCATATCCAGAGGTTGTCTTTGGGAAATAGACATATGAGTGCTGCCAGCATTGCTGCAGAGGTTGAAGGGGTGGGGGGTCAGCCTGTCAGTGCTCAGACCATACGCCGCACACTGCATCAAATTGGTCTGCATGGCTGTCGTCCCAGAAGGAAGCCTCTTCTAAAGATGATGCACAAGAAAGCCCGCAAACAGTTTGCTGAAGACCAGCAGACTAAGGACATTGATTACTGGAACCATGTCCTGTGGTCTGATGAGACCAAGAAACTTATTTGGTTCAGATGGTGTCAAGCGTGTGTGGCAGCAACCAGGTGAGGAGTACAAAGACAAGTGTGTCTTGCCTACAGTCAAGCATGGTGGTGGGAGTGTCATGGTCTGGGGTTGCATGAGTGCTGCCGGCACTGGGGAGCTACAGTTCATTGAGGGAACCATGAATGCCAACATTTACTGTGACATACTGAAGCAGAGCATGATCCCCTCCCTTCGGAGACTGGGCCGCAGGGCAGTATTCCAACATGATAACGACCCCAAACACACCTCCAAGACGACCACTGCCTTGCTAAAGAAGCTGAGGGTAAAGGTGATGGACTGGCCAAGCATGTCTCCAGACCTAAACCCTATTGAGCATCTGTGGGGCATCCTCAAACAGAAGGTGGAGGAGTGTAAGGTCTCTAACATCCACCAGCTCCGTGATGTCGTCATGGAGGAGTGGAAGAGGACACCAGTGGCAACCTGTGAAGCTCTGGTGAACTCCATGCCCAAGAGGGTTAAGGCAGTGCTGGAAAATGATGGTGGCCACACAAAATATTGACACTTTGGCCCCAATTTGGACATTTTCACTTAGGGGTGTACTCACTTTTGTTGCCAGCGGTTTAGACATTAATGGCTGTGTGTTGTGTTATTTTGAGGGGACAGCAAATTTACACTGTTATACAAGCTGTACACTCACTACTTTACATTGTAGCAAAGTGTCATTTCTTCAGTGTTGTCACATGAAAAGATATACTCAAATATTTACAAAAATGTGAGGGGTGTACTCACTTTTGAGATACTGTATGTCCTGTATGCACAGTTTGCATGTGTATTCAGTGTCCATAGTTTGTGTCTTTGTGTTGGTGTTTGTTACAGGAAAACCCTGCCTGCTCCAATGATGTCCAGATGTGACTACAGTGTATGGGGCATACTAAAGAAATGCATTGGCATGGTGAGGATGTAGATGTAATAACACGTTTAAGATGTCTGCAACACTTCTATGCCCTAAAAACCATTTGCTATACAGACGCACAAACAGAAATCATAACAATGATACAAATTGGATGACGTTCTGTTTTAGCCACATCTTACAGAGGAGTTCATATAAGCGCTTTAGGCTACATGTACTAAACAAGCTAATATCTATGAATCGCTCTTTTTTTGGGGGGTCCTTTGCTGCATTTACACAGGAGCTGTCCAAAATAACGATGCCCATCATGTTCAACGAGCCCCTGAGTTTCCTCCAGAGAATGTCAGAGTACATGGAACACACTCACCTCATCCACAAAGCCTGCATCCTGTCAACTCCATAGACTGCATGCAGGTAAACAAAACAGATAGGATACACTGATACCCTCCACTCAAAAAGCCTATTGTTGTACCTGCTCTTACCGGGAACTGAAGAAGAGGCTCACACAATGACATACTTTGTTTTCTCCTGTGTTATCTCTCTCTGTCAGGTGGTAGCTGCTTTTGCTGTTTCTTCTGTGGCATCTCAATGGGACAGAACTGGAAAGCTATTTAATCCTTTGCTAGGAGAGACTTATGAACTCACACGGTACTGTTTGGCATTTTCAAAAGAGTAATCATACTGTACCGCTTATCTTTTTCTGGAAACCTTTTGTTGATTTTCAGAGGATAGATTTGACTTATTTAAACTATTTGGATAATCTATTTATTGTTGAGGTGTCGGATTATGCACTGTTTAAAGTTTGCTTCTTGTCTGTCTTAGTGAGGACAAAGGGTACAGGTTGATCTCAGAACAAGTGAGCCACCATCCACCTATCAGTACCTTCAATGCCCAGTCTCTGAAGCAGGAGTTTGAGTTCCACGGCTCCCTCTACCCCAAACTCAAGTTCTGGGGCAAGAGCGTGGAGGCAGAGCCTAAAGAAACCATGACAATGGAGCTGCTCAAGTGAGTGAGTGAGTGTGTGTAAGAAAGTGTATGTAGTATGTATGTTGACATATGTGTGTACTAAACACATATACAGACTCTCTTTCTCACATCAACAGCTAGTGGCTTGTTAACGACTTGTTTTGTTGCAGACATAAAGAGGCGTATACATGGACAAACCCTCTCTGCTGTGTACATAACATCATCATGGGCAAACTGAATTGAGCAATATGGAACTGTGGAAATAGTCAACCACAAGTAAGACAGCAAAGACCAAACCTTTATTCTTTGTTCACAACAAACGCTTATTATTATTTGATTGAATTTACTATGTTAAATGTTCTCCCTCCTGCCTCTTCTGATTGGTCAGCACAGGGGACAAGTGTGTGTTGAACTTCAAGCCGTGTGGCATGTTTGGGAAGGAGCTGCACAAAGTGGAGGCCCACATTCAGACTGAGGTGAGGGAAGAATAGACTCAAGCATCATCAGCCTTAATGATCACACAATTAGGAATTTGTTATTTCATAGTTATATGTCAGTTGTTATGCATTCTGTCAGCATTGACGTACAATAACGACTGCATGTTTTAAGTTGTAGGTCACTGTTTCGTGTGGTTGGTCCAACATTTATTTTGTTTGCTTTGTGTTTGGAACAGTAAGAAGAAGTGACGTGTGCTGTATGGGAAGTGGACAGAGTGTGTACAGTGTGGAGCCTAAAGTGTATGAAGCCAACAAGAAGTAGTCAGAGAAGGTGGATACTAAGAAAAATAAACAGGCGAGCACACAGACCTGTGATTTGTCCAATTGTTTTTAAACAATGGCAAAACATTTGGTGAAATAATTTTTCTTAAACAGTGTTTCTTCCTTTCACATAAACATGCAGTGGCTTTAGGTGAAGGTAAGGTACACTACCAGTCAAAAGTTTGGACACACCTACTCATTCAAGGGTTTTTCTTTATTTTTACTATTTTTTTACAATGTAGAATAATAGTGAAGACATCAAAACTATGAAATAACACATTTGGAATCATGTAGTAACCAAAAAAGTGTTAAACAAATTAAAATATATTTGAGATTTTTCAAATAGCCACCCTTTGCCTTGATGACAGCTTTGCACACTCTTGGCATTCTCTCAACCAGCTTCATGAGGTAGTCACCTGGAATGCATTTCAATTAACAGGTGTGCCTTGTTAAAAGTTCATTTGTGGAATTTCTTTCCTTAATGCGTTTGAGCCAATCAGTTGTGTTGTGAGAAGGTGTTTGTGTGGGGGGGGTATACAGAAGATAATATGGACTTGGTCTTTTACCAAATAGGGTTATGGCAAGAATAGCTCAAATGAGCAAAGAGAAACGACAGTCCATTACTTTAAGACATGAAGGTCAGTCAATACGGAAAATGTCAAGAACTTTGAACGTTTCTTCAAGTGCAGTCGCAAAAAACATCAAGCGCTATGATGAAACTGGCTCTCATGACCGCCACAGGAATGGAAAACCCAGTTACCTCTGCTGCAGAGGATAAGTTCATTAGAGTTACCAGCCTCAGAAATTGCAGCCGAAATAAATGCTTCATAGAGTTCAAGAAACATTTCAACATCAACTGTTCAGAGGGGACTGTGTGAATCAGGCCTTCATGGTCGAATTGCTGCAAAGAAACCACTACTAAAGGACACCAGTAAGAAAAAGAGACCTGCTTGGGCCAAGAAACACAAGCAATGGACATTAGACCGGTGGAAATGTGTCCTTTGGTCTGGAGTCCAAATTGGAGATTTCTGGTTCCAACCGCCGTGTCTTTGTGAGACGCGGTGTGGGTGAATGGATGATCTCCGCATGTGTAGTTCCCACCGTAAAGCATGGAGGAGGTGATATGGTGTGGGGGTGCTTTGCTGGTGACACTCTCTGTGATTTATTTAGAATTCAAGGCACACTTAACCAGCATGGCTACCACAGCATTCTGCAGCGATACGCCATCCCATCTGGTTTGGGCTTAGTGGGACTAGCGTTTATTTTTCAACAGGACAATGACCCAACACACCTCCAGGCTGTGTAAGGGCTATTTTACCAAGAAGGAGAGTGATGGAGTGCTGCATCAGATGACCTGGCCTCCACAATCCCCCGACCTCAACATAATTGAGATGGTTTGGGATGAGTCGGATGGCAGAGTGAAGGAAAAGCAGCCAACAAGTGCTCAGCATATGTGGGAACTCCTTCAAGACTGTTGGAAAAGCATTCCAGGTGAAGCTGGTTGAGAGAATGCCAAGCGTGTGCAAAGCTGTCATCAAGGAAAAGGGTGGCTATTTGAAGAATATTTGGATTTGTTTAACACTTTTTGGTTACTACATGATTCCATATGTGTTATTTGATAGTTTTTGATGTCTTCACTATTATTCTACAATGTAGTAAATAGTAAAAATAAAGAAAAACCCTTGAATGAGTAGGTGTGTCCAAACTTTTAACTGGTACTGTATGTAAATGTGATATTTCAATTTGTAATACATTTTGGAAAATTTCTAAAAACCTGTTTTTGCTTTTTCATTATGGGGTACTGTGTGTAGATTGAGAGGGGGGGGGGGGACAATTTAATCAATTTTTGAATAAGGCGGTAATGTAACAAATTGTGGAAAAAGTCAAGGGGTCTAAATACATTCCGATGAGAGGAATCCCAATGGCCGGCAGTGGGAGAAGATGGAGCGAGATGGATTTTGGCCTACATTCTGCAAATATTCTCATCGATTAAACATTTTATCTCAATACAGTTTTCTGTTCCCAAAACTACAATATGTTACGAACAGAATGGACAAAGTTTTGTAGACTTTACCAGTAAAAAAAATTTCATTGTTTAGAAGGAATGCAAGAGCATATTTCGTAATGCACACGTGCACTTCCCTGAGTAGGTGTTCCTAACGGAAATATGTAAATATATGTTAGAACGCCCCAATATGATCTCGCTAGCTCGTGCTTGGCTCTGCTCATTGCTTGTTCTGCCCACTGTGATTCATTTGCTCCCATTGGGCGACAGGCTGTGGTGTATCTTGGGTTACCTATAAAATTATTTGGTACAGTGGTTTCAACCTCCTATTTGTGATGGGCATTCCGAGACATTTCGGTGAGCCGGCTTCTGGCTACTGTGGGAAATTATTCTCTTATATTTTAGATGTGCTGTTAGCTTAATAAGAAAGCATTAATGATTAAACATAATAGGTTTGTACTGTACTGATATAAATTGGTCAACATAAGCTGTGATTAATGTGGGGAACTATTAGGGGGTAGGCTGAGAAGACTTGTGTCTCACATACACACACACACACTGCCTCTTTGTTAGAACGCTCAAGGACATGTGTTCTGCTACAAAGATGTCTGGGGTTGCTGACTTGAGACAAGTTGTGGAGAAAACAACTGACACCTGGCAACAGTGAAGCGCCAAGGGGCTGGGACCAGCCTGTGCGCCAACGATAGGCTGAGTAAGTCTAAACCACGCTCAGTCTCTACTCTGATAGGCCAGCAGGGAGCGGGAACTATCTCTGTCAGAGTATTTAAAGAATAACTTATAACAATGGACCAGTTCTCTGTCTGCCCTGCGTGGTATTTCAGTGGACCCGTATATACGAACATCATATTTACCATTGAAGTGTTTTGCATTAATTAAAATACTAGTCTATTTTAGAAGGCGTGTATTGACCTCTTTTTGTTCCAATACCAGATTTGAATTGACGCAACTTAACACTACCAAACGGCTCTTCGTTCAAAATGCTTAACATTTTACTAAGAATCATGAAAACATTTCCAATGTAAAGCGCAAAAAGTAGGCTACCATTTATGAAATGCGCGTTCAAATACATTTTTACCTGTCCTACTTATTAGAGCACCTGATTTTTTTTGTTTTGTTTTTTAAAGTTTTTGTAAAATTATTTTTAGCACATTGCAAAAATTGCCGTGGACCACGCTCTCCCCACTATTTATTGTTTCTGCAGTGAGGATTCAGCCTCTTTAGTGAATTATTTGGTAACCTATCTACATATAATCGTTGTTTTGAGCTCAAAAAGCAGTAGCAGTGTGCAAATCAGGGAGCCAAATGAACGGCTCTTTCACCGATGCGATTCGGTTCCCGACATTCAACAAAAAGATCAATTCAAAAAGAGCAGTTGGTTAAGGAACGATACATCACCTCCTATTAGATTGTTGCGTTCTCCTCTAGCTACTCCTGCAATCTGATTCCAAGGCCATCTGGCATCTTTATTTCAAAGTAAAATGTAAATTGGTGTTTATTTTTTATCTACTGGAAGTATTACTTAAAGTAGCTAGATACATATTGAATTCAGGATAATGCAATTAAAGATTAGACTGCTACATTGTTGATTATAACAGTAGCTAGCTATTTAAAATTCGCAAGCTAGCTAACGTTAGCTAGGCTAGCAAGCTAACGTTTGTCATTGTTTATCATCTTTACCCTCTTTGCACAACGCCAGATCATCATCATGTCGGGAGCTCTGTTCCCGGTGTGGTGTCGGTGTCCTGCGGCTCCTCCAGCAAATTCCTGGTTGAGTTTCGGGCAGGGAAGATGACCATGAAGGGTAGCACAGTGACTCCAGACAAGCGCAAGGGACAAGTCTATGTTCAGCAGACTGACGACTCCCTCATTCATTTCTGTTGGCTGGATCGGACCTCTGGAAACTTAGATGATGTCAGTGGCACTTTTCTGTTGGTGCTGAAACTGCACCCCTCTCTCTGTGTCCTTTGTGTTGTCATGGTTAACTAACCCCAGTGATGAATATTATTGTCCCTATTCAGGACCTGATCATCTTCCCAGATGATTGTGAGTTCAAGAGAGTGAACCAGTGTACTACTGGTCGGGTGTTTGTGCTGAAGTTAAAGGCTGGCTCCAAGAGGCTGTTCTTCTGGATGCAGGTGTGTATGGCATGATGAAGATCCTATGGCTGTGTTTACACAGGCAGCCCAATTCTGATATTTTTTCCCACTAATTGGTCTTTTGACAAATCATGTCATCTCTTTTAATGTCAGATTATTTTCAGAGCTGATCTGATTGGTCAAAAGACCAATTAATGAAAAAATATCAGAATTGGGCTGCCTGTCTAAACACACCCAACGTGATCGACACCCCTGCCTCCTTTGTATATTGTATATCACTCTGCCTCCTTTGTATATGTCCCGTGTAGCTCAGTTGGTAGAGCATGGCGCTTGCAACGCCAGGGTTGTGGGTTCAATTCCCACGGGGGGCCAGTATAAAAAAAAATATAAAAAAATGTATTCACTAACTGTAAGTCGCTCTGGATAAGAGCGTCTGCTAAATGACAAAAATGTAAATGTATATTTCTCTGCAGAGGAAGGTAATGTTATCAGCTGCCGATTGTATGAGAAAAATATGTTCCTGGTGTAATAGTGTCATTTCTATTTCCCTGTTATAGGAGCCCAAGACTAAGGATGAATAGTACTGCCGTAAAGTGAATGAGTATCTGAACAACCCTCCTATGCCTGGAGCCCTGGGCAGTGGAGGCAGCAGCGGGCATGAACTGGGGGGTAAGGATTAAAGAAGGGTGCACTGCACAGTGCACACACTCGCAAACAGACCACAAAGGTATGTTGACACAGGAAGATTCCAATTATTATTATCAATGCATTCTCTGAGACGATAGTTCCTTCACCACTCAGCCTCTCCTTTGTGCATGATGTGTTTATCCGTTCGGGAACATTTTGCATTCTTCCTCCTGTCCTAGGCAAGGGTGGACTGCAGAGTCTCCTCGGTAACATGAGTCACAACCAGCTCATGCAGCTCATTGGACCAACTGGACTGGGAGGTCTTGGTAAGTGGCTGTTGTTTAGTGTACTGTCTGTACTGGCTGCACAGTCTTTATTTACCCCTCGTAGCAATGTGCTTAAAACAGCTGGATTGACTGAGAATGTGTTCTGGGCTGGAGTGCCTGACTTGATTGGGTTCAGTCATTAATTGCAAGTCTATCATAACAGGATTGTTTGGGAGACAAATTAATCTGCTCCCTATTTCTGTCATGTGTCTGAATGTGTCCACCAGTCTTTCTGAATGTGTCTGTCTGTCCGTCTTCTGTCTGTAGGAGGTCTTGGGGCTCTGGCTGGGCCGGGCCTGGCCAGCCTGCTAAGTAGTGAAGGTCCTGCAGCCGGCAAATCCTCTTCAAGGTACCACAAGCCAACAGACTTACTTCACTGCTAAATTAATGAATTTAGTACATTTATACACTTGTCTCTCTTCAGCTCAGACTACACACTCACTAGCCAACTTTTACAGATCGCTTATTCTACATTTATTACAACCCCTGTGAATTTAGTTAGTCTCTCTGTCTCTCTCCCGCTCAGTCCATCTCAGTCTCCTGTAGTCACCCCCACCTCCACTACCACCCGGCTGGGCTCCTCCCAGGTGCCAACCACACCCATCACCCCGTCTGCCACCAGTGCAGTTTCACCCATGGCTTCATCCGCCACCCCTGTTGCTCCCTCCCTCGCAGCCGGGGCAGCCAGCCCCACCCAGCCAATCCAGCTGAGTGACCTGCAGAGTATCCTAGCAACCATGAATGTACAAAACATATAAATTAGAGAGCAGCTCACAACCCAACTCAACAGTTTAGAACAGTGGACAGAGCAATAAGGAGTCTCTTGAAGATGATAAGGGACTTTAATCAGGCTGTTACCAGTTAAATAAAAAGCCTTGCAGCAGTAGATCCATGACTGTGAATTTGAGAATGACCCTCTGTATTTGTAGCTGTCTGATATGTTTGAAATATGAATGACTGTGTTTGTTCTCTCTACAGTGGACCTGGCCAGTGTTGTGACCCCTGAGATCATGGCTCCTATCCTGGCCAATGCTGAGGTCCAGAAGAGATTGCTACCCTGCCGTCAGGAGAGTCCCTGCCTCAGAGCACCGACGAGCTCCACAACACACTCACCTCCCCACAGTTTCAGCAGGTATAACACACACACACTGCTCTGAGTATGTGTTTAGCAGTGCTCTTCCTTTCTCTGTAGAGTACACTAGAGTAGCAGTGTTAACACTATTACTATTTGTATGATAAAGTGATCTTGGTCTTTTTTAGCTACCGCTTGAGTGCTACCTTTCGTATACTATTGTATGAGTACAGTATGTATGATGTAAAGCAGTGATTATTCTCTTTGTAGGCCATGAGTCTGTTCAGTAGTGCCCTGGCTTCAGGGCAGCTGGGGCCTCTAATGAACCAGTTTGGGCTGCCAACAGAAGCTGTGGATGCAGCTAACAAAGGAGGTCAGTGTCCTGCGTACAAAACATGAACTCAGGGACTTTGTTTGTATGCATGTTGTTCCATTGTTTAGAGAGAACACATAACATGCAGTCTCCTGCCTGTGCATATATTCCTACATAATGTTGACATAACATTAGTGTCTACCATTTTGAATAAGATTTCCATAAGAGGTTATGCCCTGCTGTTTTCATGTGTGAAATTCTAATTGAGCTTTCCTCTATTCCAGACGTTGAGGCTTTTGCTAAAGCCATGGAGACAGACAGCAAGTCTGAGAATGATGACGAAGATATGAGTTTGGATTAGTACCTGTGTTAGTTCAGTTTGATTAAATGTTTTTTATTACATTTATTATTTACTGGCTGATTTGTTATTTAGAGCACTGAAGCTGTGTACCATTTCCTTCTGAACATGTCCTGTACTCAGAATATATATTTAATGGCATGTAAGACACCTACCCTCTCTATTGAGTGTTATAAATTAACAAATTAATGATGTACACATGCTCAAATCCTCAGAGCTTGAATCAACATAACATTAAATGTGTTCCCTGATATTGCAAACCAGAATACTGTGACTGTTTAGGACTTGGGCCTGGGTAGACTAGTGACAGCTGCATGTGCCAATCTGTGACCTGTAGCTTCCTGACCAAAAAAATAACACTCCAGTCACATGGTCTTAATGGTCAGAAAATATTTTTAAAACATTTTATAATTTAAGAAAAAATACTTTTACAAAATGTACTCCATCCATGAGCACAACATTTTCAGAACAGTTCTACCATTTCACATTGTAAAGAAATTACATGAGGTAATTTTTGAAGCATACATTTGCAAAACAGAGACATCCATTCACACCACAGCAGAAATGGGCATTTCTACACAAAACGTTTTCTCCAAGATCACTCGCAGAACAATGAGCTTCACATAACATTTTAACATAAGTCTCCTGAGTGGCGCAGTGGTCTAAGGCACTGCATCGCAGTGCTAACTGTGCCACTAGAGATCCTGGTTCAAATCCAGGCTCTGTCGCAGCCGGCCGCGACCGGGAGACTCATGGGCGGCGCACAATTGGTCCAGGGTAGGGGAGGGAATGGCCGGCAGGGATGTAGCTCAGTTGATAGAGCATGGCGTTTGCAACGCCAGGGTTGTGGGTTCCAAATCCCAAGGGGGGCCAGTATAAAAAAATATAATGTATTCACTAACTGTAAGTCGCTCTGGATAAGAGCGTCTGCTAAATGACTAAAATGTAAATGTAACATAACAGTAGGTCTGTCCAGATACATTATGCAAAGCCTGCAATTTCCCCTTAATTCACAGGTACGGTGAAACAACACCCAAACAGCAACAAGAGTGAAATACAAGAGGGAATAACATCTGGCTAGGACTGATACATAATTCAACTCTTATTGTGGTTTTAGGCACTTACTGTTTTGTCGAGTGGCATGATCCAACACGAATGAAGACAAATACACAAATACTGTAAATAAATCCACTTTTTAGGACACACACACACAAATAACTGCTTTCTACATGCTCTCATTGAAGAGGTTTTCTGTTTGTTTGATAAATCCCATGATCCCAGAATGATCCATGGAAAATAAAGCTTTAATTCTAAGATATTTCCTGAGAACTAAATATAACAACTGGCTTGTGGATGATCCAGCACATTGAACAATATGGTAAGAATACTTATTGCAAAGCCTATACCTGGGTGTTGATATACAATACCAACCAGGTACTGATATGAAGTTTGATTGAACATTAACAAAACCATCCACAGCAGAAAAGTAATTTGTGTACTAGAAGATCGATAATGCCAACATCAAAGAGGCAGTGGATTGCACAGTGGTGACTTAAAGTCGACACAATTAGACTGGTTGCTAGCTACAGTACAGACATGATCAAAACTGTTGAGACTCCAACCCAAGAAAAGGATAATAAATACCATCCAGGCAAAGCTCTAAACTAATGATAGAATAAAACCAACTGAAAGGCTGATGCTTCTACAGTATAGATTAAAGCGACATTCTGGCCAGCCCAGAACTCTTCCTCACAAACACGTATTTCAATCACACAATCATTTTGAGGCTTTTTAAGTCCAATGACTGATGTGTCATTTTCAAAGTGAATGAATAAATAGTAAGATCAACACAAGCTACAATGAGCGAAGATACCAATACCAGGCACCATTTACACATTAAAAAACAAACCATTTCTGTACCTTTGGATGGGGAATTACTTCAGGGCGGCTAAATTATTTCAAACTGATATGGCAACCATCAACATCACATTGTGCAGACCTTATCAGACACATCCTTTAAATAGAGTTTAAGTTAAGACTTCTTCCCACACAGCTAGAAATGAAAGTACAGAGGATTAGAAGAAACAAGCAGCATATTTAATGTGATCTGTGACATCTCTAACATAGAGCGCTATCATGCGTTTTGAATGCGTTGCGAGTCTTAATCTGGTTTTATTTTTTTAATCGTTTTTTACTTTGAACAACAAAGATGCCTTTTGGCCTGCTGCTTTTAGGTCCATGTAATTTAGAAAACTCATACTTCGGTGGCCTGTGTGGTCCTGCAGTTACAGCCGCTGACCCCGGCACACATGTATGCCAGAGTAGGCATTGGTTCGAATCCGGCCCACTTGCACATGTGTGAAATAGGACAACTATAAGCACCCACCACTTTAACTCCCCACTCGACTTTCCAACACTATCATCTCTTCAATAAAGCATTAAAAAAAACTCCTCACCATGGCCCAGCCTGCCCCTCAGTCGCCACACACCTCCATCAAACAGCATGCATAACCTCCATAACAACCACCTGTGCTCTCACCTGCATTCGTTAGCTTTCTTCTCACAAGCAACCAAACCAATGGAGACCAACAGATGCGTATATTGACAACTAAAACCATCTACATCTGATCACCTGTAACCCATCATTGCCGCTCATCCGAGCACCAATGCCTTCAAGACCAAAATACCTCAACTAGACAATAATAAAGTCCAACGGCTACCCTCCTCTCTGTGTGTTCTTACAGACACCCCCATCAGGTTGCCATCCTACACTCAGTTGTGGAGCTATTCTTAAGTAAATATTGAAGGTGTACTGTTTGTACAAATAAACATGGTTTTGAACCCTTCTATGAAAAAAATATTCACATCAGAATGCCATACACACCCCAGAAATAATAATATAATAATACCAAGATATTATATTGGATATTGTCATATCAAGTTATTAAGATATTGTATTGCATTCAATCAAAATAAATGTTTATGAATACATCAAGAATTAAAAATAAATATTGAGTACCTAAACAGTTTTTTTTCCTCCTCCGTTTGAATAAGGGGCATGTAGGCTGGGCTGGCCTGCTACACCAGGATCAGCATTTCCAATCAATATCATCAGGACTTAAATATCCACTGGCCCAGGCCAGTTCTCTGGGCCACCTCCAGGCTCCAGCTTAGCCCTGCTTCACCAGCCTGCGGTAGTGTGGCATGACCTTGCTGTCAGGGAGGTAGAGCCCCATTTCCAAGGCAACCAGGACAGGGAACTCCAATGGAATCAACTCCCGGCGGTTTATACGAAAACGCTCCTCCAGCTTCTGCTCAACCATGGAGAGAGGGGGCAGGGGGGGGGGCTAAGAACAAGAAGACAACCTCCTACAATACAGCCCAATGCTCTGTAACAATTCAATTCATTCAAGTGATCCTGATGTGAGCAAAATTATCCATACATTTTAAAACACAAGGTACTGTATTTTTAATTCTTAAAAAATGTATGCCATGCTCAAAGGGGTGGGTTGAATAATATAATTGTATGTTAGGAGTGCTACTTGATTGTAAGTTGCTCTGGATAAGAGCCTCTGCTAAATGACTAAAATGCAAATGTGAAAAAACTACTTCACTCACGTCAATCAGCTGTCGGACCTCCTGCTTCTTCAGGTCACTGCTGATCTTGGCTGCCAGCAGGACGCATGCTGCAGACACCAACTTCCTATTCTGCTTGTTCAGGCGGCCCTGCATCACCAGTTTCTCAAAGTACACAAATGCCATGGCAACTGTGACCGGCTGCAAACTGCACTCCTCTCCCACTGCACGTATCTCCCACTTCAGGCTGTCAAACAGGAGGGCGGTTATAGGTTACACATGGGTGTGTATGGTAGGCAGATATGCAGGATTTCCATATGTAAATGCATGGTTTGGAGACAAAGATACAAATGTGATTTTCAGAGAATGATACAGACAGTAGACAAAAAAAGTACAATGTGTTCATGCACTGTGCACCTTCTTATCTTGCTGAGGGTCAGTTTGATATGGGGGAACTTCTCCTTGAACGTCTCATTCATGTCTTTCTTCAGGTCTGACGGCTTCACATACTCAATAACAGTCGTCTGGAAGACAGGGAACAAGATAAATATGAGAACTTTGCTTTCATCCTATTCATAGAGATTGCATTATGATGCAATGTTTATTATGTGAGGTAAAGTTTACTTGTCAGAAAATCTCTTTATAATATGGATTGTTTTATGTTTATAATGGTGCTACTGTACAAAATCAGGGCATTCTGGACTGTCAGTGTGTGATGTGATGTATTGTCTAGTCACAAAGTCATGTGGTGAGGTGTGTGTAACATGTAGAATGTTGTATGAATGATTACCACATATGATGAGAATATAAGAACTCTCTTGTGTCTCCCGCAAGGCCACTGAGGGTCACTGAGTAGGTAGGGATCATAGTCTGCCAGGTCTTCTATATCTGTAAAAATGATATTAAATGAGAAGACAACAGTAATAATTGCAAAAACAATTATAGCGAAGTGGAGCTTACTCTGGTCCTGTCCTATGGTGCTGTTGAGTCGAGACGGGATGGTGTAGTTCTTCTGGCCGTTGCCTCGGTAACATGACAGGGGGGTCTGTGTTGTGCTGGGCTCTAGTGCTCCACTGCTCTTTGGCCTCACCAAGGCATTAGTGGGGAAAAGGAACTGGGCGTACGATACCGTCTGATGAGGAAAGAGACAGACGTTAACGAACACAAAGCACAAACAGTGTGCAATTACACTCTCCAGTTCAACCTTACCTTTCCATATGCACCTAGCTCCACCCTCAGGCCCTCCAGGCCAGGGAACAGGTCAGATGCCACCCCAGAGGACAGCTGTTGTCTCTGAGCCTCCAGCTTTGGGTCACTGGGTGGGCAGGAAGAGAAACTACTCATGTCACCATCATGCATCATAAAATGTATGCACGCATGACTAAGTCACTTGGATAAAAGTGTCTGCTAAATGGCATATATTATATTATATAATTATTATGCAGCTCCACATTAAAACCTGTGATCATCATAACACAACTCCTTTCCTGATGGCGATTCAGGACACACGAGAGGATGGCTGGGTCATATAGCGAGACAGAGGTGGGCTCTAGTTGGTTAGGGCTTTGTGTCTGTACCTGAGGTGAATACTCTCTCCATAGGGCAGCACTGAGAAAGCAGCACATAGAGACCGCTTGGCACAAATCATCATGATCCTGCAGGACACAGATAACAAGTACAGGCACACAGAACATCTGCAGTGTCAGTCTACACAAACAAAAGCTATAGTCACACACCACTAAATGGGTCGGGTCGCCCAGACATTGGCCTCCAGTTAAGAAAATCCTCAATAACCAAAAATGTCTCATTGGTGTTACTACTCCTACTGATGGCACAATGCTATCCTAATGTAAGACAATAAAATAAAAAGGCAAGTCATATAGCTACCATATTAGTTCATTTAGAATGGAAAGATGTCCACCTGTGGTAAATGATGGTCGTTGTCCTGTTGGAAGGTGAAACTTCGCCCCAGGTTTACATCAAGGATCTCTCTGTACTTTGCACTGTTCATCTTTCCCTTGATCCTGACTAATCTCCCAGTCCCTGCCGCTGAAAACATCCCCACAGCATGATGCTGCCACCACCATGCTTCACCGTAGGGATGGTGCCAGGTTTCCTCCAGACGTGACGCTTGGCATTCAGGCCAAAGAGTTCAATCTTGGTTTCATCAGACCAGAGAATATTTTTCTCATGGTCTGAGAGTCTTTAAGTGCCTTTTGACAAACTTCAAGTGGGCTGTCATGTGCCTTTTACTGAGGAGTGGCTTCCGTCTGGCCACTCTACCATAAAGGCCTAATTGGTGGAGTGCTGCAGAGATGGTTGTCCTTGTGGAAGGTTCTCCCATCTCCACAGAGGAACTCTAGAGCTCTGTCAGTGACCCTCAGGTTCTTGGTCACCTCTCTGACCAAGGCCCTTCTCACCCGATTGCTCAGTTTGGCCAGGCGGCCAGCTCTAGGAAGAGTCTTGATGGTTCCAAACTTCTTCCATTTAAGAATGATGGAGACCACTGTATTCTTGGGGACCTTCAATGCTGCAGAATTTTTTTGGTACCCTTCCTCAGATCTGTTCCTCGAAACAATCCTGTCTCGGAGTTCTACGGACAATTGCTTTGACCTCATGGCTTGGTTTTTGCTCTGACATGCACTGTCGACTGTGGGACCTTATATAGACAGGTGTGTGCCTTTCCAAATCATGTCCAATCAATTGAATTTACCACAGGTGGACTCCAATCGAGTTGTAGAAACATCTCAAGGAAGATCAATGGAAACAATGCACTCGAGCTCAATTTCAAGTCTCATAGCAAAGGGTCGGAATAATTATGTAAATAAGGTATCTGTTTTTATTTTTTAATACATTTGCTAAAATTTCTAAAAAGTTTTTATTTTGTCATTATGGGATATTGTGTGTAGATTGCTGAGGGAAAAAATAGTTTATTCAATTTTAGAATAAGGCTGTAAGGTAACAAAATGTGGAAAAAGTCAAGAGGTCTGAATAATTTCCGAATGCACTGCATATTTTGAGAGTTGGGCCAACTTTTATAATTTGAATGTTGTTCTAATTCTAGACATTCAGTTACATCGCATAATTTAAATAATACCCATGTAACGTTAAAGCTGGAATCTTTAATGGTGAAACGGCCACGTCCGTTTGCGATTTTACAACAACAAAGAAGTTACTGCAAACAACGAACACTGTTTTTCACCTAGTTCAGGAAAACATTACACACATGCAAACGTGAGACTATGGACGTTATATTGTCTACGATGAAGTAATTTTCAGGTAGGGAGAAATGAGAGTGCTTCTAAAACAGTTTGCCTTGTTGAAACAGATAAGATTTGAAGAATGTGTGTCTTATCTTTGTCTCCTGGGAAACTTTTCTTTCGAAGACAACCTGACTAGGCTGTAGCCGTAGCACTATAGGCCTTACCCAGGTTCCTCATTCATAAAAAACACATTGAGTAAGAGACTAAGTTAAATAGAGAGAGAATAGGTTGGGTGCAGCTTGAGCATGATATTTCAGTCTCATTTTACATAAGGTGTATTTTACTGTTATTGCCAGGGAGGGTTATATTTTCACAGGACACCCCTTTAGTGTTTTGATTTGATTAAATTCACTGTTGCAATCCACACAGTCCTTCTGTTACTCGTTTAAGGGCCTAGCTAAGTGAGTTATCTAAGTTCCAGCAGGTCTCTTAGTTTAAAGCCAAACTTATGAGTTTGCATTGCAGCGGGGCTTAGTATTGCACTGGCTGTAAAGCCACTTAATGGAAAACACATAAGGCATTTGCAATCTTCTTCCCTCTTCTCTATAAAGGCTATGCTTATCAATGCAATAAACGAATTTCCTGTATGTCATGGAGGTGACTAAAATGCCTATAGAAGAATGCTTTATACGTTTTGTTTTGGTTGTTCATTTCATTAGAATACTCAGTTTACTCCACACATCTCCTGCGCCATCATCTACTACTTAAACTCACCTGCTGCCTCTTGTGTCGTATTGCCTCATATTCTTGATAAAGTGGACCTTCTTGGCCACCCTTGCAGGTCCTGGAGAGCCCGAATGATTCCGTGATCTAAGACAAAATGGAGAACACATAAAAATAATTGTCAATTAAACGTCAATATTAGTCATGTCTAATGTCTGGACCAACAGGTAGCAGCAGTACCATATCATTTGTCAGTGAGTTTTAGAATATGGAGGTAGACAAATATAGAGGTAGAATGAACCATTTTCTTGAAATAATAAACGAAGGAAGGCCTTGTAGATTCCTTTAAATCACATATCTGAATAATAATGCCAAAATCACAATATTGTGTGAGAGGGAGTTGAAGTAATATGTCTGTTTTTCTAAACATGATCAGAGAGAATGACGGAGAGGTAAGATGCAGAGCAAGACCGATGTGGTGGCGGGAGGCGAGGGTGAGATGATAACACAGGAGGGTCTGACAACACTAAATGTAATGTTTACACAAAGCACAGCATTAAAGAGAATGTTAAAATAAACAAACCAATATCAACAAAATATGTAAGAACTATCAGATAATTGTATGAAACTTTAGTTTAATTCAGTGATGAGTTGTGCAACACTTGTAGCTGAGGAATGGTTAGCAGCTTTTAGCACCGCTAGTATCTTACACACTAGCATTGCTAATAATTAGCTTGTAAAAAAAACGAAAGAGTCCGTCAGAAGCGATAAGTTAAATAAAATTATATTTAAACTTACTGCCCTGCCGATTGTCCATATGGTTGGTCCTTATGCAGGGCGGGAATTGAGAAAAAAAACATCCAATAGAACATAAATTAAACAGACTTTTCAAACATGGGTCTATTTAATACCAACTTCCTCTCTGCTAACCTCATGTCAAAATAAAAGTCCTGCACGTGCGCCATACCTGCACAAAAAAAGCAAGAACTTGTGGGGGACACGAGGTAAGGAGAGGAACTGACCTTGATGAGGAACTGCATGGGCTACAACAGACCCACGTTCTGAAATTCTGTTTCATTCTAAGTTCCATTATGTTTTTTTTGTTGTTGATTTTTCCCTGCATAAGGAGCAAGCATACAGACAATGGACAGAGCAATTTAAAATAGTGTTTTATTTAACTTCTGGCTTCCGGCTGACTATTCCGTTTTTTGCACGCTTATTTCCAGCAACCCTAGTGTTTAAATACTAGCGTTAAAAGCAACGCCCAACTGTTCTCTTTTATCAAGGCAGAGTTTAGTTTTGATAACTGGTCGCCGATTTGCTAGTAACAACATTGAGTCACCATCAGTCAAACCTTGTAAAAAGTTCAATTCTGAAAACGCTTACCTGTAGGCCTACAGTACTTATGTTTGTCCTGTACAACCGCGGTCCTTCCGCGTAGTACTGAAATTCATTTTTTTCTTTTATAAAAATGTATCGAATAAAACCGACTTTCTCTCATTTGTGTTGCTCACGTAGCGTCCTTGATGTAAACCGAGATTCAATTTGCACATGAGCATTCGCGCTGAGTTGAGCAACAAATTAGGAAAGGGTTGGTGGTTGTATTCGATAAGTGTTTATTAAAAGTGTGAATTCCGGATCCCGCGGAAGGAACGCGGTTGTACATGACAAACTTTGGGACAGGTAAGCGTTTTCAGAATTGACATTTTTCGACTGATGTATGACTTGTTGCTAGTAAATCGCGCGACCAATTTCCACCCTGCATAAGGACCAACCCTATTTTATTTAACTTCTCGCTTCTGACGGGCTATTTCGTTTTTTTTTTTTACAAGCTAATTCCTAGCAATGCTAGTGTAACATACTAGCGTTGCTAAAAGCAGCTAAGCGTTTCTCAGCTACAAGTGCTGCACAACTTCTTGAACCAAAACTCAACTCTGCCTTGATACTGGAGTACAGAGTTGAGCGTTCCTCAGCTACACTTGTAGCTGCCAATGGTTTTTAAAGGACTGACAGGCAGATAAGATTTTCTCAATGGGGCAGCTGACAATTAAGACGTTTTCTAATGATTGCTTTGGGAAATAGATTTTCTAAATAACAACTACAATTTCGAAGTAAGGTCTAGTCTGTGGCCATTTGCGTTATCGTAGATTTCTATAATGAAATGAAATATGCGGAAGTAAATAGACCACCTTTATAAATCAGGCCTATTCTGTCAAACGTTGAAATAGACAATGTTGTTACAATGATTACAAAAGCAGGGTGAATAACACCTAGTCGTGACTGATGGTTATTATGACAGATTAATCGCTTATTGATTACCACCCTATAACAAAAATGTAGTAGCTAGATAATATTTCCCACCTTTGATATGTATCCCCCGGCACGGAATTCTGAGTCTGGAGCACAAATGATGATTTGGCACTTGGATTGAATGTCTGAGGTCCAGAGGTGGGGGACAGAGGGGTATCTGGGGGTACCATGGGGTCTACACCCTCAAAAAACACCTCACTACACCCAACAGCAGTACTTGAGCCCGTGTATGTAGACATGCCCAAATTAGGAGGGACTGGACTCAGTCCCCCAATCCCCGCCACAGTAGTAGCAGCGCCACCGGCCAAGGAGGGTGCCACAAGGGAGACGGTTCCGTAGATACTCGGTGAGAAAAGAGGGTGTCCAGTCGCCTGTGCCCCGGTGGCGTCTCGACTTCGGAGCTCGGCGGCCTCCCTTTGACCGTGGTTTCCATTACTGAGATGATACAAAGGCCTTCCGTCTAAAGATATGTTGTTGAGGAACAAAAGAGCCGCCTGTCTCCGTCGTGAATCCTTACCTTTTCTCAGGTGTTCTTTGTGTGATTTGGCAGTATTACTTCCTGTTGTACATTGACGACCAAAGGCAGCAGTCGCCATTCTAGTATAATGGAACGATTGTGCGGAATGAGGAATGAATTTAGCCGGCGAGAGGACCTCTCCACGCCCACCATAAACTGATTGGTTCAAACGTATCATTATTGAAATGAGTACGATTTAGTCTTAGCGGATTGGCTGTGAGTTGATGGCGAAGCATTGTAACAACTGATAGGTACATTGTTCGATTTCGTTTTGCATGGCCCGGAGCCCCGGGTGAGCGGAGGTCGCATATTTAAGACCATTCCATTAGACCTTAAGTGAAATAGCCATTCACCCGCGGCACCGGGCCATGCAAAACGAACTCCACCACTGTAACAACAGATAATAACAATAATAGTACATTGTAACAACGGATAGATGCATAGTAGTCAATGTATTGTAATACATTCGGCCCTATGCATTTAATCAGCAAAACTTTGGACATCTTTGGAAATCTTATCCAATAGATTTTTCTATCAATTATGGGTTCGATTCCCACGGGGGGTATAAAAAGAATAATACAATAAATAAATAATGTATGCACTCACTAACTGTAAGTCGCTCTGGATAAGAGCGTCTGCTAAAATGACTATTTTTGTTTTACTAATTTCAGCCTAATCACCAATTTATAGTATAGGGATCTGTTTCATAATAGCCTACTATACTTAGGTTGGTGATGATTCATATTGAATGACATTGTGCTGCAGATTTTCAATATTGTGCCCCTACACTCCCCTCCGTATTTATTTGGACAGCGAAGCTAACATTTGTACATTTGTCCCTATACTCCAGTATTTTGTCCCTATACTGTGGTCCTCTGTAGCTCAGCTGGTAGAGCACGGCGCTTGTAACGCCAAGGTAGTGGGGTCGAACCCCGGGACCACCCATATACAAAAAAAAAATGTATGCACGCATGACTGTAAGTCGCTTTGGATAAAAGCGTCTGCTAAATGGCATATTATTATTATTTTGGATTTGAGATCAAATGTTTCATATATATCTGTTTTACCGTTTAGAAATCACTTTATGTATCTAGTCCCCCCATTTTGAATAAGTTTTATTTGGAAAAATTAACTTCTAGTGTATTAAAGTAGTCAAAAGTTTAGTATTTGGTCCCAAATTCTTAGCACGCAATGACTACATCAAGCTTGTGACTCTACAAGCTCTTGTTGGATGCATTTGCAGTTTGTTTTGGTTGTGTTTCGGATAATGTCTTGCCCAGTAGGAACTGAATGGTAAATAATGTATTGTGTAATTTTGGAGTCACTTTTATTTTAAATAAGAATAGAAGATGTTTCTGAACACTTCTACATTAATGTGGATGCTACCATGATTATGGATATTCATGAATTAATCCTGAATAATGATGAGTGAGAAATGCTAACCTCCCCTGTTATTGGTAATGGTGAGAGGTTAGCGTTTTGGTGGGGGTACTAGATACATAAAGTGCTTTCATTTCTAAACAGTAAAACAGATATGTATGAAAATACCCTCAAATAAAAGGTGACATTCTGTACTGTCGCTTCATATGAAACCTGTTATCTCAAATACAAAATGCTGGATTATAGAGCCAAATGTACATGTATTTTTGCTTCACTGTCCAAATTAATACAGATGGGAGTGTAAATGATATGGGAGTGGCTGGGAAGTGAACCACTTTCTGTTGAAAATTATGATGGTAAACATTTAAATAATTTTGTGGAGAAAGCCCCACCTGACCCAATGACCTCTGCCTGGGCTCAGGTGCCAGCAGCCAGCGGGGTAGTGTTTCATAATCCACTGATCTACTTCTACATGAGACAGGATTTAGCTGCTTACCACTGGGCAATCTAATCAGAATAATCTGTCACTTTAGTAGAATAATTAGATCTGTCTGTCTCTCCCTCTCTCTCCCCCTCGCTGTCCCTCTATCTGATTGTCTGCTTCACATTTAAACCATTCTACTGTATTTGGATAACTGTATTTACCTGACCTGAAATCTGGATTTCCAGTTCCCACATTTTTATTTTGGATAATTAGCTATATTTTGGATAACTGTGGTTGCATTTGGTTTCTGAAAATCACACACTGAAAGAATGAATTGGTCATGGAGAAGGTAAACACATTGCTCTTTATTTCCCAATAACAACATAATGAAAAACGTTGTTCTTTTTTTCTGCAAGCAACAGTCTGGCATGACCAGTTTAAGGCTTTCATTCTGGTATGTGTATTTGAGGTACAGCCCAGACAGACAAGTATGGTTTTATGGATGAATCCAGACCAGAACACTGTATGAGGTAAGCTGTGGTATTATACACAGACTCAACAGTTAGCACCAACATGGAGCCGTGGCTTCATAGTTCTGTGGCTGTGTTGATGGTTCTGTGTGGAGATATTGTATTCATCGCAGTGCTAGCAGGATAATTGAGTTAACTAGACAGCATTTAAGAACTAAAGCTTCATCATCTTTCTACAACACAATATCATATGAACCTCAATGTACAACATACACATACAAATGTGCACGAACACGCGCACGCACACACCTCCTATACAAATGCTCCCAGTTTCAACCTTGTTTCCACTTCTCAGCCACATAATGTTTCTGTCTTGTTCTTCTGGATTTCAAGTTGATACACTCAATTTTTAGTGTTAGACAGATAGAACATTTCTTTATGGAGCAATGACCACCTAGTTACACACGAAGCACATACTGTATCATTATCATGAAGATTGAAAGATATCTAAACTATTTTCTACAGGGCATCCAGAGTCCAGACAAGTTAGACATAGTACAGCAATCCATGGTACTGCAATCCTGCACATTCTGTATCCAGCCTTATGTTTATTGTCATAGTGTATTGAACATTCATCTCAATACATTTTTTCAATTTCTCTCTCTTTAGAAATTGTCCTATGGATTTTAGACCACTTATTAAGGCTTTGTGATTACTTAAACATGCATAAATAGCTATGACAAATGACACACAGCAGTAAGATCTTCCATTGTCATCTTCAGGTCAAAATGTCCTGTTCCAGTAGCTCCATTAGATGGGTATGTATTAACCACGTGACTTATCTATTGTTATGGTGTATTATCATAATAAATTAACAGAAATATTGTCATAGGTATTCATAAATGTTTAGGTATTGTCTCTGATGGTATTTGCCTTTGCTTGAGAGGACATTATTTTGGAGCACCATTGAGGATGGTTTCCCTCTGATTGACTACTATCCAGCACCTCTTTCTGTGTCCCTCTGCACTCTCACTGATCCCTAACCTCTGATCTCTGACCCCTGGCCCATAACCCTCCCTGTACCATCCCCCTAACCGGAGAAATGATACTGACACGACACCAAAATACAAACCTCACCTAGTCACCTACTTAGGCCACATCAGACATTGTGTCTTTCTATCCCAGACATTTGATGTGAAAACCTTTGCACACACTCCCCCTCTCCCTGCCAGTGTATTCTTGATGCTTTACAGCACAGAGGGGTGACAGAGCGGGACTAGAGCAGAACTGACCCTCAGAGAGAGTTAGTCAGCTGTGTGCCACTGTGGGGCTTTGCCGGCTGGCTGACAGCCAGTTGAGTAACAGCACTCTCTGCAGTTCACACCGTGGTCTCATACTCCATCACCTCTGTGGGTGAGCCCAGACAGCGGTACTGGATCCTTGGTGTGACCGGAGCAGCACCCTCGAGCACCAGGATGGTTTTGCGCAG
Organism: Coregonus lavaretus; assembly: GCF_964263955.1. NCBI lineage: Eukaryota > Metazoa > Chordata > Actinopteri > Salmoniformes > Salmonidae > Coregonus > Coregonus lavaretus. Next base: position 31,785,908 of record NC_140007.1, read on the forward strand.
CCGACGGTCGATGAAGTGGGCATCCCAGGCAGGGTACTTCTTCCTGGGCAAGTCTATACGGATGACTGGCCCCTCTGTCCTAGGGGCGAGGGGTGGGAGAGTTGGCTTGGCTCCTCTTTTAAGTGTTCGTACCAGAAACACGTCTGCATTAGCCCCTCCCATCTGCTCACGGTCTCCCCCTTTAGTCCTCTGCAGGGTCCTGGGGGGGCTGGCCACTACATCTGGAGGGAGAGAGGAAGCTGGGGAAAGGCAGGACTCCACTGTTACCTCCTCTGGTACCCCCCATCCCCACCCTGAGATAGGACCGTCAGGGTGGAGCAAGCAGTAGTAGACAAACATAAAGAAGGTGCCCAGAGCGTAGCTACTGGCCACCATGCACACCATGATCAGGGCATTGAAGTCAGAGGTATGTGGGCCACGGTACACATACCAGAATGTGGTGAGTGCCACATTCTCAATGAATACAACCACACTGTAGATGAGCATACGGCAGCGCGTGCGCCCTTCCCTCACGCTGAACCAACAGAAAACATACACTATGCCGACCATCATGTTATAGATGACCTCCTCCCATTTGGACATGCAGAAGTCTGTTTCGCCTTGAATGATCCAGAATGTCATGATGCACCAATGGGCCACGATGAAGATACCGAAGTAGAGCTGGAACATGGAGGCGAACAGGGCGAAGGCCATCGTACGGGCTCCGATAGTAAACAGGTGCCACAGGATTTGCACACTGACGGCCTTGTAGGACATAGGCTGCTTATCGTCCCGGGAGTCCCTCAGAACCTTCTGGTAGGAGGCAATTATCCAGGATAGGGACACCAGAGAGGCAGATGCTGAGAGGCCTGGAGAGAGAGAAAGAGGGAAAGAGACAGAGAGGGAGAGAGAGAGAGAGAGAATAATCAAGATTGAGCAGGGTAAAATGTGCTGACTGTCACGAGAACGCTGCTGAGTCTTATGTGAAGCAGAAGGCTCTATTGTAGGTTAAGGAATGCTTTAGGGCAGGGATGGGCAACTTTGATGGGGGTGGGGGCCACAAAAAAATGAACTCCTCCTTAGGGGCCGCAGTGGCTCACTGGTCTGCGTACCCACATCCATACCCACACATGCAGTCAGAGCCAGCCCTAACCTTTTGGGGGCCCTAAGCAAAATGTTTAAATTTGTCCGCTAGTTGCCCATCCCTGCTTTTGAGAACCGTATGTATGCTGGAATGTGTGTCAGCTTTTTCCCCTCTCTGTGTGTAGGGATTTTTTTGTTATATTAACAATGGTGACTAACTGCGTGGATTGAAAATCTGGCAGTTGTAAAGTCATTATATGGGGGATGTCATTAGTGAGTGATTAATAAGGTAAAGGACATATCCATTTTTTTTTTACATTTGAGTCATTTAGCAGACACTCTGATCCAGGAGCAATTAGGGTTAAGTGCCTTGCTCAAGGGAACATCAACAGATTTGTCACCTAGTCGGCTCAGGGATTCAAACCAGCGACCTTTCGGTTACTGGCCCAATGCTCTTAACCGCTAGACTGCCTGCCATCAATGTGAAGGATTTCACAGTGGATTGTATGGGGTAGTTTGAGATGGTGATGTCACTAGTGAGTGATTTAGTTAGGTAAAGGACGTGTCAATGTGAAGGATAGGCTGTCACAGTGGATTGTATGGGGGAGTTTGAGATGGTGATGTCACTGGTAATTATTAAGGTTCAGGTCAGTATTTGTGTTCAGACCGTGACTCACCCTGCAGCGGGAGGACCTGGCTGGCCTGGACCATGATGCTTAGCTGCAGGACCAGCTGGGGGGCGCTCTTCAGGAAGGACTCCAGCAGACGCAGCATGCTGATGTCAGCGCTCTCAAACATCATGCGCCAGTAGAAGTGACGACGCTCGTGGTCCCCACGCCAGCGACTCTGCACCCCCAAGTACAGGGCATGGACATACCTGTGGAACATCAGAGGGGAAGAAGGAGGTGGGGTGATGGGGACAGAGAGGGAAAGGCATGAGTATGATATTAGAATGATGTCATCATTTGTGCGAGAGAAGAATCCCAGCTATCAAGAGACGCTCCATATCAATCTGTTTCATCCACATGCCAGCACCATCCCAAGACAGATGGCTCATTGCAGCCTCAGTCCAGCCTCATTCTAGCAACTGAACATCAAACTCTCCAGACAGCCTGGGAGCTGTCACTTCATCCAGACAGAATAACTGGTAATGGTGTGTCATCTCTTGGTAGAGTGCCACTGAGCATGAATCGGGTCTGGTCACTTCACCCTTTCCTCTCCAGGCTACAGAAGTGATCGCTTTGACAATATAAAATGATACTTTCTCATTTGACCTCTCTAAATGTAGTGAAATGCAGTGACTGTTTTTGTCATGTTATTACCTCCGACTGATTGTGTGAAAGAGAAGTGTTTCTCTGTGGTGGTGGAACAGGAACTAAATGTGTCTCGGTGATGGCTAGAGTGATGATGGGATCATGGGACAGAACAGAGCCCTACACTACAGTATCTCAATGAGCCCAGTGAACCAGGAGTTAGTATAACACTTTTTGTTCTGGTTTCCTCTGCCTAGGGATGTCATATACACACAGTACACACATGAATGCATGCTATAGTTGCCCACTGATGATGATGCTCATTCAAAGTGATCCAAAAGCATCCTTTTCTGGACTTTGCTGTCCAGAACAGCATCATTAGCCTCTCCTCGCCTCTATCCCAGTGCACCTGTCTGTCTGTGCATCAGTGACAGCTCATTCCTGAGTTAACATCTGAGGGTAAAACATGGTAATCCTCTTTAATGCACAGACATGTCAGTCCGAGAGAAGCCGCACAGAGCAGAGCACACACAACAACTTTAATGGCCTTACCGCTAATTCCACTTTGCCTCAGAGACTTTCAATAGACTCCTCAGAGTTGCCTAACTATGTAAACTACTTTCTGTCCCAGGGGAACACAGAGAGAGAGAGAGAGAGAGAGAGAGAGAGAGAGAGAGAGAGAGAGAGAGAGAGAGAGAGAGAGAGAGAGAGAGAGAGAGAGAGAGAGAGAGAGAGAGAGAGAGAGAGAGAGAGAGAGAGAGAGAGAGAGAGAGAGAGAGAGAGAGAGAGAGAGAGAGAGAGAGAGAGAGAGAGAGAGAGAGAGAGAGAGAGAGAGAGAGAGAGAGAGAGAGAGAGAGAGAGAGAGAGAGAGAGAGAGAGAGAGAGAGAGAGAGAGAGAGAGAGAGAGAGAGAGAGAGAGAGATGTGGGGAATAGAAAGAAACAGAGAATGAATGATTTGCCTTTGAGGTCCATATCACTGGCTGCTGTCAATATAATTAGCTTACCCCTCTTCCCACTACAGCAGCTTCCTACCAGGCAGCAGCTAGAGCCTGTCAAAACCAATCATCACAGACTATGGCTGATTCTGAAGACTACTCCGTCTGTATCTGTGACCTACAGAGCCACAATAGATCTGTGTGAAATGCAATGAGACTGAGATATATTTGTTACATTCTCCTAACATGTCTAGCCTCTTTTCCACATGAGATATGCATGGTATAGTTAGGAAATACATAGCATAGGAAAGACCCATCTCCCAGAAGACCCAGACACTTTCTCACTCAAATGATGGAAGACAAAAGGGATTTTTGTGTTCATAAGGCGATTGGTGTGGATGAGTAGACGATTTTCCCCAGAAGATTATTGACCTAGAAGCTCGTGAGGAGGGAGGAGCCTACCCTCCTTACATCAAAGTGATACTAAAATGGGCCCGATTCCGACCCGATTTAAGCATGGGTAAATGGAACTTCATTATCTTTTTATGCACTTTTCTCTCTATGGGTATTCTGACCTTGCTATTCACCTGCTATTTGTTTTGGGTGTAGATGGAATAAATGAAGGTGTGTCTACAGATACATGGTATTCTGACCTTGATTTAATTCCCTAATAATTCCACCACATTTATGTGTGAGGAAACCATGAATAAGGTCCAGAGAACCTACCAGTTCCAAGTGGAAAAAGCATCTACTTACAGTGGGGGAAAAAAGTATTTAGTCAGCCACCAATTGTGCAAGTTCTCCCACTTAAAAAGATGAGAGAGGCCTGTAATTTTCATCATAGGTACACGTCAACTATGACAGACAAAATGAGAAAGAAAAATCCAGAAAATCACATTGTAGGATTTTTTATGAATTTATTTGCAAATTATGGTGGAAAATAAGTATTTGGTCACCTACAAACAAGCAAGATTTCTGGCTCTCACAGACCTGTAACTTCTTCTTTAAGAGGCTCCTCTGTCCTCCACTCGTTACCTGTATTAATGGCACCTGTTTGAACTTATCAGTATAAAAGACACCTGTCCACAACCTCAAACAGTCACACTCCAAACTCCACTATGGCCAAGACCAAAGAGCTGTCAAAGGACACCAGGAACAAAATTGTAGACCTGCACCAGGCTGGGAAGACTGAATCTGCAATAGGTAAGCAGCTTGGTTTGAAGAAATCAACTGTGGGAGCAATTATTAGGAAATGGAAGACATACAAGACCACTGATAATCTCCCTCGATCTGGGGCTCCACGCAAGATCTCACCCCGTGGGGTCAAAATGATCACAAGAACGGTGAGCAAAAATCCCAGAACCACACGGGGGGACCTAGTGAATGACCTGCAGAGAGCTGGGACCAAAGTAACAAAGCCTACCATCAGTAACACACTACGCCGCCAGGGACTCAAATCCTGCAGTGTCAGACGTGTCCCCCTGCTTAAGCCAGTACATGTCCAGGCCCATCTGAAGTTTGCTAGAGTGCATTTGGATGATCCAGAAGAGGATTGGGAGAATGTCATATGGTCAGATGAAACCAAAATATAACTTTTTGTTAAAAACTCAACTCGTCGTGTTTGGAGGACAAAGAATGCTGAGTTGCATCCAAAGAACACCATACCTACTGTGAAGCATGGGGGTGGAAACATCATGCTTTGGGGCTGTTTTTCTGCAAAGGGACCAGGATGACTGATCCGTGTAAAGGAAAGAATGAATGGGGCCATGTATCATGAGATTTTGAGTGAAAACCTCCTTCCATCAGCAAGGGCATTGAAGATGAAACGTGGCTGGGTCTTTCAGCATGACAATGATCCCAAACACACCGCCCGGGCAACGAAGGAGTGGCTTCGTAAGAAGCATTTCAAGGTTCTGGAGTGGCCTAGCCAGTCTCCAGATCTCAACCCCATAGAAAATCTTTGGAGGGAGTTGAAAGTCCGTGTTGCCCAGCGACAGCCCCAAAACATCACTGCTCTAGAGGAGATCTGCATGGAGGAATGGGCCAAAATACCAGCAACAGTGTGTGAAAAACTTGTGAAGACTTACAGAAAACGTTTGACCTGTGTCATTGCCAACAAAGGGTATATAACAAAGTATTGAGAAACTTTTGTTATTGACCAAATACTTATTTTCCACCATAATTTGCAAATAAATTCATTAAAAATCCTACAATGTGATTTTCTGGATTTTTTCTCCTCATTTTGTCTGTCATAGTTGACGTGTACCTATGATGAAAATTACAGGCCTCTCTCATCTTTTTAAGTGGGAGAACTTGCACAATTGGTGGCTGACTAAATACTTTTTTTCCCCACTGTAATTGTTTCTGATAGAAATAACAGCATTCTCCATGAAATATAATTTATAAATGGATAAGAGCTATTGATAAAGAGTTAGGTAAATTAGTAATCGATTTGGAGAAAGGGATTGTAAATACACATAGCAATTGTTTTAGATTATTTTTCCTTATGATCCCTGGAGAGAAATGTGAAACCAGCCATATGGAAGCAAACTGAAAATCATATCAACATGACATGTATTTCCACAGTGAAATAAGCTATAAATAGCTGTGCCATTATTCAGAATTTTAATTGTGTGCCCTCTTAAAACCTCTTAGGTGTAAGGTCCCTTTAATTTTTATTTTTTGCTTAAACAGTGCCTTGCAAAAGTATTCAGCCCCCTTGGCGTTTTTCCTATTTTGTTGCATTACAACCTGTAATTTAAATGTATTTGTATTTGTATTTCATGTAATGTACATACACAAAATAGTCAAAATTGGTGAAGTGAAATGAAAAAAATAACTTATTTCAAAAATTTCTACAATATAAATAACGGAAAAGTGGTGCGTGCATATGTATTCACCCCCTTTGCTATGAAGCCCCTAAATAAGATCTGGTGCAACCAATTACCTTCAGAAGTCACATAATTAGTTAAATAAAGTCCACCTGTGTGCAATCTAAGTGTCACATGATCTGTCACATGATCTCAGTATATATACACCTGTTCTGAAAGGCCCCAGAGTCTGCAACACCACTAAGCAAGGGGCACCACCAAGCAAGCGGCACCATGAAGACCAAGGAGCTCTCCAAACAGGTCAGGGACAAAGTTGTGGAGAAGTACAGATCAGGGTTGGGTTATAAAAAAATATCCGAAACTTTGAACATCCCACGGAGCACCATTAAATCCATTATTTAAAAATGGAAAGAATATGGCACCACAACAAACCTGCCAAGAGAGGGCCGCCCACCAAAACTCACGGACCAGGCAAGGAGGGCATTAATCAGAGAGACCAAAGATAACCCTGAAGGAGCTGCAAAGCTCCACAGCGGAGATTGGAGTATCTGTCCATAGGACCACTTTAAGCCGTACACTCCACAGAGCTGGGCTTTACGGAAGAGTGGCCAGAAAAAAGCCATTGCTTAAAGAAAAAAATGATTTTGGTGTTCGCCAAAAAGCATGTGGGAGACTCCCCAAACATATGGAAGAAGGTACTCTGGTCAGATGAGACTAAAATTGAGCTTTTTGGCCATCAAGGAAAACGCTATATCTGGCGCAAACCCAACACCTCTCATCACCCCGAGAAGCATGGTGGTGGCAGCATCATGCTGTGGGACGTTTTTTCATCATCAGGGACTGGGAAACTGGTCAGAATTGAAGGAATGATGGAGGGCACTAAATACAGGGAAATTCTTGAGGGAAACCTGTTTCAGTCTTCCAGAGATTTGAGACTGGGACGGAGGTTCACCTTCCAGCAGGACAATGACCCTAAGCATACTGCTAAAGCAACACTTGAGTGGTTTAAGGGGAAACATTGAAATGTATTGGAATGGCCTAGTCAAAGCCCAGACCTCAATCCAATTGAGAATATGTGGTATGACTTAAAGATTGCTGTACACCAGCAGAACCCATCCAACTTGAAGGAGCTGGAGCAGTTCTGCCTTGAAGAATGGGCAAAAATCTCAGTGGCTAGATGTGCCAAGCTTATAGAGACATACCCCAAGAGACTTGCAGCTGTAATTGCTGCAAAAGGTGGCTCTACAAAGTATTGACTTTGGGGGGGGGGGGGAATAGTTATCATTATTGCATCTTCAAAGTGGTAGGCATGTTGTGTAAATCAAATGATACAAACCCCCCCAAAATCTATTTTAATTCCAGGTTGTAAGGCAACAAAATAGGAAAAATTCCAAGGGGGGTGAACAAGCCACTGTAAATCGATCTGTGGATACCGTAGTGGATATCGAAATGGCTTGCATTGAGTGATAGCCCTGGTTCACACGTACACAGTAGTATTTTTTCTGAGCCTGTGTGACGTAGGATGTGAAATCTGAAACCACTTGAAGCTGGGATGTCCCTCCTACCATTTCATTCGCTCTTCCAACTGTCCATCAACTCCTGGCTGAACCCTACATCACAGCCACTGACAAAGCACATGCCTGCAATCATTACATCGTAGCGCAGCAGGATAGAATGGTTTCATCATGGTACCACCTTAAGAGATCGATTTATAGCCATTAATCTGTTTATCAAAGATGGACAATATTAATATGAGATGAAAGGCGAGTTCCTAGAGCTCTGTGATATGTTCACAGGGATGGGGGCAGACGTTTTGATCAAGAGAGACCTTTAGAAAATATGCAAATTTGATCTGACACTAAACATACAAATATGTATTTTACAGTTATAAGGAAGGTGAAATCTTATAGTTAGTCATTTTAGAATTTGCTTATGCTATATTTAGAAAGCATTTAAGTCATTTCAAGCCTTATTCATACAGTTTTGTTGAATAGGAAATACATCGTATAAAATATTTCATATTTTTTTAATATTTGTACTGTGTACTTCAGCTTGTGTCCTCAAAATTGACTACAACTCAGCAATTTATAACTATTTTATAGCAGAAAGGTGCGATTTCAACCTTTCTTTGAGTATGCAGCATTACTAGTTATTGTTTATGGCCCTCTCATGATAAATAATTACTTTTGGGGATTACATAGATTACATTTTCGATTACATTTAGTTAACATTTAAATGGATAATTTGCATGGATTACATTTTGACACCCAAGCGAAGTAATACCCGCATATATTTATAACTGCCACTTTGGTGTTAGTTTTCTTTAATGTGTAGCTTACATTTTGCATCATTCCATTCCATTTACCTTTCTTTCCTCTGTCACATCCGTTTAAACAGTTCCTGAGGGTCGCTAGCATTAGTGGATCATATTAGGCCAATGTTGTGCAATAATTTGGGACATGTAGTGGCATGTATTCATGGATGCCAAGGGAAGCCAGGCTTCCCTCTGTATGTGTACAGAGACACAACTTTGGTCCCGCCCGTTTCACATTTCTCGCCCATGCTTGCATCGCCCAATGGTCCCCCGCCGATTTCGCATCCTTCATTGAAAATGAATGGGCTTCCACTGACCACGTTTACATGTGCACAGTATTCTAGATAGTAGCTCATATCCCGCTTAAGGTCTTATTCGGGATAAGCTGTTTACCTTTGATATCCCACTCAGGAGTATCCCTGTATCAATGAATAAACTGAATATTCCTCATTTAAGTTAATATGGGTTAAATGGAATAGTAACTGAAATATGGACACTAACTGTAGGCCTATAACCTCTCACATATAGCATAATATAATATTAAATCCTGCAGAATTATGCATTTCTTGCAGTCAAATGATACAACAAATGTTAATTTTGTCTTGGGAACAGGAGTGGAGAAATATTATTTCTTTCTTTCAGCATCTCTTGAGAAAATGCAAAAACAAGTGTAATGTGTTATCTTTGACACTGTTATGCAAGCAGACATTATTTCAACCACATAAATATGCACCCAAGACAAACTGAAGTCTTATCAGGGAACATGTTTCATCGTTTTCAGAGCTTTTTCATTTCCTTACAACCACTCAAACTGATGACATTTTGCACAGGACCAATCCTTCCACTGTTTTGGAGTTAGTGCGTTTTCTCCCAGGTCCCTAAACGAAACGGACAACTTTACTGGTGTTAATTACATTACTAATGTATTAATTATATTAATGTAAGACATTATCCTGGTGAGCACTACTTTATTTAGTCTTCTGGGGCAAGATGTTATGACAGAAGAGAAGCTGCATGTATCTAACTATAGTTGACAAACAAATGGCCTACCAAATGTCGGAAATTCTCATATGGCCTATCAAATGTCGGAAATTCTCATATGGCCTATCAAATGTGGGAAATGATAAGCAGAAAGTTGTCTAAATGAGGGGTGAAAGTAGCCAGTATGCTATATGGTCCAGTACGGAGTATCAGCAAAATACATTATTCTGGAATTATGGTGGATGCAACTGTGCAGGTAGCCTACTTTTTGAAGTGATTTGTTTGACAATCAGATGGAAACATCACACAACACCAATGATATGCAAAACAGAGCCTGTGCAGACCGCAAAGAAAACCAGTAAAGGGGATAAGACGTTTACAGTCGTGGTCAAAGGTTTTGAAAATGACACAAGTATTGGTCTTCACAAAGTTCGCTGCTTCAGTGTTATGATATATTTTTGTCAGATGTTACTATGGTATACTGAAGTATAATTACAAGCATTCCATAAGTGTCAAAGGCTTTTATTGACAATTACATTAAGTTTATGCAAAGAGTCAATATTTGCAGTGTTGACCCTTTTTTTTCAAGACCTCTGCAATCCGCCCTGGCATGCTGTCAGTTAACTTCTGGGCCACATCCTGACTGATGGCAGCCCATTCTTGCATAATCAATGCTTGGAGTTTGTCAGTTCTCAATGGGATTAAGGTCTGGGGAGTTTCCTGGCCATGGACCCAACATTTCGATGTTTTGTTCCCCGAGCTACTTAGTTATCACTTTTGCCTTATGGCAAGGTGCTCCATCATGCTGGAAAAGGCATTGGTCGTCACCAAACTGTTCTTGGATGGTGGAGAGAAGTTGCTCTCGGAGGATGTGTTGGTACCATTCTTTATTCATGGCTGTGTTCTTAGGCAAAATTGTGAGTGAGCCCACTCCCTTGGCTGAGAAGCAACCCCACACATGAATGGTCTCAGTATGCTTTACTGTTGGCATGACACAGGACTGATGGTAGCGCTCACCTTGTCTTCTCCGGACAAGGTGTTTTCCGGATGCCCAAACAATCGGAAAAGGGGATTCATCAGAGAAAATGACTTTACCCCAGTCCTCAGCAGTTCAATCCCTGTACCTTTTGCAGAATATCAGTCTGTCCCTGATGTTTTTCCTGGAGAGAAGGCTTCTTTGCTGCCCTTCTTGACACCAGGCCATCCTCCAAAAGTCTTCGCCTCACTGTGCGTGCAGATGCACTCGCACCTGCCTGCTGCCATTCCTGAGCAAGCTCTGCACTGGTGGTGCCCCGATACCACAGCTGAATCAACTTTAGGTCTTGGCGCTTGTTGGACTTTCTTGGGCGCCCTGACGCCTTCTTCACAACAATTGAACCTCTCTCCTTGAAGTTCTTGATGATCCGATAAATGGTTGATTTAGGTGCAATCTTACTAGCAGCAATATCCTTGCCTGTGAAGCCCTTTTTGTGCAAAGCAATGATGACGGCACGTGTTTCCTTGCAGGTAACCATGGTTAACAGAGGAAGAACAATGATTTCAAGAGCCACCCTCCTTTTAAAGCTTCCAGTCTGTTAATCTAACTCAATCAGCATGACAGAGTGATCTCCAGCCTTGTCCTCGTCAACACTCTCACCTGTGTTAACGAGAGAATCACTGACATGATGGCAGCTGGTCCTTTTGTGGCAGGGCTGAAATGCAGTGGAAATGTTTTTTTGGGATGAAGTTCATTTTCATGGCAAAGAGGGACTTTGCAATTAATTGCAATTCATCTGATCACTCTTCATGACATTCTGGAGTATATGCAAATTGCCATCATCAAAACTGAGGCAGCAGACTTTGTGAAAATTAGTATTTGTGTCATTCTCAAAACGTTTGACCACGACTGTACATGCCACAGTATCCCGTCTAAGATCAGCATATCCCAGGCATCTTATCCGGGTTTCTCATAACTGGGATACAAGCTTTTTCGGGTTATTGTAAACAGATTATTATGTTTATATGTGTCAAGTAAAAAACAAATATTTGAGTATCCCTAATATTAACGGGATATTGGTGTGCATGTAAACGTGGTCATTGTTTCATCGCCCCCAACGTGCTATGTGGATCTCTTGTGTAAATCTGAATACCAACTACTGAGAAGTGTGTAGGAAAGGTGTAAATTCCTAAGTCGGAATCGGGCCCATTGTGAATACAGTAGCCTTCTCTCTGGATGACTTTAATTTTGTAGGGAAAAGGCTTAAATTAGGAAATTCGTTTAACAATTAGGTCAAGATTGAGCTGTTATAACAAACCCAGACATAGTAGTCTAGTAGGGCTACTAGGGCTTTTAGAATGCTTTGATCACCATCTTAGCTGAATCCTGTCACACACACACACACACACACACACACACACACACAAAACCACACACACGCTCAAGCCAGTACAGTATCCGTGTATGAGAGAGCATGAGTGATCTTACCTCCAGACCTGTGCTAGCTGAAATATATGGATGAAGCATTGAAAGAGCCACATAAAGGCTCTGCAGCAGCCCCGGGCTCTTCCCATAGTGCCCGTCGTAGGCAATGTCCCGACCTCAGCATCGCGGCCAGCGCCCCGTTGATCGCTGTCCTTGGTGGTGAAATGGCTCTCCGCGCCCGATGCTGCGACCACTGCTGCAGCGGCTGTGCTACTGTCGTTGGTATCCGAATAATCATAGGCGAACCACCTAAAACTCAGCACCTGAACCACCACAGATGGAACGATCACGAAGACCAGTGTCAATGCAAACCACCAGTAGTTCCGCCTGAGGTAGTAGTCCGCTGCCAGCCACAGGTCTGAGGCCCCGTCCGAGAAGAACACCAAAAGGGCACATAGCGTCCAACTGCAGTCGTGGAGCGAGTAGCGCTTCCTAGCAGGGTGGCCCTGAGGCGAACGTTGATCTGAACCGGGCAGGCACTCGGGCAGGATGTCATTTCGCAACGAGACGGGTGCACCATCAGATTTAGCGGCCATGTTTGTTGTAGAGAAGAGAGTGGGTAAGGGAGATGAGACAATTATGGAAGGGGGGAGGGGGTCGCGTATGTGTGTGAATGCATGCATATGTGGGGGAGAAAGGAAGGAAGGGATAGAAGGCGAAGGGAGGTGAGAAAGCGAAAACGATATTTCATCATAAATCCTGACAAAAAAATTGATTGATTTAGCTCTAATGAAGAGTGAAATTTTAGCAAGCTAGATCATCATAAGATTAATGATTGTGCGGTTTTATTTAAGACTGCATTTGCACTGGCAGGGGGGCCATGATGAAACAGTTGGACGTTCCATCAGTGCTGAACCGAACAGTGCTGAGATGGCCGTTTTGAGAACACATAGCAGATGTTAAAATGTCAATTTATTATTATTATTATTATTATTATTATTTATTATGAAATGAATTATATGGAGGCTGTGCTTTTGCTGTGTGTGTATATATGTAGTAAATGTATGTGTTTTCTTTTTTATTTGAACCTTTCCCTTGGGAAAAATAAATACAAATTTGACTGGGATATGTATATGAATTGTAATATATTTCCTGCTAAAATAAAATATATTATATTAAGTCAATTTACAAGTACATTCAGTCCTTTGCTTCATACGAGTAATTTGCTATAAATACGCTGGTTCCTCCTCGGTGTAGTTTAGGCCTACATTATCCATGTGCCACAAAGATACTGTACTTTATAAATGTCTTAATATGATGATGTGACAGACACATAGGGCTATCAAAAAGCAGGCGCCTATGCATCCTGGGACAGTCTGTAATTATACTGACACTTACTGGTGGAAATGTGAAGCAGAGTTGTAAAAAAAGTTAATCAGTAGGCCTAAGATTATTGTATAAAAATTGCAGAGAGGATGTACGAGACAAAGCAAGACAGAACAATGAAGTTGATTAGCTTGGGCAGGCTCAGTGTGGGTATTTTTTATTAAGAGAGCATGTCCATCTCAGATTGTCATCCCTTCACCACGTTCTTTCCAGAGTTCCACAGCTTTTATCCAGTAGCTGCTCAATCCTCTTCCTCTAAAAATATACAGAAAGAACGGAATGAACGGGTGAGTGTTTTATTTTTAGCAATTTCCATGAATCACATACTCGTTATATTTTTACTCTGACAGTCACATCCACAGTACCTTGCCTGGTTCTTGCAGAAGAGTCATGTTATTATGAGGTCAGGCTTTAGCTCAGCATGTTAACGTTGTCTTGAGATATGTCTTTGCTAACCTGGAGTTTGTCAAAAGGATCCCGAACATTGAGTCCTGTCTCTTCTTGTGGCAGTAAAAGCTCCAGCCTTAGAGCCATCTGAGCAGTGGGCTGACAGGCGATCATCAGACTGATCTCTTGGGTCTTGAGAGGAATAATAAAACAAGCAGGTATTTTCACAGGCAATGTAATCAGTGGAACAGACACTGTAGCAAAGAAAACAAAAAATACAATGGGAGTGAGATATATGTTGGTGGCTTGTAAATTGAAAAAAAATTAAAGTCTATACAACTTTTATGGTCTTACCCTGATGTTCTGGTGACGCAGCCTCATAACGCGAACCCTGTTGCGCGCCTCTGCAGCCTTCAGTTGACCGATTATTGTGTCTCTCCTAGCTCTTTCTGACTGTTGCGCAGCATTCACAGTGGCCTGTCTGCCTTTACACTTAGTCAGCCTGGCACACAACCTCTGCCGCGCTGCATCCATCACACCCTGAGCCTCCTTAGGTGGTTCCTCATAAGCCAAGTAGCGGGCCTTTTGCTGTGGGCACATCTCACGAAGCTCCGCTGCTGTCGCATTTCTCCAATTCCTGCAGACGAACTTCTTGGGCTTGGCTGCTGCGTCGGTCATTTTCTAGGATAATCTTTTGGCTTTTAAATAATTTTAAGTTAATTAAAAGGAACGTATAATAATCCTGAATAATGAGCCTGAATTAGACGGAGGATGAACTGTGACAATCGGGGACAGCAGTTAGCGAATCACTAACGTTGCAAACATCGCTGTATTTCAGAAACGCGGGAAGCTGATAAATGTTAGGCTGAGGGCCGATTCCATGGAAATAGAACGAACTGTCTCATTCTAATTCTATGCCAACAATCGTTGAATGTTCCCGTGAAATAGTAGACCTAGAGATTCGTTCTGTTTACTCTCGTCACCACAGAGACGTTACCGTGACATATTGCATTTGGGAAGCATTCTGTTTTTCAACATTGTGTTGGGTTTAATTACATTGATATATCTAGTGAACAATGAATAAGCAATAATGCGCGTGACGGATAGAAGTAGTCACTACAGGTGTGATCAAGCCTTACATCAATGAATGGAAAGTGCTATGCCCTGACCTGTTATTAAGAAGAAAATCCTCTGTGACTGTCTAATTTACATAAGTTAACTTACCAGTGTGGACCCAGAACAAACACATTCTACACATTTACAAACTACTTGTTTAAAGTGTAATTACAACCATGGTGTTTTTTTGTTACTGAAGCTTAGACAGTGCATTTGGAAAGTATTCAGACCCCTTCCCTTTTTCCACATTTTGTTATGTTAAAGCCTTATTCTAAAATGGATGAAATAATAATAATATGCCATTTAAATAAAAATAAATCCTCATCAATCTACGCACAATACCCCATAATGACAAAGTGAAACAGGTTTTTAGAAATTTTTGCAAATGTAAAAAAAGAACTATACAGAAATACCTAATTTACATAAGTATTCAGACCCTTTGCTATGAGACTTGAAATTGATCTCAGGTGCATCCTGTTTCCATTGTTCATCCTTGAGATGTTTCTACAACTTGATTGGAGTCCACCTGTGGAAAATTAAAATGATTGGACATGATTTGGAAAGGCACACACCTGTCTATATAAGGTCCCACAGTTGACAGTGCATGTCAGAGCAAAAACCTAGCCATGAGGTCGAAGGAATTGTCCATAGAGCTCCGAGACAGGATTGTGTCGAGGCACAGATCTGGGGAAGGGTACCAAAAAATGTCTGCAGCATTGAAGGTCCCCAAGAACACAGTGGCCTCCATCATTCTTAAATGGAAGAAGTGTGGAACCACCAAGACTCTTCCTAGAGCTGGCCGCCCAGCCAAACTGAGCAATCGGGGGAGAAGGGCCTTGGTCAGGGAGGTGACCAAGAACCTGATGGTCACTGACAGAGCTCCAGAGTTCCTCTGTGGAGATGGGAGAACCTTCCATAAGGACAACCATCTCTGCAGCACTCCACCAATCAGGCCTTTATGGTAGAGTGGCCAGACAAAAGCCACTCCTCAGTAAAAGGCACATGACAGCCCGCTTGGAGTTTGCCAAAAGGCACCTAAAGGACTCTCAGACCATGAGACACAAGATTCTCTGGTCTGATGAAACCAAGATTGAACTCTTTGGCCTGAATGCCAAGCGTCACGTCTGGAGGAAACCTGGCACCACCCTACAGTGAAGCATGGTGGTGGCAGCATCATGCTGCGGGGATGTTTTTCAGGTGCAGGGACTGGGAGATTAGTCAGGATCGAGGGAAAGATGAACGGAGAAAAGTACAGAGAGATCCTTGATGAAAACCTTCTCCAGAGCGCTCAGGACCTCAGACTGGGGCAAAGGTTCACCTTCCAACAGGACAACGAAGCTAAGCACACAGCCAAGACAACGCAGGAGTGGCTTCGGACAAGTCTCTGAATGTCCTTAAGTGGTCCTGCCAGAGCCCGGACTTGACCCCGTTTGAACATCTCTGGAGAGACCTGAAAATAGCTGTGCAGCAACGCTCCCCAGCCAACCTGACAGAGCTTGAGAGGATGTGCAGAGAAGAATGAGAGAAACTCCCCAAATACAGGTGTGCCAAGCTTGTAGCGTCATACCCGAGAAGACTTGAGGCTGTAATCGCTGCCAAAGGTGCTTCAACAAAATACTGAGTAAAGGGTCTGAATACTTATGTAAATGTAATATTTCCATTTTTTGCTTTGTCATTATGGGATATTGTGTGTAGATTGATGAGGAACAAAAACTATTTAATTCATTTTAGAATAAGGCTGTAACATATCAAAATGTGGAAAAAGTCAAGGGGTCTGAATACTTTCAGAATACACTGTATATCAAATAACCTGACAATGATCCACATCATATGGGTAGACAAATAATGTAAGTGTTTTATACAGCAAAACACAACTATCCTTTTTTAAAGATGCAAACCAGTAATATGAATCACTGTTGATCCATCCTGTTCTGATCTAATGAGATGGATGTAGGATTTCCTACAGCCTAGAATCGAGGCCTTTCCCAGTCATGAAGGACGAAGCTAGGCCCCTCTTGGTTCTCATCGGCGAAGACTAAACTCAAGTTAGGGGTTATATGTCAGACTCTCCTATACCACTTTGCCCAACATGTTATACCCTAGAGGTTGTAAATAAACCCTTTTTAAGGTGATATAACTTATATCATTATTATAGGGCTGTGAAACCCATTAGCCGAATGGCTTCAGACTGAGCATTTCTCACCATTTATTTACGGAGAGCAATTTTCATTTTATAACAGGTAGTGTCTATTTATTGACAGTAGTGTGTTGATTAATTATTGCTTTCTTCAGTGGAAATACAGAATATGTATAAAAATGCCAAATATAGCAAAAGCTAAATCAAGCAGAGGTTTATGACTATTTAACCATGTTATTCATTACTGAAACATGCAAACTACAAACATTTAACCAGTTAAAGATAATGAATACATGACAACTAGATACAAATATTTTATTACAAATAATTCATACAAAAGTCAAGAGTTGCCTATAACATGAGTACAAACAGTGAGTGTTTGTATATGTGTTTGTGTGCATGTGTGTATTATGGTGTGTATTATAATTTCCCATCATAAAAATGTATCCCCATTCCCCAATCAAATACCTTCAATGATACCACAATATATATATATATATATATATATTTTTAAACATTTTTTTCTCCAATCTGGCAACCCTTATAAAATTCGACATAGCCTTGTATGAAATACATTATGAAAGAAATGGTGTTATGTACACGAAAAAGTGGAGCCTTTTTTTATTGTAATTTTGTAAAAAATAAAATTGTCATTTTAGCAGACGCTCTTATCCAGAGCGACGTACAGTTAGTGCATACCATTTAAAAAATAAATAAAAATTCTCCATACTGGCCCCCCGTGGGAATCAAACCCACAACCCTGGCGCTGCAAACGCCATGCTCTACCAACTGAGCTACATCCCTGCCGGCCATTCCCTCCCCTACCCTGGACGACGCTGGGCCAATTGTGCGCCGCCCCATGGGTCTCCCGGTCGCGGCCGGCTACGAACCAGGATCTAGTGGCACAGCTAGCACTGCAATGCAGTGCCTTAGACCACTGCACCATTTATTATTTCTTCGTAATAAATGCATTATGAAGAAAATTGTGGAATGTAGGCTCCACAAAATATGAAATGCGCTATGAAGAAAATTGTGTAGGTCTACTGTTGCCTACATAAAAAAAGGGCCTTTCTGACTACAAGTGCACCAGTCTCCCAACGTATTAAGCGAAAACAAGCATAGAAAACAGTATTGACATTAATAAATAAATAATGTAAGGCTACTATTATATTACAATTATTTCGGTGACAACCTGGTTGATTAACAATATTGGGTTGTTAACACGTTTTTTTATATATACAGTGAGGGAAAAAAGTATTCGATCCCCTGCTGATTTTGTACGTTTGCCCACTGACAAAGACATGATCAGTCTATAATTTTAATGGTAGGTTTATTTGAACAGTGAGAGACAGAATAACAACAAAAAAATACAGAAAAACGCATGTCAAAAATGTTATAAATTGATTTGCATTTTAATGAGGGAAATAAGTATTTGACCCCTCTGCAAAACATGACTTAGTACTTGGTGGCAAAACCCTTGTTGGCAATCACAGAGGTCAGACGTTTCTTGTAGTTGGCCACCAGGTTTGCACACATCTCAGGAGGGATTTTGTCCCACTCCTCTTTGCAGATCTTCTCCAAGTCATTAAGGTTTCGAGGCTGACGTTTGGCAACTCAAACCTTCAGCTCCCTCCACAGATTTTCTATGGGATTAAGGTCTGGAGATGGCTAGGCCACTCCAGGACCTTAATGTGCTTCTTCTTGAGCCACTCCTTTGTTGCCTTGGCCGTGTGTTTTGGGTCATTGTCATGCTGTAATACCCATCCACGACCCATTTTCAATGCCCTGGCTGAGGGAAGGAGGTTCTCACCCAAGATTTGACGGTACATGGCCCCGTCCATCATCCCTTTGATGCGGTGAAGTTGTCCTGTCCCCTTAGCAGAAAAACACCCCAAAAGCATAATGTTTCCACCTCCATGTTTGACGGTGGGGGTGGTGTTCTTGGGGTCATAGACAGCATTCCTCCTTCTACCAAACACGGCGAGTTGAGTTGATGCCAAAGAGCTTGATTTTGGTCTCATCTGGCCACAACACTTTCACCCAGTTCTCCTCTGAATCATTCAGAGGTTCATTGGCAAACTACAGACGGGCATATATATGAGCTTTCTTGAGCAGGGGGACCTTGCGTGCGCTGCAGGATTTCAGTCCTTCACGGCGTAGTGTGTTACCAATTGTTTTCTTGGTGACTATGGTCACAGCTGCCTTGAGATAATTGACAAGATCCTCCTGTGTAGTTCTGGGCTGATTCCTCACCGTTCTCATGATCATTGCAACTCCACGAGGTGAGATCTTGCATGGAGCCCCAGGCCGAGGGAGATTGACAGTTATTTTGTGTTTCTTCCATTTGCGAATAATCCCACAAACTGTTGTCACCTTCTCACCAAGCTGCTTGGCGATGGTCTTGTAGCCCATTCCAGCCTTGTGTAGGTCTACAATCTTGTCCCTGACATCCTTGGAGAGCTCTTTTGTCTTGGGCATGGTGGAGAGTTTGGAATCTGATTGATTGATTGCTTCTGTGGACAGGTGTCTTTTATACAGGTAACAAACTGAGATTAGGAGCACTCCCTTTAAGAGTGTGCTCCTAATCTCAGCTCGTTACCTGTTTAAAAGACACCTGGGAGCCAGAAATCTTTCTGATTGAGATGGGGTCAAATACTTATTTCCCTCATTAAAATGCAAATCAATTTATAACATTTTTGATATGCGTTTTTCTGGATTTGTTTGTTGTTATTCTGTCTCTCACTGTTCAAATAAACCTACCATTAAAATGATAGACTGATCATTTCTTTTTCAGTGGGCAAATGTACAAAATCAGCAGGGGATCAAATACTTTTTCCCCTCACTGTATATATAAATAAATATGGGACATAAAAAAAGGCAGTGTAGAACATGATGCATTGCTCTAATAACTTTCAAAAGATTGTTTCGAAGTTTGCCCCCGAAAAATGTATTTTCCTATGAATGAAGCCGCACCAAAATGTGTGTCTTTTCACACGAATTTAGCCACAAAAAAACGCACGAAATCTGCTGAAATACTTTTTGTACATATTTGCACGAATTGAGTGTGAGATTGTGTTGCAACATATAAATGTGTCATGAAAGGAGTGTGGATCTTTGGCCTGGCAAAGCAGTTTTATGCGATGAATGTACAGGGGCTGATAATTATGTGTTATTTACTCCACTGGGGCCTCATTTCTTAACCTTGCATTCCCATAAATTATGCCGAAAAACATGCGTGCGTCAGTTGACGCAAAAGTTGGCATTTATAAAAACGGAACCTAACTTGAACGTGCTTATCTTCCCGCAATCTTTAGGCCATGTGTACTCACAGTTTCTAGTTCTTGAAGTAGGCCTATTGCATTTCAAGAAGGCAAAAGTAGCCTAGTAGTAGTAGCCTTGGGCAAATGGGGAATATATAATAACTCTAATTCATAACAAAAAAACAGGTAGCTAAATATAATAACAATATGCAATCACTTCCTGTTGGTGAGAAGAGCAAAAATCTACGCCTATTTATTTTATCTTTGGATTCTAAAATAATTAGAAATGTGTACTCACAGTTCTAGCAGTGTCTGAATCCTGGCTCAGGAAGGCCACCAAAAATTCTGAAATTTCCATCCCCAACTATAACATTTTCCGTCTAGATAGAACTGCCAAAGGGGGTGGAGTTGCAATCTACTGTAGAGATAGCCTGCAGAGCTCTATCATACTATCCAGGTCTGTGCCCAAACAGTTTGAGCTTCTACTTCTAAAAATCCACCTTTCCAGAAATAAGTCTCTCACTGTTGCCGCTTGCTACAGACCCCCCTCAGCCCCAGCTGTGCCCTGGACACCATATGTGAATTGATTGCCCCCCATTTATCCTCAGAGTTCGTACTGCTTGGTGACCTAAATTGGGATATGCTTAATACCCCGGCCATCCTACAATCCAAACTAGATGCCCTCAACCTCACGCAAATTATCAACGAACCTACCAGGTACAACCCTAAATCCGTAAACATGGGTACCCTCATAGATATCATCCTGACTAACATACCCTCTAAATACACCTCAGCTGTCTTCAACCAGGATCTCAGCGATCACTGCCTTATTGCCTGCGTCCGTAACGGGTCCACGGTCAAACGACCACCCCTCATCACTGTCAAACGCTCCCTAAAACACTTTAGCGAGCAGGCCTTCCTAATTGACCTGGCCCAGGTATCCTGGATGGATATAGATCTCATTCCGTCAGTAGAGGATGCCTGGTTGTTCCTTAAAATTTCCTCTCAATCTTAAATAAACATGCCCCATTCAAAAAATACAGAACTAAGAACCGCTATAGCCCCTGGTTCTCCTCAGACTTGACTGCCCTTGACCAGCACAAAAACATCCTGTGGCGTACTGCATTAGCATCAAATAGCCCCCGCGATATGCAACTTTTCAGGGAAGTTAGGAACCAATATACACAAGCAGTCAGGAAAGCAAAGGCTAACTTTTTCAAACAGAAATGTGCATCCTGTAGCACTAACTCCAAAAAGTTTTGGGACACTGTAAAGTCCATGGAGAATAAGAGCACTTCCTCCCAGTTGCCCACTGCACTGAGGCTAGGAAACACTATCACCACCGATAAATCTACAATAATCGAGAATTTCAACAAGCATTTTGCTACAGCTGGCCATGCTTTCCATCTGGCTACCACTACCCCGGCCACCAACTCTGCACCCTCCGCTGCAACTTGCCCATGCCCCCCCCGCTTCTCCTTCACACAAATTCAGACAGCTGATGTTTTGAAAGCGCTGCAAAATCTGGACCCCTACAAATCAGCTGGGCTAGACAATCTGGACCCTTTCTTTCTAAAACTAGCCGCCGAAATTGTCGCAACCCCTATTACTAGTCTGTTCAACCTCTCTTTCATAACGTCTGAGATCCCCAGAGATTGGAAAGCTGCCGCGGTCATCCCCCTCTTCAAAGGGGGTGACACTCTAGATCCAAACTGCTACAGACCTATATCCATCCTGCCCTGCCTTTCGAAAGTATTTGAAAGCCAAGTTAACAAACAGATCACCGACCATTTCGAATACCACCGTACCTTCTCCGCTATGCAATCCGGTTTCCGAGCTGGTCATGGGTGCACTTCAGCCACGCTCAAGGTCCTAAACGATATTATAACCGCGATTGATAATAGACAGTACTGTGCAGCCGTCTTCATCGACCTGGCCAAGGCTTTCGACTCTGTCAACCACCGCATTCTTATTGGCAGACTAAATAGCCTTGGTTTCTCAAATGACTGCCTCGCCTGGTTCACCAACTACTTCTCAGATAGAGTTCAGTGTGTCAAATCGGAGGGCCTGTTGTCTGGACCTATGGCAGTCTCTATGGGGGTGCCACAGGGTTCAATTCTTGGGCCGACACTTTTCTCCGTGTATATCAATGATGTCGCTCTTGCTGCTGGTGAC
Source organism: Coregonus lavaretus (assembly GCF_964263955.1). Taxonomy (NCBI): domain Eukaryota; kingdom Metazoa; phylum Chordata; class Actinopteri; order Salmoniformes; family Salmonidae; genus Coregonus; species Coregonus lavaretus. The sequence goes on from NC_140007.1 coordinate 31,808,147, forward strand.
TCTCAGATCCACCTCTACGCAGACGACACCATTTTGTATACATCTGGCCCTTCATTGGACACTGTGTTAACAAACCTCCAAACGAGCTTCAATGCCATACAACACTCCTTCAGTAGCCTCCAACTGCTCTTAAACACTAGTAAAACTAAATGCATGCTTTTCAATCGAACGCTGCTGGCACCCGCCCACCCGACTAGAATCACCACTCTCGACGGGTCTGACCTAGAGTATGTGGACAACTACAAATACCTAGGTGTCTGGTTAGACTGTAAACTCTCCTTCCAGACTCACATAAAGAATCTCCAATCCAAAGTTAAATCTAGAATCGGCTTCCTATTTCGCAACAAAGCCTCCTTCACTCATGCTGCCAAACATGCCCTCGTAAAACTGACTATCCTACCGATCCTTGACTTCGGCGATGTCATTTACAAAATAGCCTCCAACACTCTACTCAGCAAATTGGATGTAGTCTATCACAGTGCCATCCGTTTTGTCTCCAAAGCCCCATACACTACCCACCACTGTGACCTGTACGCTCTTGTTGGCTGGTCCTCACTACATGTTCGTCGTCAAACCCACTGGCTCCAGGCCATCTATAAATCACTGCTAGGCAAATCCCCGCCTTATCTTAGCTCATTGGTCACCATAGCAGCACCCACCCGTAGTCTGCGCTCCAGCAGGTATATCTCACTGGTCATTCCCAAAGCCAACACCTCCTTTGGCCGCCATTCCTTCCAGTTCTCTGCTGCCAATGACTGGAACGAATTGCAAAAATCTCTGAAGCTGGAGACTCTTATCTCCCTCACTAACTTTAAGCATCAGTTGTCAGAGGACCTTACCGATCACTGCACCTGTACACAGCCCATCTGAAATTAGCCCACCCAACTACCTCATCCTTATATTGTTATTTATTTTGCTCTTTTGCACCCCAGTATCTCTATTTGCACATAATCTCTTGCACATCTAGCATTCCAGTGTTAATACTATTGTAATTATTTTGCACTATAGCCTATTTATTGCCTTACCTCCATAACTTGCTACATTTGCACATACTGTATATATATTTTCTGTTGTATTTTTGACTTTGTTTTTTTACCCCATATGTAACTCTGTGTTGTTTTTATCACACTGCTTTGCTTTATCTTGGCCAGGTCGCAGTTGTAAATGAGAACCTGTTCTCAACTGGCTTACCTGGTTAAATAAAGGTGAAAATAAAAGGCATCTATTTCCTATTATTTATTTCATTTCCATGATCATTGCAGAAATTCCTCCCCTTTTCTGACTGTGATGGTTTCATACTCGCAAAATAGCTTATATGCCTAAAAAACTAGTTAGGATAGGCGACCATTCCTTCCATCTCTCATTTAATTGGACCCACTTCACAGTAGTAAATAGATAAGCTATTTCAAGTATTTTGCTCAATGCGATCGGAAGTGCAGTTCAACGGTAGAACAGACGGTTCACCTTTTTCATTGACTTTGTAGGCTGTCTGAATACTGTAATGTCACATTTCTCGAGTAGACAGTATTTAATTTAAACATAATACATAATAAATATACATAACCATTGCAAAATAAATTCCTCACCTTTTCTGGCTATGATGAGTTCATATTCACGAAGTAGCCATACAACAAATTACAATGCGCATCTCAGTTAATTGGGCCTATTAGATAAGCTATTATAATTTGTTTTTGCTCTATGCATCCGAAAGGGAGAGCGGTTTATAACACAGGCCTATAGTAGAAATTGACAGGTGAACAGACAGTTGATATTTTGCAATGAAATGTGTAGGCTACCACTGCAAATAGTAGTTTAAAAAAATTCAATTCGCGGGCTGTGCAGCATATTTAGGTTTGGGAAAAAGTAAATGCAAAACATTATGGAATGCAAATCTGTTTACAGGTCCAAAACAATTTGAATTTTTTTAGTGTGTTTCAGAGACAGTCAGATACAGCAAATGTTACTGCAAAAGCAAACATTCTGCCACCTCCAAAGACATTTGATCAAGTTTGCCATGACTATTTCCTTTAGACTTCTCAGCCTAATTACAATACTTCCAAAGTATACAACAAAGGGCATTATATACCACAGTATGAGTCATAATACCTGTAAAACCTAGCGGTCAAACAGGTAAATGGTTCCAATCGTTTTTCCATCATTCATTTTCCCATAGGGGATTTTAGAAACACTTAAAATAAGGGCTGTTTCTCATGTAGGCTACCCTGGCGTGACGTTTTGATAACCAAGGTGCCTAGGACAAGGTGCCTTTTTATCAATACATTCACCTGTATTTACCCCCACCCAAAATGAAATGCTAATTAGCTGCTAATGTGGCTATCATAAAGAACTACAAATGCCATGATGATCTGGAGGAGACTGCCAAATCGTGGCAAAGATAAGAATCTCTGGATTAACTATCCAATGTTAGCTAAATGTAGTAATTAATAAATTGGCTATATTTCTTTCAATTGACAATTCTGGAACTGTCTTGTGCACGTTTTAAATTGACACAATACCTGTTAGCAAAGGTGTCAGCTAGATGACGTGCAGGAGCTTGCAGGGATCTGTAGTTTTGCATGATGTCCACGTTGAAGCTAATAAACATTTTCTAATCAGAGTAAATAGAGCCAAATATATTGATAAAAGTCACCTTGTCCGAGATATTTACATGGTTATCAAAACGTCACGCCAAGGTAAGATATCACGTAACACAGCCCTTATTTTAAGTGTTTCTAAAATCCCCTATGGGAAAAATGTATGGTGGAAAAACGATTGGAACCATTTCCGTTTGAATACTAGGTTTTATGGGTATTATGACACCTCCACTGTTGGTCTCCATAAAAGGTGAATGATGGGTGTTTTTCAGGTGGTTATAATGCTAATTCATGCACAGTTTAATAACAGGTCTGATTTATAACGGGAAACATGCGTATGTACAGCTTGCGCCAAGTTTATGAATCTCAATATTTTTTGTGCGTGCGCAGTCTTTTCAGAAATGACCCATGCAGATATTTATAATGGTTATAAATCAGGTCCATGGGTCTCGTCTGCTCTCTGAAGAAATTACAAGTCCTCATTGTCCAAGACCGAGTAAAAATGGTCTCGAGACTGGAGTCTACAACACTGAAAAACACAATTCCATTTCACACCTGTACAGTTTAAACCAGTGTTTCGCAAACTCAGTCCTGGGGACCCAAAAGGGTGCACGTTTTGGTTTTTGCCCTAGCACTACACAGCTGGCTGATTCAAATAATCAAAGCTTAATGAGTTATTTGAATCAACTGTGTAGTGCTAGGGCAAAAAACAAAATGTGCACCCCTTGGGGTCCCCAGGACTGAGTTTAGGAAACACTGGTTTAAACTGTACAGGTGTGAATTGGAATTGTGTTGTGTGAAACAGGCCTCAGTGTGGGTATTTTTTATTGAGAGAGCATGTTCATCTCTGATTTACCTTTTGATTTATTCACAACTATTAATTACTATCATGTATATATAAAAAAAGGCATTGACAAAAGATAATGAAAATGTACTAAAATTTAATCATTCATAAAAGCTGGAAAATCATTTGACAGGGTAACTAACACAAGAAGCAATATTAGAGTTGGTTTTTAGTACAATATATTTTCAGCCTCAAGACACACAAATCACGTCTCTTCATTTCCCCCATTCTATAAAATATACATTTTCCACAGCTTCAGTATGCAAAACAGTAATTAGAATATATTATGGGAAATATGAAAGCCTTACAGCTTCCCATATAAAACAAAGTCACTTAGGAAATATGTTATTTGATGAATACAAGTCCTTAAAAGTAGTAGGAGAAAACATATGGACATTGATGCATTACTGTAGACACAATTAGTGCAGAAGGGTATGGTAATGAAAAGGGCCCACATTTCCCATGATGTACTTTGCAAACATTTGGTCATTTGAAATGTGCCAAAGATCTGACAATATTTGCAATCAAAACAACTTAATTCCCCAAATCCGCATGGTGGTCTCTTGTTTTAAATTGTAATTTCCAAAACAGGGGAAAGGCAAAACTCTTCATCACAAGGCTGTCCCATGAAAAAAAAAAAAAGAGAAAAAGGTCTGGATTTTATAACCATTAAAAAGCAGAGAAGAGTATCCAAGAAGAATAATCCTCCATTATTAGAGTGGTGAAGTAGAGAATTACTTGTCTGCCTTTGTCAAACTTCTCCAAACGTTGTTGAAAGATCTTGGAATGCTGGCACGTTCCAACTGGGCAACAGTCTTGTATTGCAGCTTCCTGCAGATAAGAGACACAAGGACATGGTAGTCCAGAGGTACTTTTATTTACACCCGTACAAATTTATTTGGACAGTGAAGCTAAAACTTTGAATTTTGGCTCTATACTCCAGCATTTTGGATTTGAGAAAATGTTTTATATATGGCGACTGTCACCTTTTATTTGCAGGTTAGCGTTTTTCGTCATGATATTCACTTATAGTGTATTAAATGTAGTCTAAAGTTTAGTATTTGGTCCCATATTCCTAACACGTAATAACTAAATCAAGCTTGTGACTTTACAAACTTGTTGGATGCATTTGCAGTTTGTTTTGGTTGCGTTTCAGATTATGTTGTGCCCAATAGAAATTAATGGTAAATAATGTATTGTCATCTTGAGTCACTTATTGTAAATAAGAATAATGTTTCTGAACACTTATACATTAATGTGGATGCATTGCTACCATGATTACGGATAATCATTAATGAATTGTGAATAATGAGAGAAAATTATAGGCATAAATATCATAACCCCCAAAAACATGAGTCAGAAACTTGATGTAGTCATTGCGTGCTAGGAATATGGGACCATATATACGTTTTACTAAATGTAATACACTAAGTGAATTTGTACAACTACTTATGACACTTTCAAATGGCGGCACTAGAAACATACATTCTTAACTGCAAAACAGATATGAAAATACCCTCAAATAAAAAGGTGACATTCTGTACTGTCGCCTAATAAAACATTTGACCTCAAATCCAAAATTCTGGTGTATAGAGACAAATTAAAGGTTTCAGCTTCACTGTCCAAATGAATACGTAGGGGAGTGTACATTCCATGTGAGAGCAATTGCACATGTAATGCGTGACAGTAAAGAATGTGAGACAGGTTATTATGATAGAAAGCAAAATATCAATGCAAGTACATACTCATGGGATTATGATAAAATTAGACTCCGTAAAAACCATTAAACATAGGTTCCATATCACCCCTTGGATCTCACCTGACTCAGAGCTGCTGCAAGTGAGAACTTTAGAGCAGTGTGCAATTTGACTTCTTCTTTGCTTTCTTCTTTTCTATCGGCGTTTTCCTATTGATCTGTCTGACCAGGTCATAGAAAATCTAAAGAGGCGCAAAGGAGCCGGTAGTTAGAGATACATTAACTAACTCTGTCATAGCCTCCAGATAATCACACTTGTTTCCTTGACAACATTTTATTTATTGTTGCAATTCCTTTCAACTCCGAGATATAAAACACATTAATTCAGTTCAGGTGACTGGAAGTGAAAGCAGTGGGGCTTACCTCATTAACGTTGATCTTTGATTTAGCTGAGGACTCTAGAAAGGCACAGTTGTTCCACTGTCTGGCCAGGTTCTGACCCTGCTCTTTGCCCACCACACGCTCATCCTCCAGGTCACACTTGTTGCCTACCAGGATCATGGGGACCTGATACAGAATAGGGAGAAATAGAGGGAAGGCTTTGAGATAGTTCTTTACTCAGTTTCTTTTCAAAACAAAAATATAGGACATTACAGTCTCCATAATGTGACAATCAATCAATCATGCACAAACTCTGCATGGGGCAGAAATAAGAGCATGGCTGAAACTGGCAAACATCAACCATGACATTTCGATCTCAAAGCCACCATCTTCTCTGCCATGCTCCCCCAATGTCTGTTGGAAAGCAGACAACCAGGTTTTCCTCTAGGATTTTGCCTGTGCTTAGCTCGATTCCGTTTCTTTATATCCTAAAAAACTCCCTAGTCCTTGCTGATGACAAGCATACCCATAACATGATGCAGCCACCGCCATGCTTGAAAATATGAAGAGTGGTACTCAGTGATGTGTTGAATTTGCCCAAAACATAACGCTTTCGTTGCCACATTTTTTGCAGTTTTACTTTAGTGCCTTATTTCAACAGGATGCATGTTTTGGAATATTTTTTATTCTGTACAGGCTTCCTTTTCACTATGTAATTTAGGTTAGTATTGTGGGGTAACTACAATGTTGATCCATCCTCAGTTCTCTCCTCACTCAGCCATTAAAATCTAACTGTTTTAAAGTCACCATTGACCTCGGTGAAATCCCTGAGCGGTTTCCTTCCTCTCCGGCAACTGAGTTAGGAAGGACGCCTGTATCTTTGTAGAGACTGGGTGTATTGATACACCATCCAAAGTGTAATTAATAACTTCACCATGCTCAAAGGGATTTCCATGTCTGCTTTCTTTATTTGTACCCATCTACCAATAGGTGCCCTTCTTTGCGAGGCATTGGAAAACCTCCCATGTCTTTGTGGTTGAATCCGTGTATGAAATTCACTGCACGACTAAGGGACCTTACAGATAATTGTATTGTGTGGGGTACAGAAATGGGGTAGTCATTCAAAAATCATGTTAAACACTTATTGCACACAGTGAGTCCATGCAACTTATTGTGTGACTTGTTAAGCTACATTTTACTCCTGAACTTATTTAGGCTTTTCATAAAAAGGGATTGAATACTTATTGACTCAAGACATTTCAGCTTTTTAATTTTTAATTAAATTTGTAAACATTTCTAAAAACATAATTCCACTTTGACAATAAGGGGTATTGTGTGTAGGCCAGTGACACAATCTCAATTGAATCCATTTTAAATTCAGGCTGTAACAACAAAATGTGGGGAAAAAGTCAAGGGGTGTGAATACTTTCTGAAGGCACTGTAGAACATAACTGCATACAAATCATAAACGTATCATAGTGATCGTAACAGCTGTAATAAATGCATTGAAAACAAGGCCTAAGTGATGGAAGCCCTGATTAGCTACAATACTCACATCCTCAGTGTCAACAACAGTGACTGAGCCCTGAATAGCTACAATACTCACATCCTCAGTGTCAGTGAAAGCCCTAATAAGGTACAATACTCACATCAGTGTCAACAACAGTGACTGAGCCCTGAATAGCTACAATACTCACATCCTCAGTGTCAGTGAAAGCCCTAATAAGGTACAATACTCACATCAGTGTCAACAACAGTGACTGAGCCCTGAATAGCTACAATACTCACATCCTCAGTGTCCTTTACTCTCAGGATCTGTTCCCTCAGGTCCTGTAGATCGTTAAACGTGGACTGTGCCGTGATGGAGTATACAAGAGCGAAGCCTTGACCGTTCTTCATGTACAGGTCCCTCATTGCTGTGAACTGCTCCTGTAAAACAGCAGACGAAAGACTCCATGACATACTGGTCATATTTACTGCCATCATACAATCTGTTACCATGGCTAACGTTTACTGCCATCATACAATCTGTTACCATGGCTAACGTGGACATGTTCTACTTACTGTTCCAGCTGTGTCAAGGATTTCAAGCATGCATTGCTGCCCGTCCACTTCAACTTGCTGTGGGAGAGAGGGAGTAACGTTTAGTAAAATGTTGACACCTGAGTGGTGGCAATGGAGCTCTTAGTAACTTTAGGGCAGCATACCTTTCTGTAGGAGTCTTCTATTGTGGGGTCATATTTTTCCACAAAAATACCTTGTACAAATTGGACTGTCTGGAAGAGAATAAGCAAGGAGAGAAGAGCATAAATATATAGTGACATAAATTCTCAAAATCACTTATGCCCAGGAGGCCTCAATAGAAACCTAGGCAAGGCACTACTCACCAGTGCCGATTTGCCGACACCTCCGGAGCCTAACACCACTAGTTTGTATTCACGCATGGTGGGGTTACTTCACTAGACAGCACAAACGTCTGCAAGAGGAGAGACAAGAGAGAGCATTGGTTAGGCCTACTTACGTCACTATTTATATAATTGAACACATTGCCAGCCACAGATGAGAACCCAATAATGTTTTTCAGCTTTCATCAGATCTAGACGTAACATTGTGTAGTGGTTCATTCCTCTTGGCTTTCCCATTATCTAACTACTCATACATAGCTCAGCCTAAACATAACTGTCTGCTAGTGGTATCCACTTTGACAACATATATTTCAGGAACTGAAACTCCTCTCCCTCTACCAAAATAATAATCTCTCCATCCCACCCACTACCCAGGGACATCAGCTGACATGACGAGGCCATGTTCCCTTTTCAAAAGAAGGAAACAAATAGAGAAGAGCCAAGATAACCCAGAGATTTGTTCCTACATCTTTAACACTTGAGTGAGTGACAGTGAGCTGACGGTAATTGTCAAACAGCTCAGTCTCTATGGAGTTGGTGGGTAATAGCCACAGTGCCACAAATAGCTTCATCTCATTAGCATGCTTAGGAGCAGGCCGTGTGGGGTGAGGAGTCGCCACCTCCATCAGCTTGGCACAGAGATAAGTAGGGCTTGTAAAATTAGCACAACATTATGAAACTCATAAAACAGTCAAGTATTTATGACTTGATATTACAAAACTATCCAATTCGCATTTCCTGTTCTGTCTTGGAGCCAGCCATGGAAATGTGAAGCACCTGCCAGGAGAGACACTTCTCCCCCAGAATATTATCCCCACGAAACCCATTTTACTTTTGTCTGTATTGTGCTTATTCCATTGGGGACCACGTTGGAAACAACGTGTTTAACATGCATCTTTTCCACCAATAAATCAACATGTCTTATGTCAAATAGGAATAACCACCAGGCAATGGCAAAAGCTACTCCATGAGAAAATCATTGTGTTTTATGTGCAGAGAAACAATCCAAACCCACTATGCAAGGACAGCAGCACCACAAGCCTACAATGGAAAGATGGGCGGTATGAGGGATGTTACAAAGGTCAATCCTCAGGCCATTGCAATACACCCCCTCTGTGAAAATGTTGTGCATATAGAAAACAGAACAGAGATTAGAGTAAGAGAATGACCAGACCAAGAAAGGCAACTTGTGTTTGATTCTGATATCAGCTCCATTCTAGAAGCATACTTAGAACCCACAGACGCAGTAAGAATGGTAAACAAAGAGTCTGCCACAAACGTTTCAAAAAGGCATTTCATTTATATCTGATGTGGCCACAACCTTTAGTAGCCTCTAACTTACTGATAAGAGATAACACATCTGGAGTAGCAGTTAAGCAAATAAATGCCTTTAGAACTTCACATGGTCAATCCCAATCTTAGAATTCCTGCAAAGCACAGCTGATATAGAGAGTGTTTCCATGTTGACAGGATGTTGGCACATCCACCATGCCCACTGCACACCGGCAGTGAGAACACTAGCCTGTTGATATCTTACAAGTCATTGAGGGTTCAGATCCAGATAACACAATAGACAACAATTAACTCGACTGAAAACCTGTAGCTAGGCAACTTTCTTTCCTTCTTATTACTAACGCTATGTGAGTTGAACATTCCAAGGCAGCATATAGCCTAATATCTGCACTAAAGCTCATTTTCCAGCAAAAACACGCACTTTAAGGTCATAACCTACCGTGTACAAGGCTGGAAGCGACAACTCCCCAATACATCTGGTGAGGGAGGGCTAGCAGTTCACAGGACACACACTGACGTCTGTTGGCAGGTGTGGAGGCTGTGGTGGGAGCCAAAGGAGTTAGGCTACTCCAGAGAATCCCCACAAAGATAGGAAAAAGACAATAAATATGTAAATTGCAGTTCACTTTATGTAAATAATCTTAGGTCTGCACTTTGAGGGAGTTGGGAGTGAGACAGATTTAGTCAAACAGTGGGCGTACATTAGGCCGAATCATCTACTCATCACCATCAACATGGTCTCAGAATCCTCACTAAACTTGAAAAAGGCCTGAATGATAAGAAAACCAGACAATTGTTAGGACTACAAAAGAAACCCATTCAGAATGTGCCAATGAAAGGGCAACATAAGGTTATCTGTGTTTACACAGATTTCTGTTCAAAATTGAGGTGCAATTGAATGCATAAAAGCCGATTTTGCTTATCAGTCATCAGACAGCCAAATCACTCCTGGCTTCTTTCAGACTTCTGAGTGAGAGAAAGTTTGTCAGATTTTAAAACCTTTGCTACTTTAAACATGTCAGAGTTCTCTAAATTGAGAGACATAAGCTTCAATTATTTTATCTATGGATAACAATTATTTTTGACAATCTTAAATGCATACAAAGGAGACACCTGATGGGAATGTGGTTAATTGATTGCTTTTATTGCACATGGGAGTTCTCCTGAATGGCATTTCATGCATCAAATCATAATTCTCAAAAGACAATAATAGCCACCCTTGCTATTTACAAAAGTATGTGGACACCTGCTCGTCGAACATCTCATTCCAAAATCATGGTGTTAGTAACCCCTTTGCTGCTATAACAGCCTCCACTCTTCTGGGAAGGCTTTCCACTAGATGTTGGAATATTGCTGCGTGGACTTGCTTCCATTCAGCCACAAGAGCATTAGTGAGGTTGGGCACTGATGTTGGGCGATTAGGCCTGGCTCGTAGTCGGTGTTCCAATTCATCCCAAAGGTGTTCGATGGGGTTGAGGTCAGGGCTCTGTGTAGGCCAGTCAAGTTCTTCCACACAGATGTCGACAAACCATTTCTGTATGGACCTCCCTTTGTGCACAGGGGCATTGTCATACTGAAACAGGAAAGAGCCTTCCCCAAACTGTTGCCACAAAGTTGCCACAAAGTTGGAAGCACAGAATCGTCTAGAATGTCATTGTATGCTGTAGGGTTAAGATTTCCCTTCACTGGAACTAAGGGGCCTAGCCCGAACCATGAAAAACAGCCCCAGACCATGATTCCTCCTCCACCAAACTTTAAGTTGGCACTAGGCATTGGGGCAGGTAGCGTTCTCCTGTCAGCCGCCAAACCCAGATTTGTCCGTCTGACTGCCAGATGGTGAATCGTGATTCATCACTCCAGAGAACACGTTTCCACTGCTCCAGAGTCCAATGGCGGCGAGCTTTACACCACTCCAGCCGACGCTTGGCATTGCGCATAGTGATCTTTCCACTTGACAATAACAGCACATACAGTTGACCGGGGCAGCTCTAGCAGGGCAGAAATATGACGAACTGACTTGTTGGAAAGGTGGCATCCTCTGACGGTGCCACGTTGAAAGTCACTGAGCTCTTCAGTACGGGCCATTCTACTGCCAATGTTTGTCTATGGAGATTGCATGGCTGTGTGCTCGATTTTATACACCTGTCAGCAACGGGTGTAGCTGAAATAGCCGAATCCACTAATTAAGGGTGTCCACATACTTGTGGCCATGTAGTGTAGCTAGCTAGCTGCAAATGCAACATAAATGTGTGAATCTCAATCTAGCTAGTTAACTAGCAAGCTAACTAGCTATAGCTAATAGGAAATGGTGTAGCTCATCACTTTGATAAAAGCAAGACGGTTCCAGTGTAAAGTTAGAACTACTTAAGCGTAGGGCTGTGACAATACCAGTATCGCAATACTTTTTCCATGGCAAAAATGAAAAGACGAAGCAGATCAAACTATTCGGTCCTTTAAAAACCTGCTGTATGTAAAATAGTGTACTATAGCTTAGATTATGTTTGTTTCCAACATTAGGGCTGTTTTCCCAAATAAGTTAAATCCGCTTTGTGTTTTGTTTCTTTGCCACGATACTAACGAGTATCGCAATACTGGTATCGTCCCGGCCCTAGCTAAGAGGTGGGGTAGCTACAGATTGTTACATCAGACAATGTGATTTAACGAAATATTTGTTATCCATTGCTAGAGCTGTGGCAGTCATGAAAATGTGTCAGCTGGTGATTGTCAAGCAAATAACTGCCGATCTCACGGTAACTGACTGTTAATTAACATTAACATTTAGCATCTCCTGGCTTCCATGCATAGCCTACAAGCCACAGATGCAGACCTTTGGAACATCTACATTTGAAAAATTATAATAAATCCATGTAATATAGCCAACACCATCACAATAAATCCATGTAATATAGCCAACACCACCACAATAAATCCATGTAATATAGCCAACACCACCACAATAAATCCATGTAATATAGCCAACACCATCACAATAAATCCATGTAATATAGCCAACACCACCACAATAAATCCATGTAATATAGCCAACACCATCACATTAAATCCATGTAATATAGCCAACACCATCACAATACATCCATGTAATATAGCCAACACCACCACAATAAATCCATGTAATATAGCAAACACCATCACAATAAATCCAACATTTATTTGAGAAAGGTCTAAAGAAACATGATATGAAGAAAATGTAGTCTATTTCAGAAGAACAGAATAGCATACTCTGAGTTGTCCAGTGTACAGCACCAGTGACTCGGTTAATAAGGAAGTGGTCAGATGACGCAGATGCTAAGCTAAAAAGACTGTTTTGCTAGCACAGACTGGAATATGTTCCGGGATTCTTCCGATAGCATTGAAGAGTACACCACATCAGTCACTGGCTTCATCAATAAGTGCATCGATGACGTCGTCCCCACCCTAACCAGAAGCCATGGATTACAGGCAACATCCGCACTGAGCTAAAGGGTAGAGCTGCGGCTTTCAAGGAGTGGGACTCTAACCCAGACGCTTATAAGAAATCCCGCTATGCCCTTCGACGAACCATCAAACAGGCAAAGAGTCAATACAGGACTAAGATTGAATCGTACTACACCGGCTCCGACGCTCGTCAGATGTGGCAGGGCTTGAAAACTATTACAGACTACAAAGGGAAGCACAGCTGCGAGCTGCCCAGTGACACAAGCCTACCAGACGAGCTAAATCACATCTATGCTCACTTCGAGGCAAGCAACACTGAAGCATGCATGAGAGCATCAGCTGTTCCGGATTACTATGTGATCACGCTCTCCGTAGACGATGTGAGTAAGACTTTTAAGCAGGTCAACATTCACAAGGTTGCAGGGCCAGACGGATTACCAGGACGTGTACTCCGAGCATGCGCTGATCAACTGGCAAGTGTCTTTCTTCACTGACATTTTCAACATGTCCCTGACTGAATCTGTAATACCAACATGTTTCAAGCAGACCAACATAGTCCCTGTGCCCAAGAAGACTAAGATAACCTGCCTAAATGACTACCTACCCATAGCACTCACGTCTGTAGCCATGAAGTGCTTTGAAATGCTGGTCATGGCTCACATCAACACCATTATCCCAGAAACCCTAGACCCACTCCAATTTGCATACCGCTCCAACAGATCCACAGATGATGCAATCTCTATTACACGCCACACTGGCCTTTTCCACCTGGACAAGAGGAACACCTACATGAGAAAGCTATTCATTGACTACAGCTCAGCGTAGTCCAAGTTCCTTGGTGTCCACATCAACAAACTATCATGGTCCAAACACACCAAAACATTTGTGAAGAGGGCACGACAAAGCCTATTCCCCTCAGGAGGCTGAAAAGATTAGGCATGGGTCCTCAGATCCTCAAAGAATTCTACAGCTGCACCATCGAGAGCATCCTGACTGGTTGCGTCACCGCCTGGTATGGCAACTGCTCGGCCTCCGACCGCAAGGCATTACAGAGGGTAGTGCGTACGGCCCAGTACATCACTGGGGCCAAGCTCTCTGCCATCCAGGACCTCTATACCAGGCAGTGTCAGAGGAAGGCCCTAAAATGTGTCAAAGACTCCAGCCACCCTAGTCATAGACTGTTCTCTCTGCTACCGCACGGCTAGCGTTACCGGAGCGCCAAGTCTAGGTCCAAAAGGCTTCTAAACATCTTCTACCCCCAAGCCATAAGACTCCTGAACAACTAATCATGGCTACACGGACTATTTGCATTGCCACCCCACCCCCTCTTTTACGCTGCTGCTGCTACTCTGTTTATTATCTATGCATAGTCACTTTAACTCTACCCACATGTACATATTACCTCAATTACTACTGTTATTTTACTGCTGCTCTTTAATTATTTATATATATCTTTTTTTGTTATCTATTTTTTACTTAACACTTTTTTTCCCCCTTTTCTTAAAACTGCATTGTTGGTTAAGGGCTTGTAAGTAAGCATTTCACTGTAAGGTCTACACCGGTTGTATTCGGCGCATGTGACAAATACAATTTGATTTGAGTTAAGAAATAAATATAGTAGGTCTAGCCTATAGAAAGCTGATGGGATCCTCCTCTTTTTAATAGAGGCCATCACTCTGTCTTCTCACAAAATTGCATAGCCTATAGAAATGTTGCGCAACATGAGGTCTCATTAAGTGTTTGATTAGATTTTCGATCACATTTGCATTGATGTCAGAGTGATTAGAGGGACAATAGAGTGCTGGCAGTTAGCAAGTTTGGTAGGCTACTAATGACCATCAGCAGCATCAGAGTTTGGAGAAGCCTAATTACCGTGACTAAATGGACACGTGGAATTTGACTGCCATCATTACTCGTGACCGCCGGTGTGGCAGTAATACGCTCACCGTAACAGCCCTATCCATTACTGTGAGTTACAGGTTAGGTACTGTTTGGTGTAGCACAGGATTTTTACCAACCTTAACTTGCCGATACTAGCGATTCTGCCAAACATGCATCTTCTAAAATGTCAGTGTCCAGTTGCAGGTGGTGCGTTTTAATTTAGAAAATGCTTTATTCAAATAAATACATTTTTTGCTCCATTAAGTAATCAAACAACTTGTACGCCGCCATCTTGTCCATTTCACATTTTTTTCCCTCATTGATTGAGACAGGTGGTTCCACCCCAAAGTGGCGCATGTCATGATGACACTCACTTGTCTCAATCAATGCACTCTCCACGGAATCGGAAGAAACCGGATGTTTCTTGTTCTCAGGGATACAGTATTTTTAACCCAACTTCAGTTTCCCCTAAAAAAACTGAAGTAGGGACTCCACTCAGGCATCCTTCTATGCCTGCTACGTTAGGTTATGATCAATGAGAGAAGATTTGAAATAGACAAGATGGTGGCATACACATTGTTGGATTACTTACATTTTAGTCATTTAGCAGACGCTCTTATTCAGAGCGACTTACAGTTAGTGAGTGCATACATTTTCATACTGGCCCCCCGTGGGAATCAAACCCACAACCCTGGTGTTGCAAAAGCCATGCTCTACCAACTGAGCTACACAGGACATACACAAGGAGCAAAACAATTATTTATTGTATACTGAACAAAAATATAAAACGCAACATGTAAAGTGTTGATCCCATGTTTCATGAGCTGAAATCAAATATAAAATGTTCCATATGCTCAAAAAGCTTATTTCTCTCATTTTTTGCACAAATTTGTTTACATCCCTGTTAGTGAGTATTTATCCTTTGCCAAGATAATCCATCCACCTGACAAGTGTGGAATATCAAGAAGATAATTAAAAATGATCATTACACAGGTGCATCTTGTGCTGGGGACAATAAAAGGCCACTAAAATGTGCAGTTGTCACACAACACAATGCCACAGATGTCTCAAGTTGAGGGAGCGTGCAATTGGCCTGCTGACTGCAGGAATGTCCACCAGAGCGGTTGCCAAATAATTGAATGTTTATTTCTCTACCATAAAGCCACCTCCGTCATTTTAGAGAACCTGGCAGTACGTCCAACCGGCCTCACAACCGCAGACTGTGTGTAACCACGCCAGCCCAGGACCTCAACATCCGGCTTCTTCACCTGCAGGATGGTCTGAGACCAGCCATCCGGACAGCTGATGAAACTGTGGGTTTGCACAACCAAAGAATTTCTGCACAAACTGTCTCAGGGAAGCTCATCTGCGTGCTCGTCGTCCTCACCAGGGTCTTGACCTGACTGCAGTTCGGCATCGTAACCGACTTCAGTGGGCAAATGCTCACCGTTGATGGCCACTGGCATGCTGGAGAAGTGTGCTCTTCACGGATGAATCCTGGTTTCAACTATAGCGGGCAGATGACAGTATGGCGTTGTGTGGGCGAGCGGTTGGCTGATGTCAATGTTGTGAACAGAGTGCCCCATGGTGGCGGTGGGGTTGTGGTACGGGCTGGCATAAGCTACGGGCAACGAACACGATTGCATTTTATCAATGACAGTTTGAATGCACAGAGATACCGTGATGAGATCCTGAGGCTCACCTCATGTTTCATAATGTCCCAGTTCTTCTATGGCCTGCATACTAACCAGACATGTCACCCATTGAGCATGTTTGGGATGCTCTGGATCGACAACGTGTTCCTGTCCCGCCAATATCCAGCAACTTTGCACAGCCATTGAAGAGGAGTGGGATAACATTCCACAGGCCACAATCAACAGCCTGATCAACTCTATGCGAAGGAGATGTGTCGCGCTGCATGACACAGGGCGCATTGCGAGATGGTACTTGAAGGAGAAACGGAGTTGAATAATTTGGTACACTGTTTAGATAGAGCACATGACGATATAAGCGAATGGATGTGTTCTAGACAAGTATGCCCATACCATTTATTTGCTGATTTGGTGATCTGGAGAGCAGGTAATTGTTTTAAAAGCGTTATTAAAATGTGATAGGGGATAACACTATCTCCAGTGACGAGAACTAGCCTAAAGGCCAGCAGATAGCAATATTGATGGTTCGTACCTAAAAACATTCTCCATTCAGGCTGCAAAGGCGTCAATTTCGCCCATAACTAGATTTAATGGTGAGAAGGAGCGGGGAAAAAATTGGAAAATATGCTTTCTTTATGAAACACAATTTTCCACCGCCATGCTAGTGGCTAATTCTACTTCCTGATGTTGCGCCCTGCATTCAGCCAGGGGTAAACAGACTGCTGCAACCTGATTGGCTGAACGCAATACCCAGGACTAGCATTCTTAGGCATTAGCCACTTTAGCATGGTGGTGGAAAATGGTGTTTCATAAAGAAAGCACAAATTTCCCCTGTTTTTTTCCACCTTATCACCATTAATTTACTGAGTTACAGTTTATATAAGGAAATCAGTCAATTGAAATGAATTCATTAGATCCTAATCTATGGATTTCACATGACTGGGCAGGGGCGCAGCCATGGGTGGGCCTGGGAGGGCATAGGCCAACCCACTTGGGAGCCAGGCCGACCTACTGGGGAGCCAGGCCCAGCCAATAAGAATGAGTTTTTCCCTACAAAATGGCCTTTATTACAGACAGAAATACTCCTCAGTTTCATCAGCTGTCCGGTCTCAAGACGATCCCGCAGGTGAAGAAGCCGGATGTGGAGGTCCTGGGCTGGCTTGGTTACACATGGTCTGCAGTTGTGACGCCGGGTTGGTTGTACTGCCAAATTCTCTAAAACGACATTGGAGGCGGCTTATGGTAGAGAAATGAACATTCAATTCTCTGGCAACAGCTCTGGTGGACATTCCTGCAGTCAGCATGCCAATTGCAAGCTCCCTCAAAACTCGAGACATCGTTGGCATTGTGTTGTGTGACAAAACTGCACATTTTAGTGGCCTTTTATTGTCCCCAGCACAAGGTGCAACTGTGTAATGATCATGCTGTTTGATCAGCTTCTTGATATGCCACACCTGTCAGGTGGATGAATTATCTTGGCAACAGAGAAATGCTCACTAACAGGGATGTAAACAAATGTATGCACAACATTTGAGAAAAATAAGCTTTTTGTGCATATAGAAAATTTCTGGGATATTTTATTTCAGCTCAAGAACCATGGAACCAACACTTTACATGTTGCATTTATATTTTTGTTCAGTATATCGATGACAAGTTCTTCCACGATTTCAGACAGACCACTTAAAACATTGTTTTTACCCACTGATAGATAGGCTTTCATCAAATTGATTTTATTTCTGGGGTGGATTATTCCTTTACTTGGTCGAAAATTATATGTATCACACCAAACAGTACGTAACCTGTTACTCCCAGTAATAGATACCAAAAACCTTTGGTTAAATCACATTATATGGTGTAACAATCTGTAGCTAGGGGTGGGGATGAGAGGTGGCTAGCTAATTTAGCCAGCCAAGTTACCATTTAGTTAGCCAGCTAGCTAACTTTAGCTAGTTAGCTGGCGAAGTTGGCTACCTACCTATTTAGTTAAGCTAATCCACATTTGCCATCCTGGACCGATTCAAAGTTATAGTTAGCTACCAGTACACCATCTAGGTGAGCCAACCGGGTAGTGGCTAACTTGTTAATGGTAAATCCATCAATTGCCAACTAGCCAAAATTAGCTAGTTAGTTGCGAACTAGCTGCAGCCAACTCCCTTCGGCTTGTTATGCTAGTTGCTTTAGCTAGCTGTTTTAGCTCGCTAACGTTAGCCTCCCTTCCATTCGGCCTAGACTTTCGCTGTAACTAGCGAGCAACTACCATAGTTAGCTGTCCTACTTTGACATCTGACACATTTCTAACATTACCACCGACCTACATCTATATTGGAGTATTGATTAGCACAAAACGGTTGTTATGACCAGATATAATCTTTACTCACCGTGTTTTGGTCTCCCCGCCGCCTCACTGGAGTAGCAGACTTCAATGAATCTAGGTCGCAGATATACTTCAACCTAGACTTCAATGAACCTCGTTCGGCACTGCAAACGTCACTCCCTAACAAACGTCACTCCCTATCTAACCTCTCAAACCATAAATGGCAACGGACGGTGCAGACTACCGTAGTTTCAAGGCAGCCTGGGTATTAACAATGTTGTAGTCCAGGCATAAAACCATATGGATCATCTGAGTATTTTGGCAACCATGCACACACTGAGTGCAAATATGATTAAATAAGAGATGACAAGTTTGTTGCCATAGTCTTCACATTATAAACGGAGCAGTGTGACAAAAACTATACAACAAAATAATAAATAGCCTATAATTATCAAGTAGGCCTACTGCCATACAAAATGTGTTTGGATAATGTGGGCATGCAGAATGCTGTAGTGTGCAATTAGATAGCATACTTTCCCACTGGAGTTTTCAGAAATTAGCCATCTCTACTTGTTCAAACATATCAGAGGAAACAGACATTCAGTCACTAGTAAAAGTCTACACACCCCTTGCACAGCACCCCTCCTTTCCTTTGTTTGCTGAAGCGCAAAGGCCCACCTGAACTTCACATTTTGCTACCTTAAAATGAAATCTCAAAAGGGAATACATTGGATAATTTTCCTACCGATCTACACAACCTACTCCACATTTTCAAAGTTAAAGAAAAATTATATAAAATATTGAAAATTAATAAACAAAATAACTAAAAAAAAAAGATGTCTTGATTGCGCACTATAAAATTGCTCAAGCTCAGTAGATTTGGGTGGGAGTCATTGATAGAGAGCAATATTCAAACCTTGTCTCTGACTAAGGCTGGACCACTCAGGAACACTCAACACCTCTTGGAAAGCCATTCTGGTGTGTCTTTGACATAAGAAATTGTGTAATTGTCCCTCTGAAAAATAAAACTCTATCCCAGGGTTAGGTTTTCAGAAGACTGAAGCGGATTTTGCTGTAACTTTTTACCTGGGCTTTGCTCCTTTCATATTTTTGTTTTATCCTGACAAACTCCCCAGTCCCTTCCGGTGACAAGCATACCTATAACATGATGCTGCCACCACAATACTTAAAAAATCGTCTGGCCACTCTACCATAAAGGCCTGATTGGTGGAGTGCTGCAGAGATGGTTGTCCTATCTCCACAGAGGAACTCTGGAGCTCTGTCAGAGTGACCATCGGGTTCTTGGTCACCTCCCTGACCATGGCCCTTCTCCCCCGATTGCTCAGTTTGGCCGGGCGGTCAGCTCTAGGAAGAGTCTTGGTGGTTCCAAACTTCTTCCATTTAAGAATGATGGAGGCCACTGTGTTCTTGAGGACCTTCAATGCTGCAGAAATTTTTTGGTACCCTCCCCAGATCTATGGCCTTGACACAATCCTGTCTCGGAGCTCTATGGACAATTCCTTCATGGTAGAATCTCATTCAAAATGTTTCACAGCTGTAATGGTGTGAAGACATACGCAATCAAGACATCGTTTAAAAAAAAATTATACAATATTTTGGAAAATGTTCTATACTTTTTATTTTCACTAGGCACTGTATCAGAGGAAACAGATGCAGGGAAACAGTGGGAAATATCTGACGATCTTCAACTGTATACCACACACACACACACACAATAGCAATAATGGTCGCCAACCCAAAGCTTCTAAACACTGGTCATACTGTACTGTACATACACCATCAATGTGTTGGCAGTGTTGTGAGAATGCCCTCTATCATTTACATTTACATTTTAGTCATTTAGCAGACGCTCTTATCCCGAGAGACTTACAGTTAGTGAGTGCATACATTTTCATACTGATTAAAGACTTGTGACCCTCACTGAGGTCTTTGTTAATTTAGTGTCAGGAGGGAGTAGAGAGCATTGTCATCTATTTCCGGTGGGGTTTCACAAAACCTAATGGTGCAGTACAAGTCACTGTCTTCCTGGGGGAGAATGTTGGAGCTGTACATAATTATCTCATCATACACATGACAAGTGTCCTCTTCATCCTGAAAGCGAGAGAGAGAGAGAGAGAAAGAGAGGGGTGGGGCATTGGGTAGAGTTTATTTGTTGAGTGAGTTGGTGCATATAGCCTAAATACTGCTGTCTAATTACGGCATGCAAAATCTTATTCAAACTATAAGCATCAACAATTATCCAATTCACCTGTGCAATGTCTACAGGATCTGATACTTCAGATGATGGAAATGCTAAGGGACACAAATTATAAACATAAACATAAACAAAATAATACTATTTTCATAACTACAGTATGATATGTAGGTAGGCTATCAAAGAGAGAGGATTTGGTCTTACTCAGTGAGCGTGACATTGATTGTTTTCTGAGGAGTAGACCAAGTGCAACCACAGTGCAACACATCAATGGTCCAAGGACAGCTCCCACAACAACGTGGACACGTACAAAACCTAAATTACAGTGAGAATAATTCAACAAAATCAAACCCATGTTTTCCAGTGTGTTTGGAACAAAACAGAGTAGCCTAAAGTTCAGGAAGAGGGGTCCAGAGAAGTCGGATCCACAGCCACTCCGAATGTTAAATTACCTGGGCTACCAATCCGAATCGTTGAGGTTGTTGGAGGTGTGACATCCCAATCTGCAACAGGTAACTTTTTGTATGGCACCTTTAACATGAGCAAAACAAAAGTATACAGAAAATACAGTGCCTTGCAAAAGTATTCATCCCCCTTGGCATTTTTCCTATTTTGTTGCATTACAACCTGTAATTAAAAGTGATTTCATGTAATGGACATACACAAAATAGTCCAAATTGGTGAAGTGAAATGAAAAAAATAAATAACGGAAAAGTGGTGCGTGCATCTGTATTCACCCCCTTTGCTATGAAGCCCCTAATTAAGATCTGGTGCAACCAATTACCTTCAGAAGTCATTGCATTTAAGATATATTGTGTGCAATCTAAGTGTCACATGATCTGTCACATGATCTCAGTATATATGCACCTGTTCTGAAAGGCCCCAGAGTCTGCAACACCACTAAGCAAGGGGCACCACCAAGCAAGCGGCACCATGAAGACCAAGGAGCTCTCCAAACAGGTCAGGGACAAAGTTGTGGAGAAGTACAGATCAGGGTTGGGTTATAAAAAAATATCCGAAATGTTCAACATCCCACAGAGCACCATTAAATCCATTATAATTTTTTTTTAAAGAATATGGCACCACAACAAACCTGCCAAGAGAGGGCCGCCACAACAAACCAGGCAAGGAGGGCATTAATCAGAGAGGCAACAAAGAGACCAAGGATAACCCTGAAGGAGCTGCAAAGCTCCACAGCGGAGATTGGAGTATCTGTCCATAGGACCACTTTAAGCCGTACACTCCACAGAGCTGGGCTTTACGGAAGAGTGGCCCGAAAAAAGCCATTGCTTAAAGAAAAAAATAAGCAAACACGTTTGGTGTTCACCAAAAAGCATGTGGGAGACTCCCCAAACATATGGAAGAAGATACTCTGGTCAGATGAGACTAAAATTGAGCTTTTTGGCCATCAAGGAAAATGCTATGTCTGGCGCAAACCCAACACCTCTCATCACCCCGAGAACACCATCCCTACAGTGAAGCATGGTGGTGGCAGCATCATGCTCTGGGGACGTTTTTCATCATCAAGGACTGGGAAACTGGTCAGAATTGAAGGAATGATGGAGGGCGCTAAATACAGGGAAATTCTTGAGGGAAACCTGTTTCAGTCTTCCAGAGATTTGAGACTGAGACAGAGGTTCACCTTCCAGCAGGACAATGACCCTAAGCATACTGCTAAAGCAACACTCGAGTGGTTTAAGGGGAAACATTGAAATGTCTTGGAATGGTCTAGTCAAAGCCCAGACCTCAATCCAATTGAGAATCTGTGGTATGACTTAAAGATTGCTGTACACCAGCGGAACCCATCCAACTTGAAGGAGCTGGAGCAGTTCTGCCTTGAAGAATGGGCAAAAATCCCAGTGGCTAGATGTGCCAAGCTTATAGAGACATACTCCAAGAGACTTGCAGCTGTAATTGCTGCAAAAGGTGGCTCTACAAAGTATTGTCTTTATGGGGGTGAATAGTTATGCACGCTCAAGTTTTCAGCTTTTTTGTGTTATTTCTTGTTTGTTTCACATCAAAAAATATTTTGCATCTTCAAAGTGGTAGGCATGTTGTGTAAATCAAATGATACAAACCCCCCCAAAATCCATTTTAATTCCAGGTTGTAAGGCAACAAAATAGGAAAAATGCCAAGGGGGGTGAATACTTTCGCAAGCCACTGTATATAGAAGATTTATTATAATATTCAAACAATTATTTTACAATAGGAGCTTCTTAGGAGCTTATTTTTTTAAGCTAGTCAAAGTTATATCAACCTGTGTAAAGGTGGGGACCTCTGAGGAAACATATCTGTTAGTTTCAGTGGTGTCCATCCTGTCAATCACAGGGGCAGGTGTAGACAGTGAAGTGACCAATGGAGCTGTGGGTACACATAGTAGATGGTAGACCAGGTAAGATTTTTGTGCATTCAAAGACAATCAAAAGGGAGATCAAAGCAAAATAATATGCATACCTTTACTCACAGAGACCTCTACTTTTGTTAAAACATCTCGTCCCCACTTATCAAGTCCACAATAATAATGTCCAGAGTCCTGTAATTCCAGGTTTTGGATGGTGACAATGAAAGTACATCCATGGACATTGTCATACACTGAAAATCTTCCTACTGGGACAAATGTGTCACGCTTCACACTTCTGATGAGAATGTCACTGTTGGAACAGGGATGGCGACACAAGTATTTGGTTTTATATTGATATCCATCTGGATATGAACACTCAATGTCTAAAGCTCCACCTTCATATCCATGTGCTCCAATTTTGCTCATTTTTGCATCACAGCATAAAACTTGAAGAAATAGAAAAACAATGTTATTTTTTATCGTTATAAAAACAAATAGTTGAAACATGAAATAAACAATTAAAACGTAAAATAGTTTGGCAGGGGTTTATTCTATAAAATTTGCAGTATGCAGTGTTCTCTTTCACAAATAAAATAATCAACAACACAAAATATTTCTGCAATTGTAATCAACAACAACAACAAATCAACAACAACACAAAGTGTCTGCAATTGTATCAGAGTGTTAAAAACTCACCTGGCAAGTAAAGGAGAAACCTCAGATAGATTTTCATGTTTTGATTTGTAAAATAATTTCACCACGTGAGGACAGACCCCCTTTTCTCCCGAATGCTCTGACTGTCACCATATCAGTCTCCATTGACCAGCATCATTTACAGTGGCTCAGAGCTGTTTTTGTCTTACTACAGGATGTGAAAAATATAAACTGATTGCAACATTTCAGGAAGGAAGTGCTACAGACAGGTGCTACTTTTGTTGAATCAAAAGCCTTTATGAGGCGGATGTAGATATCTAAAACAGACGGAATATTCCCCAATTGTTCATCTGGAGGAATTAAATTACCTGGTTATTAGCTATCGGATGCATTCTTGAAACCAGACATATTAATATATTTTGCTTGGTTCTGTAAATACATTTCAGAATTGTATTGGTATATTTTCATGACATAAAACATCTGTATGGTACAGTATGTACACCTCATGAGTGAATTCTAAACACAACATTCTCAAAACCTTCTCAAAAGGTCCTTGCTATCCGGGAGCTTTGCTATTCCAACTTTGACGTTACCCCATTGAAGTTGAAATTTAAAATGCTTAAGGTAAGGGTTAAGGTTAGGGTTAGGATAAGGGTAAAGGTTAAGGTTAGAGTTAGGATTTAGGGTAGGGACGGGATGTCCCAAGGATCCCAGATAGCACTAACCATTCTCAAAATATATTCCCTTCCCTCTCAGGACACAATCCATCACAGTGAAATGCTTGCAAAGTTCAAGGGGTCACCTGCCAGCTCTAGGGAAGTGCCTCATACATGCATGTTGTAAGCAGCTGGTATCCCTATGGACAACTAACAGAGATTGACTGCTGTTATATTACACATTGACCAGATTATGAACCCACACGCACTTCATATACGAGTTGTGTGTTCAATACTAGCTACAGTATGTGTTTGGTTAAATGTTTAATTACATAATTTGACAGTGACACTGGAAAATTGTCTTTAAATAAACATCAAACAAATGCCCTTGTTCATTGCGCTTATGGCCACATAACCGTCGAAAATAAGAAAATACGGCAACTTGCAATGTGTAAGCATTTCCTTCCAGTTGTTCTTCCCCTTCTTACTTTTCTCATTCCGCCGTGCACCTCCCCCATTCTCCCCACCCCTTAGCCAGACAAAGCCTCACATGAAAGAGCAGGACATCCAACTGGCCATCATCCAGTAATTAAAAAGAACAGAGGAGTTATTCTTACGTCATACTGTATCTTCAATGCAATGACCAAATATGGGCATCTCAGGAGAACAGGAGGGAGAGATTCAACTGAGGGAGACTGAAGTCAGCAGGCAATGTAGCCTAAGGTGGCTTCACTTGTATGATTACAAACCACCATAACCACCTTCTGGCTCGAAGTACAAACTGGATCAGATATCTCTCCATATCTCAGCAGCAACAACAGAGGCAGGGCTTCACCCCGGTCTACTACTGTAAAACAAATGCTGTTCTGTTTCTGTATCAAGTCCAACCTCTTCTTGCTGTCATCCCCGCCCGTTACTGAAGCAGCTTTGGAACATCAACCTGCCAGAGAGTAAAAGATTTAGATTCGATTTATTTACCAATACGCTATATTCTTCCTGACTGTCATTTCAAGGGAAATGCTGGCTTTATATAGATGTTACAGTAATTTACAGTCTACAGATGTAATCAAAATTCCTGTCATTCCTCATACTATTAGATGCTCACCACATTAATCACATTGTATTGATATTATTAGCATGCTGCTTTCACAAACAACTTCTACTCCTCTCCTGTTCTAACCTTTTTTAGAGCTTTCATTGTGCTGTTGCGAATGGAGTCCAGCAACTGGTCCCTAGTGTTCCTCTCTCCATGGCGTGAAGTCTGCCTGTTGAGTTTCCTCTGTGAGGCAGGCATGAGGGCTTTCCTTAGGCCTTCTAACACTGGGGCAGGGGGAGGAGGTGGTGGTGCTGGTCCAGATCGGCCAGCCTTAAGAGCCTGAGGTGGAGGTGGTGTAGACCCAGGACCAGATACACCATCCCCAGCCTTAGGTGGAGGTGTTGTAGACCCTGGTCCAGACCTACCACCCCAAGCCTTAGGGTTTAGCTTACCCACAGCCTTGGGGCTCGCTTTGTCCCCAGCTTTGGGGCTCACATTGTGGAACGGTTCAGGTGAGGGTTTAGGGGGGGACAAAAAGGGGGATGTTTTCAGGAGGTTTCCTGTCCTGTTAGTCTCACCAACAGACTTGGGTTGGGGTTGAGTTGAAGGTTCACGAGAAAACTTCCCCAAAGGCAATGTGTTCTTTTTTGTGTTGGTCTGTGGTTGTGGTGTCTGACGTGATGGCTGGAATGGCTGAGGCTGCTGGGATGGCTGGGCTTGCTGCTGTGCCTGTTTCTTCTCCTCCAGTCGACGTTGCCGCTGCAGGTCCATGTTCCGACTCAGGATGTTGGTCATGGTCATTCTTGGGCCGGCCAGCTCAAAGACGTAGCCCAGCTTCAGCAACCTGGTGTTGTTTCTCAATGCATTGGCCATTTCCATCTCTGTCTTGCCTCCACAGATGTGTCGCTGGTTGTGGAAGCGCAGTTCAGTGACTGTAAAATTTTTATCTAAGGCGTGTACCACGGCCAAAATTCCCTTGCCAGTGAGGTGGTTGGAGTCAAGGATGACGTTAGTCAGAGACGTGTTGTTCCGCAGAGTGCCAGCAATGGCATAAGCCACGTGGTCGTCAGCTCGGGTGTTGGCTAAAGCAAACGTCTTGACATGTGTGTTGTGTTGTAGTGCCTCTGCAAACTGGATGAGGGTGTGGTTCTTGATGACGTCTGAGTTGTTGACATTGAGCTCAGTCATTAAAGGGTCGTCTTTTCTGACATGCTCAAGGAGCTCATCAAACATGCTGGCCTCCTCGTCCTCCTCGTCTCCCTCCATGACTTCACCAGCCGAGCGTTCTTCCCTACTACTGTTCTCTAGGTTTACATTGCTGGCTTTACTGTATTTATTAGGAGTCCTTTCTGTCTTCTTTTGACTGTCTCTCTGTGTCTCATCCTGGACTCTACTTGGTTTCCTGTGTGATTTGGTGTTTTCGCTCTCTTTGTCCTTCTCATTATTCCTCTTTTCCTTAATCTCAATACCTCTGAGTTCTTTCTGTTTTTCCTCTACTTTAGAGAACATTCCTCTTATCTTGCTATCCTTCATTTGTGGAGGTTTCTCTTTCTTCTCTTTCTCCTTAGTATCGTCTTTCTCAGCTTGCCCTTGAAGCTTTGAAATCAGACCCTTGGTTTTAGAGTCTGTCTTTTTTCTGATATCTTTTTTCTCCTTTTCTTTTGTATCCTCTTTTTTTGTTTGCAATTTTGAGATAAGGTCAAGTGTTTTGTTGCTACCCTTCTCTTTTTTTATGCACTCCTCCTTTTTCTCATTTTCTTCAACCTGTACTTCACTGCTTTTTTCAACAATCGTATCTTCCTTTTTTTCATGGTCTTTGTCCTCATCTCCTCCTGACCTACTATGTGGTATTTCCTCATTACCCTCTCCACTCCCTCCCTCACCCTTCAAGTTTTTGCTCTGAGGTTTTTCCTCTTTGTCCTTGGATATGTCCTCCTTAGGGGTCTCCACAGCAGAGAAGTTTAGGTCCATGACATCCTGGTCATCCTGGTCATCTGACTTGAAGTAGAAGAAACTATCACAGCTCTTCCCCATCTTCTTCAGGCGTTCCCGTTTCACTCTGTCAGTTGTTGGCTCCTTCAGTATGAGGAACATAAGAAAAGATAGTTGCATTTATCATACAAGCCCACATGAAAAAATACTATAGTATACTATGGTATAAATAGTATAGTATTCACTGTAGTGTTTTTGCGGACTTTACTGTAGTATTCACAGACTTAAGCCTGCAAAAACACTTTTGAATACTGTAGTATTTACTGTAGTATTTACAGTTAACTTTAGTATAAATACTGTTGTAAAATAACTGTAGTATATACTATAGTAATTAATGTAGCGTTTTTGTGGATTGTAGTACACAGTAGCATTTACTGTAGTGTTTTGCAGACTGTACTATACTGTAGTATTTACTGTAGTGTTTTTTGTGGACATTACTGTAGTATTTACTATAGTGTTTTTGTTTTATT
Organism: Coregonus lavaretus; assembly: GCF_964263955.1. Taxonomy (NCBI): domain Eukaryota; kingdom Metazoa; phylum Chordata; class Actinopteri; order Salmoniformes; family Salmonidae; genus Coregonus; species Coregonus lavaretus. The sequence goes on from NC_140007.1 coordinate 31,836,007, forward strand.
ATCTTTGACATAGAAGTGGAAGCTTTGTACTTCAGGAGACCTACTGGATAAATACTTTTCCATAATCTGTAGGTAGGACTGGGGTCTGAACAGATAGTTAGAGCTTCTGCTCTTTTCTATAACCTGTAGGGACACAATTTATAGTCTATACTTGGCATATAGATTTTGCCACTTATGGGTGGAACAAATTGCAATATGGGGGAGGGGAATGGGTATATGCTAATTAAATACTGAAGTATTTACTATAGTTTAAAAAGTGTAGTGTTTTTGTGGACATTACTGTAGTATTGAGTACAGTGTTTTTTTGCGGATAATACTGTAGTATTTACAACATTCTATTGTACGCACTACAAATGATCGAGGGATACTACAGTGTGTAGTATAGTATTCTGTAGTATACTACAAATGTTATAGTAAAAAATTCACAATCGAGGGAAGGAAAGGGAAAGGGGGATACCTAGTCAGTTGTACAACTGAATGCATTCAACTGAAATGTGTCTTCCGCATTTAACCCAACCCCTCTGAATCACTAGTGTGTAGTCTAGTATTCTACAGTATACTACAGTTTACTACAGTGCTGTAGTATTCTATAGTAAACTGTAGTATTTTTTCATGTGGGAGTATGAAGTGCAGTATTAGATTAATTATTTAATAAACAATGTAACATGTACTGTATGTATGTTTTTGTCAGTTTGGAAATATTTTCAGAATGCATCTGGAATGTTTATGTCTGTTACAGCCTACGTAAAACCGATGGAACATTGCCTCTACGAGCACCCTCTGTTTGTTTGGTAAAATTGTATATCTTGCATATAGCAATCAGGGTTTTTGCATCCCTTACAGGCTGAAGCGTCTGTAGGGATCTGCAAGCCACTGTGTAAGTAACTCTGGCAGATGTTTCCTTAAAAGGCAGTATGGGTCAGAGCGAGAGGAGCGTTCTGCTCTGGAATTTCATTTGTCTTAGAACTGGAACCAGCATGCCAGCATTAGCAAGACTCATTATTCTATGAGCCTGTCTCTTACCCTTTTCACCAAAACCAGATCTCAAGGGGCTTTGTGAAAACAACATACAGAATGTCTACACCAAACACCCAACAGATGGCCATGTACAGCTTTGCAGGAAGGATCATTTAGTATTAATAACCAATTATGTACTAGTCTAGTTAACATTTGAATACAGTTAGAATCACATATCCTGCTATTTATACATGGTATGGTATAGTGGTCAATATATTTGTCAATGAAATGCATTTAGATTCAATGTAAAATCAATTACATGCACTCAACATAATTGTATTCCCTCAAATACACACTCTGACTCAAAATCCAACCATGGTATGTTATTCATTTATCACATAACACCTGCATCACATTACTTGTTGCCAAGTAATGATAACACTTCTCCTAGTCTTGTTTGTGTATTGAAAAACTATTCTCAAGATGATGTAGTGCCTTTTTTATTCAGGGCTCCAGGGGCTCATTTGTTTATAATAAAAATGGCACTGCTTAGCAACTCTTCAGTGATGATCTTGCCTGTTCAAACGGGGTCTTCCGTACCTCTGCTCTGGATCCGTTTCAAACAACAAGACATCTCATTAGAGTCTCTATACACGGCTGTTTCAACATGGCTCATGTTTCCTTACTTGCCAGCTGTTGGAGCCTATATCCAACAGCTGAGTGCCAACATACATTAACAGATAAACTCAGTGTCTAAGCTTCTCTTTATTATCATTAGGATATATCACTGTGGCATCTGAACAAATAAACTCTATGAAATAGTGGTATTGTCATAGTCAAGATCTGAGCCCTGTGTGATATCAACTCATATTTACTTTCATGAAAGAACAACCTATATAGGTTAACACCCTGATCATTACAGCTTGTACATGATCATACATCTGTCTGTATCCCCACTTTCTGTCAAACTCCATACAATGACTATTTATTTATTTCCAGAAGAGACAGCAGTTATATTTTAAGTTAGTGGGTGAAACATTGCCCACAATAGTATATTCATCTGCCTGATAACCCCCATCATCCCTGGTGTTGAATCCTGAAATCACTGCACCATGTCTGGGCACTTGAATAAACGGTCAAATTGGCACTTGAAGTACTCGATTGACAGCTACATCTAGGCTACACTATTCCTACTGTAATAACACCACTTCAGGGTTCAACCAGCAAGAAACTCCTACCGCATTTTTTTCTTGGTTAGAAACTGCCCTTTATGCACAGTTAACAATGACATTGGCAGAAACAGTGTCATCATACCTCAAAGGACAGCTCCCTTTGAATTAGTTTCTTGGTTTCGCGCTCACAGTAGTCAAGCATCGCCCCCCTATTGTATTTTATTGACGGCTGCTTGTCTGTCTGGTTCTTCTGCCGGAGCCCGACTGGCACAGTTGGATCCGGGTCAATAACGGTCAGTTCGCTCTTCAGCTCTTCCACCTCGGCGGGTGTCAGAGCGGCTAACAGGTTGTCAATATCGGAGTCCTCCTCGCTCTCGGCGGGGCGTTGATTCCGCACTTTCCTCCTAGACATTATTTCCCACGAAAATGTCCTGTTGCGCAAATCGATTAGTAATTGGCACTGCTGGTCTCCAAAATACCGTTGACAATAATAGTTGTATTATATTGGTACACCAAGTTCAGGTTCATTGACCTCACCAGTATCTATTTGAAATGGGCTTCTAGTGCAATTGAAATAGTTTGGACCAAGAGAGGGTACTGGCCTATCAGACTGCCTGGACCGCCTCTCAGAAGAACTGTTTAGCTCAATGCCCAATTTGAGATCAGAGCACTGGAGCTGGACTGGAGCCATATGACAAGGAAAAATGAAAATTGACAGCTATTAATCATCTCTATTCTGTATGGTGCTATTATAAGAATTATTGTACATGATGTCATCAAGAGAGAATTATACTTTTGTAGCCTATTATGTCCATGCAAATTTAATTCAGATTCTTTAATCAGATTGACTAACACCAAGTACCCTCATGCATTCATCATGTAATAAGCCTGCTTATAGGAGTTGTACTACACACTATAGTGTTGATATGAGGACATCTAGTGGACCAAATGAAAATATGAAAACCGTCCCTTTGCTATTAGAACAAAATGTTTTTATTCCACAATAAAAACTGCAATGTCAAACTACCCCTCTCCCTTCCTTCCCAAAGTAACCCACCCAAGCACATATGTGGCAGTCGATACAGTTCCTTCTGTCTGCTACATTGCTAGTCCACAACTGTAACTTACCTCACAGCATATACACTTTGTTTCTGTACATCAAACCATTGCTAAAAGCACCAACACATAGTTCAGAGGAGATCAAGCCATTGAAATCAATTCAGACAAACATTATTCCTCAGATAAATAAAACAGTCTACCAAAAATGTATGATTAATTATATTATTCAGATGCATGTACTAAGCACTGGGTTTCCTGAAAAAAAGTTATCTACTACATTATTCTTATTTTTTTAAGGGGGAATGGGGAGGAGGGGACCTTAACCCACATCCTCTGCATCTCTGGTTTTGCATGCAAGGAAGTTCCATGTACAATATACTGTATTATAAATTGGGAAGTTTGGGTCCTGGATGCTGATTGGCTGAGAGCTGTGGTATATCAGACAATATACCACTGGTATATCAGACAATATACCACTGGTATATCAGACAATATACCACTGGTATGACACAAAATTACTTGTTTTCTGTTCTAGCTAATTACGTTGGTAACCAGTTTATAATAGCAATAAGACACCTCGGGGGTTTGTGGTAATACCATGGCTAAGAGCTGTATACAGGCACTCCACGTTGCGTCATGCTTAAGAACAGCCCTTAGCCATTGTATATTGGCCATATACCACACCCCCTTTGATTTTTACAGGGTAACTTATTGTTTGACTCCTTTTACACCAACCAATGCAATGGAAACCCATGCAGCACACTGACTCCACATTCTGTAACAACCACAAACAGATCAAAGGAGGAAAGAAAAATATGTAAAAATACAAAAAAGTAACCAAACAGTATAGTTCTGGACAACAACTCAATAAAGAGCAGATAGCACCGTTGTTACAAAGGGGATGAGGACAAGGAGGGCTGGGTTGGGGGGGTATGAGGGCAGGGTCTGTGACACATCCTGACTTGTGTGACTGACTTGCTAACGGAGTAAGCCGAAAACTGGCAGACTTCCAGCTTTCCATCCAAAACTCTCCATCCAGTCTCTCCTCACTTCCTCAGCGGCCATCGCTTATTGTACATTTGTCACACACATAGTCGTCTTTCTCAGCCAGCTCGGCTGTCACACCCACACAGACCTGGTGGAACCACTGGTTACAGCTGCCATCACACTGGACCCAGTCCACCTGAAATAAATCAAAAGGCCAAATAAATAAATGCCAAATAAATCTAGAATAAAATCTAACCCAATTGACATAAGCCAGACAAGGACCTGAACATTCAGTACATTTTACAATCTCTTCTACAAACAAACTGCTAAGAATTCTTTCCCTCTCTTTTATTTAAACTCCAACACTCTACCAGTCAGTCAATAAGGTTGTCAGTTAATAAAGTATTGCTTATCTTATTTTATATTTTCTTATTATGTTATGTTGTCAGTGAGTGATTTATCAAAAAAGTGATACTGACCTCATCTCCTTCAGGTTGCTGGCATCCCTCTGCTGGACACATCTCCTCTTCAGAGTCGTCTGACTGGGAGAAGTCGGAGCGAGGAGACGAGGAGGTCGATGCCGCCTTGCGTTCCAGGCTCTTCTCTTTGTTCATTTTCTGTCTCTTGTTCTGGAACTTCTTGGCCTTGTCCCGGAACTTCTTGGCCTTGTCCCTGCGCTCTGGCTCTACAGCCTCTCTCTCCAGGCGTCGCTTGGCCTTCTCTGCTCCGTTCACTACTTCCTTTTTCAGCCCATCCTGAAGAGATTGAAAACATAACATCTTAAACTAAGTAAACTGTATTTCTTATTTTCAACAGTCGTGATACCGTAACAGTAATAAACCAATGCTTTTATGGGTCAATCATACAAATAATTGAATTAAATGTATTTGATAGCTAGCATGCTCACAAACCTCCTTTTGTGGAGAGCTTCTTCCCTGAGAGTTGCACTGCTTGAGTTTGTCACAGTCTGAGAGGTCGTCATCTTGCGGTGACGTGCGTCCGTTGGTGTGATGCGTTCTCAGCCCGTTCAGTAACACATGGTAGAGCTGTGTGATCTCTGGAAGAGACACCTGCAGCAGGAGCCCTTCCACCATCAGCTCCTCCAGCTCCACACTAAGATCTGCAGCAGCACAGCACATGCCAGGTTGTTAGTGTAAAAGAGAATGGGTTCAACCTACTGTAGCTGCTTAAATAACATCAGTAGTCATCAGTAGAGTGCATTTCAAATACTAAATGAATTAGCTAATCAATAAAATAATGTTATCAAGAAGTCCAGTTGGTGATAAGAATTGCAAATGATTCTACAACAATGCTTTATACCGCAGAACTGACCCTGCAGAGGAATGCATCTTTGCTCGGTGTAGAAGACCATCTGATCATGAGTTGTCCTGTTCCACTCTGGAGATAAACATGTTGGCTGTATAAAAAAATAAAAATACTAATCTGGTCATTTAGCATTATAATTGTCTCTTAATTCTGAATTATATCACTTTAAAATGGATAGATAACTCTACAATTCAGAAGAGGTGTATGACCGACTGACCTTTCCATTCGGAGATGGTGGAGTTGCAAAGCTCTCCTCCAGGTCTGGTAGACCACAGGAGGAAGAGACCTGTCGCGCACGCTGTTGCCAGCTGACTGTTCTCTCAACCAAATAGTGAAGCGCATCGCCTTCCGGCAGACGCACCTGGATACGCTGCAGCGAAGCCAGCAAGGGCAGGACCTTGTCCAGGGGGGGCTTCTCCGAGCGTCGGCAGTGCGGGCACAGCCAGGCCTGGGCTGAACGGGAGTCTGAGGGAGCCCTCACACACACGCTGTGGAAGGCGTCCCGGCAGAGCTCACACTGTAACATGGCTCCCATGGGGGGATTCTGACACACACACACCTTCAGGTCCATGCAGTCTGCCGTGGGGAGGAGCTTGGACTCGTTAGCTGCCCGGAGGGAGGAGAGGGCCCCCATCTCCCGTAACCTCACCTCCCCAAGTGTTGCCAGCTAGTAAAGAAATGTAAAATTTTTTAAATTAATATAATTTAATGCAAGTTCATGTCCAACATGCATTGAGGTACAGTACATATCCAGTACTATAGTACTAGAAAGAAGTAGAGAAAGAGAAGGTCTGTACTCTTTAAATTGAGTAAAAAATAAAATAAAATGTATTCAGTTGAGAAATGGCCAGTGTAGGTGGACTTACAGCAGAGGCAGAGTCCTTGGTCTCTGAGAGGGCTTTTTCCACATCACTGAGACAGTCTAGCTTCACCATCTTCTTCTTGCTGTGCTGAGTGATGTCTTTAGCTTTTTTGGACTTCCTTTTCGGAGAACCTGCTCCAACTTCACATCTTGGACACAGAACCTGTGGACAAGAACAAATTATGAATTCTGGTGACTGCATTTCTGGGAAATAAACTGCTGTATACTGTACATCACTCATGGCACTTTCAGAGAGTGGTGCATTACAACCATTAGAACATTACCTCAAGCAGAGTGAAGTGAGAGTTTTTCATGAGGAAAGTTTTAGCTGCAGACTCTTTCCAGGCCTGCACCTCTGCCACCAGTGACTCCAGCTGCTTTAGAGGGCCAAGCTGGACTGGGATGTCTTGTCCTCGAAGAACCATATCAGAGAGGTTGTAAAACAATGGAATGGAATCTTCATCCTGAAAGAGTACACAGAATTCAAGTTTTCTATACATAAAGTTGACACATTATAACATGTCAAAGTAGAAGCATTGTTTCTATGAAAATCATGTATAAAAATAATATTATTCAACTGACATGACATCTGTGTGAAAACGTGTTTTATTCTTCCGTACCTGAAGTGCCTCAGCTTCCTGAAGCCACTCTCTGGCCCTACTGATGGAGACCTTCAGCATCAGACAGTTGGGGAGGTAAGCAGGGATCCCCGCCACCTTCTCAGCGGTTTCAGAGAGAGCTTCTATAGAGAGGGGGGGCCTGGTGGAGTAGAAAACACAACAGTTAGGTCAGAAGACTGGTCAGTCACCAGCATAAGGGGGCCCAGTTATCCGGCTGCCAGGAAGCCTAAAAATCCTATTCATCAATCTGTATGGACTATGGAGAGCTTTTCTCAGGTGTGTATTAATAATAAATGTATGCATGTACTATCATTATAATTTTTTTGGACAATTCCTAAGACACTTTTCACTTCACTTGTTCGACAATATGTTTCTACTCACTCTTTTACAAAGGTAAATTCAAGCTTCAAACCTTTGATATTTCTGATGTAAGCAGACATAACTGCTGTGATGGTTGTGAAGCATGCAACGTTTACCTCTGACCACTGATGGATCATTTAGTCGAAGTAGCTTCACATACAGGCAACTGACAAAATAATGGAAACGCATGAGTAAATGAGGGTTACAAAGTATATTGAAAGCAGATGTTTCCACACAGGTGTGGTTCCTGAGTTAATTAAGCATCATGCTTAGGGTCATGTATATTATGCCCAGTTGCCCATTATTATTATTATTATTATTTTGGCTACCATGGCTAGAAGATACATCAGTGACTTTGAAAGAGGGGTCTCAAAGGAGCATAGGGGGTCTAAAGGGCGTGTGTGTGTGTGTGTGTGTGTGTCTCAGTCACCAGACCCAATCGAACACTGGAGCGGCGCCTGAGACAACATTTTTCACCCCCATCAACAAAAAAACAAATGATGGAATATCTCATGGAAGAATGGTGTCGCAACCCTCCAATAGAGTTCCAGATACTTGTAGAATCTCTGGCAAGGCGCATTGAAGCGGTTCTGGCGGCTCAACACCCTATTAAGACACTTTCTGTTGGTCTTTCCTTTATTTTGGCAGTTAGCCTACCTGTAGTTATCTATACTGTCCCCTTGCAACCATGATACACTTTGAAACCATTGCATAGGCTACATATACAGTTACCGTGATATGGGCTTTGCTCAATTCTATAATAAAGAAAATGTTGAACATACTGATAATAAAATAATAAAGAAACAAAACTATCCAGCCATCCTTGATGAGATAGAGAGAACAGTACTTCTCACCCTATTAAGCTCTAAAATGACAAATACATTTTTTATGAGATAGTTCACCCAAATTTCAAAATAACACATTGATTTCCTTAACCTGTAAGAAGTCTATGGATAAGGTATGACAGCAACAGTGTTAATTTCATCAACAATCACAAAAAATACTTGTCAATGACCTATTTTTCCCTGACTAAAACTGACGATAACGAGATGAGATGTCCTGGGAAAAAATGAACTATTACAAATTACTTTTCATTTTAGTTTATGAAAATGTGACGACGAGACAATAATTCCATGTGAGACTAATGGTCATTTAATTTGACAAAGCTCCTTTTCATCTGTTTTGTCCAATCCTAAGCATGCATGGAGTATATTTCCTGCAATCCTCTCATTGGCAGAATCTTTCAGTTGTGCAGTCTGATTGAGCTGATCTGCCCAGCTCTCCCACACAGCTCCCAGGCGGACACTTCAGTCACTCGTCAATCTTTTGAACTGATGCGAAGGCTTGACTTGTAACTAACCTCGACTAGAAACAATGTTTACTCTCGCTTATATTCACATAGGCTATTTTTGCTTTGATCACATCAGAAATGTACGCTGTTATTCATTCATCCATGTTGCCGTTCTTGTGCCGCAGTCCGCAAATGCGAGTTGCGGTTGCCTTTTTCCAATGTGAAAAAGGAATCCTATTTGTTGAATATTATGAGTATAGTAATACTACAGTATAGTACAGTAATACTACAGTATAGTACAGTAATACTACAGCATAGTACAGTAATACTACAGCATAGTACAGTAATGCTACAGCATAGTACAGTAATACTTCAGGCATTTTAGTAAAGCTCATTCTCCCCTTTTCAAGGAAATCACAGTTATTTACCCCCTTGACAGTTCTGATGGGGAGGAAACCAGTTATTTACCCCCTTGACAGTTCTGATGGGGAGGAAACCACAGTTATTTACCCCCTTGACAGTTCTGATGGGGAGGAAATCAGAGCTGTAAATTGTTTAACCTGTAGCCAAGGCTTTATAGCCTATATGGTTAATTATGGCTGGCATTGGTTATAATCTGACACAATATCAATGTTGCCAGCTAAGGTATAGGAGGGGTTAGCAGGCCTACTTGGCCAAGGCTATCTGAATGTGCACAAGATGGAAGTTAGAGGTAGCCTAAATATTCATAATTTAATAGAAAAAAATGCACTGACTATTAATGTGACAAAAATGTCTGACTAAAACTAGACTAAAATTGTCCAGAGTTTTAGACAACAAATAATAAACTAATGAAGGATGAAATGACTCAAAATGTGACTAAGACTAAAAAGGCATTTTAAGACTACAACTAAGACTAAATCTCCAGGTCTCCCCTTGGCCGTACCGAGCAGCACCATCTTGTAAAGAAATCCTGGGGAGAACACTGGAAACTAAACCAAAGCCGTCCATAGACTGCTTACAGAGTAAGGAAATCAATGTCCTTTTGTAATTTGGGTGAACTATCCCTTTAAAACTGGATTGAAAAAGACTCGAAGGTAAACCGTGGATATGTGGAGCGCACAGAATAGATGCACATTCCTTGGAGAGCCATGCCATTAAAAAGCTGTTTGAAAACGCTGGTGACAGTGGTTATTAAATAGCACTGGTACCAATGGGATGAAGCAGAACTAGATATGCATGCTCACTTTTTGTAGATCTTGTTGAATATTCTAGCAGCAGCATTTTGCACTAGCTGGAATTAAAATGAAGCAAAATCAGGGACACTGACATAGTTCTGCTAATGTACAAATCAGTAATCTAGTCACCAATGCTAATGTTTGTACATTAGTTAAAGCAAAACCTCACTAGCTTTAATGCAAGTGATAGAACCACATGGCTCATTTTGTAGAGAAAGTTCAGTCAAATTCAACACCCAGAGTTGAATCGCTTTGTGAGGACCATTTTTGTCAATTCAGGTCTAAATTATCCAGAATAACAAAAACCAGAAGACGACCTTAAACCATTTAAATCTGTTCACTTTAAAAAAGGTGCTACACACAGGATTTCTTTAGAATTTCTGCATTGTAATTTCAGAAAATGTCCATAGTATACAGTGGGGAGAACAAGTATTTGATACACTGCCGACTTTGCAGGTTTTCCTACTTACAAAGCATGTAGAGGTCTGTAATTTTTATCATAGGTACACTTCAACTGTGAGAGACGGAATCTAAAACAAAATCCAGAAAATCACATTGTATGATTTTTAAGTAATTCATTTGCATTTTATTGCATGACATAAGTATTTTATCACCTACCAACCAGTAAGAATTCTGGCTCTCACAGACCTGTTAGTTTTTCTTTAAGAATCCCTCCTGTTCTCCACTCATTACCTGTATTAACTGCATCTGTTTGAACTCGTTACCTGTATAAAAGACACCTGTCCACACACTAAATCAAACAGACTCCAACCTCTCCACAATGGCCAAGACCAGAGAGCTGTGTAAGGACATCAGGGATAAAATTGTAGACCTGCACAAGGCTGGGATGGGCTACAGGACAATAGGCAAGCAGCTTGGTGAGAAGGCAACAACTGTTGGCGCAATTATTAGAAAATGGAAGAAGTTCAAGATGACGGTCAATCACCCTTGGTCTGGGGCTCCATGCAAGATCTCACCTCGTGGGGCATCAATGATCATGAGGAAGGTGAGGGATCAGCCCAGAACTACACAGCAGGACCTGGTCAATGACCTGAAGAGAGCTGGGACCACAGTCTCAAAGAAAACCATTAGAAACACACTACGCCGTCATGGATTAAAATCCTGCAGCGCACGCAAGGTCCCCCTGCTCAAGCCAGCGCATGTCCAGGCCCGTCTGAAGTTTGCCAATGACCATCTGGATGATCCAGAGGAGGAATGGGAGAAGGTCATGTGGTCTGATGAGACAAAAATATAGCTTTTTGGTCTAAACTCCACTCGCCGTGTTTGGAGGAAGAAGAAGGATGAGTACAACCCCAAGAACACCATCCCAACCGTGAAGCATGGAGGTGGAAACATCATTCTTTGGGGATGCTTTTCTGCAAAGGGGACAGGACGACTGCACCGTATTGAGGGGAGGATGGATGGGGCCATGTATCGCGAGATCTTGGCCAACAACCTCCTTCCCTCAGTAAGAGCATTGAAGATGGGTCGTGGCTGGGTCTTCCAGCATGACAACGACCCGAAACACACAGCCAGGGCAACTAAGGAGTGGCTCCGTAAGAAGCATCTCAAGGTCCTGGAGTGGCCTAGCCAGTCTCCAGACCTGAACCCAATAGAAAATCTTTGGAGGGAGCTGAAAGTCCGTATTGCCCAGCGACAGCCCCGAAACCTGAAGGATCTGGAGAAGGTCTGTATGGAGGAGTGGGCCAAAATCCCTGCTGCAGTGTGTGCAAACCTGGTCAAGACCTACAGGAAACGTATGATCTCTGTAATTGCAAACAAAGGTTTCTGTACCAAATATTAAGTTCTGCTTTTCTGATGTATCAAATACTTATGTCATGCAATAAAATGCAAATTAATTACTTAAAAATCATACAATGTGATTTTCTGGATTTTTACACTTCAACCGTGAGATTCCGTCTCTCACGGTTGAAGTGTACCTATGATAAAAATTACAGACCTCTACATGCTTTGTAAGTAGGAAAACCTGCAAAATCGGCAGTGTATCAAATACTTGTTCTCCCCACAGTATCTGTCGCTATTAGTGGAATGACAGTGTTTCACAGTATTACTTACCCGCCAGTGTTGTGATTGGCAGTGATATTCGCCTATTTATTTATCCCGCTGGAGCGGCATCTGTTGTCAAACTCAATAACTGTAAGTCGCTCTGGATAAGAGCGTCTGCTAAATGACTAAAATGTAAATGTAAAATGAAAGCTGTTCAGACATTGTGGCTGTGTTATCTAGTGGAAATAGCTATTTCCCTGGTTGCTAAAATTCTCCGGCAGGAGAAATCAATATGCGAATATCACAGCCAATCACAACACTGGTGGGTAATTAATACTGTGAAACACTATCATTCCACTATTAGCGCCAGATATATTATGGAGATTTTCTGAAATTACAATGCAATAATCTTTTTAAATCCTGTGTAGCACCTTTAACTACATTTAGGTCGGTCTTCTTTCAAATCAGATTCCAAAAAAAAAAAAAATGGAATCCCTGGTTTACAGATTACAGATTTAAAAAGAGAAACCCTCTGTGTGCGGCCCTCACCTGGCCTTGAGGAGGCTGCTGGTCTTGTCCTCCCAGTGTTCAGACACCGTGAGCAATTCCTGCAGGCGAGCCATGGCCTTCTCCACAGAGCGGTGAGGGGTCAGACCCACGCCCTGGTCTATCAGCCTCCGCATGGTCTCCAGGGTCAGGGTGGAGCGCTGGGTGCTGGCCTGCTGCACCCCCTCTAGCCAGCGGGCTTGCGCCAGTCTCTCCCGTAGTAATGGAAGTTCAGGGAGCTCCACGTCAAAGTCAAAGCTAATGTCTAGAAGACTCTGGATCTCTGCTGTGCCGGTGGTCTCGTCTGCCAGGAGCTTCTCACTGTGTTGCTGGAAGTCTTCAATGCAATTCAAGAGCTCCTAAGAGGAAAAAAAAATACAGAATTCAGATATCAGTTATGATCAAAATAACTATTGAGATTTGTTTTTTTCCAATATTCTCTGATCAATTGCTTCAAACAGAGGCCTCTTGATTATTGTTATCAATTCAGTTTTCTAATGGCTTCAATATCATGATGGCATTGAGACATTGGTTTACAATACCTTTAATTTGGGGGCTTGGGGGAGGCTGCAGGGGAGGTTGTACAGTTGCCTGACAAATGACCTCAGCTCCTCCACAGTCAGCTGGCTCTGTGTCTTCCCCCCACCACAGCGATACCTGGGAGAGGCAATCATGATAAACCTTGAATCATATTCAAATACGCACATGTCTTTATACATCATTGGTGAGCAAATTAGAATAACACTGTTGATTGAGGAATACAATATTAAAAGACACAGGCATAGTGGATCATGTTTGCGGCGAGGGAGGAAAATGAACCAGTGGTCCTCTTTTACTGGACTGTGGAAGTTACCTGGTCTGCCTTTTGCCGTTGAGTAGCTGCTGGGCAACTGAGGAGCATTTCTCTGCGTCCTGTGTGACTAAACGAAGCTGACGCAGGAGGTCGTTGTCAGGGAACATCTTCGACTCTGATTTATTGATGAGGGAGCGGAAGACTGACAAGCCTGAGGAGAGACGGTCACAATAATTAATTACACAGGCAAAGTGCTTTATAAACGAGAAGGGTGTGAGGCCTCATTCACAACTAATTGCAGTCTCTATGGGCCAGTTTCCAGGACCCATATTAAGCCTAATACTTCCCTAAAAAGCACTGCTAATGTACATAGACAAGGTGAATTCATCTCTCACTTTTTTTCTTGTCCAGTTTAGCCTCCAGAGTCTCTGTCACGTGGGAGGCCCACTCGTCATAGAACTCAGCTCGCTGCTTCACCGCGTTCATCATGGGGTACAGCTCATCCAGTGTAAATCTATAACTGCAAGCAGAGAAAGGAAAATAAATATATGTGGAGATTGAAGCCATATCGGTGTGAACAAGAGAACACTGTATATTTGAGGCATCCGATGAAACCAGAACCACATAAATGTCCTGCATGCGTGATTCCTTATTCTACATGTTTTCATAATATATCTCCATCTGAATGTTCCCCCTGCTGAATGTGCCCCCTGGACTTCAGTGTGTAGTTGTTGTGGACAACAGAACAGTATACAGATGTCGGATCTTAATATGAGCCATTTCGTTGCAGGATGGAAATAATCCTGCAGCAGGAGGATTTGAAAGGATATTTAATATTTAGAATCACCGCCAGGGGGAAGCTGGAAGCAGTGTTTGTATGCTATACAATAATTTAGACTGCAGGTCCACTGTTCGTCAGTTCAAGTAGCCTATGTAAGCTACATGCAGGCTACAGCGTGTCTCGTGTGAATTCTTATGTGGACTATAATAAATTGACAATATTTGTTGGTGTTGATGTGTTTTTTGATAATTTGTTTTATATGTTCTAGGCAAGAATTAGACAAAATAACTTAAATGTTTATTTCAGCACCTGTGTGGTCCAGTGGGTACAGCTGCTGACAATGGCACACATGTCAGAGTAGGCATGAGTTCGAATCTGGCCCACTACTGACCCACAGACAGAACTCTAGTTACTGTCTGTGGGCTGTACTTGTACTCTTACTCAAGTAATTTCTGATGGAAGTAACTTAATTTTTACTCCTTTGCATTTGACCAAATCACTAAAGTTACATAGATTTATATTATTATATCGTCGCTGTCGGATGAGCAACCTAACCAAAAAGGTTGTCCGCCGGTTATTGTCATGCAAAAGGTTGCCGGTGTCACAGTAATTGACCGTTAATTAACACACACACACACATTTAGCATCTCCAGGCCTCCACGCATACAAGCCGCATTCAAGCCGCTGATGCGTGCCTTTGGAACATCTACATTTTAAAAAGTCTAATAAATCAATTTAAATATACACCATCACAATAAATCCATTATTTATATGCATAGGAATAAGTGCTAATATGCATATGCAGGGTTCATACAGACAGTGGCAAGTCAAATTCAAGGACTTTCAAATACTTTTTCAAGCACAAATATTTATTTTCAAGGACCATCAATATGTAATAGTTCCTATTATACAATTGTTTATAGTCGCCACCAGATGGCAGTATATCACCATCACTCCCTTACAAGTTCTACTTAATAATAAGTTTCACTACTTATTTACTACATACATGAGTGGTAAGTCAGTACTGATGATGTTATAATTTGAGTAGTGATGAGTTTTGAGACATGCCTACTAGTGAACACACATTTTCTATTCACATTACTACACAATTCCCGCTTAATGACTGCATTGTATTTTTAGTGGGCATTTAGCAATCTACTAAATAGCTACGAAAAAGCGCCTTGCTTCCGACTGGCAGCTTTAATGTCGGTTGGGAGAGGGGCGAGTGGCTGTGTGAGGAAAACGGTATGTGAACGGCCACCAGAATGGCAGGACCACAGCTGCGGCTTGATCAAGCGGAATATCGCAGGCGCCCCTTGAATGAGGCAAAAAGCTCTGGAGAGAAAAAGTCACAATGTAGAACTGGCGCCAGCGCAGGATGCATCGTTGTGTCTTTCCCCCTTCAGGGCTGATTCATGCTCGCAATGTCAGTCTGACACATTTTTTGCACCTTACACAGTGTGGTTTGGTTGGGTCCAGTGATGTAGTGGTAAAAAATTAATTGGGTAAACTATACTGAACAAAAATATAAAACGCAACATGTAAAGTGCTGGTCCCATGTTTCATGAGCTGAAATAAAATATCCCAGGAATGTTCCATACGCACAAAAGGCAGGCTTGAATCTATATTTGCCTGATATTTTAGCTATCGATGTGACGTTTGGCGGCGCCTAATCAGTCAGTTCTGTACCTGCCTGGCTGAGTGGCAGTGTGGGTGGAATGAGCGAGCTCGCCTGGCAACCAGAGTGCGAAACACGTGAGAAAATTAAACTCGGCAGTCTGCCTGGAAATTAATAAGATCAATAAATATTTCTAATATTTTTCATATTAACATTTATCATTTTCTGTTCTCCTCTCATTTTAATTCAAGTACTTTTCAAGTACCAACAAGAAAATGTTTGATTATTAAGGTATTCCAGTCCTTAAATTTCAGAGTGCCAAATTCAAGTACTTTAAGCACCTCAAGCATCTTGTGCGAACCCTGCATATGGGTGTTTTGAATTAATCAATCACCCTAGAAAGTGCTGTCCATTTCGTTTTTTTAGGCTTTGAAACATCCACAACTACCATGTTTTCCACTTAGTTTCAACCTGTTGTTGAACTTCTTTTTCAAATTGATCAATCAAAGTGAGGTGAGTTTTAAAAGCAAGATACTGTTTTGATGAGAAGTGTTTGATGTGATTTTCGATTGCATTTGCATTGATGTCAGAGTGGTTAGAGGGACAATAGAGCCCTTGCAGGCCATTAGTGACCTGATGATCATTAGCGAGTTGGGTACTACCAATGCATGTCTGTCACGCCCTGATGTATGGAACTCTTGTTGGTTTAGTCAGGGTGTGGGAATCTATGTGATGTTTTCTATGTGTAGGATCTAGATTTGTTTTTCTATGTTTGGCCGGGTGGGATTCCCAATCAGAGGCAGCTGTCGCTCGTTGTCTCTGATTGGGGATCATACTTAAGTAGCCTGTTTGTCTACTATGTTTGTGGGATCTTGTTCCTGTGTTAGGCTTGTATTGTGTATAGCCTTGGACTTCACGTTACGTTGGTTTGTGTTTATAATAAATAAACATGTTCACATCGCACGCTGCACCTTGGTCTGACCCGTCTCTCTCAACGATCGTGACAATGTCCAGTGTATAAGAGGAGATTACTGTGACTCAACGATCACGTGGAAATTTACTGCGGTCATGACTCCCGCTAATACGGTCACTGCAACAGCCCTACCCCATTGCCCAATGAAATGTATTCAAAATAGCTTGTCATCAAAACGCTTATGTCCATTGGCTCAAAGTTGTCTGTCAAACCCAGTTATCTCCACCAAGCTCTTGAAGTGAAGCACACTTCACTCCTGATTATTTTTTTGTAAGTTGCACTTTAATTACCTTCTGCATTTGTAATATTATACAGTGTACAAAACATTAAGGACACCAGCCCTTTCCATGACAGACTGACCAGGTGAAAGCTATGATCCCTTATTGATGTCACTTGTTAAATCCACTTAAAATGGGTGTAGCTCAGGGGTGTCAAACTCATTCCATGGAGGACCGAGTGTCTGGGGTTTTAGTTTTTTCCTTTCAATTAAGACTTACACAACCAAGTGAGGGGAGTTCCTTACTAATTAGTGAACTTAATTAATCAATCAAGTACAAGGGAGGAGCGAAAACCCGCAGACACTCGGCCCTCCGTGGAATGAGTTTGACGTGGTGTAGATGAAGGGGAGGAGACAGGTTAAAGAACCCATAGCGGCCGACGACGGCCTTTCTTTTCTAACAATATTATCTGTGTCAATATCGCAAAATTAACTCGCTAACAACCTGTTGTCGTATTCGCGTGGATGCTGTCATTTGACTTTAACGTTTTTGTTTTACTTCATTACTCAAAATGAAAGCACCGAAGCAGACAACTTTTCACTGTGAAAGAGGCTTTATCTTTATATTGGTTGGTGATAGGGATTTGCACACATCATTGCACTTTGAAAGGCGATGATGGCGAGGTGAGTGAAATAAGTAAACAGCAGATACAGTGGGGAGAACAAGTATTTGATACACTGCCGATTTTGCAGGTTTTCCTACTTACAAAGCATGTAGAGGTCTGTAATTTTTTATCATAGGTACACTTCAACTGTGAGAGACGGAATCTAAAACAAAAATCCAGAAGTCCAACCATTCACCCTTGTACCCCACAGCCTGGGCCTAAAGTGACAGTGGCAGGGGTTTTGGAGTGGTTTTTAAAAGTGGTAGGAACTTATATCTGTTCCAGTGCTTGTAATGGATTACAACAAGAATATGGGCGGGGTTGACCATCTTGACCAACTGAGGAGCTATTACAATGTTGGACGCACAGGCAGAAAATTGTGAAAGTATGTGTTTTGGGGGATGCTCAACATTGCCATCATAAATACGTACATTGTGTGGGGGACCCTGCAAAGGCCCCTTCCCAGAAACCACAGGCCCTGGTCCCTGAAGGCATTCAAAATATGCAGCTTGTGCATTCACTTTGTGATATGGCTACAGTGGCAGGAAGAGGGGAGCCAAGAGTGTGGCACCAGGGCGTGTGGACCGAGTTGTAACTCATTTGAAAGCAGGTGAAGTTAAGGGCGCAAGAGAGGGTGTGTAAGATAAGTATTTCTAAGATATAATTCTACTGTTGAAATTGTGTTTTGAGGACAAGTGCAAATCAAATGGCTAGGTAGCTAAATAGTTAGCTAGTTTTGGCTAACACAGAATGACTGAAAAAGTTAGTTTTTTATCTCCCCATATAATCTCTGCTTGTTGGCTAACTAGCCACCTTGTCATTGGCATAGAGTGAACAGATTAATCAGATGTGTGTGGGCAATAGCTAACTAGCTTTCACATTCCGTTGCCACTAGATAAACTGGTTAAACTAGCTGCAGTGTCAACCATGTAGCTAGCTAACGTTATCTATATCAACAGGTCAGTCCACTGCAGCATCCTCCCACGCATTGCTCTCTCCCACTCCGTGTGTGTGTGCGTATCTAAATGTCATTCTGTTTTTATGACAAGGTCTATAAGCACCTGTCATACAGTCAGTGTATCATCTCATTAAGCTTTTTGTGCCATATACTAGAAAAATGTATTTTCATTTACAGCTTGTAGCAGCCCAACTGAGGGGGAGAAGAGGTTCGGAAGAGAAGGACGGTAAATCCGGTTTTGTCTGTACATTTTCATTAACGCTATTGAAATTGTAAAATGATTCTAATGTCTCGAGTACCATATACCTTTTTAAGAAATTGTGCACATTGATAGATATTAAGTCAACATTGAATGACCATCATTGAAACTGTACAGCCTACGGACTTTGTTTGATGTCAGTCTTCATTGACCACTGACATACCTGTGCTGGGGAACTTCTGCAAGATGGTGCTGGCAGGCTCTAATAAGTGAATGTCAAATACATTTTTGTCCTTTTTGTTTGCAGTCACAGTTTACCATAAGCTGTAAAACTAAATTTGTTTCTGGTACTTAAGTGGTTTTCTGACTGGATACTTTTTTTTACTTTTTTGAGAAGGCTAATTTTACTTAGTAAAAGTAACAGTACTTTTACTTAAGTACAGATTTTCAGTACTCTACCTCTGCAAATTATACATTGCCTAACTAGAAAACATGGGCGACCATCCACACTGGAGGAAAGTTTATCGTTCTACAGTAGGCCTACATCTGTCAATCAACTGATGGCCCAAGTCAGCTCATCAATTTAGCCAGGGAAACACAAACCGTAGATTATCGGTTTTCACACCTTTCATTATGTGACTATTGATAGGCTAATGGTTGCCTACAAAATGTAGCCTATTAGAACATAATCAAATAACAAGGGGCCTATTGCAACCAATCGATAGAACTAGATTATCGCCAACTGATATCTCATTAAACCATCAATATGCGTTAAATTCACCCGCACAGCTGATCTCAATTGCAAACATTATTGAACACATCATTACCACTCCCTAAAAGTTGTCAGTGTTACCTTAGTCAGATCGGTAAATAATGATGAGATGCTCATGTCTCCACCCTAACAATGGTAGTCATCCCAAAGGCAGGCAACAAGCTTTGGTCTGCATATTAAGCCCATAGAAACGCATTGGGCTTGTTCTGGACTTATTTTGGTGAGAGTGAGCCCTCTCGCGTCACCTCTTCCTCTCGGACTTAGTCCTGCTTGCAACCAAAGTCTTTCAAGATATGTTCGTCCTCTGGTTGGTATTGTCATGGGAACAACGTAGTCCTTTTTGAACAGACTAAGGGAGATTTACTGTATCTATTTGACACGCATTCTGTACGATAGAAATAAAAAGTATTTCCTTGTTTACCATGGCTAATCTGTGGCAATTTATCCGACATTTGTATGAATGGAAACTAATGTTGCTGTACTATTATTATTTTAATTGTTTACTATTTATGTTATCCAAAAGTGTCTGGTATGGTAATTTCTTATCAAGATAGAGGGTAAAATAATACTGGAATGTCCATATTTTAAATGTGTTACTACATCAAGTCAATCGGGAGATTGTGTTTTTTGTGCCAGAAAGGCTTGGGCCGGAATTGAACTACATTTTGACAGTTCATTCGTAACCTTAGGATACACTAGACACTTGTATGTCGTAGCCTAGTGGAGACCAATATATATCTTGTGTTATTAAGATATATAAAACTATGGTTGTTGATGTGTATGGCTGTATTTCAGATAAATGTTTGTACATTTGAATGTTGCAGTAATAGGACTTAGGACTATAGCATTTAAGCGAGCGAGCGAGAACATTATTTTAAGACAGCAAGCCCTGATCCCAATGACTTGACTGCCCCCGCATGAAGAGAACGAGAACTGCTAATTCTTTGCCAATCACAAGGCTAATTTGAATTTCCCAATGCATCAGGAAAATTCTCCGCAACAAAAGCGTGATCAGGTTAAGAGCTGACATCTGTAGATGGCATAGACGGTAAATCGGAGGACAGGACTGAGGACATGACTCACTTCAGTGTGTAGTTGGTGAGGGGGCAGGAGCAGAGGTTTTGGATGTGGTGGAGACAGACCAGCTGACCAGGGCTGCAGGGGCAGGTGATGGCAGACAGGTAACAAGTGGTCCTACACTTGGCACACTGCCGCTCGTCGTCCTGCAGGAGATTGTATTCCGCCTGCTGGCAATGCAACACCCCCTTGTGGAGAAATACAAAAAACACAACTATGTTATAAATGGAGACCCGAGAGAGACCGTTTTGATTTGCATTTACAGACAGTTCTCCTTAATTGGAGTGAACAATGTCTCATTAGTGTTTGATATTCCTTGAAAAGAGAAAAGTCATTTTGATATATCATTCTGTCTGTTGTGGGGGCTCCTTACCATCTTGCGGACTTTATCTCGTAGGTCCTGCTCCTCTCTGATCATATCCTTCATATCCTTCTGGACAGCCGACGCCAGGACCACGTCCAGACTGTTGGCCTTGGAGGCCATCTGGCAGATCATCTCGTCGTGGGAGAAAACACAGTACCGATGCAGCAGTCTGTAGTGGTCAACACACTGTCGGCCTAATGCCATCTGAGATTAACCAAAGAGAGACTATATTAGTAAACAGTCCACTCCACATAAACTACCCCTTCCAAGATAATGTCAATGAGGCACTTAGGTAAAGGAAGAGAACATGCTCAGCTCTATCCTTCTCTGTAAAACAATGAAAGGATGCTTGAAGCCAATGAGTATGTTACCCAGTCCACAGTGCAGAAGTTGACAGCCTCAGCGAAGTTGAAGCCTTGGTTGAAACCACTGTGATAAGCTCTGGGGAAGGTGATGACGAACTCACCGGCACACTGATTTGTTCTGTAAATCTGGGGACACAGAAAATATTGATTTCAGATTAATTCATCCGTTACTAAAATTATATACTATTCTATGGAAATACATGGTTGTAAGTCTAGTTACATTGAGAAACTTACAGGGACCCCGTGAGACATGAGGGTGTTGGGGTTCATGATGGTGACCAGCTGGTGGAGGAGGTCAGGCTGAATCTGAAACAGCTCTGGGGCCAGCTTCTTCATCACAGCCTCAAGCTGTTCTGCAGCAAAGCCAGGTGCTCCATACCATGTCTTCGGCTCCCCCCTTTCACAAACACAGAGCTTGAGTCAGGAACATCATGCAAACAAAGCATTTTAAGTGAAATTCTAAACTTGAAAATATTGTCTGGACTCCATACAGAAAATGTGGAAAACGAAATAGCAATGATCATAAGCAAAATGGCACTTTGTGTTATGATTGTATGTTACTACTTCATTTATTATTTAATTTCAACATCCCTAAATAAACATCAGTACCAGTGCAGGTAGTTGATGGAGTAGCTCCAGTGGTCCTCGATGTGCCAGCAGAAGGAGGAAAAGCACATGCCTACATAGAGCCATGGTAGAGTCATTCCACAGATGTCTGCTGTGACATGAGTCAACACTGACGGGTCCATCATCGCCATGTTGTTCAGGTTCCAGCCACACTTCAGGTACTTCTGAAAGAGATCATGGTAAAGAAAGAGTTGAGCATTTTTTAAAATAATATATTTTTATTCTGATACAATGGTACATTGACAAGACATGACATTGAAAGAAAAGTTTAGCCATTTTATCATGAGTCTACTGTGTGATATACTGTACTGGTTTGGTTAGCCATTCATTTGAATACAGCTGCCTACCTCATCCTTTTCTGAAACCTTAAATCTTCCATTTCTGATGGGGAATCCGCTCCCAAACTCCTTGGAAGCTATATCTGCTCCGTACTCCACTGTGACGTCCTCCTCGATGGTGCTCACCAAGCGCCAGAACTCTTTTTCCACCAACTCTGTGGGAACCATCTGAAACAAACACAATGAAATGCAGGGGCGGACTAGGACCAGAAATCGGCCCTGGCATTTCTAACACACCTGCCCATTCCCCCCCCCCATTGAGGCCATTTTTTTTCTTCGAGGCCCCCATTATTAGCCAAGTAATGATCATTTTTGCGAGAAAAAAAACTGAAGTGGGACAGGCCCACTGGGCTAAAAATGGACCAGCCCATCTGGCATTTGCCCAAAATGCCAGATGGCCAGTCCGCCCCGATGAAATGTTAAAAATGCTATTTCATATTCCATTGATGACAGTTGTGAATAAATTACAACACTTCAAAAATCTTAGAACTTCCTTGATGATTAGACATTTTCTACTTACATGAACTGGCATGTTGAAGTAATCAGATTTGAAGGAGTCTGCCATTTCACCAAAAGCCCGCAAAGAGTAGTCCCTGTATGCCTGCTCAAAGCCAAATGCCTCCTGAGGTTTGCTGCATTCCTATTCAAAATAAACAAAGAGGTAGAAAGCACACCTCAATAAGTTTTAAATTCACAGACAAACACAAAGGTACTCTGTATATGTAACAGAGCTGAACACATTCATATCATACACTCACAGGAGCCAGTACAGATTGTCTGTGAAATGTAAATGTGGTTATTGGTGTGATGAGGTGAATAGACATCACTACTCACTTGAGCCAGGCACTTGGGGCACCTCCAATCTCCTTTGGGGACGTCGTGTAGAGGGGGTATGAGACAGAAGGTGTGGTAACTGTCGTCACAGCCATCACACAGCAGAAGACGATCCTCGTCACTCCCGCTGCCACACACCAGACACATATACAGGTCCACCTACCGAACAGAGGGAAGAAAGGGCTTTGTTCCAGTTGTTCCTGACAGAAGCTATTTCTTCACCCCTGTTAATACACAACTAATGAACTATATAATAACTAAACAACAGAACCATCTATAAACTACATGACACATTCTTGAAGTGGAATAACCAAAGGGACTACAATTCAACTTTTGTTCACATTTGTTAAAACCTATATGCTGCACAAAGATGTATAAAACGTGTTCTAGTGTAAAGACACAATAATGTTGATAATCCATTTAGAGTATTCTCTCTCATCCAAAGAATGGATCAAATAAATCCACACTTACTACACTCACTGCAGGAGGTGGGACATCAAGACTGGGTTTTTTCTTATATCGAGACTTGTTTTCGTCTGCCTCGCTCACTGGCCCGATGGGTTCTTGTTTCACTAGAATGGGAATTTCTTTTTCTGCAAAGAAAAATTACATATGATGAGCATAATGAGGAACATCAGATGATTTAACTCATGAATTACCCATGGTGCATCTTACTCCCTAGCCTGAATATCATACACTATGTTCCAAAATTCACACTAGCTTACATATTAAAATACATTGCCCAATACATGGCTTGATTCTAAATTGTATACAAATTCATGGATATTGGCACTGATCACATATTGTCTTAACTCTTCTGTGGTTGAAGTAAAGCCTTGTTGGTACTGACCTGGCTCGGACTTGGCAACAAAGGAGCCCATCCTCCTCCTCAGATTTGGTCTGTTCTCACAGGGTTCAGTTCCTGGTTCAGTCTTCACACAACCGGACTGTCGGTGGAAATAGAGTTCAAGTTAACTATTGTAACTACCACTAATGATGTTACAAAGTTTATATGCAACAGAGAGCAGTGATGTGCCAATGCATTCATGAATAATTAAGATAACACACATAAGGCTTTAAGCTAATTACACTTCATTTTGTGACTTAAGGATTTAAAGGAGAGTAGATGGTTACAGGGTAGTTTCTGCAATCTGAATTACTGGTTTTATGAGGAGTTCTTCTGACAAGTGTGTGAGGCTCTGTTTGACAAGAGCATCTACCTCAACTCTCATCCGCTTTGCTCTGCGGGCGCTGTTGCAGCAGGACTCGGCTGGCTGGACAAACTGCTGCCTCTCGGCCAGGTCATGGGGTTTGTACTCCTTGTCACTCGTGTCAACTGGCAGGGTTGGCTTCTGGACAAACTGCAGGCATAGGCACCATAGGATAGGAACATTAGTGATATCATATACAATGTAATGTTACACAATACATACAGTTAATGCATTACAAATGTAGAATTAACATACAAGCAAAACAAAAGACATGGCACACATGTCTATGGCAGCAAGGACAGTGGCGCACAGACAAAGCACAATGAGACAATTTTAAACATAGAATGGTCTGTAACATTTCTGTGTAAGCAAAAACTCCAAACTATGCCATAACCACTATAGACATGTGCTATTTGTTCATTCTTAGATAATAACCATGAGGCAGCCATACCGTGTCAAGTTCAGGGGCAGACACTAAACACATCAGCTTGGAAGCAAGCTCTGGTGCCTAAAGCAAGAGAGAGCTTGGAAAGTTAACAACAACAAAGCCCCAATCTATATTCACTCTGCAGTTTTCAATCCATTTATTCAATATTGAAAATGATCCTCACATTAGACAAACATATAGTACTTCCACAATAACAGCAGTATAACTATGGTTGAACAGTGCCCAACTTGCCTACAGATGAGCCAACCAAGCGCTTAACACAGCATTAGCTAGTGCATAAAGCGCTGAGTGCAATGTGAACAGACACAGACAGATTAACCATGGGTGTTAGGGCATCTGTCCAACTTACCAGGAGGTTGGCTCCACTCTGGAAGAGGTTGTAGGGGTAGAGGATTCTCTCATAGTGTGACCGTAGGTGAGAGCCCACAGCCTTGCCAGGAGCAAAGCCCATCTTAAGTGCAATCGCCGTCCACCGTCTGTCGCGACACACAATATCAAATCCGCCCTCATCTGCAACATTCTGAAATAAAATGTGTCTAAGTTAATTATAGTCAGTGGATGCTGTTCAATGCTATTTCAGATGGAATAAATGCATAGTAGTTTGAAACAATACTAAACACCCAACCTTGTTGAGTTGATACAGGTCCAATATCTTCCTTTCCACGTGAGGAATTTTCAGAGAACACCCCTGCAACTCCCAGAACTTTGCGATCTTGTCCAAGAAGTTAAGCTTGACTCTGGTCTGTGCCTAGGCAAGGGGAACATACACTAGGTGATATCTAACAGTCACTGTAGGAATTGAAATGTAGGTGATAATAATCAGTCTCCTGACTCATCAATGTGATGCAATAAACAAATATTGGTGAACTGAAAAGACAATATTTCTGCTGACCAACTCCTGCACAAGCAACCTTTGACCTTCCTTTCACCAAAGCTTCTGAAGGGGGTGATTAATGATGGTAGGCACAACAGAACCTTCAGTGCTTCGTCAACAAGACAATTGCATTGACCGAGACCCTGACCAATCAGTTAAATTCCCCTCTATAGGCCTGGGTTTCAAAGGGGTGCATACTGCATATGGTGCATATCATCAAGGGTATTGTTTATGGAAACTAAGACCTAGGTTACACATAATGCAAAGTGACCTACTTACCTCTAGTTCATTGAGCCTCTGTATCCGAGGAGTGAAGTGCAGTCTGTCAACATTACATGCAAATGGGGGCTGCCAGCCCTATGAACATACAACAACAAAATAGAATTATTAAAATGTGCCTTCCATAGGACACATAATAAAATAGGCCTGTTGTCAGTGTTGGGAAAGCTACTCTGAAAATATAGTTTACCAAGCTTCCAATTACTTCACACTGGAAGAAATTAAGCTACACTGAATCTACCCTTAGAAAAATATAGTTTACTTAACTAAAGTTACTTTGAAAAAGTAGCTCACTACATCCAAACTACTTAGTGATAAATTATCATATCTCAATTTGAAATGTCAGACTACAAATTGCAAGAACATATCACTCTGGAGTCAGATGTTAACAGAATGTTTAACGATCTTTCAAGTGAGAATTGGGCAGGTCTGATGCTGAAAAAGTGAATTATTGCCTACTTCACCCATATTTTATTTGAGCAAAAAAAGTAGTGTGTAGTTCCAGTAGTTGGCTACATGGCAAAAAGTGATTAACTACTAAAAACAGTACCAATATTTAAATGTAGTTCAACTAGCACCAAGCTACTGCAACATGTAGTTAAATTACTAGCTGAAATACAAGTAGTTCACAAAATTATACAAAGTATGGGGACATCTTACAATAAACCAGTCATTGTCCCATTTGGAACACCGGTCAGTAACAGATGTTTAGCCTATAAGTCTGTGAGTCTGTCTATGGGTCTCCTGTCGTAATTGAGTTACATCAAAATCAACAAAAACGTTTTACATTGGCCATCGGCAGGACCTAAGTCATTTGGCTTTAAGTAGGGTAGATGGAGTCTCTTTGAAAGGGGGTATTGCAGACATGTAGGATTATTTTAATTTCACATAAATAGGTCAAAGTACTTTTTTCCTCAATATAATTAGTTATTTAGGGTTACAATATGAGCATTGTAGAGCATACAGCACGATTGATTTCTTATCTTAAAACGCACTAGCCTAACGAACATCACCAACAAAATGGCCAGATGGAACTCAACAGCTCCGGTTTACCACAAAGCCAACATGGAGGACAACACCCAAAAACTGTCGGCCTACTGAGTGAACATCCCATTGCACCAGGATATCTCCATCAATCTATCCAATTACTTAGCTATTAACACTCATTTTATCCGATATTGACTGGTAGTTATAACCAATAATGTATACGTTATATGATTTATGTCTATTATTAACTTATGGATTACTTATTTTCTTTTGGTTATTAATGTTTTTTATTCCCAAAAAGGTCAACACAGCTAAAAATATTTTGAGAAATCATTTACATTTAGGATACACCAAACAAGACTAATTAAACATGTGATCCTTAGTTGTGGGAAGATAGAAGTTTGTCTGAATGACGTCATCAAAAACAACATTCAACAATATAAACAGCATCTGTAACACTAACCGTACGCCTGTCTGCCTCTGGCATTTCCAGTGACGCATATCGTCAAAAAAAAGTCAAAAGTTTTCCTGTTATTAAAAATGTGTATTGTTTTCTTGCCTGACACAACTAGCCAATTTAGCAAGCTAGCTAGACAAATGATTTCTCACCTGCCAGTCTAGTTAGCTAGCTGCTTACTTAGCTAACGTTAGCTACTGTAACGTTAATTAACCATGTCCGGCTGTAGCTAGCTAACGTTACGTAAATTGACATTTTATTTATTGAAACGTTGTTTGTTTTAGGTAGTATTAACGATGGCTAGCTTGTATTTTTACACTTAACTGGCAGACTTCGCTGTCGGTCATTGTGCCAGATATAGCTAGATAGCTTGTTTGACATCAGTCGCTAGCGAAAGATAATCTCACGACTCGTTCAAGTCAGTTAGCTAGCTAGCCGGTTTCGTTTTCAGTTAAGCACAAATATACATTTTCACTAACGTTTCCTGCTGTTACACAAAGACACTCCGCTGGTCAGGTAGCTATCTAATGTTATTGAAACTAGATAGATTATGTAGCTAGCTAAATAAACATTTTAATGATACACAAAAGAAAAAAGCCTTAATCCGCCATGTTGAAAATGTCCCTTTAAAGCCCCCCAGTGTGTGGTTGATGTCAGTCTTCTTGTTGTTAAAATGGTATTAAAGATTATGTTGAACCATTCAGCAGCTCGACCACACTTACCGGAGGCGGGCGGACTTTGCAAATACCAGTTTTTTCCGCAATTGGACGGATCTTATTTATAAAAGCAAAAGGATCGGCAAATTCCTCCCAGCTTGGTTCGAAGACTGGGCACTCCGGAGGCGGCTTGAACTCGTCCGGCCGAGGCTGGGTCATCTTCGTGGTCCAATCTATAGGCTCAGACAATACAGGTAGCCTGATCACAACAGTGTCACCTTGTTATGATCTGTCGGGAGGTCTATCCTTCTAATATTCCAATGTCAGGTTCTCTAAAAGTCAATCGGGATCAACATACGAGGCAGTTTAGTCAAACACATGCACAGCGAAACGAATGTTCTAAGGCAGTGACTACGTCCGCCTAAAAAAGTAGATACCATATAGTTTTTCTAAAACCTCTATTTGTTTGCAAACTCATTCTATGACCTTAGAAATCAAATATAATGAATGTTAGACATTTTGAATCCATATAAATTAAAGGATTTTATTACATGGATTGTGATTGTGAAGTTATAGTTCTACAATTTTTCCTAAATATATTCCGATATTTCATACACACATGAATATATAAATATGCAAATCAACGTTTGTTTTGACACACCATTGTGTTGAATTTTGTATATAATTGACACAGAATTATGTAATGTTGAAAATGATGGAGGACATACAAAGGTATGTGGACACCTCTTCAAATTAGTGAATTTGGCTATTTCAGCCACACCCGTTGCTGACAGGTATATAAAATCAAGCACACAGCCATGCAATCACCATAGACAAACATTGGTAGTAGAATGGCCTTACTGAAGAGCTTAGTCACTTTCAATGTAGCACCATCATAGGATGGCACCTTTCCAACAAGTCAGTTCCTCACATTTCTGCCCTGCTAGGGAAAGGGGGATACCTAGTCAGTTGTACAACTGAATGCATTCAACTGAAATGTTTCTTCCGCATTTAACCCAACCCCTCTGAATCAGAGAGCTGCCCCGGTCAACTGTAAGTGCTGATATTGTGAAGTGGAAACGTTTAGCCACGAAGTGGTAGGCCACACAAGTTCACAGAATGGGACCGCTGAGAGCTGAAGCGCGCAGCGCAGACAAATTGTCGGTCCTCAGTTAAAACACTCACTACCGAGTTCCAAACTGCCTCTGGAAGCAACGTTAGCACAATAACTGTTTGTCGGGAGCTTCATGAAATGGGTTTCCATGGCCGAGCAGCCGCACACAAGCCTAAGATCACCATGCGAAATGCCAAGCGTTGGCTGGAGTGGTGTAAAGCTCACTACCATTGGACTCTGGTGCAGTGGAAACGCGTTCTCTGGTGTGATGAATCACGCTTCACCATCTGGCAGTCCGATGGACGAATCTGGGTTTGGCGGATGCCAGGAGAACGCTACCTGCCCCAATGCATAGTACCAACTGTAAAGTTTGGTCTGGGGCTGTTTTTCATGGTTTGGGCTAGGCCCCTTAATTCCAGTGAAGGGAAATCTTAACGCTACAGCATACACTGACATTCTAGATGATTCTGTGCTTCCAACTTTGTGGCAACAGTTTGGGAAGGCCTTTTCCTGTTTCAGCATGACAATCACCCCATGCACAAAGTGAGGTCCATACAGAAATGGTTTGTTGAGATCGGTGTGGAAGAATTTGATTGACCTGCACAGAGCTCAACCCCATCGAACACCTTTGGGATGAATTGGAACGCCGACTGCGAGCCAGGCCTAATCACCCAACATCAGTGCCCGACCTCACTAATGCTCTTGTGGCTGAATGGAAGCAAGTCCCCGCAACAATGTTCCAACATCTAGTGGAAAGCCTTCCCAGAAGAGTGGAGGCTGTTATAGCAGCAAAGTGGGGACCAACTCTATATTAAAGCCCATGATTTTGGAATGAGATGTTCGACGAGCAGGTGTCCACATACTTTTGGTCATGTAGTGTACTTTGTTTCTTATCATGAATCATTCTGCTTAGAGAAATAATGATCAATAACTACTTTCTTCCCTCAGACCCCTAAAATGGGACTACATTCCACAGGCCACAATCAACTCTATGTGAAGGAGATGTGTCGCGCTGCATGAGGCAAATGGTGGTCACAACAGATACTGACTGGTTTTCTGATCCATGCACTTACCTTTTTTTGAAGGTATCTGTGACCAACAGATGCATATCTGTATTCCCAGTCATGTGAAATCCATAGATTAGGGCCTAATGAATATATTTCAATTGACTGATTTCCTTAAATGAACTGTAACTCAGTAAAATCTTTGAAATTGTTGCATGTTGCGTTTATATTTTTGTTCAGTGTAGCTGAAACGAGACACTTACGATTCCCCACATGGCAGTTTCTGGACTTCTGCCACATCAAAGCATCCTGTAGCACTAACTCCAAAAAGTTTTGGGACACTGTAAAGTCCATGGAGAATAAGAGCACTTCCTCCCAGCTGCCCACTGCACTGAGGCTAGGAAACACTATCACCACTGATAAATCTACAATAATCGAGAATTTCAACAAGCATTTTGCTACGGCTGGCCATGCTTTCCACCTGGCTACCACTACCCCGGCCACCAACTCTGCACCCTCCGCTGCAACTTGCCCATGCCCCCCCCGCTTCTCCTTCACACAAATTCAGACAGCTGATGTTCTGTAAGAGCTGCAAAATCTGGACCCCTACAAATCAGCTGGGATAGACAATCTGGACCCTTTCTTTCTAAAACTAGCCGCCGAAATTGTCGCAACCCCTATTACTAGCCTGTTCAACTTCTCTTTCGTAACGTCTGAGATCCCCAGTGATTGGAAAGCAGCCGTGGTCATCCCCCTCTTCAAAGGGGGTGACACTCTAGATCCAAACTGTTACAGACCTATATCCATCCTGCCCTGCCTTTCGAAAGTATTTGAAAGCCAAGTTAACAAACAGATCAAATTGGATGTAGTCTATCACAGTGCCATCCGTTTTGTCTCCAAAGCCCCATACACTACCCACCACTGTGACCTGTACGCTCTTGTTAGCTGGTCCTCACTACATGTTCGTCGTCAAACCCACTGGCTCCAGGCCATCTATAAATCACTGCTAGGCAAATCCCCGCCTTATCTTAGCTCATTGGTCACCATAGCAGCACCCACCCGTAGTCTGCGCTCCAGCAGGTATATCTCACTGGTCATCCCCAAAGCCAACACCTCCTTTGGCCACCATTCCTTCCAGTTCTCTGCTGCCAATGACTGGAACGAATTGCAAAAATCTCTGAAGCTGGAGACTCTTATCTCCCTCACTAACTTGAAGCATCAGTTGTCAGAGCACCTTACCGATCACTGCACCTGTACACAGCCCATCTGAAATTAGCCCACCCAACTACCTCATCCCTATATTGTTATTTATTTTGCTCTTTTGCACCCCAGTATCTCTATTTGCACATAATCTCTTGCACATCTAGCATTCCAGTGTTAATACTAATTGTAATTATTTTGCACTATAGCCTATTTATTGCCTTACCTCCATAACTTGCTACATTTGCACACACTGTATATATATTTTCTGTTGTATTTTCTGACTTTATGTTTTTTTACCCCATATGTAACTCTGTGTTGTTGTTTTTATCGCACTGCTTTGCTTTATCTTGGCCAGGTCGCAGTTGTAAATGAGAACTTGTTCTCAACTGGCTTACCTGGTTAAATAAAGGTTAAATAAAAATAAATAAAAAAGCGTGCACACGGTTTTCGTGACGTTGTCAGCTAACCCATCTATAGTATCCTCACTGGCTACACTGGGAAAATCTCCATTGTATATTAGCCTCACTGGATACACTGGGAAAATCTAAATTGCATTCCTCGCGTCCTCTCTCCTCGTCTCCTTCTCCAATGGGTTTTGAGAAGGAGACAAGGAGAGAGGGGAGGACGGCAGGAGGAGTCAATTGAGATCTTCCCATTGTTTACTACCGCGGATGGATATTTTCAGGTAATTCCACCACTGCCGGAACTTGTTCTTTAAATAGCCCCGATGGAGTATTTTGATTGGATGTGGCCGCTGAGTGGGCGAGCACTGAGGGGTTTGTAATCATGCATGATACATTGTAACACAGTTTGAGGCTTGTGACAAATTATAGCGATCTTCAGTAGCCAATGCGCTCCACAGTAATGATCCATAGCCCAGTAGCAACAGTCATCAGCTCACTGAATGCAACCAGCAATGGGTTACTACTGTTTATTACAGATTTACAAACTATCTAAAAATCTATAAACTCATAATATACTGTTAGTAAACTAAATATAATCCCTTAATAAATTATTACTAAAACAGAACATGACACCAGAATGTGGGCGAGGTTATACAGTCTACTCTGGGTTGAGCCTGGCCCAGCTGTAACATGTTCATTATCATGAATTTCAATGAAATATGCAGAGAAAAAATATATTGCGCAATATTGTACACAGACAGACTTTATTCAGAAGCTGAAAGCCATTTCGATTGCAAAAAATGGCACTTTGGAATTGACACATTAACAGGGTGTTATTAAACAAGTGCATCTGGCTGTCCATATGGTTTTTACAACTTCAGATGTTTTGGTTCAGGGCAGGCAGATACAACAATGAATTGTTACAAATAGAAAGTATACAAAGAAGACGGAATAATACATTTTTAATAGACTGATAGGACATCATGGTTCTTCGGTTCTTAATATTCCTCACCCGCTTCATCATCATCAGATTCTGTGCTTGTTCTGCCCAGCTCTTCATAATCCTTCTCCAGACAAGCCAGGTCTTCTCTGGCCTCAGAGAACTCTCCCTCCTCCATGCCCTCACCTACATACCAGTGCACAAAGGCACGTTTGGCATACATGAGGTCAAACTTGTGGTCCAAACGGGCCCAGGCTTCAGCAATGGCAGTGGTGTTGCTCAGCATGCACACAGCCCTCTGGACTTTAGCTAGATCACCTCCAGGTACGGCAGTTGGGGGCTGATAGTTGATCCCAACCTGATTAGATAGAAGAAGAAAAATTAATTAATGACCCCTTTGACCGAGAATGAAATATGGTATTTATCTATCGCAATTTATAAACTGGGTGGTTTGAGCCCTGAATGCTGATTAGCTGACAGCCGTGGTATATCAGACCATATACCACGGGTATGGCAAAATATTTATTTTTACTGCTCTAATTACGTCGGTAACCAGTTTATAATAGCAATAAGGCACCTCTGGGGTTTGTAGTATATGGCCAATAAACCACGGCTAAGGGCTGTGTCCAGGCACTCTGAGATGCGTTGTGTCTAAGAACAACCCTTAGCCGTGGTATATTGGCCATATACCACACCCCCTCTGGTCTTATTGCTTAATTAAACCATATGCGGGAGGCAATCATGTTCCTTACCTTGAAACCGGTAGGGCACCATTCCACAAACTGGATGGAACGTTTGGTCTTGATATTTTGAATGGCAGCATTCACATCTTTGGGCACCACATCTCCACGGTACAGCATACAGCAGGCCATATACATGCCATGGCGAGGGTCACACTTGACCATCTGATTGGATGGCTCGAAACAGGCAGTGGTGATCTCAGAGACGGTCAGCTGCTCATGGTAAGCCTTCTCAGCGGAGATGATGGGCGCGTAGGTGACCAGGGGGAAATGAATGCGGGGGAATGGGACTAAATTGGTCTGGAACTCTGTGAGGTCAACATTCAATGCCCCATCAAAGCGTAGGGAGGCAGTGATGGAGGAAACAATCTGACCGATCAATCTGTTGAGATTGGTGTAGGATGGACGCTCAACGTCCAGGTTGCGGCGACAGATGTCATAGATGGCCTCATTGTCCACCATGAAGGCACAGTCGGAGTGATCCAGGGTGGTGTGGGTGGTCAGAATGGAATTATATGGCTCTACCACAGCTGTGGACACTTGGGGAGCTGGGTAGATGGCAAATTCCAGCTTGGACTTCTTGCCGTAGTCAACAGACAGGCGCTCCATCAGCAGAGAGGTGAAACCAGAGCCGGTGCCTCCTCCGAAGCTGTGGAAGATGAGGAATCCTTGCAGCCCTGTGCACTGGTCAGTCTAAGGAGAAAAACTATTGATCAACACTTGGGATGCACAATATATTGGCCTTAGCCAATATATTCTATATTAGCCTATATTATTAATATATTATGACTCAAATCCTTATTTTGACTGTATGACCAAGATCTTAATGTGATACTTACCATTTTACGGATACGCTCCAGGACCCCGTCAATGATCTCCTTCCCCACGGTGTAGTGTCCACGGGCGTAGTTATTGGCTGCATCCTCCTTTCCAGAGATGAGCTGCTCAGGATGGTAGAGCTGCCTGTACAGCCCAGTCCTGACCTCATCTGGGGGGAAAACAATCACTCTTCAACAAATATAGGACATCAACATCAACTGGAAATGTCACCTGAATTACCACAATTGTTGATTTCCCAGTCCTGTGCTCAGATTTTTTTGTAGCCTATAAAGCTGTACTTGCATCTTCCCGTAGTGTAATGTAGATGCACCATTTTCAGTGGCGTAAAGTAACTATGTAAAAATACTTTGAAGTAGTTTTTTGGGGTATCTGTACTTTACCTTGTTATTTATATTTTTGACAACTTTTACTCCACTACATCCTTAAAGAAATATGTACTTTTTACTCCTGATACATTTTCCTTGACACCTAAAAATACTAATTACATTTCGAATGCTCAGGCAGGACAACAATATGGTCCAATTCACGCACCTATCAATATAACGCATTCTCATCCCTACTGCCTCTGATCTGGCGGACTCACTAAATCAATTTAACACGTTTGTAAATTATGTCTGCGTGTTGGAGTGTGCCTCTGGCAGTCCGTTATTTAAAAGAAACAAGAAAAGTATGACAATTGTGTACTTTTTCCACCACTGACAATATTAACAATCATGATTTCTAGTATTTATTAATGTGCAGTAGTAACACTTGTAGACGTGCTAGAGTAGAGTTCGTGTTTTGATTAATGCACACTACTTACCTTATACTGTAGCTTATCAGCAGCCCCACCATGTTATGTAACATGAATTTCATTATTTATTACTTGGCAAGGGCTACTGCAGCCAACTTGTCTGTACTTTGGAGCAGCATATGCTGTGTATGGGCTTTCTTTATTCGTTCATTTTATTTGTTGATGGCCCAGTTGTTATTGTTGTGAAAGTTTGGGGTGTGTATCATTAACAAACACTTAATTTATACAACATTTAAAGATGCACTATGCAGAAATCGTTCCGCCATTTCCTGGTTGCTAAAATTCTAATTGTTTGCCTAATTTCAGATTATGTGACAAAACAAGCAAGTATAGTGTAGAGAATCATTGTACCATCTAAACCGCTGTGAATTATATTTTCCATAACCAAAAATATTGTATTTTCAGCTGTTTGAAACTGGTGTACAAAACCGAAAGTAAAATACGCAAAAACTAAACTTAAAAAACGGGAAGCATAGAAATACCGCACATATAACAGATCTACCGCTTCTTAGACTTGCGTTCAATGAGAATGACAGATCTATAACCCACATTTCTATATGAATTTTGTTGGGTCACCCAAAAAGTTACATATTGCAGCTTTAACTTGAACTTTCTCTTCATCTTTGTATCAATATTATACACCAATTACAGCTGGCTAGGTCTACAAACACAACCCTTTCTACAAGCTTTCCTGAGCCATGCTCACTGAAGAAAGTGTAAAAGGGGTCATCACCGCCACCACCAATGGTCTTGTCGTTTGGATACCATGCTCCATCCAGCACAGGTCCCTGCCCACATGCATTCATTCCCAATTAGCACGCCTGTCTGGCCCATGAGGATGGATATGCATTTATACTACACATGTGTAATCACACACACGAAACATGGATGGCGGAGAATAAAACAAAACATTACAAATGACTTTGCTTACCGACCACCGTTGGCTCCAGGTCCACAAATATGGCCCTGGGAACATGGCGGCCAGAACTTCCGGTGTGGAAAAAGGTGTTGAAGGGGTCCGTCCGGGAATTAGGCCCCTGGTCCTCTTCATTGAACACCCCGTCAGGCCCCACACCGTGTTCCAAGCAGAAGAGTTCCCAGCATGCATTGCCCGTCTGAACGCCTGCCTGGCCCACGTGGATGGAGATACACTCTCTCTGTTGGCCAAAAACAACAGTATGACTACTTCCTGTTCCTCAAACAGTCTGTCTGAAGTGGAAAATACACAAACAGCAAAGCCCCTTTTACACAGATACTGTAAATCTGACTATATCAACACACAAAGGTACAAGGAATTCAAGTATGCTGACATGTAGGATTTATTCATAACAACATTCCTGTATGTTATTTTTTCTCCTTTGGCTGGTTGTTACACCTCAGTAAGCACAGTCATAACTGAAGAGGACTGAATTAAATGTTGATAGAAAAGGGCAAACCAGAAATAGATAAATCCAGGGAAAAATCTAGATGTGTCCATTACCACATGGTTCAAGTCATTAAAGGTGATGCCAAAAGTAGAGAGCAATACAGTAGCTCCAAATGTAAAGTAACTGTGTCACTCTAAACATTGATCCTGAACTCAAATCAGGTCAAAGAACGGATTTATTCCTTTGATGGTCAAGTTTCCCAGACACAGATTGATCCTAGTCCTGGGCTAAAATCAGGGTGCTTTTTTAGTCCAGTACTAGGCTTAATCTGTCTCTGGGAAACTGTACCAAAGTATTTAAAGAATATCTGCCATACACATGTTTCAGCATGTCCAGATTTGTAGTCTTGGCTCTGGATCCCAGGGGGAGGAAATTCTAGGTTCTCACAAGGTGGTAATCAACTGACATGGTCCTCTGTAGCTCAATTGGTAGAGCATGGCGCTTGTAACGCCAGGGTAGTGGGTTCGATCCCCGGGACCACCCATACGTAAAAATGTATGCACACATGACTGTAAGTCGCTTTGGATAAAACCGTCTGCTAAATGGCATATTATATTATTTTAAAAAAGTAAGTGGCATCTGTAAAATGTAACACTAAAATGCTGTGTAATAACACAGTGTCACAAAGAAAAATAGAACTCCTAAATCGTGAATACAAAAGTAAATTATTGTATGAGGATGACACGAAAGGGGCTTGGCATGCTTGCTATACTTTTGAATGCCTGATTGTTGAGAAAGCAAATGGCCTCTCAGTGGTAATCATGCATAGGCCCATAGGCTGTACACTAGCCTACATTTTCCTTTATGTACACAATTGGTATAGGAAGATAGTGTATCACATTACTTTCCTAGACTCTTGCCTAAATATAGGTAAAGTAGGCTAATGTTTTAAGAAAATAATTTGCCATTTGAAGGTTAAAAACTTCATGAAAGTTTGTCAAGCATGTGACCCAACCAACTGCCCCATACCACCTACCTATCTGCTTCCTCACCAAGGCTCAACAGATTCCTAGGATTCCTCTCTTGCAGCCACAGTATGCATTCCCGCACATACTGTATTACATTGTTATAAGAACGTAGTAACAAACGATCAACTTTACTACTAACGGATACATTCAAACGGAATGGATAGAGTAGGGCCCTACGCATGACTGAGGTTATGGGCATAAGGCAATAAAAAGCTGAATGTTTTTCATTTTTTCAAAGGAAACATCTCAAACCGTTGAGTAAATGTTGGTCTACATTTTCAGACTGCGTAAACATTACATTTGCCAATGAGGCTGGCAAATATTAACAATAACACCGAAATGGGAAAAATGTACTTCCCGCATTTAGGATTTCAATGCAAAAAGTTATGTAAATTGCGCACATACCATTTCCCCCTGTCAAGATTCAGATGATTGAAGACGCGTAAAAACGGTTGAAAAAAATTATTCTCAATATACAGTAAAGGCGCAAAAAGTTTTTGCTCCAGCTCCGTCGACAAAGACGAGTTACGTGTCTCCGCCAACACAGCAATGTCAGGCACCCTTTGAATGCGACGGGTGATTTTATAGCCTTGGTCTGTGCTGCACACCGCCCACACTACTGAAATACCTGAGCACTCTAGTCGAATTGTCATTGGATCCCAGTGGTGACGATATAGTTATGACATTTCAAAAAATGTGATGTTCGTGAACACTCAACATTATTTTAATATATGTGATTTGGTTCATACTCCATCTACATTTAGATATTATTGTACATTTGGGGGGTAGCCGGGTTTGAACTGTACTAGCGCCTTGGGGCAGTCCGTCATAAAGCACTTATCAAGGATCACTTGAGAACGCATCCCTGCCCCTCCGAACATCCGCCCACACCTCTGATAGTCCCACAGTAGTGTCATTCCACTTCTGACATCAATGCAGCTAGTTTGGGGATTAGCCCAACCAGGACTCAAACCCAGGTCCCTGCGAGCGCGACTGTCAGTCCAACGCCTTAGCCATTACACCAAAATGTCTGAAACCCTTGACAAAATCACTAAGCTTTTACTAGAGGTCAACACAGTACACTTCAACATCGAATTCCGCATTGCATTACAATAATAACTGAATACAAATATAAAAGTGATACATTATCACAATGTTTATTCACTTTTTCAAGTAACAACAAAAGACTCCTCAGGATTTTGTACTTCCCCTGGAGAGTAGAAGTCAAGTCATTTTGCTTGTCGAAACAAATCCACTATCGACAAATGCATGCACCATACCCACATCCTCAGCAGTCAGTTGCAGGGGCCAAAGAGATTTTGACAAGATGACAGAAACAGCAAAAGAACAAGGAATCATCTGCAGTCCACAATACAATTATGGCGCTTTCCCTAAAATTAAATTAATTTGAATATCTTTGATACATTGCAAATAATGACTGTCAGGTAAATATAACAATTCTTCAATAAGTGATTTGTTTCTAAAAGCACTTTATACAGAATTACAAAATCTACAAAGGGTTTACTGCCTGACTGATTGAAAACCTGGCAAATGCTAAATAATCGTCATACTTGATGGCATGACAACAATCACAGTCCTAATGAGGCATCATGGATGTTCAGTTAAATGTGGGCCACAAGGGCATAAGGCATATAGCAGCAGAAAACTGGAGCCTCTTGTGTTTCTTCTGCTCCACGGTTCATAACAGAAGTAGAGAAATATATTGCACTTTAAAAGATGAGTCAAAAATGTATCTCACAGGTAACCACGGCAACAGGTACCACTCAAAGTGTGTCATGCGATCGAGTGGGTTGGGATGGATGTCTTCTTGGAAGCAACAACTGTTAATGAGGACACTGAAACAACTCTAATCACTGTTGTACACCCCTTGTCCCTTATCCATAGAATGCCGAAGGGTTATCACACAAAAGTAACTAAGCTCAGATGAGAAAGTCTGATGAAGAGAGTCAAGAGACTTCCGGGAGGACATATAGCACACTAGCCTCCAAGTGAATGATCCCTCTGTCGCTCCATAGTAGTGGCACGTAAATATCAGATTCAGGACTAGCTGCCTGCCCTCCTCTGCTTCACCCGACCTTTCTGAGGTTGTTCGGAGGTAAATCTCACTTCTCTCGGAGGACACACACTCCTGCATCGCAGCGCTGTGTGGCCATGGAGGTGACCACCTCCCAGCTGTCAATAACTGGGTCGTAACACTCGATACTGCTCAGAAGGGAGTTTCCATCATACCTGGAGAGAGGGCAAAAGAGTACAGGGGAGGATGAACAATACATCATATGGCTGTGTTCAATGACATAAATCGCATCCTTATAATCGAAAACTGGACCATAAGGGGAGAATGCATTCATGATTCAGATATATTACAATGTTATCTAAGCAAGAATAATATAAATCAATCAAGAGTCATACATTATGTATATTAATGATCCCAACCAAAATTCATTTATATCTCCTAATACTGAAGTCGGGTGCAGAGCCGTGGTTGAGTGATATCACTCCTGGCTCTATGTACAACTCTTAGCTGGAGACTGGGGTTCAATCCCTGTGTCCTCCCTTCACTCTGTATCTCCTCTTCACCTGTCTCCCTCATTGTTTCTCATCTGTCTGTCATTAAAAGCAATAAACATACGAAAGGAAAGTGAATTTACACTCTCCTTAAAAAAGTAAAAAATAAACAAAGCCGGGTTGGGATGTTCAGGCTTACCCAGCTATGGCGTAGAGTCGTCCCCGGAGGACGGTAGCTCCTACGTAGCAGCGGGGAGTGGTCATACTGGCTACCGTGGTCCAATAGTCTGTCCTAATGTTGTAAACCTCCACTGAGTCGAGGTGCGCTGTTCCATCGAAGCCTCCCACCACATAGATGTGGTCGTTGAGCAAGGCTACACCAGCCCCTGCAACAAAGATTATAGGCCCTTCAGACATACTAACCATAGCCATATGTAGAGAGAGCCATACTGTATATCATCTATACAGCCCTGATACCATTCTATTGTCATACTCTGGAGTACTGACCTGAGCGTTTGGTGGCCATGGGGGTAACATTTGTCCAGTGTCCTGTGTGAGGGTCATACCGCTCCACTGAATTGAGGATATTCAATCCGTCGTACCCACCTGCAACAAATGACATACACTACATGACCAAAAGTGTGTGGACACCTGTTCGTCAAACATCTCATTCCAAAATCATGGGCATTAATATGGAGGTGGTCCCCCTTTGCTGCTATAATAGCCTCCACTCTTCTGGGAAGGCTTTCCACTAGATGTTGGAACATTGCTGTGGGGACTTGCTTCCATTCAGCCACAAGAGCATTAGTGAGGTCGGGCACTGATGTTGGGTGATTAGGCCTGGCTCGCAGTCGGTGTTCCAATTCATCCCAAAGGTGTTCGATGGGGTTGAGGTCAGGGCTCTGTGCAGGCTAGTCAAGTTCTTCCACACCGATCTCAACAAACCATTTCTGTATGGACCTCTCTTTGTGCACGGGGGCATTGTCATGCTGAAACAGGAAAGGGCCTTCCCCAAACTGTTGCCACAAAGTTGGAAGCACAGAATTGTCTAGAATGTCATTGTATGCTGTAGCTTTAAGATTTCCCTTCACTGGAACTAAGGGGCCTAGCCTGAACCATGAAAAACAGCCCCAGACCATGATTCCTCCTCCATCAAACTTTACAGTTGGCACTATGCATTCAGGCAGGTAGCGTTCTCCTGGCATCCGCCAAACCCAGATTTGTCTGTCAGACTGCCAGATGGTGAAGCGTGATTCATCATTCCAAAGAACGTGTTTCCACTGGTCCAGAGTCCAATGGCGGCGAGCTTTACACACTCCAGCCGACACTTCGCATTGGTGATCTTAGGCTTGTGTGCGGCTGCTCGGCCATGGAAACCCATTTCATGAAGCTCCCGACGAACAGTTATTGTGCTGACGTTGCTTCCAGAGGCATTTTGGAACTCGGTAGTGAGTGTTTTAACTGAGGACCGACGATTTTTCTGCACTGCGCACTTCAGCACTCGGTGGTCCCGTTCTGTGAGCTTGTGTGGCCTACCACTTCACGGCTGAGCCGTTGTTGCTCCTAGATGTTTCCACCTCACAATAACAGCACTTACAGTTGACCGGGGCAGCTCTATCAGCGTAGAAATGTGATAAACTGACTTGTTAGAAAGGTGGCATCCTAGGACGGTGCCACGTTGAAAGTCACAGAGCTCTTCAGTAAGGCCATTCTACTGCCAATGTTTGTCTATGGAGATTGCATGGCTGTGTGCTTGATTTTATACACCTGTCAGCAACAGGTGTGGCTGAAATAGCTGAATCCACTAATTTGAAGGGGTGTCCACATACAGTGTAGATCCTTACTAAGGTCAGTGGGGGGAAAAAACAGAGTTATTTTAAATATTTATATACCAACACCATTACAAACTTAAATCAAACATATTTAATACCCACCTAGACAGTATATAAGTCCACTAGCCACCACCAGGCCAGCCCCTTCCCTGGCTGTCTGCATGTCCCCCAGCATGCTCCACTGGTCAATATTGGGGTCATATCGTTCCATGCTGGTGTGACGGCGGCTACCGTCAAAGCCTCCAGCAACATAGATCATATCTGTGGGCAGAAAAGTGAGAAAATAAATGTTAGGAAATGTTCCAACAACTTTTTGAAAGTCTGCATTAGAAAACACTTACAGGGTTTTGTTACACCTGAGGACAGTCAAACTCACTTCAGTGCTATTTGTTTTTGTAAACCCCATGACAATGAGGGCTGTCAATCAGAGAAGATCCTCTACCTCCGAGTGTTGTCGCCCCGGCAAGGCCACGCCGTACATTCATAGTGGCGACGGTGTACCAGACACCATCCTCGTCTGCCGTGTAGTCCAAGCACTCCACCGAGCTAAGCCGCGATCGACCATCGTATCCGCCAATCACATACACGCGGTCATTGAGGGACACGGTAGCCACGTAACGCCTTTTCCGAGCAATGTTCTGTAAA
Organism: Coregonus lavaretus; assembly: GCF_964263955.1. Taxonomy (NCBI): domain Eukaryota; kingdom Metazoa; phylum Chordata; class Actinopteri; order Salmoniformes; family Salmonidae; genus Coregonus; species Coregonus lavaretus. The sequence continues at coordinate 31,878,340 of NC_140007.1, forward strand.
AACATGCTTGGGATAAGTTAACCATGATCAGAGAGCCAAAATATGTCCTTTAAAAAAATGATACTTACAGGTAAAAAGCTCCACTCCTGAGTTTTAGGATCATACTTCTCAACGATATCTATAGGGGATTGTTGACTGCCGAATCCTCCAATAACCAGCAGGACCTCCTTGGCACCTTGAAAGAGCAACATGGAAATCACTTTTTCCACATGAATAAGGTAGAAACTTCCACTAAGCTTGTCTTGTATCCCTATTATTAGGACAAGAAAAGCACTCCATAAAAGGGAGGACAGTACTGTACCTAATCTGGCTTGGGTGCGTGGACCCTGCATCTCACTCCTCAGCTCTGGTCTAAGGTGGAATTTCTTGGCCTCATCCACAAGGTCTCGACAGGGAAGACTGCATCGAATGAGGGGCTGGAACACGTCACAACATATACAGTACTTTATCAAGACAGTAATAACACCTCTGCTCAACACTTGAGGCCTGTTTCCCAGAAGCACACTATAAATCATTCTCAATGAAGAATTTCCATTGAAAGTGGATTTCAGCCCAGGACTATGCTTAATTTATGTCCGGGAAACTGGCTGTTGATGTATTAACACAAACCCATTATAGGGAGGCCTAAGACAAGAAAACTGCTTACATCATGTGGTCCTCTGTAGCTCAGCTGGTAGAGCACGGCGCTTGAAACGCCAAGGTAGTGGGTTCGATCCCCGGGACCACCCATACACAAAAATGTATGCACGCATGACTGTAAGTCGCTTTGGATAAAAGCGTCTGCTAAATGGCATATTATATTATTATATCATGTGACAGTGTGTGGTCTAGCTGCCTCACCTCTGAGTCGATGACATCTGTGATATAGCGCGGAGTGAGCAAAGGCATCCGCACATGCTCCAGCATCTCTGATAAATACGGCTCCCTCTCTTTCCTATTGTGTTTAACCCAATTCAACACTGCCTCGAATACAGGCTCCTCTGAGTCCACCTGCAAACAGAGACAACATGTATTCACAACCACACACCTTGACAACAAAACAAAACATGCTTGTTGTAATAATGGTAATCCCAAAGTATAACTACTCAAGGCCAAACATGCATTCACTCAATCACACTGATTACTCCAAATGACTGAGATCAACTTCACTTCAAGAGGAACAAGTCAAAGTGACAGTTTTAATTAATGATGTATATACAGTCAACTAGGGCAGATGGTTACAAAAATAACTGAAAATTGTGTCTCTGACTTAACTAACTTTGTATTACACACATTTTGATCACGAAAATCGTGACAAGCAAAAATCCTTTGAATTAATTGGTAAACTATAAATCAAGTCCCATGGTTACAATTATGTTTTTATACAGCAAGATATGCGCTGTGCGGTTAAACACAGGAATTTCCAGAGCACAAAGGCATACTTAAATCAGATTCTCTTCTCCATAATTTCAGAGCCAGATCCGCAATGGGGGCCCCATTAATGGAGATTACTGCAGGTCTACACTTGCACCTTTTCTTTCAACTTCAGGTTTTTGAAGGACAATTTGAGACTTGTGAAAAGTATCCCCCTGAGCATTCAAAGATGACCCCGAATAGAGATCAGACATGCACCTGAGGCAGCATGACTGTGTGCTCTCTTAATTCACAAACAAATTCAGTACACTATTCGACTTTGGTAACACTTTACATCAAGTTGCTCTTATACCTGTGTAGTACCACCATAATTACACTAGTAACATTGTATTAACATGTTACTTAGTATCAAATCAAATCTTATTTGTCACATGCGCCGAATACAACAGGTGTAGACCTTACAGTGAAATGCTTACTTACAAGGCCTTAACCAACAATGCAGTTTTAAGAAAAATAAGTGTTAAGTAAAAAATTAAAATAAAAAATAATTAAAGAGCAGCAGTAAAATAACAGTAGCGAGGCTACTTAAGTAATTGTAGTTTAATTGCATAGAAATTGAGTTGTAATTACAAAAACACAACTCCATTAATATGCAATTACAAAGGCTACCTAATGTAGGCCTACGATGTAACAACAACGATTATTACTATCGTAATTAGAGCGTTACGACACAAGTCGTGCTGCTGCTCCAGTTTCCACTCTTCTGCCTACGGCTATGGAACCCTGACCTGTTCACTGGACGTGCTACCTTGTCCCAGACCTGCTGTTTTCAACTCTCTCTCTCTACCGCACCTGCTATTTCAACCTCTAAATGCCCGGCTATGAAAAGCCAAGTGACATTTACTCCTGATGTACTGACCTGTTGCAACCTCTACAACCACTGTGATTTTATTTGACCCTGCTGGTCATCTATGAGCGTTTGAACATCTTGGAGAAAAATCTGGCCTTAATGGCCATGTACCGTTATAATCTCCACCTGGCACAGCCAGAAGGGGACTGGCCACCCTTCAGAGCCTGGTTCCTCTCTAGGTTTCTGCCTTTCTTGGGAGTTTTTCCTAGCCACCGTGCTTCTACATCTGCATTGCTTGCTGTTTGGGGTTTTAGGCTGGGTTTCTGTATAGCACTTTGTGACATCGCAAATCAAAAAAAGTGTCCTTTTTACATCTGCCCTTTTTACATCTGCTGATATAAAAAGGGCTTTATAAATAAATTGGATTGATTTAATAATATCTCAACAAATCCACTTTGCTTACCTGGATTTCATCGCATTTAACTAGTTTTTCAACCTCGTTCTGGCTAAGCAGCATAAACTCCTCATGTTGAACCACCTCAGGGAAGTGCTTCTGGGAGAAGAGTTCAGCGGCCTGCATCAGGTCAAGGCAATTGTGGGTCTCAGCAAAGTCCCGAATGCCCAGGCAGTTTGTGGGATCAAGCTGACTATCCAGAAAGTCACAACAAGCTCTTTTTACTCCTGTGGAATACAAAGAAACATATACACATATTAAGTGAGTGCAGTACGTTAATTTGTGTGAAATAATGTTGAAGTATTTAATTTGCTAGTCTGTCTCAAGTAAAAACTTCTTGACATAAATGAACAATGTTTCCACTATATTAGCAAATTAGCAATACAATCTCGCCAGTGATATTGCACAAACCTGATAAGGGAAGCTGATGGGTGTGCATTTCCTTTTACAAAGGAGCAGATTTAGATTTAACTGACATACTGGTAGTTTATTCCACAGAGTAAATACAGTGGATGTACAGTAAAGTGCATATAGTACACCCTGTCCAATGGTTCTCATTATTTTTTGATTTCTCAACTTACCTTTGAGTTGCAGCAGACAGGCTGCAGGAAGCAGTTCCTGGACATTCTCCACTGTGACCAAGACCGTCTCTGTGTAAACAAAGTCGAGCAGGATCTCCATGGTGGACGCAGTCAACCCCTGGATGTCTACGAAGGATTTCCCTTTCTCTGACAACTGCAAAAGCACAACAGCAAAGACAGACACATCAGCTTAAATTACTGGTTAGTAGTCGCTCTTGCCAGACACAGAGCGCTCCCCAGTCATTGCAAAAAACATAGGCCTCCTGATTTCTTGTGTTTACTATTTGTCATACTTGTGTAGGCAGCTGTGGATTATAGTCAGCTTTGTTAGTAAAAGAGCAATGCTCACCTGGGGATTCTTAGAGAGCTAAAAATGTTAAAGGAAAGAGAAACTAGGTCAACCGAGCTACAGATAAATAATTAGCATTGGACTAGTTCTGCTATGCACTTTCATTGCTTTTTCTTGTTTGAGAATAGCCTAATATTTGAGGTAGGCCTATATTTTAAAGCATTTTTATTAAGCTATAAATAACCAGATGGCAGTCAGATACACTGCAAGACGTATTGCTCAAAGAAATGAATATCAGTTTAATTTTAGCCTACAAAAATCTTAGCTGGGTTCTAAGCACAAGGGATATGTAGACACTATTTTGGGCATTGTCAACCTCTGAACTAGTCAAACAACTATTACCTGTCTCTTTCTGCATACAGAGAGAACCACCAGCAAAAAGTATTTATAAAGTTATTATCGCTGATGACACTGATGATCAGTCATCATTGGTCGTTTGTGGAAGTGCTCTCTCATATGTGTCTATCTAGGCCTAAATTATCTCCAGTCTTGTGCTTACAGTTACCTCGCTGGTGAACATGGCACAGAAGTAGTCACTGCAGGCTGCCAGGACAATGCGGTGTGCAGGAAAGTCAGTATTCTCCACTCTCAAAGTGATGTCACAGAGTGTGTTGTTCTTACGAAGTGCGTTCATGGCATTGAGGATGGATTTGGCATGGGAGTTGGTCATGATGTCTTTGGGAGCCATGGTACTGTACTTTACAAAGAGTGCCTCAAGTTTCAAGAATCTCAACGTGCTGCAATATCTGCCAAAAAGACAGAAAAGCGTGAACATAGTTTGGAGGCAAAGTGCAAAGATGTCAAAGTTATGATAAATGATATGGGACCTCAACCACTGAAGTTCACAGCTGCTCACTGTGCAGGCAAAATACATGACTGTACATGTATTACAGTGAACAACAACAAAATAACTAGACCTATTAGAAATCTAGAAATAACTGCCCTGTCCCACACAGATGACCTGGGTTCAAATCCAGTTGGTCACATTGATGCCGTGACCTGGATTCATGCAGCTAGCGAACTTTCCACTTCTTTGGCTAAACTGGCATCTGTCCAACTTGAGTTGAATTAGCTTTACTTTAGCCAACGACTTTAAACAAGATGTCACCTTATGACATTGACATAGCCAACTCCAAATATCTAACTATCAGTTGGTTATGAAATGGACAACTAGCCGCGGCTAACCGTAGCGAACTAACTAACTAGCTAACTACGAGTTATGTTAGCTAGATGGCTAGCTACATTTCAAATATTCACAAAATATGGGTAAAGGGTTTGAATGAATGTGACAAGCAAACTACCAAATGAGCAACACGAATGGCACACACAGTTTCAATCAATAAAAAATAACTACCCACCACCTAGCTAGATAGCATTAGCAAGCTGACCAGCTAGCTAGCTTTTTTGTTTGCTAGCTAACTCCAACCGCACAAGACTAGTCCAGACTTCCCAGTCACATTGGAGGATGCCAAATGTGGTCCATGGTAGCGTATGTTTTCCTGCAATAGTGTGGGCTATTGCTCATTCGTTTTTCTAATTACTAACGTCAGCTAGCGGAAACAACATTTTAATTTCAAAATGCCGCAACAACTGTATCTAGCTAGCCAGCTATCCGCAGTCAGTGTAGCTTTTGACAAAAACACAATACGTCACGTCACATACGTGCGCACACCTCGAATGTGAATGTGCATGTTTTACTGTTGAAAGTAAATTCTGAACCAATGCAAACAAACCCACAAAAACTCACAATCAAAACAAATAGAAAAACGTTTTTCCTTATTCACAAATTAAACTAAGGGCTTTTTGTTTTACTGTTGCGACAGCCTGCTTGAAATAGGTGCACTCGATTTAGACTACCGACGCAGGATAGGTGGCGTTTCGACCTTTATGAATGGTGCCAAAAGTGCAACATCGTGTACCTCCTTTTATTATTATTTTTAATTATTTTAACACATCATGAGTATATTTTGTCTCAGGGACATGTTGTCCAAGGGAAATGGACAGTTTGATTGTGGTAAAAATATTTGTAAATGCAATTGTGGATCTACATTTCTGACATATTGGCAGATTGAGCCATGCACGTTTGCTCATCCATTTGACACAGTAAACAACCATTTACAAAATGTAATACACGTTTGTGAATCCTGTTATATATTTTATTCAGAAACCAAGGTGTTAGAAAATGTATGCACTCACTAACTGTACGTCGCTCTGGATAAGAGCGTCTGCTAAATGACTGAAATGTAAAATGTGTATGTTTGTGAATATTGGGCGGATCGGCTCATTGCATAGGCCTTTTAGGCCTCACCCCCGTTATTGGACTGGATTTGTTAGCCTCATTCCTGACAGTTCCGTAATCTATGTTACTAGATAGGCCAACGTCAAGAAATGAGGGCGGGGATTAGAGCCACCCAAGGAGGAAGTTCTATTAACCTGAGCAGCGGTACACCGGCCGAATCCACTAATTTGAGGGGTGTCCACATACTTTTGTATAGATAGTGTATGTGGGCGAATTTTCAAACTAGTTTTCATCGGGAAGCAGCAATCACTGTGAAAACACAGAATCCTACTGATTACTACATGTGCTTAATATAGCCTAGGCTACGTCACTTTTGTTTTGAGGCGATTTTGCCATGGGCTTTGAACGGGGCATCTGGTTCACGCCCGGATTCTAAAACGAATGCAATCACTTTTCACCCGGTGCTTCCTCCGGGGTAACTCGGGCCAGATCATCGAATCCCCTCAAGGACAGTCTTGATAAAGAGGAGCGTAACCGGGGTTGTAACGGCGTGTATCCGGTAAGACCAGGCCGAGAGTGACGACAGTAATAGTACTCTATGTAGCTAGCTACTGAAAAATAAAGAACAGTATAGAAAGAGTTGTCGACTTTGTTGGACAACGTCTCAAATTTGCTAAACCTTTACAAATAGAATACAACTGGTCGTCGGGAAAAGGGGCGGCTGTAGCACGGCAATGGAAGCCGAGTTTCGGGGAATCGATGAACCCGGGAGTTGGAACGCCATTTACCAGGTAATGTTAGGTTCGTCTTGAAAAATCAAGGTGGATTTGAAGTTTCGAGTTCTGTTTGGTGAGTAGGCTAGATGTAACCTTTTATGGGCCTACAACTACTTTTATTACACGTGTCTCGTGGTTACAAAGTATTCTTTCTGGTTTATTGGGTAACAATTTTGAAATAGCTAGCTAGGCTACCCTGTTCTGATTTTGTTGTAATTACCAACTTCCACGGCGCTGTCCGATGTGAAGCCTTCTACAAAACCCCACTGTTTCGAAAGATGCATTTGTAACATCGAGTAGGCTATAGCGACTGTTACATTTGTAACGTTTACCTGCACGTGGTAGATGCATTGTAGCAGATTAGTGTCACATTGAGTGTCATTGATAGCTGAATGTGGACAGATTCCACCCTACTTACTCCATGCCACAATTCAGACATGATCATGCATGTTATTCGAAAAAGGGGAAAACTACAATTGCAATCACATTTAACTATCTATCTAACGCATCTATTAACCTCTTAGAATACTCTGGATTACAGACAAGCCCTAAAGGTGGCTGTGGCCATATGTGTCATATCTGAGTGAGGCAATGGGGACAATTATTTATTAGTGTCAGCCTAATTTGTCAAACTGCAGACATGTGGTTTAGGAAAATATCCTTTAGATCGCATATTTACTGTAGCTATCCCAAGTCTCCTGTTATTGTGTTGTAAAGAATGACCCTAGCTTTAGGAAATTGTATGTTCACCTCCAGAAACATCCAGTCACAATGGATAAACACAACATAAGTCTGCACCATAGTACATTCTCATTAAGACTCAGCTAGGGTTGAAACTGGTTGTAATAGACTGAGCACTATTGGGAGAATACTAGTGAGAAAGCAACCATAGGAACAACCATTTGCCTCCCAAAACAAATATAACTCACAAGGTAAGAAATGTTAGTACGTTTATTAAATTTTTTTTGCTCACAGGAAATCCGTCAGCAATCAAGTGAGCTGCCCTGCAAACTTGCTAAATTACCTGAAAACAAAACTCGGAATCGCTACAGAGATGTCAGCCCATGTAAGTTTTGTTCTCTTGATGCCATCTAGTTCAAGAATGGGCAACTTTGATGGGGTGGGGGCCACAAAAAAGAGAAGATTTAGCAGTTTTACATGTTATTTCCTGCAATTCTATACAGTTTGCCATAGGCTGGAGAGAAATGCTTTCCGTTTTTATAGTGCCTTCGGAAAGTATTGACACCCCTTGACTTTAAACTGGTATTTATTGTCACTGGCCTACACACAATACCCCATGTCAAAGTGGAATTATGTTAAAAATGAAAAGCTAAAATGTCTAAGTATTCATCCCCTTTGTTATGGCAAGCCTAAATAAGTTCAGGAGTAAGAATGTGCTTAAGTTGCATGGACTCACACTGTGTGCAATAAGTGTTTAACATGATTTTTGAATGACTACCTCATCTCTGTATCCCACACATACAATTATCTGTGAGGTCGAGCAGTGAATTTCAAACAGATTCAACCAGAAATTCCAGGGAGGTTTTCCAACGCCTCGCAAAGTAGGGCACCTATCGGTAGATGGATATTCAATGTTTGCTTTTTTTTTTTTTTTTTTTACCCATTTGAGCATGGTGAAGTGATACATTACACTTTGGATGGTGTATCAATACACCCAGTCACTACAAAGATACAGGCGTCCTTCCTAACTCAGTTGCCTGAATGGAAGGAAATCGTTCAGGGATTTAACCATGAGGCCAATGGCGATTTAATTTTAAACGGTTAAGAGTTAAATGGCTGTGATAGAACTGAGGATGGATCAACAACATTATATTACTCCACAATACTAACCTAATTGACAGTGAAAAGGAAGACTGTACAGAATACAAATATTCCAAAACATGAATCCTGTTTTCAATAAGGCACTAAAGTAAAACTGCAAAAAATATAGCAAAGAAATGTAACTATGTCCTGAATGCAAACCTTATGTTTGGGGCAAAGCCAACACATCACTGAGTACCACTTCATATTTTCAAGAATGGTGATGGCTGCATCATGTTATGGGTATGCTTGTCTTCGGCAAGGACTAGGGAGGCAAAATCCTAGAGGAAAACCTGGTTGTCTGCTTTCCAACAGACCCTGGGAGACAAATTCACCTTTCAGCAGTACAATAACCTAAAACACAAGGCCAGATATACACTGACTATTATTGAGTAGCACCCCCCTCCTTTTGCCCTCAGAATAGCCTCAATTCGGCATTGACTCTCTACTAGGTGTCAAAAGTGTTCCACAGGGATGCTGACCCATGTTGACTCCAATGCTTCCCACAGTTGTGTCAAGTTGGCTGGATGTCCTTTGGTTGGTGGACCATTCTTGATACACAAAGGAAACGGGTGAGTGTGAAGAACCCAGCAGCGTTGCAGTTCTTGACACAAACCGGTGCGCCTGGCACCTATTACCATACCCTATTCAAAGGCACTTACATTTGTTGTCTTTCTCATTCACCCTCTGAATGGGACACACACAATCAGTGTTTCAATGTCTCAAGGCTTAAAAATCCTTCTTTAACCTGTCTCCTCCCCTTCATCTACACTGACTTGAAGTGGATTTAACAAGTGACATCATTAAGGGATCTGGTCTGTCTGTCATGGAAAGAGCAGGTGTTCTTAATGTATTGTGTACACTAGTTGCTTACCAAGACAACATTTGAATGTTCCGGAGTGGCCTAGTCAGTTTCGACTTGTATCGGCTTGAAAATCTGAGGACTTGAAGTTGGCTGTCTAGCCATGATCAACAACCAACTTCAGAGCTTGAAGAATTTAAAAAAGAATTGAGCAAATCTTTGCACACCTAGATTGTACAATCTCTTCGACTTAACCAGAAAGACTCAGCTGTAATCGCTGCCAAAGGTGATTCTAACATGTATTGACTCAGGGGGTTGAATACTTATCTAAACAAAATATATTAGTGTTATTTCTTTAAACAAATGTTAGAATCTTTCTTCCACTTTGACATTAGAGTATTTTGTGTAGATTGTTGACAAAAATGACAAATCAATTTTAATCCCACTTTGTAACACAAAAAAATGTGGTAAAAGTTAAGGTATGAATACTTTCTGAAGGTATGAATAAGAGATCTGAGTGGGCGTGATTAACAAAATCAATAGGTGCCACCCGGTCGGTAATTCCACCATGATTACTACAAATTTAGAAAGCTGTCCGCTAGACTAATTTACAAATGAATGAATAAATGTTAGCTGCTGATGCACAACCAAATTTGAAAATTGCCCTTAGTTTATTCTACTATTCTCAACAGTAAGTTGAGACCCTGACTGACTTGATCCACAGGCCTACAAAAGGGGGGACACGGCGATCTAGTTAGAGTACTGAGCTGCTGCGATTCCTCGGTCTAGGTAGACAGAAGCATAACATAAGGTGACAAAATTACAATAACAGGCTCAAACATTGGATATAGTTGATGCATCATGCAGGATAGCTTTTGATACCAGTGCAATTTGCGAAATAATCACTGTTCTTGTATTTGGGTGCTATATACTGTGACTGAACCTGTGTTAAACTGTAGTCTATGAAACATGTATGGTAATGGATGTATCTTTCAAGGACTGATGCCTCACAAGTAGTTCAACAGATCAAGCTTTTACAGTTGTCATGTCTTTTTTTAGTCTTCCGTCATGGTAACTAGACAGAGCAAAGCTGTTGTGGTTTCCTCTTTACACAAAGATGCAAAAAGTGAACCTAAACCCTATGGGACAGATCGGTCACATGTCAACCAGGGTGTCAATATGTTCTTGTTTCCTGATTTGATGTAAAGTGAACAGCAGCCATTCAAAATACTTGAAGTATTTACTTTAGTACCATTCCAACTCTTTTGATTTAGTTGAGGAGAAATGGCCTAGATAGTATTTCCTGTTTAGTTGAGTGGATTATAATATAAGAGAAGAAATAAACACTGCTGTCTTTCAGTCACAGATGGATCTGTTGGATGCACTGTACAGCTGCACCAAAGGTCTCTTGGGAATTTCATCTCTAAACACAAGTCCCTTGGGATACCGCAAAGTTGGAAGTGTTTTCTTTTCATCAGCCTTCTTTCATTCTCTGCAGTTGACCACAGCAGAATCCGCCTGCAACTGGGTACGAACGACTACATTAACGCAAGCCTGATTTCTGTAGAAGAGGCACAGAGAAGCTACATTCTTACTCAGGTTTGTAATCTGGTTTTTGTACTCTGGTTTATAAGGGATTTCTGAGAATAAATTGTCTAGATGTCAAGTGATTACAGCGATTTTACTTGGTTCAGAATGTCAGAGTTGCGCAAGGGCATCTCTCAGATTTGTCATGCTACACTGGAAGAAATGTTTTATTACATTATCACATTGATTCTGTTTGAAGATACACACCCACTGAGGTTTCATTTTAGGCTAGTGAAGAAGTGGTACCTGACTTGAGTGCCATTTAATGAGATCTACAGTGCATTCAGAAAGTGTTCAGAACCCTCAACTTTTTCCACATTTTGTTACGTTACAGACTTATTCTAAAATTGATTACATTATTTTTCCCCCCGGCAATCTACACACAATATCCCATAACGACAAAGCGAAAACAGGTTTTTAGAAATTTATTTACATAAGTATTCAGACCTTTTGCTATGAGACTTGAAATCATCCTGTTTCCATTGATCATCCTTGAGATGCTTCTACAACTTGATTGGAGTCCACCTGTGGTAAATTCAATTGATTGGACATGATTTGGAAAGGTGGGTGCCACGAAGACTCTTCCTAGAGCTGGCCGCTCGGCCAAACTGAGCAATCAGGGGAGAAGGGCCTTGGTCAGGAAGGTGACCAAGAACCCGATGGTCACTCTGACAGAGTTCCTCTGTGGAGATGGGAGAACCTTCCAGAAGGACAACCATCTCTGCAGCACTCCATTAATCAGGCCTTTATGGAAGAGTGGCCAGATGGAGCCACTCTTCAGTAAAAGGAACATGACAGCCCGCTTGGAGTTTGCCAAAAGGCACCTAAAGGACTCTCTGACCATGAGAAACAAGATTCTCTGGTCTGATGAAACCAAGATTGAACTCTTTGGCCTGAATGCCAAGCGTCACGTCTGGAGGAAACCTGGCACCATCCCTACAGTGAAGCGTGGTGGCAGCATCCTGCTGTGGGGATGTTTTTCAATGGCAGGGACTGGGAGACTAGTCAGGATCAAGAGAAAGCTGAACGGAGCAAAGTACAGAGATCCTTGATGAAAACCTGCTCAGGACCTCAGACTGGGGCAAAGGTTCACCTTCCAACAGGACAACGACCCTAAGCACACAGCCAAGACAACGCAGGAGTGGCTTCGGGACAAGTCTCAATGTCCTTGAGTGGCCCAGCCAGAGCCCGGACTTGAACCTGATCGAACATCTCTGGAGAGACTCTCCCCATCCAACCTGACAGAGCTTGAGAGGATCTGCAGAGAAGAATGGGAGAAACTCCCCAAATACAGGTGTGCTAAAGTTTGTAGCGTCATACCCAAGAAGACTCGAGGCTGTAATCGCTGCCAAAGGTGCTTCAACAAAGTAGGGAGTAAAGTGTCTGAATACTGTCTAAGCCTGTTTTTGCTTTGTAAATATGGGGTGTTGTGTGTGTGTAGATTTTTTATTTTTTTTGGGGGGGGGGGGTGCAATTTAATTCGTTTTAGAATAAGGCTGTAATGTAACAAAGGGGAAAAAGTCAAGGGGTCTGAATACTTTCCGAATGCACTGTATATCAGAAGTTGGTAACACTTAATTTGATTCTTCACTGACATGCTCCTACGACTAGTGTAGCCTGTCGCATATATTACAGTGGGTGTGTTTTTAACTGTGCCTGAGACATAAAACCCTCCAGGAAAAGAGCTGTTTAACAATACCTCTCACTCTTCTTTCCTCCAAAGGGGCCCCTTCCAAACACATGTGGTCACTTCTGGGAGATGGTGTGGGAGCAGAGGACAATGGGAGTGGTGATGCTGAACCGTGTCATAGAGAAAGGATCTGTGAGGATTACCTTTTTTATTTAGTTTTTTTTTAAAATACGAGCCCCCCTCAAACCACTATGGACCTCCAGTTGCAGAGTACTGCTCTGTTTCCGGTGCAACATAGGGGCCCTGGACAGTGGCTTTATAGCTTGTTCACATAAGGGCCTTTCCTCATCCTATTTCAAAATATAAACATTATACTTATTCAGTGTAAACATCCCAGTCAAATGTATGCACTCCTGAAACTTCTGACAATTTTCAGGTGAAGTGTGCCCAGTACTGGCCGCCTAGAGAGGCGAGGGAGGCGGTCTTTGAAGACACACATTTCAAGCTAACACTTGTTTCAGAAGACATCAAATCCTACTACACTGTCCGTCAGCTGGAGCTAGAAAATCTGTCGGTAAGATTAGTCTTCCTTCGTTGTGCAATCTTCTGTTCTCACAAGATCCTATTATAATCTTAAATTAGATACTAAGGCATAAAATCAAACCTTGAACAAATGGTTACACTTCCTGTTACAGTGCCCTTTTCACTGATCTACACTATATACAGAAGTATGTGGACACCCCTTCAAATTAGTAGATTCGGCTATTTCAGCCACACCCGTTGCTGAGCACAAGGCCATGCAATCTCCATAGACAAACATTGGCAGTAGATGGCCTTACTGAAGCGCTTTCAACGTGGCACCGTCATAGGATGCCACCTTTCCAACAAGTCAGTTCGTCAAATTTCTGCCCTGCTAGAGCTACCCCGGTCAACTGTATGTGCTGTTATTTTGAAGTGTTAAGGTTTAGGAGCAACAGCGGCTCAGCCGCGAAGTGGTAGGCCACAAGCTCACGGAATGGGACCGCTGAAGCGTGCAGCGAGGAAAATCGTCTGTCCTCCAGTTGCAACACTCACTACCGAGTTCCAAACTGCCTCTGGAAGCAACGTCAGTGCAATAACTGTTCGGCGGGAGCTTCATGAAATGGTTTTCCATGGCTGAGCAGCCGCACAAAAGCCTATGATCACAATGCCAAGTGTCAGCTGGAGTGGTGTTAAGCTTGTCGCCATTGGACTCTGGAGAAGTGGAAACGCGTTCTCTGTAGTGAAGAATCACGCTTCACCATCTGGCAGTCTGACCGATGAATCTGGGTTTGGCAGATGTCAGTACGCTACCTGCCCCAATGCATAGTGCCAACTGTAAAGTCTGGGGGAGGAATAATGGTCTGGGGCTGTTTTTCATGGTTCGATCTAGGCCCCTTAGTTCCAGTGAAGGGAAATCTTAATGCTACAGCATACAATGACATTCTAGACGATTCTGTGCTTCCAACTTTGTGGCAACAGTTTGGGGAAATACCTTCCCTGTTTCAGCATGACAATGCCCCCGTGCACAAAGCGAGGTCCATACATAAATATTTTGTCCAGATCGGTGTGGAAGAACTTGACTGGCCTGCACAGAGCCCTGACCTCAACCCCATCGAACACCTTTGGGATGAATTAGAACGCCAACTGCGGGCCTAATCACCCAACATCCGTGCCCGACCTTGCTCTAATACTCTTGTGGCTGAAAGGAAGCAAGTCCCTGCAGCAATGTTCCAACATCTAGTGGAAAGCCTTCCCAGAAGAGTGGAGGCTGTTTATAGCCGCAAAGGGGGACCAACTCCATATTAATGCCCATGATTTTGGACTGAGATGTTCGATGCGCAGGTGTCCACATACTTTTGGTCATGTGTATATTTAAGTTTTAAAATGCCCGAGAAGCCGGTGTTTGGAGGATATATTGGCATCGATGTTCGTCTCGGGCCGGCAAACCGTGCCAATATATCCTCAACACCGGATACGGGTTACCAACATATTCAGAATGATTTTCATTAATGTTATTTTGATTAATTTATTCATACTATTTCATTCTTCCACAAGCGAGAAACTCAGCAAAAAAATAAACGTCCCTTTTTCAGGACCCTGTCTTTCAAAGATAATTTGTAAAAATCTAAAATAACTTAGCAGATCTTCATTGTAAAGGCTTTAGACACTTTCCCATGCTTGTTCAATGAACCATAAACAATTAATGAACATGCACCTGTGGAACGGTCTTAAATACACTAACCGCTTACAGATGGTAGGCAATTAAGGTCACAGTTACTTAGGACACTAAAGAGGCCTTTCTACTGACTCTGGAAAAACACCAAAAGAAAGATACCCAGGGTCCCTGCTCATCTGCGTGAACGTGCCTTAGGCATGCTGCAAGGAGGCATGAGGACTGCAGATGTGGCCAGGGCAATAAATTGCAATGTCCATACTGTGAGATGCCTAAGACAGTGCTACAGGGAGACAGGACGGACAGCTGATTGTCCTCGCAGTGGCAGACCACGTGTAACAACACCTGCACAGGATCGGTACATCCGAACATCACACCTGTGTGACAGGTACAGGATGGCAATAACACCTGGCCGAGTTACACCAGGAACGCACAATATAATAAATAAATAATCCCTCCATCAGTGCTCAGACTGTCCACAATAGGCTGGACTGAGTGCTTGTAGGCCTGTTGTAAGGCAGGTTCTCACCAGACATCACCGGCAACAATGTCGCCTATGGGCACAAACCCACCGTCGCTGGACCAGACAGGACTGGCAAACAGTGCTCTTCACTGACGAGTCGCGGTTTTGTCTCACCGGGGTGATGGTCGGATTCACGTTTATCGTCAAGGGAATGAGCGTTACACCGAGGCCTGTACTCTGGAGCGGGATCGATTTGAAGGTGGAGGGTCCGTCATGGTCTGGGACGGTGTGTCACAGCATCATCGGACTGAGCTTGTCATTGCAGGCAATCTCAACGCTGTGCGTTACAGGGAAGACCTCCTCCAACCTCATGTGGTACCCTTCCTGCAGGCTCATCCTGACATGACCCTCCAGCATGACAATGCCGCTAGCCATACTGCTCGTTCTGTGTGCGATTTCCTGCAAGACCGAAATGTCAGTGTTCTGCCATGGCCAGCGACGAGCCTGGATCTCAATCCCATTGAGCACGTCTGGGACCTGTTGGATCGGCGGGTGCTGGGTAGGGCCATTCCCCCCCCAGAAATGTCTGGGAACTTCGCCTGGCATAACTTTTGCTCTCACTAGGATACTGTTCAGAGGAGCTAGCCAACTACGCAGCTAACACAATCACAAACTGAAGCTGGAAAGACTGCATTTTGTTTAGTTTGACTGGTTTTTCTATTGACATTTTATTTTGTATATTCATAAAAATGCTGATTCATGATTTTGACTGGCTGCGAAAAGCTGCCTGCCTGTCTCGTCCCGACTCCTGACACGTTCATTACTAAGGGACAGCTGGAGATCAAATTTTAATGTTGCAAATGTCAGACAGACAGCCAGGTTTATACACATTTCTGCTGTTGAAAACCAAATGATTTTCTTAAATAAATGGGAGATAATGTTTAGACGCTTTTTACAATAGAGATCAAGTTCATAAATTGCCTGGTAGGGCTGATGAGACCGTGGATTGCACATTGAGATGGAACAGTGACTAGGCATTTCAAAGTCATAACCTTAGCCGGTGTTAACTTGCGAAATAGACACCGGCAGTTTTAACCAGTAAGCATCCAGGATTATTCCCACCCATTTGTATAAATACCCATATTCATTATAAGAGGAGTGCACTGTAGTTATTTATTATCATTACTATCAGCAGAGATCCAGGCTATTCCTAGAAATCCTCTACACTGCTTTGAAGCAGCTTCGGTGGGTTTGACGTCCTTCTACAAGCAACTGAACTCAGGCCTATCATGTTCCAAAGTCATTTATAACATGATTCCTAGAAGCTTGTCTGAGATTCTTAAAGTTGTTATTGACTTCTGTTCATACTAGTGGTGGTGGGGGCAATACAGTAATCGATATCTCTACTCTATTTTATGCGTAGTCTGTTTTTTTTGTCCCCATTTCTACAGACTCTGGAAACTAGAGAGATCCTACATTTTCACTACACCACCTGGCCTGACTTTGGGGTGCCCGAGTCTCCAGCTTCCTTCCTTAACTTCCTGTTCAAGGTGCGGGAGTCTGGGTGCCTCAACTCTGACCAGGGGCCTGTGGTGGTGCACTGCAGCGCAGGCATCGGACGATCAGGAACCTTCTGTCTCGTTGACACCTGCCTCTTACTGGTCAGTACTGCATTGGGAATCCCATTCGAAATGTAAAACTTTATTCCTCCCAAAAGGGGGAATTGTGCAAATGTGGTATTGAGCATGAGTTGTGCAGACACACATTTCCAATGGCTTTATGAAGAATCATGACTTCATGTTAAGTGATTGTCAGCCTACCCATTGAAACTTGCTGTGAAATATCTTTTTGCAGATGTCCATGCGCAAGGACCCGTCGTCTGTGCACATTCGTGACGTGCTGCTGGAGATGCGACGCTATCGGATGGGCCTGATTCAAACAGCTGACCAACTCAGATTTTCCTACCTCGCTGTTATTGAAGGTGCCAGGTGCATCATGGGAGATGCATCATTGCAGGTAAGTTGAATCTCTTTTAGTTTCTGCCATGAACCAAAGTGCTGTAGTAGGTCATGCACGCACATACAAATTGGGTCTCCGGTGTCTCTAAAATGTCTTTGCCTTGTGTAGGTTTATTTATTTTTTTCAGGAAGAACTCGTTGGCCACTTTTTATACTTGTCCTCTAATGAATAATTTAAAGTAGGCCAATTGGGTCAACTGTTTTATTTGAAAGGTTTGGATTTGCGAAACTAGATGCAGATGTCTCCTCATAATGTATGGAGAAAGGTCATATATATATTCTCTTCTCTGTAAAAGCCTATTAATGTTTAAATAATACCCACATCAATCCATAAATGTTTACGTTAAGGAGTCGTGGAAAGAGCTCTCCAACGAAGAGGACGTTCCTCCAGAGTTCACCCCTCCCCCGCCCCGTCCCCGTCCTCCAGGTCCATCTGTCAACGGCACGGTTGAACCCATCTCATTCTTTCCTGAGATTGTTGTTGCACAGAATGATTCCCACACTCGCAGGTAAATAAGGCCAGCTCAATTAGATTTCTAGCAGTCTAGACTTCATACATGCAATATTTAATATCACTCTTCATTCTTCTCCCCCTGGAATATCTCTCCCATTGCAGTGCCCCATCAGAGACTGCACTGCGATGGAGGGGAGGTAGTGAAGGCGCTACCGCCCAGTCTCAGTCTCCCACTGTATCCGCTGATCAACCTGATGGCCAGGCGGGAAGCAAAGAACCAGCTCCCAAAGCTTCTACGAAACCCCACCGGCTGTATGAGACAGAAACACAACAGGGGTTGAACCAGGACCAGGCAGCAGAGCAGGCAGCGGGAGACGTTAGCCCTGAGGCTCTGGGGGCCTGGACCCCCCTGCTGGCCAATGTATGCCTCTGCACGGCCCTGGCCCTGGGTGCTTATGTCTGTTACCGGGCCTGTTTCCACTGATCTCCTCTACCCTCCTCCCTCTCTTGCTCCTCCCTTTCTCTTGTCTGTTTTTTTGCAGGGTGAATTAGGCTGGCCAGCCGGCTCTCTCTGCCTATGGTTTTACTCTGCTGGCTGGGCAAGTGGATAGTTTGGACTTCAGAAAATCGATTTGATTCAGACTCGCTTGTTTTCTTTATAAATGCAGACAGGGGTATGTGAGTGTGGGAGGAAGGGACTGCCCCCTTCCCTTGTCACCTACCGTAGCTCTCGTATGAACTGTCAGTTTGGACGCTCAGGGCCTCAATTTTCAGGTATCCCATCCCAAATACAGGTGTTGATTGTCAAAACAAATGAGTAAACACATGTTTCTGACCGTCAGTAAAGGAAGGTGTGCGTTTGTTCCTGTGTTCCGTGAGTACTAGTGGTCCACCCTACCTAGACACATGCACCCTCTAGTCAGTTACCAAATAACACGCAAATGTGTTCTTCCATTTCAGCCTTTGCAAAAAAAATCAGTTGGCTATTCACCTTTCTCTCCCAAATAGTCCTTTACAGCTGTTCAGGAGGAGTTAGTGCTTGGTTTGTGGCAACCCTGCAGTGCCAACATAATGAATTGCAGCAGAGACGTTAGTGAAAAAACAACCAAACCTGAGATGATGGGGCAGTATTATACCCAGGAGTAAGCTGAGGCTAGGGGGTGGCCACCATCCAAGGGGGACACTGCACTCCACTCCTTCCACTGGATGAGGGATGCATGCAGTGGGATATTTACAGGCCATAGGAGAGCTCCCTACCACTGCCCTGTTTAGGGCTTTTTGGCTAAAGCTACAGGAGGCACACTGTACGTGTGTTAAGTGTTATCTGAGCTTTCTACTGATGCATGATTTCTATCTGCTGTCTTAGTGGGAAATGTCACAAGCAAATAAGTTATATTTGAAATATATTCTAGATTGTTTCCTGGTTCTTGACCCTGACCCCCACCACGTATTAATTTCTAACTTTACATTTAAACAGGAGTGTCTAGTTGATAATGTGCTTTGAATGGAAGTGCCGCACGCATGTATCAAGCTGTTTTTTTTTGTTGCCTAGTTTGAGGTGTTGCGTTCATATTTAGCCTGTTTCAAAAAGTGTACAAATGTCATATTTATCTATCTTCTGGCTAAAGTCTTCTATAAAGAAGTCTCCAATGATTTTGCAACAATTTGTTTAACCTATTAGATATACAGTATCATTCAGGGATAGTGACTTCTTGCGGTCCCCACATTGGATGAACAATGCAGAGGCTTTTCATGCTAAAGAAACAAACTGGGAGAAATGCATCAGGTGAGCATTGCATAGTTATTAAATGTGTCTAGAGCAGGCATCTGAACACAGGAGGCTGCATTAACGCACACAAATGCCAGCTCAGCCTACTGTATGGAGACACAGGCAGCAGCTAACCCTCATCTGCCTTTATTTTCCCAGCCTCTGAACGATAAACCCATCCTGCCTGTCTGGACAGGGAGCCTGGGATCTCAAACCAATTAACAAACACCAGCACAGGGATTAAAATGCTGTAATGATGATCAGCTATGGCCTGGGCTGTCAGTTTTAGTTAACTTCTTCCACATAGACGTCCTGCAGTTGTGAATAAACAAGTTTTTCATGAGATTAGTTCAGCTGCTAGCATTCAGTTTACCTTAGTGACTCAAAGAACTATGTATATCCTGAGTCAAACGGCTGTAACTTTTCTCTAGAATGTATGAAGTCCTACCCACGGACGTGCCCTCTTGATACTTTTTTCAGATCAGGTTTCATTGTGCTGACTTTTTTTATGCATTTGCAAGTAATGATGAACTCACAGTACCTACCTGGGCAGCTTTGTTTGCCCAGACGTCCGTTTTTCTGTACTTATGCTCACCATTTTGTATTTTATTTACATCCATTGTAGTCCTTTTTTAATAAAAACAAATATACTGCTGATTTGTTATGGTTTTTAATCGGAGTCATGTTTAAGATTTTATTGTATCAGACAGAATTCTGAACAAAGGCTGTTTTTTTTTCCGACCTGAAGATCACTGACGTCATTTGACCTAATTTTTCCGAGTTCCCAGTTGTCTTGAACGCACCATCAATATTTTGTATGAGATTGAATGATGATCATATTTGTCACTAATTTGAAAAGGACATTACAAGAGTTGGTTTCAAGACAACTGAAATCGGAAAAATACGAGGTTAAATTATGACGTCGGTATTCTTCAGGTCGGAGCTAGAATTCAGAGTTGGATTACCGTTCAAAACGATTTTTCCCATTCGGAGCTGTTTTATTCCGAGTTCCCAGTTGGTTTGAACGTGGCAAATATCCTACCTCAGAATGGTAATTGAAGCTATGCTCAGTCATACAAAGGGAGTGGACTGATGCGCAGAAGATGTTACATCTCTGAGCTGCTGCTTCTCCCACGAAGACCACGATGTACCAATAGCCTTGATAGGGTGAGCTAACCCTCTCTGTCCCTCAGACATTAAGCAGCTGAATCTGTAGGATATAAAGTGTCCAGCATACAGCTAAATGACCTATTGCATGACATTTGTGTACTAATTCGATTTAAACGGCTCATTACATTTTAGTCACTTAGCAGACGCTCTTATCCAGAGCGACTTAGTTAGTGCATACATTTTTCATACTGGCCCCCCGTGGGAAACGAACCCACAACCCTGGCTTTGCAAGCGCCATGCTCTACCAACTGAGCTACAGGGGACTCCTCAAATGTATTTGTAACATGCTTCGTAAGGAACAGCTGTAGACTAAAAGGCGCTACATGGTCAATATGATGTTTGCAGTGGCCATAGAGCATTTACTGCGGTGTGGCCTCTATAGAAATTAGAGCAAACATACTTTTTGCGCTTCGTGGAGCAGAGCTGTTGTCAAGGAAGTGAGTTTGTTTTTATACAGGACCCCGCCCTCACATACTGTCAACCAATCATGTCAATGCGGAGCTATATGGCGCCCTCGGCATTGTTACAAAATTTGAGCGGCGCACAGCAATGCGGAATGGAGCTTGAGTTGGCCTCTGCATGCCTTTGGAGGCTCCGCGATTGCGTCACACCCGAGATACAAAGCCTCTGATTACATTTCGGATCAAGCATAAGTTGGCTTTAACAGTGAAACGCTTACTTATAGGTCATTTTCCAGCAATACTGAGTTACAGATAAAGATAACTTGACCATTGACCGGTAAAGCTGACCTGACAAAATAGATTCCATTTTCATTGACAAATGTTTTCATTTTATATCTATTATTCACTGTGATGAACTTGGTAGGCTATGTGTCTATTAACCATACTGTGCAAGACCAGTGTTTTGAAGTTGCCACAAGGGGGCTCTTTAGAACACACAAACAGCTCAGGTTTCAACGGTTTCCTTGTGTCATCATACAAGCTTATGACTCACATACCTGGGCACATAGTGTACAGTATAACCCACACTTTGCTGTTTTCTGTAATTGTACTCATCA
This sequence comes from Coregonus lavaretus, assembly GCF_964263955.1. Classification (NCBI taxonomy): domain Eukaryota; kingdom Metazoa; phylum Chordata; class Actinopteri; order Salmoniformes; family Salmonidae; genus Coregonus; species Coregonus lavaretus. Next base: position 31,899,867 of record NC_140007.1, read on the forward strand.
ATAATGATCTGTCTCCATATATGTATCCTTTTTTTTAAACCACTGTTATGGATCTGACTCATGTTCAGAATCTTATTCTCGGGCTGAGCTCTGAACAGATAATACATTTATTGTGTCAACAATTAGTGTTTCTGTATTTTCCCCTTTCTCCATTAGGATACATATTGGCAAAGCATTTTTATTTGTACAAGGATACATCTACAGTTATTAGATTGCATTAAATTGGCTTTTCAAATCAAATGTTATTCGTCACATGCTTCTTAAACAACAGGCGAAGACTAACAGTGAAATGCTTACTTGCGGGCCCTTACCAACAATGCAGAGAGAAAGAAAATAGAGAAATAATAGAAAAGTACACAGAGAGTAAAGATAACTTGGCTATATACATGGTGCACAAGTACAGAGTCGATGTGCAGGGGTATGAGGTCATTTAAGATACAGTGGGGAGAACAAGTATTTGATACACTGCCGATTTTGCAGGTTTTCCTACTTACAAAGCATGTAGAGGTCTGTAAATGTTATCATAGGTACACTTCCACTGTGAGAGACGGAATCTAAAACAAAAATCCAGAAAATCACATTGTATGATTTTTAAGTAATTAATTTGCATTTTATTGCATGACATAAGTATTTGATACATCAGAAAAGCAGAACTTAATATTTGGTACAGAAACCTTTGTTTGCAATTACAGAGATCATACGTTTCCTGTAGGTCTTGACCAGGTTTGCACACACTGCAGCAGGGATTTTGGCCCACTCCTCCATACAGACCTTCTCCAGATCCTTCAGGTTTCGGGGCTGTCGCTGGGAAATACGAACTTTCAGCTCCCTCCAAAGATTTTCTATTGGGTTCAGGTCTGGAGACTGGCTAGGCCACTCCAGGACCTTGAGATGCTTCTTACGGAGCCACTCCTGAGTTGCCCTGGCTGTGTGTTTCGGGTCGTTGTCATGCTGGAAGACCCAGCCACGACCCATCTTCAATGCTCTTACTGAGGGAAGAAGGTTGTTGGCCAAGATCTCGCGATACATGGCCCATCCATCCTCCCCTCAACACGGTGCAGTCGTCCTGTCCCCTTTGCAGAAAAGCATCCCCAAATAATGATTTTCCACCTCCATGCTTCACGGTTGGGATGGTGTTCTTGGGGTTGTACTCATCCTTCTTCTTCCTCCAAACATGGCGAGTTGAGTTTAGACCAAAAATCTCTATTTTTGTCTCATCAGACCACATGACCTTCTCCCATTCCTCTTCTGGATCATCCAGATGGTCATTGGCAAACTTCAGACGGGCCTGGACATGCGCTGGCTTGAGCAGGGGGACCTTGCGTGCGCTGCAGGATTTTAATCCATGACGGCGTAATGTGTTACTAATGGTTTTCTTTGAGACTGTGGTCCCAGCTCTCTTCAGGTCATTGACCAGGTCCTGCCGTGTAGTTCTGGGCTGATCCTTCACTTCCTCATGATCATTGATGCCCCACGAAGTGTGACCTTGCATGGAGCCCCAGACCTAGGGTGATTGACCGTCATCTTGAACTTCTTCCATTTTCTAATAATTGCGCAAACAGTTGTTGCCTTCTCACCAAGCTGCTTGCCTATTGCCCTGTAGCCCATCCCAGCCATGTGCAGGTCTACAATTTTATCCCTGATGTCCTTACACAGCTCTCTGGTCTTGGCCAGTGTGGAGAGGTTGGACTCTGTTTGATTGAGTGTGTGGACAGGTGTCTTTTATACAGGTAATGAGTTCAAACAGGTGCAGTTAATACAGGTAATGAGTGGAGAACAGGAGGGCTTCTTAAAGAAAAACTAACAGGGCTGTGAGAGCCGGAATTCTTACTGTTTGGTAGGTGATCAAATACTTATGTCATGCAATAAAATGCAAATTAATTACTTAAAAATCATACAATGTGATTTTCTGGATTTTTGTTTTAGATTCCGTCTCTCACAGTTGAAGTGTACCTATGATAAAAATTACAGACCTCTACATGCTTTGTAAGTAGGAAAACCTGCAAAATCGGCAGTGTATCAAATACTTGTTCTCCCAACTGTGTGTACAGTGGGGAAAAAAAGTATTTAGTCAGCCACCAATTGTGCATGTTCTCCCACTTAAAAAGATGAGAGGCCTGTAATTTTCATCATAGGTACACGTCAACTATGACAGACAAATTTAGAAAAAAAATCCAGAAAATCACATTGTAGGATTTTTAATGAATTTATTTGCAAATTATGGTGGAAAATAAGTATTTGGTCACCTACAAACAAGCAAGATTTCTGGCTCTCACAGACCTGTAACTTCTTCTTTAAGAGGCTCCTCTGTCCTCCACTCGTTACCTGTATTAATGGCACCTGTTTGAACTTGTTATCAGTATAAAAGACACCTGTCCACAACCTCAAACAGTCACACTTTAAACTCTACTATGGCCAAGACCAAAGAGCTTTCAAAGGGCACCAGAAACTAAATTGTAGACCTGCACCAGGCTGGGAAGACTGAATCTGCAATGGGTAAGCAGCTTGGTTTGAAGAAATCAACTGTGGGAGCAATTATTAGGAAATGGAAGACATACAAGACCACTGATAATCTCCCTCGATCTGGGGCTCCACGCAAGATCTCACCCCGTGGGGTCAAAATGATCACAAGAACGGTGAGCAAAAATCCCAGAACCACACGGGGGGACCTAGTGAATGACCTGCAGAGAGCTGGGACCAAAGTAACAAAGCCTACCATCAGTAACACACTACGCCGCCAGGGACTCAAATCCTGCAGTGCCAGACGTGTCCCCCTGCTTAAGCCAGTATATGTCCAGGCCCGTCTGAAGTTTGCTATAGAGTGCATTTGGATGATCCAGAAGAGGATTGGGAGAATGTCATATGGTCAGATGAAACCAAAATATAACTTTTTGGTAAAAACTCAACTCGTCGTGTTTGGAGGACAAAGAATGCTGAGTTTCATCCAAAGAACACCATACCTACTGTGAAGCATGGGGGTGGAAACATCATGCTTTGGGGCTGTTTTTCTGCAAAGGGACCAGGACGACTGATCCGTGTAAAGGAAAGGATGAATGGGGCCATGTATCGTGAGATTTTGAGTGAAAACCTCCTTCCATCAGCAAGGGCATTGAAGATGAAACGTGGCTGGGTCTTTCAGCATGACAATGATCCCAAACACACCGCACGGGCAACGAAGGAGTGGCTTCGTAAGAAGCATTTCAAGGTCCTGGAGTGGCCTAGCCAGTCTCGAGATCTCAACCCCATAGAAAATCTTTGGAGGGAATTGAAAGTCCATGTTGCCCAGCGACAGCCCCAAAACATCACTGCTCTAGAGGAGATCTGCATGGAGGAATGGGCCAATATACCAGCAACAGTGTGTGAAAACCTTGTGAAGACTTACAGAAAACGTTTGACCTATGTCATTGCCAACAAAGGGTATATAACAAAGTATTGAGAAACTTTTGTTATTGACCAAATACTTATTTTCCACCATAATTTGCAAATAAATTCATTAAAAATCCTACAATGTGATTTTCTGGATTTATTTTCCTCATTTTGTCTGTCATAGTTGACGTGTACCTATGATGAAAATTACAGGCCTTTTCATCTTTTTAAGTGGGAGAACTTGCACAATTGGTGGCTGACTAAATACTTTTTTTCCCCCACTGTACATATAACTATGAATAAAGTGACTAGGCAACAGGATAGATAATAAACAGTAGCAGCAGTGAATGTGATGTCACAAAAATATTTGTGCAAATAGAATCACTACAGATATTCTGAGTAGCTGTTTGGGGTCCTGTTCAGGGTCCTGTTGGTTCCAGACTTGGTGCATCAGTACCGCTTACCATGCGGTAGCATAGAGAACAGTCTATGACTTGGGTGGCTGGAGTCTTAGAAAATTTTTAGGGCCTTCCTCTGACACCTGGTATAGAGGTCCTCGATGGCATGGAGCTTAGCCGCAGTGATGTACTGAGCCGTACGCACTACCCTCTGTAATGCATTGCGGTCGGATGCCAAGCAGTTGCCATACCAAGCGGTGATGCAGCTGTAAAACGTTTTGAGGATCTGAGGGCCCATGACAAATCTTTTCAGCCTCCTGAGGGGAATACTTTAAAAGTATTCGCAGAAATAAATGTAATGGTAATCCCTGCTTCGATATTGTATTAGGTCCAGAGTACCCTAATACAAAAAAAAAACGGTACTGCGTACGCATGTAAAGTAACATTATACACATTATCATGACAGCAGTAACATTGCCACACTGTACCACAACCATTCACCTTATGCCATATCATTTCCTGTAAGTCATCTTTTGTCTGAAAACAACTCTCAAATTGAAAGGAGATATTCAGGAGTGTTATTTATGTCTTCTAGTTAAGTGAAGCAGTGTGAACAATGATCAGATTGATAAGTACTCAGCTCACTGTCTGTTATTCCATTTAACCATCAGTTCAGTCCTTGGTTATATAAATGTTGTACAGAGGCATAGGAGACTGGAAGGAGCGAGACTGCCTCTTTAAGTGTTGAATCTGTGATTGTACAGGTTTATTTTATAGTTATTTGCCACTATTGTTCAGCTTGTGCAACCTCCAAATGGAGCAAACATTCAAGCTAATAAAGGCTATGGATAAAGGCTTGTGCGGCCTTCTGTAGTCCATCTAAAATGCAAACCATGGATTGGGGTTCTTCATGGTTATACACAACTGTTGTGGTTTATCATTAGGGACAGTGAGAGCGGAGGTATAATATCTGTAAATGCTTCAGTTCTGTTGTATCAGGGGAGTAATACATGCTTCACAGGAATACAACTAAACAATGAGTAATAGTAGCACTCCCAAACCACACAGCTCTGCTGACGTCAAGGGACAGGATGGAACAGGCTGCACCGATCTGCATTGGAAAAAGTACTGCCAAGGTGAGGCCAGAGACAGGAAGTGGTCTTAAAGGCATAGCTGCTCTATTCAGAACAAACTGTACTCTGCAAAAAGTTTACACTCATGTGAACTGGACATGTATTTTTACATATCAAAACTCCACCTGAGACACCCTCGGAGAGTGAGGTTTTATGGTGCTACTGATGATGCTGTTGAGAATGATGATGATGATGATAAAAGAAGCACAGTTTATGCGATAGTATATCATTCTGATCCTATGATTGTCTACCTAATAATTAATAAATAACGTTTTCTAGTTTTTGCATATATTCATGGTCTGTGATTGCTGTGAACAAATGTTGCTGAATGTTTAGTATTTATTAGGTCATTTGATTGGTCAATGTAGGCATAATCTTCATAATACAGACTTTCTGTGACAAAATAGGATGAAAGGGATTAATTACATTGTTCATTTAATTGACATTTATAGGCCTAGCTATTGGTTCTTCACTTAGCCTCTTCTGCTGAACCTGTGACTCCACTATCAGTACTTATCGGAAAGGGAGTCAACCCTGCCCTACAGGCTCTTCCAATGTGTGTCCTGGGTTTAGTCATTAACCTGGAACTTCCCAATAGCCAGCCGGCCCTGAGAGAATAAAAAAGGAGGATCTTTCTTATACTGTGGATTACTTTCTCGAAGCCAAGTGGGGTTCTGAAAATTCCAGAAACCAAACCCATCTGAGAAATGTGACTTGTGGGAGCTTGAGTCATCAGAACAGACACATTTGTCTTGTCACGTACTTACACAGTAGTATCTGGTGGTCATGCATGCAGGTCATGCAGCTTGCATGTCACATAATACCTCCATCAGATGTTTTTCACTGAATTAATGATCAATTCACTTTCATTATCTATCCATCTGAGAACATTATGTCCTTGGAATTTTTCATTACTAAACGTGGAAGTGTGACAGATCCTCAGAAAGTGGATGTTTTACTATAATAGTGTTATTGGCTAATTGCTATCCCGACCACCACAACATATTTTCTGAAGTTGATCTCTTTGGTGACGGTTGTTATGACACTAACCCATGAGCATTAGTACTAGTTCCTGTCCCTGGATGTTGATGGCGTGGACACAACGTCACTCTCAGGCCTGCTAAGGCTGAGATGTCACATGCGGTCTGGCTTGGTGTAAAGAGGCTCAGTTCAGGCATGTAGGTCACAGCAGCTTGCTCTGCATATAAGCACACGTCCTCCTGAGTCGTTGGAGCTGGTGTTCCCCCCCCCCAAAAAAACACGCTCTGCCTCTCCTGCTTCCTTCCTGTGGCCCAGTGCTCATCGAACATGGCAACAACTGATGACGTTGACAACAGGGTGATAATGTAAACAAACATCACTGAGCTGAACTCAATGGGCATCCTCCACCACAACATTAGACACTACTGTATTGTTTTTCATATTGGTGCATGTTATCATTATATGCAAAGTTGTACATACTTTGGTAGGGGCAGAAGAAATTGTCAATTTGTCAGTGGTTCTGCAATGGTTTTTTAAAGATTTCCCCAGTTATTTGCCCAATACATTAAATACTATATTTACTGATACAAATGGACAGTTTTTTAGCTATGATAAATTTTTACATATATCATCATTAGCTACACCCAGAGCCATATACACTGAGTGTAAAAAAAAAACATTAAGAAAACCTGCTCTTTCCATGAGACTTGAGACAATTGGGACATGGATTGTGTATGTGTGCTATTCAGAGGGTGAATGGGCAAGACAAAATATTTAAGTGCCTTTGAACAGGGTATGGTAGTAGGTGCCAGGCGCACCGGTTGGTGTCAAGAACTGCAACGCTGCTGTGTTTTTCATGCTCAAAAGTGTCCCGTGTGTATCAAGAATGGTCCACTATCCAAATGACATCCAGCCAATTTGACACAGCTGTGGGAAGAATTGGAGTCAACATAGGCCAGCATCCCTGTGGAACGCTTTTAACACCTTGTAGGAGTCCATGCCCCGACGAATTGAGGCTGTTCTGAGGGCAAAAGGAGAGGGGGGTGCAACTCAATATTAGAAAGGTGTTCTTAATGTTTTGTAAACTCAGTGTATTTAGAGAGTTAAGTCAACTTTGAGAATTTTTAATATTGTTCTAATTCTAGACATTCAGTTACATAGCATTGTTTAAATATTGCCCATGTAATGTTAATGGGGTGCTAATATTGCTGCCATAGAATGTTGTAGTGTCATGTAAGTGCATCATAATGCTCATTCTAGACATTCCGTTTTAAATTATTTTTTAAATATTCCCCATGTAATGTTAATGGGGAGCTAACATGGCTGCCATATAATGTTGAAATGTATAAAATGGGTGGTTCGTGCCCTGAATGCTGATTGGCTGACAGATGTGGTATATCAGACCATATACCACGGGTATGACAAAGCAGTTATTTTTACTGCTCTAATTACGTTGGTAACCAGTTTATAATAGCAATAAGGCACCTCGGGGGTTTGTGATATATGGCCAATATACCACGGCTAAGGGCTGTGTCCAGGCACAGCCATATATACAGTGAGGGAAAAAGTATTTGATCCCCTGCTGATTTTGTACGTTTGCCCACTGACAAAGAAATGATCAGTCTATAATTTTAATGGTAGGGTTATTTGAACAGTGAGAGACAGAATAACAACAAAAAAATCCAGAAAAATGCATGTAAAAAATGTTATAAATTGATTTGCATTTTTATGAAGGAAATAAGTATTTGACCCCTCTGCAAAACATGACTTAGTACTTGGTGGCAAAACCCTTGTTGGCAATCACAGAGGTCAGACGTTTCTTGTAGTTGGCCACCAGGTTTGCACACATCTCAGGAGGGATTTTGTTCCACTCCTCTTTGCAGATCTTCTCCAAGTCATTAAGGTTTCGAGGCTGACGTTTGGCAACTCGAACCTTCAGCTCCCTCCACAGATTTTCTATGGGATTAAGGTCTGGAGACTGGCTAGGCCACTCCAGGACCTTAATGTGCTTCTTCTTGAGCCACTCCTTTGTTGCCTTGGCCGTGTGTTTTGGGTCATTGTCATGCTGGAATACCCATCCACGACCCATTTTCAATGCCCTGGCTGAGGGAAGGAGGTTCTCACCCAAGATTTAACGGTACATGGCCCCGTCCATTGTCCCTTTGATGCGGTGAAGTTGTCCTGTCCCCTTAGCAGAAAAACACCCCCAAAGCATAATGTTTCCACCTCCATGTTTGACGGTGGGGATGGTGTTCTTGGGGTCATAGGCAGCATTCCTCCAAACACGGCGAGTTGAGTTGATGCCAAAGAGCTCGATTTTGGTCTCATCTGACCACAACACTTTCACCCAGTTCTCCTCTGAATCATTCAGATGTTCATTGGCAAACTTCAGACGGCCCTGTATATGTGCTTTCTTGAGCAGGGGGACCTTGCGGGCGCTGCAGGATTTCAGTCCTTCACGGCGTAGTGTGTTACCAATTGTTTTCTTGGTGACTATGGTCCCAGCTGCCTTGAGATCATTGACAAGATTATCTGTGTAGTTCTGGGCTGATTCCTCACCGTTCTCATGATCATTGCAACTCCACGAGGTGAGATCTTGCATGGACCCCCAGGCAGAGGGAGATTGACAGTTCTTTTGTGTTTCTTCCGTTTGCGAATAATTGCACCAACTGTTGTCACCTTCTCACCAAGCTGCTTGGCGATGGTCTTGTAGCCCATTCCAGCCTTGTGTAGGTCTACAATCTTGTCCCTGACATCCTTGGAGAGCACTTTGGTCTTTGCCATGGTGGAGAGTTTGGAATCTGATTGATTGATTACTTCTGTGGACAGGTGTCTTTTATACAGGTAACAATCTGAGATTAGGAGCACTCCCTTTAAGAGTGTGCTCCTAATCTCAGCTCGTTACCTGTATAAAAGACACCTGGGAGCCAGAAATCTTTCTGATTGAGAGGGGGTCAAATACTTATTTCCCTCATTAAAATGCAAATCAATTTATAACATTTTTAACATGCGTTTTTCTGGATTTTGTTGTTGTTATTCTGTCTCTCACTGTTCAAATAAACCTACCATTAAAATTATAGACTGATCATTTCTTTGTCAGTGGGCAAACGTACAAAATCAGCAGGGGATCAAATACTTTTTTCCCTCACTGTATGGCCATATACCACACCCCATCAGGCCTTATTGCTTAATTATACAACGGGTGGGTCTAATCCTGAATGCTGAACCGCATTCCAGCCAGTGTCTATTCCACAAGTTACCACAGGCTAAATCTTAAATATATGACGTTAAAATGCCTATTTACTCTGTTCCATCTGACTGCGCAATCCACTGTCTCATCAGCCCAGCCAGGCACTTTATAAACTTGATCTCCACTATAAAAAGCATCTAGACATTATCTCACATTTCTTTTAGACTAACATTTAGTTTTCAACAGGGGAGATTTGTATAAACCTGTCTCTGACATTTGCAACATTGTTTCAGTATTCAAATTCGATCTCCAGTTGTCCCATAGGAATGAACGTGTCGGGAGTCGGGACGAGACAGACAGGCAGGCAGCGTTTCTCAGCCAGTTGAAATCATGAATCAGCTGGCATTATTTTAATGGATATACTGTATACAAAGAAATGTCAATTGAGAAAAGGTCAAACTAAACGAAGTGCAGCTAGTTTGCTGCTTTCCAGCTTCAATTTGAAGTGATTGTGTTAGCTGTGTTGTTGGCTAGCTCCTCTGAACAACAGTGTCCTGACGAGTGAGCACATATTCTATGCCAGACGAAATCGCACCTCAAATGCAGCTATTTTGCTGTTATTCTGGCTGTAAATTGCCGTAGTTGGCTTGCTAGCAAGCAAGGGATAAGAACGTTGCCAGTCAGTATGGCAATGGAACATTTAGAACGAACATTTAGAACGAATGAACTGGGTCGTGTCCACAGATACAGAACAAAAAGACTGAACGACTGGGTCACATCTCTAGCAACCAAACCGATAGACGAATGACCAGCCGACTTGGGTAGCAACCCTAGATTTGTGTCGGGATTATATATTGTGAAAGGATGAAATAGTATTAATAAATTCATCAAAATAACATTTTTAATTAAAATATGTCAATCAATATTTGAATATGTTGGTAACCCGTTGTATAAAAGTGATAATACCCTCAAAGCTAGTGTTTGGAGGATATATTGGGACGGTTTGCCAATAATAACACATATGGAATCATGTAGTAACCAAAAAAGTGTTAAAATTTGCCTTGATGACAGCTTTGCACACTCTTGGCATTCTCTCAACCAGCTTCATGAGGTAGTCACCTGCAATGCATTTCAATTAACACGTGTGCCTTCTTAAAAGTTAAAGTGGAATTTCTTTCCTTCTTAATGTGTTTGAGCCAATCAGTTGTGTTGTGAAGATATACAGAAGATAGCCCTGTTTGGTAAAAGACCAAGTCCATATTATGGCAAGAACAGCTCAAATAAGCAAAGAGAAACGACAGTCCATCATTACTTTAAGACATGAAGGTCAGTCAATACGGAAAATATCAAGAACTTTGAAAGGTTCTTCAAGTGCAGTCGCAAAAACCATCAAGCGCTATGATGAAACTGGCTCTCATGAGGACCGCCACAGGAATGGAAGACCCAGAGTTACCTCTGCTGCAGAGGATAAGTTCATTAGAGTTACCAGCCTCAGAAATTGCAGCCCAAATAAATGCTTCACAGAGTTCAAGTAACAGACACATCTCAACATCAACTGTTCAGAGGAGACTGTGTGAATCAATTACTGCAAAGAAACCACTACTAAAGGACACCAATAATAATAAGAGACCTGCTTGGGCCAAGAAACACGAGCAATGGACATTAGACAGGTGGAAATCTGTCCTTTGGTCTGGAGTCCAAATTGGAGATTTTTGGTTCCAACCGCCGTGTCTTTGTGAGATGCAGTGTGGGTGAACGGATGATCTCTGCATGTGTATTTCCCACCGTAAAGCATGGAGGAGGAGGTGTTATGGTGTGGGTGTGCTTTGCTGGTGACACTGTCTGTGATGTATTTAGAATTCAAGGCACACTTAACCAGCATGGCTACCACAGCATTCTGCAGCGATACTCCAGCCCATGTGGTTTGGGCTTAGTGGGACTATCATTTGTTTTTCAACAGGACAATGACCCAACACATCTCCAGGCTGTGTAAGGGCTATTTTACCAAGAAGGAGAGTGATGGAGTGCTGCATCAGATGACCTGACCTCCACAATCCCCTGACCTCAACCCAATTGAGATGGTTTGGGATGAGTCGGACGGCAGAGTGAAGGAAAAGTAGCCAACAAGTGCTCAGTATATGTGGGAACTCCTTCAAGACTGTTGGAAAAGCATTCCAGGTGAAGCTGGTTGAGAGAATGCCAAGAGTGTGCAAAGCTGTCATCAAGGCAAAGGGTGGCTATTTGAAGAACCTCAGATATAAAATATATTTTGATTTGTTTAACACTTTTTTGGTTACTACATGATTCCATATGTGTTATTTCATAGTTTTGATGTCTTCACTATTATTCTACAATGTAGAGAGAAGAAAAACCCTTGAATGAGTAGGTATGTCCAAACTTTTGACTGGTACTGTATATCCTCCAAAGACCGTCTTCTTGGGCATTATCACTTAAGTAAATAAATGGTTGTGGCTACACCTAATCATGGAAATAAGGTGAAAGGTTAAAACAAACGTGAGGTTTGTCACATTTCGGTTGATGTGGGTGGAGTGTTCATCCATTCAAACAATGTGTCAACACACCCCATTTCCTGTTGGGTAGCCTGCGTGTGCCAGCTCACCTGTATGTGGATGAGCGTCAGACATTGTGTAGGTGACACGAATAGGATCTTATTGCGTAACTATCCACAACTCATCTGGCGCAGTAGGCAACAATGATGGAAAATAGTTAGAAACCTGTTGATCATTGCCAATTGCTAAAAATACAAACCTCCTAATCTTCAACACTTGTTTTTTTCCTGACTGCAAAGCAAAAGTGTCAAGAAGACTGTGACGATAAGACTTGCATTTATTAGATCTTTCGCTTCTGTTATACAGTGGGGTCCGAAATTATTGACACCCTTGATAAAGATCATCAAAAATGACTGTATAAAATAATTCATTCAAATACTAAGCTATATAGTATGCTCAAACAATGGGGAAATGATATTATTTTATACTAATACAATTGCTCAGACAAAGATATTTTGTTTAGCAAGTCATGCTTTTTTTCTCAAAAAGATAGGGGTCAAAATTATTGACACCCCTAAAGATTATAATAAATAAAGTAGTTCAAAGTTTAGTATTTTGTCCCGTATTCCTAGCACGCAATGACTACATCAAGCTTGTGACTCTACAAACTTGTTGGATGCATTTGCAGTTCGTTTTGGTTGTGTTTCAGATTATTTTGTGCCCAATAGAAGTTAATGGTAAATAATGTATTGGGTTATTTTGTAGTCACTTTTATTATAAATATGAATATAATATGTTTTTAAACACTTTTACATTATTGTGGATGCTACCATGATTACAGATAATCCTGAATGAATTGTGAATATTGATGAGTGAGAAAGATCAGGGTCAAAGATGGGCGGCAGGTAGCTTAGTGGTTAAGAGCGTTGTGCCAGTAACCGAAAGGTCGCTGGTTCTAATCCCCGAGCCGACTAGGTGAAAAATCTGTCGATGTGCCCTTGAGCAAGGCACTTAACCCTAATTGCTCCTGTAAGTCGCTCTGGATAAGAGCGTCAGCTAAATGTAAAAAAAAAAAATATATATAATAAGAAAAAGAAAAAATGAAATGAAAACATAATAAAAATGATTTAAAAATAAAACATTCCCCCAAGACATGCTGACCTCTCACCATTACCAATAACAGGGTAGGTTAGCATGTCTTGGGGGGGTATGATCTTTAACCCTCTGTAACTTTCTCACTCATCATTATTCACGATTCATTCAGGATTATCTGTAATCATGGTAGCATCCACATTAATGTAGAAGTGTTTAGAAACAAATTATATTCTTATTTACAATAAAAGTGACTCCAAAATATTATTTATTAAACCAAATCGTATTAATTGTATTAGTATAAAAAATATAATTTCCCAATTTTTCTGACCATACAATATGGCTCAGTATTTGAATTATTTATTTTATACAGTCATTATTGCTTATCTTGATCAAGGTTGTCAACAATTTCAGACTCGACTGTATATTAAGAACTTGAAGATCATGTCAAAAGGAAACAGGACCTTCCCTTTAGTACTTGGTAATCTAGGAAGTTTTCAAGGAGTATATTGAGGAACAGAGCAATGACTTGATAGATGCTTCAACTTTCTAGTTCAACAACATAATTAAGGATTTAACATAACAAAAAACATGCTCAATATTTTCACTAACGAGTTACAGACAGGTGTTCAAGACCCTAAGCTTTTCTTTGACTGATAAAATGTGATTTGTGAAATAGAAACTCAATTCACAGATCAAATATCATTTTCTGTATATTTAAGGCACACATTCATTCACCTATGACAATATAAGTACTGATAAGAGGCCCAGTCTTTTTAACGTGTTCTCTATCTGTTCAGGAAGGAAAAGATGCCATATCTTGCTGCATGTGGGCTCATTGTGAGTCTGACGCCACAGGAGCGGTTGATTTCCATCACGTGAGGTGGTGGCAGTTTTTTCTGCCCCTGCTTGCCTGCATATTGCCAATGTCAGGTTCACTTGCAACACCAATCTCATTGTTCAGTTGTTTCTATTTGTTTGCACACAGACCTATGAACTGTAATACTGTATGTATAACATCACTGTTTGAAAAAGTTATACATTTAATTTAATTGTACTTGTAATTGTATTATGGGTGGTATAGGGGCATGGCTTGCCAAGCATCTCTGACCTCTACATACAAATTACAGTAGGACACTGTAACCATAAGTAAACTAATTGACACCTACACATGGTTGCTTTGTTACCGGCCAGTGTTTCCTTGTGCAAGAGCAGGATGGCCTACTGTTTCACAAGACCTTCACATTTCACCCTTAACATTTGCTCTGCAGTGACCACAAATCCTTGCTACTGCACGTCAGTGGTGCCTCTGCAGTCGTCCACAATAAAATAGGAGAAGTAAAGATGTTGAAATCTGGGTTCACTCCAAGCCAGATCATCCTCCGGCCTCTTACGGTATTTTAGCAGGTCTGAATTCCCCTAGTAAGCCTCATGCTCCGGATATCCAGGGATCACGTCTCTCACATTACTGTAATTTTTATTTTGTTTAAGGCCTACCCATGTTTGTAACTGATTGGCATGTGTAAAATAGAAATTAGTTATTTGGTCTGTAGTTGTCAACAGTTTGTTGGCAAAAATTATCTTATCAGATACAGTGACAATCTGCCTCAATCTAAGTGAATATCCTGCATGACCTTGCACTGTGTAGAACTGTTTGAACCTTCCACCTCTGAATTAGTAGTTTAAACATTGACATACTGTACATACACCCTCATGTACACACACACACACACACACACACACACTGAAAAATACTAATGGCTGATCCAGGAGGATCATAAATAACGGGCTCTACTAGTGCTATAGGTGCCAGTGGATACGGACTTCTCAATCCTCAAACCCTGGCCTGATCTGTTTGGTCTGTTTCTCAAGCGTTCCCAGAAGTTTTGCGATGTTGTGCCTCTGGGTTAAGAAACTCTGTGATGTAACTAGGGAGAGGCTATATGGACAAGCCTTGCCCAAATTGATGACGTATGTCGCGCAGCTGAGAGTAAATATAATATGAATATAAATAATAATAATAATATAAATTTAATAAATAAATATAATATAATATGCCATTTAGCAGACGCTTTTTATCCAAAGCGACTTACAGTCATGCGTGCATACATTTTTTTTTTTTTGTGTATGGGTGGTCCCGGGGATCGAACCCACTACCTTGGCGTTATAAGCGCCGTGCTCTACCAGTCGAGTTGAGATGAACGGATTCGGTTCAGTCAGTTGTCCTGATGAACCCTTCACAGCTAGCTAGTTTATGCTCGTGGCTAGAAACTTCAGCGAGAATTTGTTACTTGTCTGCTGAAGTTAGGAGTTGGGACCTTGGAGTGGTCAGAATCATTCAGTTTTTATATGAGTAATTGTTCACTATTAACTGATTAATATATTCAAGGTATTGAATATGTCCATTCAATAGAGAGTTGAGTCAGAAAAACAATAGTTCAATCCCATGTCTCTACCATATATGCTTCAAAAGTTACAGATTATTTACTCTGAGAATTTAGCATGTTTAAAGTCAATGGAATGTCATTATGGGCATGATCAAAAAGTGGTCACTCTTCAATAGAACTCTGTGGCGCAGAACGGCGCTAACTCCCAACTTGAAACGTCAACTGACAAGCTAGTGGCTGCAGGTTTGTGAGTGAAAACATGGGCTTTTTCTAAATGAAATCCGCTGAATACTAAACAAAATAGGGACTAAGTATATATTTATTAACAAAACTAACAGACTGAATTTGAATATCCTCCCTCCGCGATGTTTTCATTGTGTATTTCTGAGTCTTTCCCTTTAAATCACCATAGAAACGTCCCCTCTCATGTAAATTGATCGCCAATATACTGTAGCCAATGAAAGCCAAGGATCGGGAGATGAATATGACTAGGGTATTACCTTGATTTTGATTGTTCCAATCCACCTAAACACCTTCAAATGATACCAACTCCCAACGCCAAATATGGAAGAGATACAACGGTCACAGCAAATTAACGTTCTTATTTTATCAACACTGTCAAGTACAAGTATATTAAGGTTATAATATTGTAGAAAAAAATCTAATGATTAATTATATATGATTTATAATAATATAGGGCAAAGAAAACTATGTTTTTACATTAATTTCATAGCACCCTCTTGAATTGCCCCGTTTTTCTCTACATTCTAGAGAACTCTTTCTTGGGTACAGGAACAATGGTGGACATCTTGAAGCAAGTGGGAACAACAGACTGGGATATGGAAAGATTGCACACACCTTTTCTATTCATATACTGCCCATACTGTCTTTACACACCATTATAAGTATACTGTATATACTTTTTTGTGTCAGGGAAAATGTATGGGAGTAAAAAGTACATATTTTCTTTAGGAATGTAGTGGAGGAAAAGTAAAAGTAATACAAAATATCAATAGTAAAATAAAGTACAGATACCCCAAAAAACTACTTAAGTACTTTACAGCACTGTTATGGTGACATCCTAAATGAGGCTACATGCTACAGCTAGGACTACATACAGTACACGGTAGCATGCTAGGACTACATACAGTACACGGTAGCATGCTAGGACTACATACAGTACACGGTAGCATGCTAGGACTACATACAGTACACGGTAGCATGCTAGGACTACATACAGTACACGGTAGCATGCTAGGACTACATACAGTACACGGTAGCATGCTAGGACTACATACAGTACACGGTAGCATGCTAGGACTACATACAGTACACGGTAGCATGCTAGGACTACATACAGTACACGGTAGCATGCTAGGACTACATACAGTACACGGTAGCATGCTAGGACTACATACAGTACACGGTAGCATGCTAGGACTACATACAGTACACGGTAGCATGCTAGGACTACATACAGTACACGGTAGCATGCTAGGACTACATACAGTACACGGTAGCATGCTAGGACTACATACAGTACACGGTAGCATGCTAGGACTACATACAGTACACGGTAGCATGCTAGGACTACATACAGTACACGGTAGCATGCTAGGACTACATACAGTACACGGTAGCATGCTAGGACTACATACAGTACACGGTAGCATGCTAGGACTACATACAGTACACGGTAGCATGCTAGGACTACATACAGTACACGGTAGCATGCTAGGACTACATACAGTACACGGTAGCATGCTAGGACTACATACAGTACACGGTAGCATG
The DNA here is from genome assembly GCF_964263955.1 of Coregonus lavaretus. Lineage (NCBI taxonomy): Eukaryota > Metazoa > Chordata > Actinopteri > Salmoniformes > Salmonidae > Coregonus > Coregonus lavaretus. The sequence continues at coordinate 31,916,718 of NC_140007.1, forward strand.
CTAGGACTACATACAGTACACGGTAGCATGCTAGGACTACATACAGTACACGGTAGCATGCTAGGACTACATACAGTACACGGTAGCATGCTAGGACTACATACAGTACACGGTAGCATGCTAGGACTACATACAGTACACGGTAGCATGCTAGGACTACATACAGTACACGGTAGCATGCTAGGACTACATACAGTACACGGTAGCATGCTAGGACTACATACAGTACACGGTAGCATGCTAGGACTACATACAGTACACGGTAGCATGCTAGGACTACATACAGTACACGGTAGCATGCTAGGACTACATACAGTACACGGTAGCATGCTAGGACTACATACAGTACACGGTAGCATGCTAGGACTACATACAGTACACGGTAGCATGCTAGGACTACATACAGTACACGGTAGCATGCTAGGACTACATACAGTACACGGTAGCATGCTAGGACTACATACAGTACACGGTAGCATGCTAGGACTACATACAGTACACGGTAGCATGCTAGGACTACATACAGTACACGGTAGCATGCTAGGACTACATACAGTACACGGTAGCATGCTAGGACTACATACAGTACACGGTAGCATGCTAGGACTACATACAGTACACGGTAGCATGCTAGGACTACATACAGTACACGGTAGCATGCTAGGACTACATACAGTACACGGTAGCATGCTAGGACTACATACAGTACACGGTAGCATGAGGCAACATACAGGCCTAACATCTTGGAAAGCAAGCTACAAGTGGCACGATTCACATAGAAAAGGCTCTATAAACCGTACAAACATGGTAATGACTCGACTGCCTTAGCAACACCCAATGAAGCAATGACCTAAAGAAGCAATGACATGTACAGTACTTACACTTAGATGCATGCATTAAACACAGGTCAGATAGAGATAAACAGTCCAATGAGTCCATTCTCTTCTGACCGCGATCACTCTCTGAAGGCAGGAGTGGGTTTCAGGGGAATGGGGAACAATGATTGGCTGATACAAGTGGGGTGACTTGTAGGTACCACTAATGAGAAAATAAGGGGGTGCTGGGAAAGTACCCAATGATTTATATATACACTAGATCACTGAAGGGGGTGCTGGTTTGAAGACACCGCGCCTCCATCTTGGCACTCCCCCAGCAATGAAAAAAATATTTTGGAAGCTATAGAAATGCATTTATTAATGTCTACATTTGTTTTTGACATGTTTATTCTATTACAGACACCTTAATGCATAACTTTAAGTTATAGTATGTGAGCTAAACATAAAAAAATCAAAAAAATCCTTAAAGTATAATATTTTAAACGTTATATGTTACTGTCCCCACTACAACAACAAAAATGCTTAAATACATTTCATTTTTTTCCCTTGAAACATTTAATTGAAATACTGTAGAATTACATTCATTCCTATGGAGGACTGCTTCTTCTTGGGAGTGCCAATATGGCCGACCGTTGACCTCAATGCCTCTAATTGGCCAATACATAGCATTAGCAATCCAGGGTTTATATACACTACCAGTCAAAAGTTTGGACACACCTACTCATTCAAGGGTTTTTCTTTCTTTTTACTATTTTTTACATTGTAGAATAATAGTGAAGACATCAAAACTATGAAATAACACATATGGAATCATGTAGTAAACAAAAAAGTGTTAAACAAATCAAAGTATATTTTATATTTGAGACTCTTCAAATAGCCACCTTGATGACAGCTTTGCACACTCTTGGCATTCTCTCAACCAGCTTCACCTGGAATGCTTTTCCAACAGTCTTGAAGGAGTTCCCACATATGCTGAGCACTTGTTGGCTGTTTTTCCTTCACTCTGCGGTCTGACATCCAAAACCATCTCAATTGGGTTGAGGTCGGGGGATTGTGGAGGCCAGGTCATCTGATGCAGCACTCCATCACTCTCCTTCTTGGTAAAATAGCCCTTACACAGCCTGGAGGTGTGTTGGGTCATTGTCCTGTTGAAAAACAAATGATAGTCCCACTAAGCCCAAACCACATGGGATGGTGTATCGCTGTAGAATGCTGTGGTAGCCATGCTGGTTAAGTGTGCCTTGAATTCTAAATAAATCACAGACAGTGTCACCAGCAAAGCACCCCCACACCATAACACCTCCTCCTCCATGCTTTACAGTGGGAAATACACATGCAGAGATCATACGTTCACCCACACCGCGTCTCACAAAGACACGGCGGTTGGAACCAAAAATCTCAAATTTGGACTCCAGACCAAAGGATACATTTCCACTGGTCTAATATCCATTGCTCGTGTTTCTTGGCCCAAGCAGGTCTCTTCTTCTTATTGGTGTCCTTTAGTAGTGGTTTCTTTACAGCAATTGGTAGAGCATGGCGCTTGTAATGCCAGGGTAGTGGGTTCGATCCCCGGGACCACCCATACGTAGAAATGTATGCACACATGACTCTAAGTCGCTTTGGATAAAAGCGTCTGCTAAATGGCATATTATTATATTATTATGAAGGCCTGATTCACGCAGTCTCCTCTGAACAGTTGATGTTGAGATGTGTCTGTTACTTGAACTCTGTGAAGCATTTATTTGGGCTGCAATTTCTGAGGCTGGTAACTCTAATGAACTTATCCTCTGCAGCAGAGGTAACTCTGGGTCTTCCATTCCTGTGGCGGTCCTCATGAGAGCCAGTTTCATCATAGCGCTTGATGGTTTTTGTGACTGCACTTGAAGAACCTTTCAAAGTTCTTAATATTTTCCGTATTGACTGACCTTCATCTCTTAAAGTAATGATGGACTGTCGTTTCTCTTTGCTTATTTGAGCTGTTCTTGCCATAATATGGACTTGGTCTTTTACCAAACAGGGCTATCTTCTGTATATCTTCACAACACAACTGATTGGCTCAAACGCATTAAGAAGGGAAGAAATTCCACAAATTAACTTTTAAGAAGGCACACCTGTTAATTGAAATGCATTCCAGGTGACTACCTCATGAAGCTGGTTGAGAGAATGCCAAGAGTGTGCAAAGCTGTCATCAAGGCAAAGGGTGGCTATTTGAAGAATCTGAAATATAAAATAGATTTCTATTTGTTTAACACCTTTTTGGTTAACACATGAGTCCATATGTGTTAATTCATAGTTTTGATGTCTTCACCATTATTCTACAATGTAGAAAATAGTAAAAATAAAGAAAGACCCTGGAGTAGGTGTGTCCAAACTTTTGACTGGTACTGTACATCATTGCATGGACCGGTAACTACTAGATTAGGGGTGATGAAACTGCTAAATAAGAGCTGACCCTTTTAACACACACTCTATTGTACATACTGGAAGCATGTTTATAAAGACCAGTAACACCAAATGTATATAAATGTGTTATTACATTTGTATAGTGCAACTGTGTTGAAAGAGCAATTTAATTTCCCTTCCCAAAAAGTATATACCGGTACACACAAGGAAAGTGAGCTTGGTAAATTTCCTGGTCAATGTTCAATTTCCTCCCCACACTACTTTGTTCTATATTGATATCATGTTGAAATGCTATGGTGTACAAGAAATCTCATATATGTTGAAATATCACTGTTTCAAGTGTCTTCAGGGAAGAGTCTTTTGAGGGAAGTCTCATGTTGACCACAAAGAAGAATGGCTATAATTTCTCAAATTACAGCTGTAGGATCTTAATTTGACCAGTATTGTCATAGCAAAATAATCCTGTAGCAACAGGATTTGAATGATTAGTCCATAATGTTGCTTGATCGGTGGTTAGACTATTAGCTGGACAAAAGTAGGCTACATGAAAAGTACAGTAATGTTAATATAACCGTGTGTTAGTGCGGGTTTTTACTGAATTTATGTAAATTAGGAAGCTCATCTGCATTTCCTACGGCACAGGAAAATTCTCAGCTACAAAAGAGTGATCAAATTAAGATCCTACATATGTAGATCTCCCTCAAAGTAAACAACACAAGTGATTCATAGATCTGAGGAGATATCTTACCTACCATTTCGAACACAGTGGACATAATGTCCTGTTTAAAGTCAAGCAAAACGGGGTTGTGCTATATTTGTATTGCTCTACCAGAGGAGTTTTTAGGAGGACTATTGGTCTGCAGGAGTTATGATGCAATGTGGAGTTTACGGACAGCTACTGCTCATTGACGGTAAAATGTGATAAAGGGGGCTGGGCTCTGCTTTCGAGAACAGAATGTGATCCTCTGTGGGAAATTCCCTCTCCTCTGTCTGAGTCAGGCGCTAGGCAGGATCAGGGGAGGCTCCAGGAGCTGCAAGGGTTGGGACTACAAGGTCACCCCAAGTATAAAGTTTGACCACTGCGTTTGTGTGTGTGTGTGTGCGTGTGTGCGTGCATGTGTGCGCACGCGCCTGCGCGAGTGTGTGTGTGGACGTGTTTAACTATACTTGTGGGGACCAGAAATCCCCACAAGAATAGTAAACTAACAAAAATTTGACCAACTGGGGACACAAGGTCAAATGCTATTTCTAGAGGGTTTAGGGTTAAGGTTAGAATTAGTGTCAGGGTTAGAATTAGGTTTAGGGTTAGGGTTAGGAGCTAGGGTTTGTTTTAGGGTTAGGAGCTAGGGTTAGGTTTAGGGTTAGTGTTAAGGTTAGGTTTAGGGGTTTTGGGGTTAAGGTTAGGGTTAGGCTTAAGGTTAGGGTTAGGGTAAGATCTTAGGGTTAAGGGTTAGGGAAAATAGGATTTTGAATGGGACCCACAAGGTTAGTTGTACAAGACTGTGTACCAAATATACACCGAATATATCAAACATTAGGAACACCTTTCTAATATTGAGCAGCACCCCCCCCCCTCCTTTTGCCCTCAGAACAGCCTCAATTCGTCGCGGCATGGACTCTCTACAAGTGTCAAAAGCGTTCCACAGGGATGCTGACCCATGTTGACTCCAATGCTTCCTACAGTTGTGTCAAGTTGGCTGGATATCCTTTGGGTGGTGGACCATTCTTGACACACATGGGAAACTGTTGAGCGTGAAAAACCCAGCAGCATTGCAGTTCTTGACACAAACCGGTGCTCCTGGCACCTACTACCATACCCCGTTCAAAGCCACGTCTCAATTGTCTCAAGGCTTAAAAATCCTTCTTTATCTACTCCCCTTCATCTACACTGATTGACGTGGATTTAAGTGACATCAATAAGGGATCATAGCTTTCACCTTGATTCACCTGGTCAGTCTATGTCATGGAAAGAGCAGGTGTTCTTAATGTGTTGTACACTCAGTGTAGACAAACATCAAATCAAATCCTATTTCTCACATGCGCCGAATACAACCTTACGGTGAAATGCTTACTTACGAGCCCTTAACAAACAATGCAGAGTTTTTAAAAAGTAAGTAAGAAAAATTTGCTAAATAAGCTAAATAATGAGGCTATATACAAGGGGTACCGGTACCGAGTCAATGTGCAGGGGTACGGATTAGTCAAGGTAATTGAGGTAATATGTACATGTAGGTAGGGGTAAAGTGACTATGCATAGATAATAAACACAGAGCAGCAGCAGCGTATGTGAAGAGTGTGAATGAAAATGAATGTACAGTTGAAGTCAGAAGTTTACATACACTTAGGTTGGAGTCATTCAAACTTGTTTTTCAACCACTCCACAAATTAACAAACTATAGTTTTGGCAAGTTGGTTAGGACATCTACTTTGTGCATGACACAAGTAATTTTTCCAACAATTGTTTACAGACAGATTATTTCACTTATAATTCACTGTATCACAATTCCAGTGGGTCAGAAGTTTACATACACTAAGTTGACTGTGCCTTAAAACAGCTTGGAAAATTCCAGAAAATGCTTTAGAAGCTTCTGATAGGCTAATTGACATAATTTGAGTCAATTGGAGGTGTACCTGTGGATGTATTTCAAGGCCTACCTTCAAACTCAGTGCCTCTTTGCTTGACATAATGGGAAAATCTAAATAAATCAGCCAAGACCTCCGAAAATTTTTTGTAGACCTCCACAAGTCTCGTTCATCCTTGGGAGCAATTTCCAAACGCCTGAAGGTACCATGTTCATCTGTACAAAAAATAGTACACAAGTATAAACACCATGGGACCACGCAGCCATCATACCGCTCAGGAAGGAGACGCGTTCTGTCTCCTAGAGATGAACGTACTTTGGTGTGAAAAGTGCAAATCAATCCCAGAACAACAGCAAAGGACCTTGTGAAGATGCTGGAGGAAACAGGTACAAAAGTATCTATATCCACAGTAAAACGAGTCCTATATCGACATAACCTGAAAAGCCGCTCAGCAAGGAAGAAGCCACTGCTGTTTATCCATAATGACCATCGTTATGTTTGGAGGAAAAAGGGGAAGGCTTGCAAGCCGAAGAACACCATCCCAACCATGAAGCACGGGGGTGGCAGCATCATGCTGTGGAGGTGCTTTGCTGCAGGAGGGACTGGTGCACTTCACAAAATAGATGGCATTATGAGGAAGGAAAATTATGTGAATATATTGAAGCAACATCTCAAGGCATCAGTCAGGAAGTTAAAGCTTGGTCGCAAATGGGTCTTCCAAATGGACAATGACCCCAAGCATACTTCCAAAGTTGTGGCAAAATGGCTTAAGGACAACAAAGTCAAGGTATTGGAGTGGCCATAACAAAGCCCTGACCTCAATCCAATAGAAGATGTGTGGGCAGAACTGAAACAGCGTGTGTGAGCAAGGAGGCCTACAAACCTGACTCAGTTACACCAGCTCTGTCAGCAGGAATGGGCCAAAATTCTCCCAACTTATTGTGGGAAGCTTGTGGAAGGCTACCTGAAACGTTTGACCCAAGTTAAACAATTTAAAGGCAATGCTACCAAATACTAATTGAGTGTATGTAAACTTCTGACCCACTGGGAATGTGATGAAAGAAATAAAAGCTGAAATAAATCATTCTCTCTACTACTATTCTGACATTTCACATTCTTAAAATAAAGTGGTGATCCTAACTGACCTAAGACAGGGAATTTTTACTAGGATTAAATGTCAGGAATTGTGAAAAACTGAGTTTAAATGTATTTGGCTAAGGTGTATGTAAACTTCCGACTTCAACTGTATGTGTGTGTGTGAGTGTTTGTGTGTGTGTATGTGTGTGTGTGTGTGTTGGAGTGTCAGTGTAGTATGTGTGAGTGTGTGGTTAGAGTCCAGTGAGTGTACGTCGATCCTGTGCAAGAGAGTCAGTGCAAAACATGATAATAATAATAAAATAAGGGGGTCAGAGAAAACAGTCTATGACTTGGGTGTCTGGAGTCATTGACAATTTTAAACATGTACCAGTGAGTTTGTTGCCTTATAGTTAAGGATGGCCATCCTGCTAACTGATAGAAGATACAGTGATGTGTAAGAGGTCTTTTGTTGGTTAGAAATCTTAGAGCAGCATGGTAAAGTGTGTCTAGTGCAGTGTTCCCAAACCTTTTCACTCATACCCCTTTTCACTCATATCCCCCCTGCATGTCTATTTATTCTATGGGCACAAGCACTGTCCATGTCAAAAACTGCTCACACTCCTCTTGTTGGTGGATAATGTTTTTTGCAGGTTTAAAGCTTATTTCCTGCGATTTTACACATTTTGCCATGGGGCGGAGATTTTTTTTTGCTGTTTTAAACCTTATTTCCTGCGATTCTACACATTTTGCCATGGGGTGGATATTTTTTTTCCGGTTTTAAAGCTTATTTCCTACGATTCTACACATTTTGCCACAGGGTGGAGAGAACACTTTGCCATTTTAAAGCTAATTTCCAGCAATTCTACACATTTTGCCATGTCTTATGTGTGTTCATGTGATATCTGAGTGACTCAAACATTAAAACAAAATCAATTGGCTAAAAAAACATTAGCTGACATGGGCTAGTTGATCAACTGGACATAAATAGCTCTCCAAGGTCTGCATTGACTGACATGACAAGAGGAAAACTGCTAATGCACTACCAACTTCGAAATTGCACCTTGTGCATTCTACTATTACAACTTTCAAGAATAAGTTGAAACCCCAACTGAGTTCTCCTCCTACCTCTCTGCACCCTACCTGCCGACCCCTTATGCCACAGTTTGGGAACAACTGGTCTAGTGTGTGCAGGTAAGACCCCGGGGCATTCATGTACAGAATATCACCATAGTCCAATAAAGGCAAAAAAAAGGGTTCTCTCCTGTCCTATTATCAGGGTAACTCTTGATGGGCAAGTTTGATAGTATTTGGCTTCAACAAGGTATTTTCTAGCCTGAAATGAAAAAAAAGTATTGTTCCTAAAGAGAAAGTTCAGCTTACATTTAAGGTTTTTACTGTTGAATGTGGAGCATAAAGAACAGAGGTTCATTTACACTGACGGTAAAACTCTCACCATTTCCAACAACAACATAAAAAACAACAAAACATCAATAACAACAAAAACAAAAACAACATCACAGTGTATACTGGGAAGTGTATCATGCTGCTACACAGCTTGATTTGAAACAGCTTGTTTGTGATTTTGGTCTGTTATACAGAGCATGCCAACAGAGGTCCAGCACTACTCTCATTATTAACAAACACAACCAAGATAATACAGTATACACTACTTTTTAGGAAACAATCAAATAGAGAGCATCCTGACTGGTTGCATCACCGCCTGGTATGGCAACTGCTCAGCCTCCGACCGCAAGGCACTACAGAGGGTAGTGCGTACGGCCCAGTACATCACTGGGGCCAAGCTTCCTGCCATCCAGGACCTCTATACCAGGCGGTGTCAGAGGAAGGCCCTAAAAATTGTCAAAGACTCCAGCCACCCTAGTCATAGACTGTTCTCTCTGCTACCGCACGGCAAGCGGTACCGGAGCGCCAAGTCTAGGTCCAAAAGGCTTCTTAACAGCCTTTACCCCCAAGCCATAAGACTCCTGAACAGCTAATCATGGCTACACGGACTATTTGCACTTTAATTATTTGCTATTTTTATTTTTTACTTATCTATTTTTTACTTAACACTTTTTTTTTTTTTCTTAGAAACTGCATTGTTGGTTAAGGGCTTGTAAGTAAGCATTTCACTGTAAGGTATTCACCTGTTGTATTCGGCGCATGTGGCAAAGAAGATTTGATTTGTACAATATAATTTGGGTGAACTATCCCTATTTCAACCTATTGCTAGATTTGTCTTGTAAGTGCGTAGAGCATTGTTTTTATTGGGTGTGACATTTGAATTCACGGATGGAACAGGAAGATGTCGTTGAGCAATATACTCTGTTTCCATTATGGGAAGTTGTGTTGTGAAATTCACTATGTTCAAAACATTGTATTTTTCATCCTTTCTTGTATCTTTTATGTGTTACAAGAAAGGATAACATTGTCAAAATGTACTTGGAGCTATTGGGTGCTGGTTCTCTCCTGTCCTATTATCAGGGTAACTCTTGATGGGCAAGTTTAATAGTATATTCAGTCATTTCCACTGCCTTGCATTCATGTGTAGAAATGGTAGCAACTTGGTATACTTGACCAGTTACCTTTATTTAACCAGGTAAGCCAGTTGAGAACAAGTTCTCATTTACAACTGCGACCTGGCCAAGATAAAGCAAAGCAGTGCGATAAAAAAAAACCCACAGAGTTACATATGGAATAAACAAAACGTACAGTCAATAACACAATAGAAAATAGAATCTATATACAGTGTGTGCAAATGTAGTAATTTTATGGAGGTAAGGCAATAAATAGGCCATAGGGCAAAATAATTACAATTTAGTATTAACACTGGAGTGATAGATGTGCAGAAGATGATGTGCAAATAGAGATACTAGGGTGCAAATTAGCAAAATAAATAACAATGTAAATAACAATATGGGGATGAGGTAGCTGGGTGGGCTAATTACAGATGGGCTGTGTACAGGTACAGTGATCGGTAAGCTGCTCTGACAACTGATGCTTAAAGTTAATGAGGGAGTTAAGTGTCTCCAGCTTCAGAGATTTTTGTAGTTCGTTCCAGTAATTTGCAGCAGAGAACTGGAAGGAATGGCGGCCAAAGGAGGTGTTGGCTTTGGGGATGACCAGTGAGATATACCTGCTGGAGCGCATACTACGGGTGGGTGTTGCTATAGTGACCAATGAGCTAAGATAAGGCAGGGATTTGCCTAGAAGTGATTTATAGATGACCTGGAGCCAGTGGGTTTGGCGACGAATATGTAGTGAGGGCCAGCCAACGAGAGCGTACAGGTCACAATGGTGGGTAGTATATGGGGCTTTGGTGACAAAACCGATGGCACTGTGATAGACTAGATCCAATTTGCTGAGTTGAGTGTTGGAAGCTATTTTGTCAAACTTACTGAACAAACTGGACCTTCGTTGGATGATAGGTAATCAAAGAGAATCTGTTCCACATCCAAAATCACTCTTCTCTTCAGCACATCTCATAGGCTAAATACTAAAGTATGCCACTTCATATTTGAGGCTGGCAGGTTATACACGTTTAAAAAACAAAAACTGTTTGCAGGACTGTGGTGGTGTGTTTGGGCAAAAGGTTAGTTGCTGATTAATCTTGGCCTGTGAGGCCTTGAACCCCTCTGTGGGTCAGTGGACCCACCAGACTATTGACTGAGGTGTGTGCTTAAGATAATGGTGACATTTGCTAGTTGGGTAAAAAAGGCTCAGTTAGTATGTCTTCTTTCACCAATACACTGCTGTTGAAATATTATTTGTTTTACTGAATCACACTGTAGTGTGATTCAGGGCGGCAGGTAGCTTAGTGGGTAAGAGCGTTGTGCCAGTAACTGAAAGGTCGCTGGTTCTAATCCCCGAGCCGACTAGGTGAAAAATCTGTCGATGTGCCCTTAAGCAAGGCACTTAACCCTAATTGCTCCTGTAAGTCGCTCTGGATAAGAGCGTCTGCTAAATGACTAAAATGTAAAAAATGTAGTAATACTGGTATTTTAGGTTCTCAATATTATAACTTATCATTTTGAATAACTATCATTAGATGAAAATGTGTCATCATATTCCAAATCATAATCATATTTCAAATCATATTCCAAATCACACAATATCATAACTTATCATTTTTAATAACTATCATTAAATGCAAATTAGTCATCATATTCCAAATCAGTTGCCCATGGGTCTAAAATAAGAGATAGGCCTAAATGTAACCTGATTTTCCTGTGTTTTATATATATTTCCACACTATGAGGTTAAAATAATACTGGGAAATAGTGGTGGGATGGAGTTTTGGCCTGCCTGGTGACATCACCAGGCTATAAATTAGTTAATAGACCAATAAGAGAGTTCCAAACCACTCTGCAAATAACAGCTAGTTTTTCGTTTTCCCCTCCCCACTCTGACCACTCCCAGACAGTTGTAGTAAAATTCTTGCTTGAGAAATTGCCATTTGCTAAGAAGCTATTTTTGTTTCTTTTTGACCATTTTAATTGAAAACGATCACAGTATGGTACTTAACTGTTACCCAGAACTGATTTGATATTGACATAAACTCCATTGGACCTTTAAGTTTGAGCTTATGTACACCTATGATAATTGTATTTCTTTAGTTATTTATACCTTGAATTCTTACACATATACGTGAGTGAAGAGATACATACATGTTCTATTTCATTCTGTGTGTGAAAGAGAGAGAGGAATAAACCAGTCAGGTGATCTACCCCCTTTTTACCATCTCACAAATAAACAACATACAAATGAATAATATCAAAGTATAAATTGTTTAATTCAATAAAATATCAAGTACCATTTGTACATTTTCATCATATTAAGAGATTACTTCATTCATTGCCAATACTGTTGCAAAGAGTTGCATCATACATCTGCAGTGGGCTACAACTCTTCTCTTGACAACCATTGCTCCAGATAAGGAAAGGACATTTTTAAATAACAGAATATTTACCCATATTCAATATAAAATGCAAAACCCTACAGAAATACTGCATACACAAAATTGTAAAGACAGAATGAAGGCGACATGTCAAGAATCATGATTAGTTGCACATTCATTGCACCTTCTGTACTCAATCACAACTTGTAAACTGTTGGTGGATTTTCCATCTATAGATACTGTACACAAACGTAACATCTTGGAATAACTTTTTCACATGTATGCCACCGCGATAAATGGGTTTTTAAGTCCGTGCCTGATCAAGTACCGTTTTCCAGTGAGAGGTGTGTGGGCACTCTGTGGCTAACACTGACCGGTGGCAGAGAGCAAGTTACGCAGGGTGGCAAGCTCTCTTGACAGCTGCTCCACGCGTTTTTGTAAACGGTCATTCTCTGCGGCCAGTTCCAGCACTTTGTGTTGCGTCTCCGTATTGCGCATTTTGGCTTTATCCCTGCTCTTTCTAACCGCAAGGTTGTTTCTCTCCCGCCGCTGCCTATATTCCTCACTGTCCTTTTCCAGTCGCTTCTTCCCCTTGCCACCAGATGACATTTTCTCGCCCTGCAAAGGCGACCTGCCTTTACCTGGCGTGGCAGGTGTGGCCGGTGGACTTGAGGAAGAAGAGGACGCAGTGGAAATGTTACCAAGGCTGCCACTTGGAGTCGACTGGTAATGAAGATACCTCATGTCATAGCCAGATGAACCGTTGTTGTCCATTTTTCGGTCCTCTTGAAGCTCGTCTCTTTCACCGGTTTTAAAGTGGTTCCCAAGAAACTCGGGGCTGAACACGGTGTCCACACGGGTCTCCTGCAGTTCAGGATAACCCAGGACGTATGGCTCCCTTGGGTTGGCGTGCGCACTCGTCTCACGCTCGTTGAGAGAGATGTAGTTTCTGTAGTTTTGCTGTAATGATGAAAGTCTCTTTATCCTGCTTTCCTCGGCAAGGAAACTAGCGAATACGCCTCCCCCTCTCTGCTGAGTTTCGTTATGTGTTGCCAGTTGTTGACAGTGCGCAGCAGCTGGATCCAAGTAGTCGCTGAAATCAATCGCTTTCTCGTGCTCGGCTATGCCAAGCTCCGTCATTGAGCCGTCAATGCGCTGCTTGCAAGTGCTGTTGTCGCAAATGGGACTGATAATGCTGTTTCTACTCTGGAAAGCAAAGCAATCCCCGTCGTAGAAGCCGGCCACTTCCATGGATCTTAACACCCGCCGAATTGCGGGAACATTGAAATCTGGGGCAGACGCCCGAGGTATTGGCTACGCGCGTAATGCTGGCTGAAAACACTCAAGTATCTTGGCACACGACTAAATGTCAATGTGACAATATTCAGTTATTGAAGAAAACAAGAAACTTGAACTCAGCAGCAAGTCGTTGTAAATGTCACCTCCGTGACGAGTAAAGTTGATGTGTATTGCAGCAGTGAGAGTCTAGGAACGGTTTATATATAGTATACTGTGAAACCCGAATGGGTGGAGCTAGTGTGATAAGTCCTGCTCTATCTACCCATAACCTGTTCCCACTTGATTTCGTAGACTGGTTGGTTGTTTAGCAACAAAACTGATGTCTCCACAACTATGGGGCAAAACAGAGGAGGTTGGAGTAGACTGTTGACAACATGTAAACTATATTTTGTCTCCAAATGTTTATTGAAAACATAAGTACATTTGCACAATGAGCACTTGTCTCTCAAATACATAGTTACAGATGTTGGTTTGCTAGGCTAGCTAACAAATTATTTCCATATTAGCATAGACATGATCATGGCAGCGGGAAGTAGAGGTGCTGAGCGTGCTGCAGCACCCACTGAAGAATCGGAAGAAAACAAATATTAATACCAAAATGTTTTTCACATATTAGCAGACTGATCTAGCCATTTCCATCACGGGCAAAAACTTTTTTTCCAGCACCCCCCCTTAAGTAACCTTCTGTTTTATGTAACCATAACAAATGTAACATACCGTACTAATTTGAGTGTTCCGGATTTACGTTTACTATGTTACGTTTAGTCTATGTGACCAGGCTGCGCTACCTGACCATTCAGTATCATAAGGAAGCACACCTTTGGCCACTTTTGGCCAAGCCCTCTATGCTCTGAATTTTAATTTTAAGAGGTGGACCTTTGAAAGGCAGAAGTTCACAACTAGCCTATACTAGTAGAATAGGCCTAAAGTAATAGCCTACAGAGCTCGGTTCAAATATATGTATATTTGAGTATTTGTATTTGAAATATTTATTTGCTGTGTATTTTAGTATTTTTCAAAAAATGTGGCCGAATCAAATAATTTCCTATAAAAAGCCTACTTTTTGAAACTATTTTCCTAAAATGTCCACCAGAGCGGTTGCCAGAGAATTTAATGTTCATTTCTCTACCATAAGCCTCCTCCAACATCATTTTAGAGAATTTGGCAGTACGTCCAACTGGCCTCACAACCGCAGACCACGTGTAACCACGCCAGCCCAGGACCTCCACATCCGGCTTCTTCACCTGCGGGATCGTCTGAGACCAGCAACCCTGACAGCTGATGAAAATGAGGAGTATTTCTATCTGTAATAAAGCCCTTTTGTGGGGAAAAACTCGGTCTGATTGGCTGGGCCTGGCTCTCCAGTGGTGAGCCTGGCTCCCAAGTGGGTGGGCCTATGACCTCCCAGGCCCACCCATGACTGCACCCCTGCCCAGTCATGTGAAATCCATAGATTAGGGCCTAATGAATTTATTTCAATTGACTGATTTCCTTATATGAACTGCAACTCAGTAAAATCATTGAAATTGTTGCATGTTGAGTTTATATTTTTGTTCAGTATACTTCGAAATGTCTTTGAAAGTAATTGAAATACCCTGAATAGTATTTGAACCCAGGTCTGCTGTAGTAATAGCCTAATTATAATATGTAATGGCATTGAGTGCATTCTATTATATAAACTGTAAAGGCATTGAGGGCATTCTATTATATTCTAAAGACACTACATTGTGGCCTACATGGGTAACAGGATCAGAGGAGGGATGTGAGGATCTGTCATAGAAAGTTTTAATTACATTTAATTCCACAATGCTCTCCATGACAAGGAAGATGTAGTACCTATTTTTATTTTACCTTTATGTTACCAGGTTAGTCTCATTGAGACCTGGCCAAAATAGCAGCACACAAAGTTGCAGACACATTTACAACATAGCACTACAGTTTAAAAAACATAAATTTACACATTGTGAATGTGTGTTGAAACTAGGGGTCAAAACCTTGACAGCCCCCCAGGTCATAGTGTTTAACTTAGCTTTAAACTTATTTAAAGTGACAAGCTCTTGTAATTGACCATGTGCATCTAAAAATGTATATGGCTGTCTGCATTTAGGAATAGGCCACATATGGCCTTACTCACAGATAAAGTTTTTGCAACTGTAGATTTGAAACAATTTGTAGAAACGATTTTATGATTTTATGAAATCACACATTTAGGGCAGAGTGTAAAATGATAATTAGTCTACACTGCCATCTATGGGTATTGTAAACAACAATTCACTCATGACTAAACTTCACTTGATCTCCGCCTACTAGGGTTTGTAAAGCTTACGTTGCTTGTGATTTATTAATTTTTTTGGTCACTCACCCCAGTAGTTTCCCCCAAAATTATCTATTGTGATAATGGTTTCATTTATGATCTCAAATAGGCCTAACACAGTTCAGTGAGAATTACATGAAATAATGAAATTGTAAAAAGTATACAACCATAGTGTTTTTCCCTAACCATAATCGTAATTTCAACATCTGTGACATGCCTTTAAATTAAAGGCCTATCTCTTCTAATTGAGCGTAATGTTTGCCTACCATTACCAGGTAGATAGAACATGGAACAAAAACTGTCCGACGTTCCTAAACGGTCAAACCCAAATGCTCTGATTGGCCACTCATAGGTGGGGTCAGGAAATGCATTCGTTCTCCTCACTACCTAATTGGTTATTCGTGTGGTTATGGAACTATGTACGACTCAACAATTGGCTGCTTTAGATTGCAAGCGCAATGTGATAGGGTTAGAAAAGCAATGTCGTTTTATGGCAGAATAAAAAGCGCGCATGATTTGCACCACGGAATAGCCCGATTCTTACCAGAGCAGGCCGAGCTAGATCTCAAATTCATGAGCACCGCGGCGTACACCTTTGCCAGAAGCACGAGGCTTGCAAAAAGAGCGCGCCCTATCTTTCGTAAAGACGAGTTTCTTGTGCTGAGTAGTTTCTGCATTTGTTGGTTTCCTGACTGTGGAAAGCGGTTGAACCAAGAGTGGAACATGGCGAGAATGGTAAACGAAAACGGGTGTGGACAAGATTTACAGAGCACAGAGCCAAATGGACCGGCTCGGGGTACGGCGCGGTGGGGTCCCAACAGGTGAGGTAACAGTTCTCTATTGTCAACGCCACTCGGGAATGTCGTAGCCTACTACATTTACTATGCTTCCTCTTACATATCGATTAGCCAATTTAAGCTTCAGGATTTTACTAATTAGGATCACGAGAAATAAGTTAGGCATATGAATAGGCCTACTAGTATTTTCTGTACAGGGATAATTTCGGAATACAGAAATTACATTTCAACAAACTATGCTGTAAAAGCCATAGGCCTACACACAAAGCGCCAAACGCACACTGGGAGGGGCTTGTTGACCTTTCAAAGCAATATGCCCTAATTACTAAGTGCATGGGCCTTTTCTCAATTGCATAGTCCTCTCTCCTCGCCTCATTCTCAAAACCCATTAGGGAAAGGTCAGAGGGGAGGGACCTCTGGCTTTCTCACCCAATTGGTTTTGAGAAGGAGACGAGGAGAGAGGACTATGCAATTGAGAAAAGGCCATGGTGTCAGGAATGGACTCAAGTGGACCAAAGCTCAGTCATCATAAGTTAGTGGTGCGTTAACAGTGACTAGAGTTGATCTGGCTACACAAAGTATTTCAAAAGGATTCACGACAACTAGCCTATGACAAATTACTGTACCATTTGAGCATGTCATCCTTTAAATCTGTTGCAGGCTAATTTGCATGTTGCCTTTTGTACTTGATGCTTTTGACAGGTTTTTCTTTTTTTGCTTGACTCTTATTGAAAGACACTGAATGCAAAGGTGCTGCTGTGTCCTGTCTCTAACATTCAACATATGACCAGAATGCTGCTGTGTCCTGGCTCTAACATTCCACATACAGTGAGGGAAAGAAGTATTTGATCCCCTGCTGATTTTGTACGTTTGCCCACTGACAAATACATGATCAGTCTATAATTTTAATGGTAGGTTTATTTGAACAGTGAGAGACAGAATAACAACAAAAAAATCCAGAAAAACGCATGTCAAAAATGTTATAAATTGATTTGCATTTTAATGAGTGAAGTAAGTATTTGACCCCTCTGCAAAACATGACTTAGTACTTGGTGGCAAAACCCTTGTTGGCAATCACAGAGGTCAGACGTTTCTTGTAGTTGGCCACCAGGTTTGCACACATCTCAGGAGGGATTTTGTTCCACTCCTCTTTGCAGATCTTCTCCAAGTCATTAAGGTTTCGAGGCTGACGTTTGGCAACTCGAACCTTCAGCTCCCTCCACAGATTTTCTATGGGATTAAGGTCTGGAGACTGGCTAGGCCACTCCAGGACCTTAATGTGCTTCTTCTTGAGCCACTCCTTTGTTGCCTTGGCTGTGTGTTTTGGGTCATTGTCATACTGGAATACCCATCCACGACCCATTTTCAATGCCCTGGCTGAGGGAAGGAGGTTCTCACCCAAGATTTGACGGTACATGGCCCTGTCCATCGTCCCTTTGATGCGGTGAAGTTGTCCTGTCCCCTTAGCAGAAAAACACCCCCAAAGCATAATGTTTCCACCTCCATGTTTGACGGTGGGGATGGTGTTCTTGGGGTCATAGGCAGCATTCCTCCTCCTCCAAACACGGCGAGTTGAGTTGATGCCAAAGAGCTCGATTTTGGTTTCATCTGACCACAACACTTTCACCCAGTTCTCCTCTGAATCATTCAGATGTTCATTGGCAAACTTCAGACGGCCCTGTATATGTGCTTTCTTGAGCAGGGGGACCTTGCGGGCGCTGCAGGATTTCAGTCCTTCACGGCGTAGTGTGTTACCAATTGTTTTCTTGGTGACTATGGTCCCAGCTGCCTTGAGATCACTGACAAGATCCTCCCGTGTAGTTCTGGGCTGACTCCTCACCGTTCTCATGATCATTGCAACTCCACGAGGTGAGATCTTGCATGGACCCCCAGGCTGAGGGAGATTGACAGTTCTTTTGTGTTTCTTCCATTTGCGAATAATTGCACCAACTGTTGTCACCTTCTCACCAAGCTGCTTGGCGATGGTCTTATAGCCCATTCCAGCCTTGTGTAGGTCTACAATCTTGTCCCTGACATCCTTGGAGAGCTCTTTGGTCTTGGCCATGGTGGAGAGTTTGGAATCTGATTGATTGCTTCTGTGGACAGGTGACTTTTATACAGGTAACAAACTGAGATAAGGAGCACTCCCTTTAAGAGTGTGCTCCTGATCTCAGCTCGTTACCTGTATAAAAGACACCTGGGAGCCAGAAATCTTTCTGATTTGAGAGGGGGTCAAATACTTATTTCCCTCATTAAAATGCAATTAAATTTAGAACATTTTTGACATGCGTTTTTCTGGATTTGTTTGTTATTCTGTCTCTCACTGTTCAAATAAACCTACCATTAAAATTATAGACTGATCATGTCTTTGTCAGTGGGCAAACGTACAAAATCAGCAGGGGATCAAATACTTTTTTCCCTCACTGTATGACCAGAATGCTGCTGCTATGTCGGATTGATTTGAACTTCACCTGGAGGGGAGGTGGTCACTAGGCACGAAACGTGGTGATGCCTTCAAATTATGTAGGCAACACCACACACATTTACATTTAGAAAATTTCAAGCAGTCCCTTTACAAGTCAGAATGTTGAATAAACTTAATTTGAATGTACTCTGCTGGTTGTCAATGGTGTTGGTCCTTCATTTGGTCGAAATATGAGACAATATCCGGTATTATTAACCCGACTTCAAAAACGCTGGTCTCTGTGTGTGGTAATCAAGATTTGTTTGCTCGTGACCAAAGGCACGTGCATAAGACGGAAGTACGTAATCGAAGTCTGCAGGTGTTTACATGGTTTTGCGCATATGCCAGGTGACATTAATTTCAATGGCAGTACCGTCGCTCTAAAAAGTTAGGTAAACAGAACTTTCCTGTGGATATTCTGTCTCAAATTTTGAGCGGCTGAAGGACCAACCGCACAGACAACCATTAGAGTAAGTTCAAATGTAATTTTATTAAACATTCTGGCTTGTAGGAAAAACGTAACGATTTTGCATTGCTATGTTTCAGACTGTATATTAAGTATTGGTATAAAAGTCTGATTTATCAGGCAAGCTCCTCATTAGCTCTGGTCCAGCGTGTTTATGTGGGGCTGAGCCTCCTCCGCCCTGGAGTAAAGAGACTAACTAACCAACTTTGCAGCGTTCGCCTGCCTGGGATGTAGAGCCATAAGGCTGCTTGGCCTTTAACTGTCTGTAGCTGTAAGAATCTGACATTTTTATTTCTGGCCCCAGCTACTTTTCATTCAGATCAATAGCCACAACCACAAAGCATGTAGTGTATGAAAGCCATCTAAGGTTATCTATCAGTTTAGAAGTAGTGACTGCATATCCAGTAACTTACAGGGTACAACATGTAATGAAAGGAGATCCACGCATACTGTTGAAGACCTTTGGGTCGAAACGTTGCGCAATAAAATGGCAGCAACATTCAAGGGTGCAGGTATCCAATCTTTTCTTTGATTGAGGAAGGTTATATCACTGGACATAATATTGTCTAACTAAGTTGAAGATGCAGCCCTATCCTATTAGCTTGAAAGTTCTTTAACCATGGAATTTGTCTTTGTTGGTCTCCACAGGAAAAAGATGTCAGGAAAGATGTCAACTTATGTTACCTCCTTGCTAACTTCCACCTGGGTCATATGTGGTACATCCTTTTGGGCATTGGTAAGCACCGCTGATGCATTGGCCTATCTATTCTGACTCTTCCTCTGTCCCCACTTGTCCCTGGCCGTCCCAGTGGCCTATCTGTTCTCTGTGAAGTGTCATTTAGAATAGGCTTACATCTCATGTGCATTGATTGACAAGATTCTTGCTTACACACATACTTTGGGCTGCCAGGCTGGGTGGTCTTTCTACAGAACTGCCACATCATCCTGCCCCGCAAACACCATTGCATCCATCACGTTTCCCCCCACAAGACATATTTCTGCATCACCACAGGTCAGTGCTTCTGGGTATGGGCTTTGTGTGTGTTACAGTATGTGTATCAGCGGCCAACCATCTTTTTCCCTATGTGTCCGAGGCTTTACTGATATCCGTCACAAGAGAAAATGGTATTTGCTGTAAAATCTATACAGATCAAATGTGAGATAACGAGTTCATAAGACTATGTTGAGTTGACATTATGGTTTTTTTCTCCCCAGGCTGGCTGAACTATCCCCTGGAGAACGTGGGGTTCTGGTCTAAGCTTGAGGATCTGATCCAGAGTGTGACTGGGGAGAAGCCCAGGTCTGATGACCAGAAATGGGCCCACAAAACCAAGTAACCATGCAGACTGGTTGCACCCCTACCTCAAAAGGAGTAATCAGTCTCCTCGCCTAACTCCAGCTGTAATCGATAGGAGACACAAACCTTACCAAGGGTTTGGTTTAAGAGATGCCATATACACTGTGTGCACAATTATTAGGCAAGTCAGTATTTTGACCATATCATTATTATGCATATTTCCCAACTCCAAGCTGTATAAACTGGAATGCTTATTGGATTTAAGCATATCAGGTGATGTGTATTTACATTATAGTCATTTATCAGACGCTCTTATCCAGAGTGACTTACAGTTAGTGAGTGCATACATTTTTTTTTTTTTCATACTGGTCCCCCGCAAGCGCCAGGGTTGTGGGTTCGATTTGTGTAATGAGGGAGGGTGTGGCCTAAGGAGATCAACACCCTATATCAAGTTGTGTATAATTATTAGACAACTTATTTTCCTCAGGCAAAATGGGCCAAAAAATAGATTTCACTGACTCTGAAAAGTCAAAAATTTTAAAGTATTTCAGAGGGATGCAGCACTCTCGAAATTGCGAAGATATTGGGGCGTGATCGCAGAACCATCAAAAGTTTTTTGTTGCAAATAGTCAACAGGGTCGCAAGAACCGTGTTGAGAAAAAAATATGCAAGTTAACTGCCAAAGATTTGAGAAGAATCAAACGTGAAGCTACCAGGAACCCATTAT
This sequence comes from Coregonus lavaretus, assembly GCF_964263955.1. NCBI lineage: Eukaryota > Metazoa > Chordata > Actinopteri > Salmoniformes > Salmonidae > Coregonus > Coregonus lavaretus. The sequence goes on from NC_140007.1 coordinate 31,937,878, forward strand.
CCTCCAGTGCTGTCATATTCCAGAACTGCAACCTACCTGGAGTGCCCAGAAGAACAAGGTGTTCAGTGCTCAGACATGGCCAAGGTAAGGAAGGCTGAAACCCAACCACCACTGAACAAGACACATAAGTTGAAACGTCAAGACTGGGCCAAGAAATATCTGAAGGCAGATTTTTCAAAGGTTTTACGGACTGATGAGATGAGAGTGACTCTTGACGGACCAGATGGATGGGCCCATGGCTGGATCAGTAACGGGCACGGAGCTCCACTTCGACTCAGACGCCAGCAAGGTGGCGGTGGGGTATTGGTATGGGCTGGTATTATTAAAGATGAGCTAGTTGGACCTTTTCGGGTTGACGATGGACTCGAACTCAACTCCCAAACCTACTGCCAGTTTTTAGAAGACTTTCTTCAAGCAGTGGTACAGGAAAAAGTCTGCATCTTTCAAGAAGACCATGATTTTTATGCAGGACAATGATCCATCGCATGCATCGAAGTACTCCACTGCGTGGCTAGCCAGTAAAGGCCTTAAAGATGAAAGAATAATGACATGGCCCCCTTCCTCACCTGACCTAAACCCTATTGAGAACTTGTGGTCCCTTATTAAACTGTCGATTTACGGTGAAGGAAAACAGTACCCCTCTCTGACCAGTGTCTGGGAGGCTGTGGTTGCTGCTGCACAAAAAGTTGATTGTCAACAGATCAATAAACTGACACTCCATGGATGGAAGGCTTATGACTGTTATTGAAAAGAAGGGTGGCTATATTGGTCACAGATTTTTTTTTTTTTTGTTAATGTTTATTTGTAAATTTGTTGTTTGTTTATTATTCTCACTTTAACAGATGAAAATAAACAAGTGAGATGGGGAACTTTTCGTTTTTCATTTAGTTGCATAATAATTCTGCACACTAATAGTTGCCCAATTGTGCAACATAGATATTCTCCAAAGAAAGCCAAAACCTCACTTTTACTTTCTTTAAATATTCAGGTTTGAAGTTTATTAACATTTTGGATTGACCGAGAGCACTGTAGTAGTTCAATAATAAAATGAATCCTCAAACATACAACTTGCCTAATAATTGTGCACACAGTGTAGCTTTAAACCTTGCACATTTTGTCTGGTTCTATTAGTGGAGTGTTTTGTCAAGGGGTGTTTTCTTAACTCACTGTGGAAATCTGAGCGGGAATTGCTATTTGAAAGCACTACTACATTGCAATACTTTCTCAACTCCTCATCTAGCTCTATATTTCTGATCTCGTACGTTTAACTTGACAAAACCTTTCTTGAGGTGTAACACTGAAGCCATTGTACCCAAAAGGGACAGTCAAACATTTAATTGTCATCCACTTTACAAAGACTGAAAATGAGAAACTACCTTTCATAGAAAACTCTAAATATCCCAAGCAAAAATACTTGAAGGAAACAGTTTGCTTTTTTGCAGCACTTAGTCCCCCCCCCTCTCAAAAACAATGTGACAAAAAGACTTATCTCACTGGGCTTGGACCCAGTATGTTGTGTCCTTCACCTGTCAAAGACTGCCTATTACCTTAATTTGCCATTCATATAGTTGATGCCTGTTAAAACTCACTCGCCTACCTGAAATATTTTCTTAATTTTGCTTTACCTTAGTGCTGGCTTGTATTTTGTCTACATCAAGTTGTCTTGTTTGGATGGACATAGCAGTCACGTGCAGTTTTTTTTTCAAACAGCCTTAACAATCACAGATGCAGTACTGTCTTGCCTTTCATTTCACTTCTCAATTTGCAGAACCTATTTTTGTAATGCTTCTGTGATTGTTCTTTCCAACTTTTTTTCTGTCTTAAATTTGCTAATATCCACAAACTCATTCTCAAATAATTTGCCAATCTTTTCTACACAAAGCATTCCTTTTTTTTATTTTTTACCCAGAAGTTGTATACCAAGTTTACATAGACGTGGTCAAACACAATATTACCCTTCAGTGGTATTGCCGATATCTGCAGTGTAACCACCATGCCAAGCAAGATTTGAAGGGTTACTAAGGCTACTGTGATGATGGCCTAATAATTATTTGAGTGCAGTAGAAGAGTTATCAGAAGAGATTAATCATCATAATTAGCAAAATACCTGAAAAATGAAAAAGTGCTTTGTGTATGCTCTAGTAACCATGGTTGTAAATTAACTGTACAGCAGATACCTATGCTGTCTGACTGATAGTTAACCTGAGGCTTATGTTATAACAACCTTGAAAGATTGCCTGATTGGCTAGAAATGCTATGTCTGTTCTGAAAATTCCCCTAACTTAGACATTTATTTCATTATAAACACACGTTTATCCCCCTCTGCATGTATCATTGTCTTCAAAAAGGTCACCAACAGAAACGTAATGTGTGTGGGAGTTGTTTTTCATAATGAATTGAACTCTGGGGCTTTTATTCATCACAAACAAGAGAGTGGTGGTGTGCATGTTATTCACCATATATAAATTATTTCCCCATATACTGTATTTGCAAATAGTTCCACTTGGGAAGAATAAAGGCTGTGCACAAGAACATAGTTAAAAATGCATGCTAAAACATGCTAATTACCCACTGCGCTCACATTTCCCTTTTTAAATGTCACTTAAACTGACTTATATACTGTAAGAATCCATGCATGCACACAATAGGTTGGCTTATGCAAGCAATATGATGGATAACCAGCTTTCCGTACTATTTTCATTTAACTAATTAATTACTTGATAGTGGAATGAAATCAACCTGCTGTAATTGAACACTTGACTTTTGGGGCAGTTGTGCTATTGTTCAATAATGTAGTTTTTCAGTTGGTCCTTGATTTGAACAACTAAAGTTCTCGCAATAATTACTTTAAGTGCTGTAATATTAGGTTGGCCAGCATTGGATGGCCTTACTGTAATGTGGGATTGTCAAGGTTCAGAGTTATGAAGTTTGAAAATGTGTATCAAACTTAAACTAGCTGAGATTTATATTGTTTTATTCGGAAGCCAAAAGCACTTTTATACCTGAAAATTAACAAATGTACTTATTCTTCTGACTGTTCATACATTTTTCAGTTGTAGGTCAGCAGAAATGACTGCAGAGTTAAATAATGTTTATGAATATAATGTAGCGACCCGCACAGACAGCTGTGTGTTATGTGTTAGGCTAGTAGATGGTTGTGTTGTACCTACCAGTACCCAGTGTTCGCGGGGTCCGACATGTCAATCAACCTGCTATCTGCCAATCACGGGAATGCCTGGAATGTTCTGATGCCGGGCATCCTGGCGGAGTGGCGTGGAGGGGGGTTGGGCAGGGGGATGGAGCATTGGAAGTTAAGACCAGGTTTAGCCTTTGTTCTCTCTCTTTCTACGTCTGGGCTTCACAAGAGAAGGTCACGATTGGCTTGTGGGTTATCTTTCATTTATTTGGCGTGGGCTACGGCCAAACAGTAGCCTGTGTAAAGTTGGTTTAATAAACCGTCCATTCGTAAACTCAATCCTCTGTCTGGACAGTTGTTCTTTTATGATCTAGTCAGGTCATTACAATAAGTAGGATATTGTAAAAGCTGGGCAAGTGAAACCTCTGGTCCTGTAAGCATGTTTCCATCCACAGTTTTTATGGGAGTAAAGTCATCTAAAAATCACGACCGCTTTGATGGAAACAGGAAGTCTGTAATTTCAGAAATGTCGACAGACATTTGCAGTCATGCGACTCTATGTTGTGTGTTCCTCCCACTACAACTTGAAAAAGCATGCATAGTTTATTAGGCTACAGATTAAATAAGTTATCATGAACTTCACAGGGTTGTGAAAAGACATGGTGATGCACCTTTTCAATAAATATCGAGGGTCTTTATTTGTATGCTAGTGACATGATTGGCGCTTAGCTGCCAATTAACCCCATCAGACCCCAGCAAAAATCGTATTTTTGTTTATCTGACTTTCATTTATCTTCATGTTATACCTGCATGTTATATTTAGCCTCACAATTAAGTGTTACCATTTTATTTTCTAAACAATTTGACAAATGGTTGCATTCATGAGTTGTATTGACAAATGTCAAAAAAAAGGAAAAAGGCCAGCCAAAGCAAAAACCTGATGATTAATTTATATGAATGCTGTAAGTACAGATTGTTTGCTCAGTGGGAAATTAATATCCAACTAGTCAGTGACAACTATGTGGAGTTTGTGACCGCAACGGTGTGAGCTTATTACAGTATTATAGACACTATGCCCTTGGATTTCCTATGATTTTCTATGTAGAAGAACCCCTTACATTCTAACGACTCCTGTGTAGCTTGTAAGCATCAGAGCTTATTACGAGGATATTTAATAATTATTGTATAGTAGTAGGAGCAGGATAATAGTAAGTGGATCAATCTGTAATTATGACTACGGCTTCATTAGTTTATTAAATAATTCAGTTGAGGGGAAGAAGTTTGAAAGGATCAACTGAAATAGCTTTTAATATTGGTGAAATTGTAACCTCTTAAACGACGTAATTTCCTGTCCAAGATAGGAAATGCACGTTTAGGTTCCACCTCCGAAGAATGACGAAGGCTACTTATACATATTCACAAATTGGCTGTGGGAATTTCCAAGTGGAGTTGATAAACATCAACAAACAGGGCACTGACGGCTGTCAGTGTAACTAGCGAGCATGCTAACCTTATCTAGCTGTCTTGCTAACCTTATCTAGCTACAGATGGAAACCACTGGCCTATCTTTGACTTCGCCATCTATTGCTATCTCCAAAGTCTTGGCATCTTCCATAAATTGCGGCAAACAAATCGGCCATATAAGTAGTTACAAATAATAAGATGAAGCTCCAGTAATACGGAGAACTATTGAAAGATAGCTGATGCGTTTTTCTACATTGTAATGGACAGTTCAACCTTTGGTAGGTAGGCTGCTGGCAGGCTTTGGCTGTGGTACAGCAAAGCCAAGTCAGCCAGTACTCATGGTTCTCACAGGGGAAGTGAAATGAAAGGCTACAATGACTTTGGTCATGATCATGCATGCCACAAATGACATGTAACTATAAATTCCTTGAATTTTCTTTCGCGGGTGCCTTTTTATGATCTGGATAGACACTTGTGGTTTCTAGCTAACGTTACACCAATCAAAGCAGTGGAGCGTGTAGTGAAGCAACATTTCAGTGGTCAAAAACCATACTCTTGGGGAAACGGGGGGGGGGGTTTGCAAAATTCTATCATATCACGCAATTATACCATTTATAAAATGGTCATTTTAATAGACTAGCTAAAAAAAATGGAACATTGACAAATTATACAATGGGTTATGGTAATTATCTGAAAAGGGGGGGAAAAAAAGTGGAGGTGCAAAAACGCAAGTGTGGCGCAGTGGTCTAAGGCACTGCATAGCAGTGCTAACTGTGCCACTAGAGATCCTGGTTCGAATCCTGGCTCTGTCGCAGCCGGCCGCGACCGGGAGACTCATGGGCGGCGCACAATTGGCCCAGCGTCGTCCAGGGTAGGGGAGGGAATGGCCGGCAGGGATGTAGCTCAGTTGATAGAGCATGGCGTTTGCAACGCCAGGGTTGTGGGTTCGATTCCCACGGGGGGCCAGTATTAAAAAAATATGTATTCACTAACTGTAAGTCGCTCTGGATAAGAGCGTCTGCTAAATGAAAAAAATGTAAAATGTACACCCCCTATTTACATTTTCTCCATGGCTCAGGCGGCCAAGTGGACACAAAGCTGTTTGGCTCATCTCAGTTGCAAAGTGGAATAACTTTGCAGCTGTTTCTGATTTAATAAACTATGCCATGCTGGTTGGTGGGTGGTAACATTCAAATAAAACCCAGCCCTGAAACGTAGGCTGAAAATAATTTGTATGTCATATCATAGGAAAAGACGCCGCATTCATACATATTTGCACGAAGTGGGCAGTTCGGATTTGTCACTTGAAGCTCAAATATCATACTTTCACTAAAATGAAGACTTATTGACTTAAATCGTTGTGCAACATCATGGGTAAGCTCTGGCCATCGTCTTTCAGTTTAAATGGGGATTTCTACTGGTGTGGGTGTTTTTTAAAGTCTTTCAGATCATGTTGCTATTTACCAATGCCAAACTTAACTTGTTTGACTGATATTTGTTCATTATCAATTTATAATGTGGTATATGCAAGATTTCATTTGTCATGCCATTGCAGATTTGAAGTTACAGGGTCTAACTGATGGGTTGTAATATGATACAATACATGAAGCCATGTATTAGTTTGTACTAAACGATCACCTAGATGTACAGTGAGCACTCCAAAAGTATTGGGACAGTGACAATTTAGTTGTAGTTTTGACTCTGTACTCTAGCACTTTGGATTTGAAATAATACAATGACTGAGGTTAAAGTGCAGACTGTCGACTTTAATTTGAGGGTATTTTAATCTATATCGAGTGAACTGTTTAGAAATTACAGCACTTGTGTACATAGTCCCCCCAAATTCTCTTGTGTATTAAATTGGTCCAAAGTTGAGTATTTGGTCCCATATTACTAGCACGCAAATATTACATCAAGCTTGTGACTCTACAAACTTTTGGATGCATTTTCTGTTTGTTTTGGTTGTGTTTGAGATTATATTGTGCCCAATAGCAATTAAAGGTAAATAATATTTGTCCTTTTTTATTCCTAAACACTTATACATTAATGTGGATGCTACCATCATTACGGATAGTTTTGAATGAATTGTGAATAATGATGAGTGAGAAAGTTACAGACGCACAAATACCCCCAAGACATGCTAACCTCACCATTACAACAAACAGGGGAGGTTAGCATTTTTTGGGGGGGTATGATATTTGTGTGTCTAACTTTCTCACGCAGCATTATTCACAATTCATTCAGGATCATCCGTAATCATGGTAGCATCCACATTAATTTAGAATGTTTAGAAACATATTATTTACAATAAAAGTGACTCTAAAATGACAATACATTATTTACCATTTCTATTGGGCACAAAATTATCTGAAACGCAACCCAAACAGCAAATGCATCCAACAAATGTGAAGAGTCACAAGCTTGATGTACTCATGCGTGCTATGAATATGGGACCAAATACTTAACTTCTGACTACTTTAATACACATGTAAGTGAATACTTTTGGTCCCCTAAAATGGAGGGACTATGTACAAAAAGGGATGTAATTTCTAAACGGTTCACCCAATATGGATACAGATACCCTCATATTAAAGCTGACAGTCTGCACTTTAACCTCAGTCATTGTATTGCTGGAGTACAGAGCCAAAACATGTCACTGTCCCAATACTTTTGTAGCTCACTGTAAATGTGTGATTTAGTAGTTATTTTAATGACCTAATTGCTTTAATACAATGTTTTTTCATTAATAGATTTAGCTAAAGGTCTTGTTGAAAGTGTACAAGTGTGTTTCTGACATGTTCGTCTGAAATTAGATTTGTAGTGCTCCTTGGACCTTTTCAAAAGCTGGCCTTGTCTTTTCTGCCAAGATAAGTTGTTGTAAATTTAGCTTACTGGTACAATATTGTTGGCCTACTTATGGCTTGCAACAGCACTGGATTATTCGATTGATTCTGCCCTTAAATTATTCAAAATCCGTCTAATCTTTTCTCTGATATGAATCTTGTGGATGTTAGTAGCTAATGATGGAATTTTAGATATCAGAAACAATGCCTTTGTTGTCTTCCATGTGGAAGACTAATGTTACAATTTATATTATATTTATAAAGAAACTAAATAAAAAAACAAAACAAGATGGTACTTGATTGTGTTCATTATTGCCATGATAAGCATATCTAACAAAGATACCCCTGCGTTCTCATGGATGGTCTAACTAATTTTGCCCGGGGGAGTGCATTCGGTCTTCAACGAGGTCCGGATGGATAGAGGACTATTTTTAGCAAATGTTGACTGCGAGGAAATATAACCAATGTAGTGCGACATTGGTTATATTTCCTCGCAGTCAACATTTGCTAAAAATAGTCCTCTATCCATCGTTTTGGGGATTTAAGGCTCCCTGACTGTCTAGCTTTCATTAGTTTCTTGACTGTGTCCAGCTCGCTATGAATGTAGGTCCATTAATTGTACAGTTTCAATTTGGTTTTAGTCATTTTAAATATTATGCTATTATATTTCTTTGAAATATAGCTATGCCATTGTCTAACTACCACAGTGGTCTCTAGGTAAATCAAAAATATCTGACCCCCATTGAGTGTTGGGAACAAGTTGCCCCTAACCACTGGTCCAGGATCAGATATGTTTAATCGCCTTTTTGGTTATGATTTGGGGTGGGTAAATCTGATCTGTGGATGAATTTATACTAGATGGTGGTCCTCTGTAGCTCAGCTGGTAGAGCACGGCGCTTGTAACGCCAAGGTAGTGGGTTCGATCCCCGGGACCACCCATACACAAAAATGTATGCACGCATGACTGTAAGTCGCTTTGGATGAAAGCGTCTGCTAAATGGCTTATTATTATTATTATTATTATTATTATCAATTAACCTCAAGCAAGCGCGTTCCCATCTCTCCGCTCCCAACCATGCTTACGTGCGCGCTCCCGCTATTAAGTGACAAGATGGCGGTCGCCGCCGGATCAGGTAAACGGTTCAGCTAAATAAATGACTAGTTAGCACATTACTAATTTCGTGTAAAATTCAAAGAAGCGTTTGCTGATAGTGTATATGCGTTCCATGTTACAATATACTTTCCAGAAATGCTCAAGTACTGCTTATTTGACCAAAACATGGCTATGTATAGTGCCAGCTACCTAAGTTAGCGGCCAGCTACCTAAGTTAGCTATCACCTATCTGCCAGCTGACAAGGCTTTTTTTCTTGCAAGTTCTAGTGAATTGAAGCTAACATGACATGGCAAATTCCGTTGGAAAACCTCTCCATGCATAGTTACCCATATATTTAATGCTAAATCTAACTCCGTTGACATGGCAAAATAGCTCGTCAACCTGTGTCGACTGATCAAATGCCGCGTCATTCATCAAGCGTTGTTTTTAGCCTGTTAGCTAGCTTCTAGCTTCCGCAGCCAGAACGTCATTGGCAAGAAAGCTACCAGCCATGTCCATTATTAGCTAGTCGCAGGAACAGCTCGAACTGGCTGGCTTGTGTTGCATGTTGTCAGGACACGTTAGCTACATTACTAGTAGCTATTTGTTGTTCGCTGGTTTGCTAGCGTAGTTAACTAGTCAGATAACGACTCGATTGGTTACTGTAGTGATTTCGTGATCTAACTTTAGCTAACTTGTCAGTCACATTCATTTGACTTGTATTAGTTAGCTAACTATCTAGCTTACCTTGGCAAGATGGCAATATCAGCTTTCTAATGCGATCAATCATCTAGCTAACGTTAGCTCACTCATCTGAATTTAGGCCAGACCCGTTTTGACCAATGAACTGAAATAGCAAACGTTAACTAGCGAGAATTGGCTAGTTAGCAACCCACACATTTATCCGGATTGCTTTTACCGTCCACATTACGTCAATCCACGCCTCCAATTTGTACTCTAATAATAAAGGCCAGTAACGTTCGTTTGAATTAGCTAGCTAGCTACTGTAGCTATATACTTTAATCAATGAAAAACTCAAAATAGTCAGCGGCTTTATTGTAATTACATTGGGCAGTGATAGTGGGGTAATTGATGCAGAGTGGTCTCTATAAAGACAGACAAATAAATGATGTTAAACAGCTGCAAAGTCTTATTGTACAGTAACAATCAGTATTATTGCCAAAAACAAAACAAGTAGTAATGCTGTAATAGGTAAAATGGCAGGTAAATGCCACACATATACCCCATTCAGACCGACCAGATAACCTAGACTGGGAATTTAGCGGATCATTCCTAGAAGCTCAGTGTAAATGGGTCGACTCACTAAATCTGCCCTGAATTATTGCTCACCTCTGGACCCAATATCAAACTCACTAAGGAGCCGCGTGTAACCCACTAATAACTTTGTGATGCACTGTTGCCCTGTGCTATACTCATAACTTGTCTCATGCGAAACTCTCACCAGCTAACTTCTGTAGGCCTATCTACAGGTTTATGGACAGATGTTGAGTGCAGTTCAGATGTTTATGAACAACAGCCGTTCTCTGGAGCTGCTTGAAGGAATCAAATCAAATTGTATTTGCCACATGCGCCGAATACAACAGGTGTAGACATTACCGTGAAATGCTTACTTACAGCCCTTAACCAACAATGCATTTTTTTATGAAAAAGTGTTGAGAAAAAAAGAGCAGAAGTAAAATAACAGTAGGGAGGCTATATACAGGGGGGTACCAGTGCAGAGTCAATGTGCGGGGGCACCGGCTAGTTGAGGTAATATGTACATGTGGGTAGACTGGTAGGAAGCGGAATCTGGCTTTATAGCAGTCTCGTATTGGCTACTGCTAGGCTATTTGTCAATGGACCAGGTACAGGTGTGATGGACAGATGATGTGACCAATGGCTGGTCAGTGGCACACGCTCGACTGGTTTTACTGTCAGTTAGCCCATCCCTCATCTTGAATGGCTTGCAATCATCAAAAAACAGACACAACCTGGCAAGTGCATCTATAAGTCTCCCGAGTGGCGCAGTGGTCTAAGGCACTGCATCGCAGTGCTAGCTGTGCCACTAGAGATCCTGGTTCGAATCCAGGCTCTGTCGCAGCCGGCCGTGACCGGGAGACCCATGGGGCGGTGCACAATTGGTCCAGCATCGTCCAGGGGAGGGAATGGCCGGCAGGGATGTAGCTCATTTGGTAGAGCATGGCGTTTGCAATGCCAGGGTTGTGGGTTCAATTCCCACGGGGGGCCAGTATGAAAATTAAAATAATGTATGCACTCACTAACTGTAAGTCGCTCTGGATAAGAGCGTCTGCTAAATGACTAAAATGTAAATGTAATGTATAATAGTTGCCACCACTAACTTGTATTCAAAGGGTGCTATAGAAGAATCAAAAAGTTTGCCCTGGTGTGTATCTTCTGACATATACACTGGGTGTACTAAACATTAGGAACAGCTTCCTAATATTGAGTTTTACCCCCTTTTGCCCTCAGAACAGCTTCAATTCGTCGGAGCATGGACTACAAGGTGTCGAAAGCGTTCCACAGGGATGCTGGCCCATGTTGACTCCAATGCATCCCACAGTTGTCAAGTTGGCTGGATGTCCTTTGGGTGTTGGACCATTATTGATACACACGGGAAACTGTTGAGCATGAAAAAAACAGAAGTTCTTGGCACACTCAAACCTGGCACCTACTACAATACCCCGTTCAAAGGCATTTAAATATTTTGTCTTGCCCAAAAACCCTCTGAATGGCACACATGCACAATCCATGTCTCAATTGTTTCAAGGCTTAAACATCCTTTAAGCTGTCTCCTCCCCTTCATCAACACTGATTGAAGTGGATTTAACAAGTGACATCAATAAGGGATCATAGCTTTAACCTGGATTCACCTGGTCAGTCTGTCATGGAAAGAGCTGAAAAGATGTATGAAAATGTTTTGTACACTTAATGGGATATACTGTTTGTTTTGTCTTGTGTGGTATTTCAATCATTTCTGTTTTCTGTGCTTGTGTGTCGCACACTTAAACAGGCGTTAAGGTTCCTCGTAACTTCCGGCTGCTTGAAGAGCTGGAAGAAGGCCAGAAAGGTGTGGGGGATGGGACAGTGAGCTGGGGCTTGGAAGATGATGAGGACATGACCTTAACAAGATGGAGAGGGATGATCATTGGCCCTCCTAGGGTGAGTCGGCTACTCTGATTCACAGGCCACCAAGTTTGGCTCACTGGCCTTGTCCAGAAACAACCCTTAGTACCTACCCCACTAGGCACTTGTGGAGGTCTGAGAGGATTGGACAGGTGTAATCAATATGTCAAAAATTCCACCTAGCCCAGGGGTGTCAATCATACGGCCCGTGGGTTTGATAAAACAAAGAATGCAATATTGTTTGTCAGTAAATGTATATTTGCGGGGGACAATCTTAATCGATATTGAAATGACTAAATCCAAATCGAAACTGTAAAGAACTTACAATGGACCTGCATTCATTCTGTCCAGCTTGCTAACAGTCATCGAAACAAAAGTTGGACTGTCGGGGAGCATTTAAAATTCCAAAAGCAATGGATAGAGGACTATTTTTTGCTAATGTTTGCCTGCAAGGAAATAAAATTGATTATATGTACGGCCCTCCGGACCTCGGTGAAGACCGAATGCGGCTTGAGTTTGACACCCCTGACCTGACCTAGCCTATCAAAGGGGCAAGGTGGAGCTATAAACATAATGCTAAACCCATTCTCACTGATGTCTTTGTATGTCATTTTTCAGACAATCTATGAAAATAGGATGTACAGTCTGAAGGTTGAATGTGGGCCCAGATATCCAGAGGCACCACCGTTTGTCAGATTTGTGACTAAGATAAACTTGAATGGTGTGCACAACTCCAATGGTGTGGTATGTAAATCTGTTTGTCCTTCAAAATGTTTCAATCTGTGAAGAAAGATGTTGTAAAATAGCTAATACTCACAGTCTCATTTGTGTTGTAGATATTTTTTGTAGGTATGTTTAAGGATTTGATTTTTTATTGAAGTGAGTGACTTGATTAAATTGCCCCTGGCTCCTATAATAAGATATGGATTTCAGTGCAGGGCTAACATGCAGTTGGATGACTGGTAATGCCTACTATGTTTAGGTCACATTAGACTGAGGAAATGTCAATGGACTCTTATTGCATGTGACATTTCAGACGGCAATACTTTGCTTGAACATACTAAATGTAGTTCTGCATGATCGTATAGGATGTAGGTTCCGCAGGATAGGCTATTCCAGAGGTTGCATTTATGTATACTTTTTATATTTACATTTTATATCCATACAAAAATGAACTATTTTTGCCAGGTTATGTAGCAATTTTTTTTTTTGAATATAATGTTTGTCACAACTAACCAGTACTTAAGCCAACCATGATATTCCTACAAAATATATATAGAGAGTTGCGAGTCATGTTTTGTGAGAGTGTGATTGAGGTGTGATGTAATGTTTCTCTCCTTCCATTGTTCCCTGTCCTGCAGGTTGACACACGAGCAGTGTCTGCACTGGCCAAGTGGCAGAACTCCTACAGTATCCGTGTGGTCCTGCAGGAGCTCAGACGGCTCATGATGTGCAAGGAGAACATGAAGCTCCCCCAGCCACCAGAGGGCCAGATCTACACCAACTGAGCCCATGCTACTACTCTCCTTCTCCTTTTCCCTCTTTTGTTTGCGTTCATCCTTTCCTCCCATCCACCACCTCCCTCCTTATTTTCATTAATTTGCCAGCCAACACTCAAGCGCACACACATAGGGACGTACGTGTGTGCAAACACACGTATGCAGACACACACGAACAAGCAAACACTTCTATATGCGACATTCTCAGGCCCTGGCCCCTCCCCTTTCATCACTGGAGCTCTGGTTGGACTAGAGAAGACTAGGTAGGCTTAGTCATCGGTCCACACCAGACCTGATCATTCGAATACTGTACATCTTACTAATCTTTTTTTATTATTATTTGTTATAAATGCAGATTGTACAATAACATAAATAATCTTATTGAGTGTACATGTTGTGTGCTGCCTTTTTGTAATAGAGAAAACCCCCCAGCAATTATGCTGGTATTTGTGGATTTTGTTCAGTGCAAGATATAAGTTAGATACATTTTTCTTATCAGGTTCTAAACATAAAGTTCAACCAGTCAATTTACCTCCCCATTGATTAAGAGAGCTTGACCCAACAAATATGTGCAAATATTTCTTGAGTGTTTTTTTGGGCTTTGTGCATGTGTAACTTGTATAGCAATTTATTTACGGCCTCCACTGGAAATGCATGTGACTGCAGCAGCTTATAGCAAGATGCCTGAAGTAGTAAGCCCTTCAAGCTGTCACCTTAGTCAACACTCACATGGCCATGACCGAGGCAACCACTGATATTTAGCCTCTTATACAATACAATATTTTTAGTTCATAAGTGTCATTGGGTGTAAAACACAATATAATAATAACAGTTGTCATCTGAAAGGATTCACACACCAGAAAACCTGCAACCATTTAAGCTAACAACCTCTGAATGAATTGGCTACCTCTTTTGGTCCTTAGTTGGAGAGTAGAATTGACCAATAGTCCTGTCTTCTTTACAACTTTATGATAAGGTTGTTTTCTTCCCCTTTCCTATCATAATTCTTGCATCATGCATTTACACGTATGTATAGTGTCTAGATTCCAATGGTTCTAACCCCCTGCAGGCATTTCCCATGTTTGTCTCAGAATGCTAGTGTCATTGAGTTTGCCATTCATACGCTGTCAGTATGGGTTATGGAACTACATTGATTGTACTTTTACACTATCTTGGTCTGTACGGGATCTTATGTATAGTGTTTGTCTGTTCCCGTTTAGTGATCTTACCAAACATGCAGTAAATATCATAGGGTGACCAGTCTTCTGAATATTTCCCTATCACTAGCTAGGTTTCCATCAAATTGGCTAGAGATTTTCATGCGAATATTCTACAATCCACATAAAGAAAATGTTCACACCAGTGGTGTGTTTCCACCAAATTGACTTGTTGTGGATAAAAATCAGTGGGTGATGACGTAGTGCACACAAAATGTACTTTTTCGCTTAAGTTTTCATGTACCGAATAAAAATCTAAAGTTCAGTGTGTTTCCATTGCATTTTCAACTCTACTCATAGTTTTCTCAAAAACGTTTGCATTAAATAGCAAATGTGCCTAGTCTGGTCTTGGCACTTGCCAACAGCTGGCAAATACTGTGCAGGTAGGCTAGTCTACATAATGAGATTATTATGGATAAGAGCAAGAATGTTTTTGTTAAACGGCAGTCAAGCATCGATCATCATGTTACCAGAGTAAGGCCCTCGATATTTATTGGAATGGAGCATCAAGATCACCGTGCACTTTTACCACCCTGTGAAGTTCATACATTTTTTCATCTGTAGCCTAATATACTGCATAGTTTAACGAGTCCTAGTGGGAGGACCACAAATCCATATCATCGCGTGACTCCAAATGTACTTCGATATGATAGTTCTTATATCAATATAAGGTTCCAGCCAACATTTGCGCATAATGTCGTTTCCACCGCCATTTCTCACATAATTAATTTGACCGATACAAAAAGATCCCAGCTTTTCAAACGAACGAATGATCTGTCTGCATTTATAAAATTGTACCGAAACTTCTGTTTCAATAGCTGCAGTGTTGCCAACTCCTCAGTAAGGAAAGTAGCTATTGGCTGTACTAAAAGTCGTTAAATGACGTCATCATCTAATTTGCATAATTTGCCATGTGCATGTAATTGTGATGGACGCTGTAGGAGAGAGGAATTACGTCGTGGGAGAGAACAAAAAGTGAGTAAAAAACACCCTACATTTACATCCCGCCCTGAATGTAAGCCAGGGCGGGATCAGCCAGTGGCGACTTCCTGCATGCGCGATTCATTTGCAGTCTGGTCGCGGAGGGGTGAACAACTCCTGCTCTGACTGCAGCTGGGAGGGTCTGCTGTGCTTTGGGACTGGGGTCACGGGGGTGGGCCCCGGCTGCACCTGCTGCTGGTTGAGAAGAGTAAGAATGATACGTGCTTTCACGTCAGAGTCTCCAAAATTCTCCAATAACACCAGAAAAAGTTGCTAGATTTGTCGCTAGTCGCTTTTTTGAAAATGTGTCGCTAGAGGGGTCTGAATACTCGCTAAATATAGTGACAAAGTCGCTAAGTTGGCAACACTACGATAGCTGTTGTGATATATATATTTTTTACGTTATGACTTTACTCGCATAAAAACTGTGGATGGGGACGTGGTTAGTAATTAAGGTGGGTAGTTTATTGATCTTATCAGGTACAATATAACAATTATTATGCTCCTTATGAAGTAATATCAGAGGGAATAGTATCCATCAAAAGGAGGCAATCCTATATTCAAAGTTCAGCATTTACAAAGTGAATCCTCGTTTGTTAAGTCAAATGACACTGCTGGTCCTGCTCACACTGCCCTACCCTATGCTTTGACTTCTTTCTCCCCTCTCTCTCCAGATAAAATCTTGCGACTTGTGACGGCAGGCCGCCCAACAACCTGCCCGCTTGACCCTATCCCCTCCTCTCTTCTCCAGACCATCTCCGGTGACCTTCTCCCTTACCTCACCTCGCTGATCAACTCATCCTTGACCGCTGGCTATGTCCCTTCCGTCTTCAAGAGAGCGAGAGTTGCACCCCTTCTCAAAAAACCAACACTTGATCCCTCTGATGTCAACAACTACAGACCAGTATCCCTTCTTTCTTTTCTCTCCAAAACTATTGAGCGTGCCGTCTTTAGCCAACTCTCTTGCTATCTCTCTCAGAATGACCTTCTTGATCCAAACCAGTCAGGTTTCAAGACTGGTCATTCAACTGAGACTGCTCTTCTCTGTGTCATGGAGGCTCTCCGCACTGCTAAAGCTAACTCTCTCTCCTCTGCTCTTGTCCTTCTAGACCTGTCTGCTGCCTTTGATACTGTGAACCATCAGATCCTCCTCTCCACCCTCTCCGAGCTGGGCATCTCCGGCGCGGCTCACTCTTGGATTGCGTCCTACCTGACCGGTCGCTCCTAACAAGTGGCGTGGCGAGAAGCTGTCTCCGCACCACGTGCTCTCACCACTGGTGTCCCCCAGGGCTCAGTTCTAGGCCCTCTCCTATTCTCCCTATACACCAAGTCACTTGGCTCTGTCATATCCTCACATGGCCTCTCCTATCATTGCTACGCTGACGACACACAACTAATCTTCTCCTTTCCCCCTTCTGATAACCAGGTGGCGAATCACATCTCTGCATGTCTGGCAGACATATCAGTATGGATGACGGATCACCACCTCAAGCTGAACCTTGGCAAGACGGAGCTGCTCTTCCTCCCGGGGAAGGACTGCCTGTTCCATGATCTCGCCATCACGGTTGACAACTCCGTTGTGTCCTCCTCCCAGAGTGTGAAGAGCCTTGGCGTGACCCTGGACAACACCCTGTCGTTCTCCGCTAACATCAAGGCGGTGACCCGATCCTGTAGGTTCATGCTCTACAACATTCGGAGAGTACGACCCTGCCTTACACAGGAAGCGGCACAGGTCCTAATCCAGGCACTTGTCATCTCATTAAAGGGACAGTACACACAACACCAGTGGTGATCCAGGCTCTGTCCCAGCCGGCCGCGACCGGGAGACTCATGGGCGGCGCACAATTGGCCCAGCGTCGTCCAGGGTAGGGGAGGGAATGGCCGGCAGCGATGTAGCTCAGTTGATAGAGCATGGCGTTTGCAACGCCAGGGTTGTGGGTTCGATTCCCACGGGGGGCCAGTATAAAAAAATATATATATATGTATTCACTAACTGTAAGTCTGCTAAATGACTAAAAATGTAAAATGTAAAAAATGTGATTGGGGTCCCTGATATTGTTATTTGTCCCATGGACTATTGTTGTTGGTAAAAGGTTCATGTGAATCTCGTCAATGTTCACCAGAGTAATTATCGGTCAAAGATGTTGAGTAGATGTCCTCTCATGTATTAATCAATGTATACTTGGTAGGTCAATAAACAGATGGATTTTTATTGGATATTATCATAATGATTAAAATAACCATACCCCAGCCCAATCATTTACAAACACACCCTGGGTTGTATTACCTGACTACTGATATAAGCAGCCTCGCTCTCTTCCTGAATTTCCCATTCATATAATTGTGTAATGAGATAAGGGACCATAGATCTCCCGTTAGTCTAACGGGGCTGGGCAGGCAGAGGAAAGGGGCCGTCCCATCTCTACTATGTCTCTAACTTTATGGCTGTTGTACAGATTTAAAAAGGACACAGCTGCTCAGTTGAGTTTACTCTTACACGGTGGAGCTGACTGCTGGACTGGACTCTGAACTACCCACAAGGCACTAGTTCCCTAGTTCTCCTCCAGCCTTTGTGTGAAGGAGAAGCCAGTGGCATTGTCCCAAAGGTCTGTATGTAAGATGAGAGAGGGAGGATGTTGGATTCGTCAATAAGGCATCCATCCAGTGGCTCAAGAAACCTGTGAGTATACTTTTTTATCTTCTTGATTCCTATGAGCTGTATTGGAAATGTAGTATTGCCTTATGGTCATGCAATGGAACAATCATGGAAGTTTAAGTGTATCAATTTCAAATCAGTATTGTAAAGGTCTTTTTCAGGCAGATTCTGATTATCCGTTCCCCTGACAAGGATAATAGTGATCAATATGAAGTGAAGATTCTTGCAGTTCACACTGACCATCTACATTACTGTAACACATTGGTGCTTTGTAAGCCAGATACACAGTATGTGATGGTATTGGCTCTGACATTGTCTCGTTTGTTAGGCCCAACATCATGAAATCCTGTGTGAAAGCTAAATGCCTGTCTGATTTTCACTAGCAGAGATAGGAAATGAGCAGGGCCATGTAGACCAAATTGTGCAGGGTCCTTGGGACGTCCCTGCCCTAAACCCTAACCATAACCATAACCATAACCCCTAACCTTAACCCCAACCCCTAACCTTAACCCTTCTCTTAACCCTTACCTTAACCGTTTAACATTTCAATGGACCGTTTTAAATTTCAAGTGACGTCGGTTCCCACTTAGACTTCCCAAGGATCCCACTTAGACTTTTCCATTGTACAGTAGCAACGTTAACTTTGTAAAGGTAAAAAAGGAGACTTGAGTTCCAGAATTCAGTCGAAGTAAAAGTTTTAATACAGAGCTTTGAGGGGCAGGTGGTCATGCGAAAATACACATGCTATTAGCACCAGTTGCTTAAAAGCCACAGCCAGTAAATAAAAAGCAAATTATTTCTCAAGACTAATATAGTCATTCTGAATTGTGTATACATGGCATCGTTACAGAAAATGGTTGATATGAAACTTATCAAATGTTTAGCTGAACAATGAGAACAGTGAAACATTTGCTACTTTGGGTACAGAGAGTGAAGTTCAGCAGCTTGAGCCAGTTCAAGGTTTGGATTGTCACGAGTTGAGGCCTCTGAGAAATGTGTGTCCTGTGTGATCTGGGTCGTAGTTAGGCATCCGGCTGGCCCCGACAGCCATATGGTACATTGTGTTTCTAGACCATGTGTTAGGGAAGTGAAAATGACCTCAGCTGCTTGACATGTAAGAAGAATGTGTTGAGTAGATTGAAATACTTCTCTGTTACAATTGCTAGGATTGTCTCAAGGTTTCATGGTCTCATCTGTGTATTAATGAAAAATACAATACATCTGATTCTCACTACTCCATCTACACAGTTAGTTAGGTAGTTGTCCTTGACTTACATTTATTAAAAACTTGAACATACATTATAACATTTAGATAATCAAAGTGTAACTAATTAACTAAAGCAGTCATTTCAAAGTGTGATGTGTGACATTTGCACCCTTGAGCAACAACACCCTGTGCATACATTACAGGGCACACAGAGAGTATCAGAGTTGAACCAGTTGACCTAGATTTGCTTATGCCAGGTTGCTTCACCCTGTATGACTCACAGTTAAAGTGTAAAACAGTAGGGTAAAAAGTTAAAGATCAAATTCCAATGACAAAAGGTATGCACATTCAATAACAGGGCATGTATCCACAAAGAGTCTCAGAGTAGGAGTGCTGATCTAGAATATTTCTATATAATCTTATTCTTTATGATCTAAAAGGCTAAACGGATCCTTTGATTTGGTAAACCCACAATAACAATGTGATATTTGCTCTTGGTTAAACCGTAACGATGGTCATGGTCTAGGCCAGCAGTTCCCAAACTGTGGGGCGCACAAAAAAAAAAAGGAACTCAGTCCAGCTTTCAACTTACTCCTTAAATTTGCAATAGTGCACAAGGTGCAATTTCGAAATTGGTAGTGTATCAGCAGTTTTCCAGTGTTCCCCAATGCTGGAAGAGGAGCCTGAGTGAAAAAGTTTGGGAACCCCTGGTCTAGGTTAGGGCTAGGCCTACTTGTTGATAGATCCTTTCAGAGAGATTTGGTACTATAATACTCACATCTAAAACTTAAAACTTTTACTAACATTATTATTGTCTTACTCATTTCATCCTCGATCTAGTTTGATAGTTTTAGCAGCAGTGTCTTTAAGCAGTGGCGTGTATTCATGGATGCCAAGGGAAGCCAGGTTTCCCCCCAATATGTTTCATAATTTTCCTTCAGTTCGCAAGAGGCTGAATGTACAGTATCTCACCGGAGAAAGCATCTGAGTGAGTGAAACAGCATCCCTCTGTCTCTGTAGGTATAGCCCGTCCGTAGCATTGAATGCAAGGGAAACCAGCAAGCATTTAGCCTCCCTTAATAAAAAAAGTATACAATAATAGCCAATTAGCGTTGAGCTAAACTGAGTGAGCGCAATTGTAAATGGTCCTGGTGCACCAAAAGGGAAGGTAGCTTGGTGGTTAAGAGCGTTGTGCCAGTAACCGAAAGGTCGCTGGTTCTAATCCCCGAGCCGACTAGGTGAAAAATCTGTCGAAGTGCCCTTGAGCAAGGCACTTAACCCTAATTGCTCCTGTAAGTCGCTCTGGATAAGAGCGTCTGCTAAATGACTAAAATGTAAATGTAAATGGAAGCCAGTTTGGATTTGGCTCCACACAAATCACATCACATCAAAAGCAAAATATAATTGACAGGATTTTTTTTGAATTGTTGCATCTCATTGTGTCGTTGTCCTCCAGTGGCTAGCTAGCTACCTACATTTACATTTACATTTTAGTCATTTAGCAGACGCTCTTATCCAGAGCGACTTACAGGAGCAATTAGGGTTAAGTGCCTTGCTCAAGGGCACATTTACGTCATTTAGCAGACGCTCTTATCCAGAGCGACTTACAAATTGGTACATTCACCCTATAGCCAGTGGGAAAACCACTTCACAATTATTATTATTATTATTTTTTTTTGGGGGGGGGGGGGTAGAAGGATTACTTTATCCTATCCCAGGTATTCCTTAAAGAGGTGGGGTTTCAAATGTCTCCGGAAGGTGGTGAGTGACTCCGCTGTCCTGGCGTCGTGAGGGAGCTTGTTCCACCATTGGGGTGCCAGAGCAAAAAATTGCCTCTTTCCTAAATTAGCCATGGATGGAGATAGGGATTTAGACTTGTGGTTTTACTTAATTCTCCATACTGGCCAATAATTATAATGGCGATTCTGATCCAACCATAAATTCATACATTGTGCCCCTGGCCCTAAGAGGATGGAAGTTCTGTATGTAGCTAGATGTAGTAGGCTAATTTTAACTAGCTGACTCATCGTTGCTCGTGAAAGGAAGTTAGGCTAGCGAGCAAGCATTCTAGCCAGGTAGCCTAGGACAACAAAAACTAAAAGCGTTTACTGTATAACACAGTCATAGACCGTTTCGTCAACATGAAAGAGAGGAGGATGGCATTGGCATTTCTCTACAAGTAGGCCTAGGGTGAGTCAACATGTTTTTTCTACTTGCATGCATGCATGCATACACACACACACACACACACACACACACATAAATCAGAACCATGGACAGCCACATCATATTTAGCTTACGTTGATTGGACTAAATTGTTTTTGGTATCTTTTAGTTATCACTGTATTAGACTAAGCATACAGTAGGTGATTTGATGATGTTGAAATGTTGAAGATGAAATGGTTCTGGAATAGTGGAGGGAGCTCCTGTTTTCTTTGCAACTCATGGTAACTCTCCTTGGTTCTAACTCAATAGTAGTTTAGTTTAGTAGTCCGAAAATGTCGGAAACATTAACTTGCTGTAGGTCATGTAACTGTTTGTTACATGCAATATGCTTTGTGGACTTCACCGAACAGAGGTTACTCTCCAGTGTGATGGAATTTATTCTACCACTGTGTCTTCTTATTGTCTCAGCCTTAGGCCTACAGTGGGGAAAAAAAGTATTTAGTCAGCCACCAATTGTGCAAGTTCTCCCACTTAAAAAGATGAGAGAGGCCTGTAATTTTCATCATAGGTACACATCAACTATGACAGACAAAATGAGAAAATAAATTCCAGAAAATCACATTGTAGGATTTTTAATGCATTTATTTGCAAATTATGGTGGAAAATAAGTATTTGGTCAATAACCAAAGTTTCTCAATACTTTGTTATATACCCTTTGTTGGCAATGACACAGGTCAAACGTTTTCTGTAAGTCTTCACAAGGTTTTCACACACTGTTGCTGGTATTTTGGCCCATTCCTCCATGCAGATCTCCTCTAGAGCAGTGATGTTTTGGGGCTGTCGCTGGGCAACACGGACTTTCAACTCCCTCCAAAGATTTTCTATGGGGTTGAGATCTGGAGACTGGCTAGGCCACTCCAGGACCATGAAATGCTTCTTACGAAGCCACTCCTTCGTTGCCCGGGCGGTGTGTTTGGGATCATTGTCATGCTGAAAGACCCAGCCACGTTTCATCTTCAATGCCCTTGCTGATGGAAGGAGGTTTTCACTCAAAATCTCACGATACATGGCCCCATTCATTCTTTCTTTTACACGGATCAGTCGTCCTGGTCCCTTTGCAGAAAAACAGCCCCAAAGCATGATGTTTCCACCCCCATGCTTCACAGTAGGTATGGTGTTCTTTGGATGCAACTCAGCATTCTTTGTCCTCCAAACACGACGAGTTGAGTTTTTACCAAAAAGTTATATTTTGGTTTCATCTGACCATATGACATTCTCCCAATCCTCTTCTGGATCATCCAAATGCACTCTAGCAAACTTCAGACGGGCCTGGACATGTACTGGCTTAAGCAGGGGGACACGTCTGGCACTGCGGGATTTGAGTCCCTGGCGGCGTAGTGTGTTACTGATGGTAGGCTTTGTTACTTTGGTCCCAGCTCTCTGCAGGTCATTCACTAGGTCCCCCCGTGTGGTTCTGGGATTTTTGCTCACCGTTCTTGTGATCATTTTAACCCCACGGGGTGAGATCTTGCGTGGAGCCCCAGATCGAGGGAGATTATCAGTGGTCTTGTATGTCTTCCATTTCCTAATAATTGCTCCCACAGTTGATTTCTTTAAACCAAGCTGCTTACCTATTGCAGATTCAGTCTTCCCAGCCTGGTGCAGGTCTATAATATTGTTTCTGGTGTCCTTTGACAGCTCTTTGGTCTTGGCCATAGTGGAGTTTGGAGTGTGACTGTTTGAGGTTGTGGACAGGTGTCTTTTATACTGATAACAAGTTCAAACAGGTGCCATTAATACAGGTAACGAGTGGAGGACAGAGGAGCCTCTTAAAGAAGAAGTTACCGGTCTGTGAGAGCCAGAAATCTTGCTTGTTTGTAGGTGACCAAATACTTATTTTCCACCATAATTTGCAAATAAATTCATTAAAAATCCTACAATGTGATTTTCTGGGAAAAAAAATCTCAATTTGTCTGTCATAGTGGACGTGTACCTATGATGAAAATTACAGGCCTCTCTCATCTTTTTAAGTGGGAGAACTTGCACAATTGGTGGCTGACTAAATACTTTTTTCCCCCACTGTATATAGCATGGTGGCAAGGCATATGCACTAACAGGTTATAGAACAAACAACGCAATTATCACAACACATAAGTTGAAATATGGCATTTTCTTCCGGCTTGGATTCCCCAGTGATTTTACCCGCGCACCGCTACTAACTTTAAATATTTCTTAATGAAATCTTTAGTTTCCTCTTTTTCTAGGCTCTGAAGGCTGGCCGGGTTGAAACTGTTCAATCAGATATATCTTCACTTCAGATCTGAAGTTCCTCCAGAAGACTACCTCACCTCACCTGACCTGACGGGGACCAGATACAATACAGCCATGTCTCTGCTGATCCATGTTCTGGCCTGCTGCTTCGGCCTGGGCTCCTGGGTGGCTGTCAACGGCCTGTGGGTGGAGCTCCCCCTCATTGTCAACACCCTCCCCGAGGGCTGGGAACTACCATCCTACCTGACAGTCATCATCCAGCTGGCCAACCTGGGGCCTCTGCTGGTCACTGTCATGCACAAGCTGTGTCCGGGCCGGCTGAGGGAGAGCGCTGTCATCTACAGTGTGTTGTTCATCGGCGTCCTGGCCTGTGTGCTGTTGGCGTTCTTCTGGGATGAGACCACGGTGGTGGCAGCGGCGCCACGGAGCACGGTCTTCTTTATTCTAACCCTTTTCCTGGCCTTGGTGGATTGTACTTCCTCTGTGACCTTCCTGCCCTTCATGATGCAGCTGCCAGCCAACTACATCACCACCTACTTCATTGGAGAGGGCCTGAGTGGCTTTATCCCTGGTCTGGTGGCTCTTGCCCAGGGCGTCGGCATGGCCAAGTGTGTAAATGGCACTCAGTCCTCTGGTAACCTTTCTGAAAAGGACATGTACATTGTCCAGACCCAGTATCTACAGTCCAACTTTTCCACCGAGGTGTTTTTCTTCTTCCTGGCGGCGATGATGTGCATCAGCCTGGTGGCGTTCTCTGCCCTCAACAGGCTCCCACGCACCTTTGAACTGTCCACAGAGAACCTGGTTCCAGACACTGACACAGTGGCGTCGGTCTGCTCTGGTCTTGACAACCCTGGAGTGGTAACCGACGAGCAGAATTCGAACCCAAAACACCACAGTGAGGAATCAGGTCAGGCTAGGCCACAGCTGGCTAAACCAGGCCACTCTGTTTATCAGTTAGCTTTTATCTATTTCATGGTGGTTTGTGTGAACGGGGCGACCAACGGCCTGTTGCCCTCGGTGCAGACGTACTCCTGTATGCCCTACGGTAACCTGGCTTATCACCTGTCGGCTGCTCTGGCATCCTGTGCCAACCCAGTGGCCTGTATAGTCGCCCTGTTCTTTCCTAAAAGGTAAAACCCCAAATAGCCTCAAGCTTTCCTCTTTTATTGACGATAAAGCAACAACAAACATTTATGGAAATACACTCAAATCAATATGTATAATTATTTAAGTTTTGATAGCATTATGTGCAGAAATTGCTTCCTGCTGTTAAATAAGTAAACATTTTTTACAGCATTCTCAGGTGAACATATATATTGTGTGTACACTGACATACAAGACATTCAGCTACCCATCACTGCAGCTATCTCAGTGGTTATCTAAATGTTGAATGACTTCCTTCATATATACAGTTAGCTAACTGTTTTCTGGTTTCCTGTCCTGTGCTCAGGTCACTGGTGTTGCTGGGTGTACTGTGTCTCCTGGGCTCAGTCTTTGGAGGATACAACATGGCCATGGCCGCCATGAGTCCATGTCCACTACTACAAGGCTCTGCGCTGGGAGAAGCCATCATAGTGAGTGACACCTCCACCTGTAGAGATAGGCCTCAGTCCAGATACACTTTCTAAGACTTATCTATCAAACTATCACAGTTATTGATCCTTGGTATTCAAGAAAAGCAAAGGTAACAAAGTTGTTGCGGTCCCCCCTCAGTGCACGTTTTGGTTTTTGCCCTAGCACTACACAGATGATTGAAATAACCAACTCATCATCAAGCTTTGATTTGAATCAGCTGTGCTAGGGCAAAAAAACAAAACGTGCACCCATGGGTTGGTGCTGGGAAACCCTGGGAGTGCACATTTTTGTTTTCCCCCTAGCACTACACATCTGATTCCACTAATCAACTCATCATCAAACCTTTGATTAGTATAGAATCAGGTATGTATGTCGCGCTAGGGCACTTGAATTCTTACACTTTAATAGTGCGTTTGAGTAGTACGTGTTGCATAAGCCTGACTAATAAAGTCACAATGTAATCCTCAGGTCCTGTCGTGGGTCTTCTTCACGGGGACCCTGTCCTATGTGAAGGTAATGGTGGGTGTCATCCTGAGGGACGAGAGCCACAGCGCCCTGGTGTGGTGTGGAGCAGCGGCACAGACAGGCTCTCTGCTCGGCTCTGCCATTATGTTCCCTTTGGTCAATGTCTGCAACCTGTTCGAGTCAGGAGACTTCTGCAACACCAAGTGCCCTTTATGATGATGACTTATACCTGAGACACTAACATACCCGCTGGTAAGTAGCCTTGTCCGAGTCAGAACGGCCCATAGGGCAGGAGCCTATCTCTTGTTTCTGTAGTGCGAGGCAGCTTGATGTACAAGTACACCCCCTGGACAGGACGCTAGTACCTGCTAGTACCTGTACCCACTGGGGTGATGTGTGAATAATGTGGGGTCAGGGAAAAGACAATGACTGGACAATGACGTATCTGCCCTCAGATTAGAGATTGGACTCTAAGCATGTCTTCAAGGGCACCCTGTGGTGAGAAAGTAATCCACCTGGATCAATGGAGTAAAGTATAACATTTCAAACTGTTGTTCAGTTAATAATTGTATTTTTATGCAGTATGATTCACAACCCACACTCAAGGGTGTTGCAGCAATTGTTGTAAATATCTGCGTTATAAGCCTCATAACCTTATCTTATTTCAAATGTATGGTTTTAAAACCATTACTGTTGAATAATTGGGAATTTAAGGAGACAAGCAGAATCCAGATTCATCTTTGGTTTGTAATTACTAATGATAGCTCCATGAAAATGTTGATTATTGAATTAACCTTAGATTTACACTGAGTGTACAAAACATTAAGAACACCTGCTCTTTCACCCGGTGAATCCAGGGGAAACCTTATTGATGTCACTTGTTAAATCCAATTTAATCAGTCTAGGTGAAGGGGAGGAGACAGGTTAAAGAAGGAATTTTAAGCCTTGAGGCATGGATTGTGTATGTGTGCCATTCAGTGGGTGAATGGGCAAGACAAAATATTGAAGTGCCTTTGAACGGGGGTATGGTAGTAGATGCCAGGTACACTGGTTTGTGTCAAGAACTGCAACGCTGCTGGGTTTTTCATGCTCAACAGTTTCCCGTGTGTATCAAGAATGGTCCACCACCCAAAAGACATCCAGCCAACTTGACACAACTGTGGGAAGCATTGGCGTCAACATGGGCCAGCATCCCTGTGGAACACTTTTGACACCTTGTAGAGTCCATGCCCCGACAAATTTAGGCTTTTCTAAGGGCAAAAGGGGGGGTGCAACTCAATATTAGGAGGTTGTTCTTAATGTTCTGTACACTCAGTGTATATCACGGTCACTCTGCTGAACCCACTGGTGTTTGCTGTATTTAGAATGTTTCAGATTGTAACACTAGATGGCGGTAGTAGACCATGTCAGAAAAAACTATTATTTGCGTTCCTCAGGCATCCCAGCAGATTCTCTTATCAACACAAAATACATTTAATTACTCTTTGTCTATTTAACACTGCTTGTATAAAGGCTTTTATATCTCTATGTTTGTGTGTGTCAGTGTGAAAGCTTTCAAGAGCCTCCATTACCCCCACCCTGCCTCCATTACCCCCACCCTGCCTCCATTCCCCCCCACCCTGCCTCCATTCCCCCCCACCCTGCCTCCATTCCCCCCCACCCTGCCTCCATTCCCCCCCACCCTGCCTCCATTCCCCCCACCCTGCCTCCATTAACCCCACCCTGCCTCCATTAACCCCACCCTGCCTCCATTACCCCCACCCTGCCTCCATTACCCCCACCTTGCCTCCATTCCCCTCACCCTGCCTCCATTACCCCCACCCTGCCTCCGGGAGTCCAGGTCAGCTGAGGATCAGATGAGGATCAGGTGAAGAGCTGATGCGACTTTCTCACTTGGATTTGAGGAAAGGAAAACCACTTTTTCTGAAATCACTGTGATGAATTAATCACATCATTGACAATAAATAAGCCCAAGCTATTTCATCATTAGTGGATGTTATTATATAAAAGGGAAATTGTCAAAGGTTAGTTCTGGATAAAGTATTACATTTAGTTGAAGGTGAATCAGATTTTTTTTCTCTATGTAATTTTTATTTTATATCAAAGTTGGCTCCTTTTTCGTTTTGGGCATTCAAATGTTTCGCTTTGCTTGACAACGACCCTGAATATCTGAGTGCAACTAAGAAATGTTCTGCTAGCTTCGTTGGATAAATTCCTTGATTGGCCTGGGCTTTTGTGTTGATGCGAGGCATTGACAACACAAAGCAGCAGCAGCAAAATAAAAGTGTTTCATTTTCCATCCATGTGTCAGATGGCCCATCGCTTCTCCAGCTGGTCAGGAGGGACTGTGGCCACCTGGATTCCCTGTCTTGGTCCTGTGAGATCCTGCAGTCTCTTCTGCCATGTGAGGACTCCTCTTACTAGGCCACTGAAAGGCCCATCTGGTCAGGACCACACCTCCCAGAGTGGACCCCTACCCTCACACACCACTGAACCCCGACCCCACCCAGCCGCTTTCCATCCCAGTTCTCAGCTAAATGAGCAGCGCATCAAATTGAATGGGGGATTTAGCCTCTTTAACAGAATCAGATAATTAATTCAGAGAATTATAATGCAATGAACTCTAAACCACCACTCTAGATAGATATCCTATCTGCCTTGTTGCTGAATCCACAGATATGTCACCTGTGCCTGACACTGTAACTGATTGTAGGATCCCCTTGGTAAAGTTGGTAAAACAACAGTCATTCAAGGATGAATAATTAGCATTATTACAACAATTTACTATACCACCAGCTATAAAATAGCATAATCACACTCGAAAAATGATAAAGCAGTTTTGTCAAAACATCAACAACATTTTTGCTTGAACAATCCCAGAGGGAGACAAATGCTGGCAGCTGATATTCGGGTGAACAGCTTGTGGAAACCAATTGCTGCATGCAGACTATCTAGTGACAGACACACAAGGCAATATTCAGACACTAGTACTCCGGTATGTATGCCCCATCTCCTATGAATTTCCATTTAAATAATACTCTCCCATAAAATGAGATTGAACGTTACAGCCCTCTGTCATTTCACTATAGTGTCTCCCAGTGTTCAGGCCTGCTCCTTTTTTTTTCTTCCATCAGCAGATATTGATGTTGGTTTAATGAAGTGCCTAATGCTCCACCCTTGGAAGGGACAAGTCTGTCAGCATATGTAAAATCTTCCTGCTTGTCAATGTGGCATGGGGTTCTGCAGGGTTTAGCATGCCACCCCCCCCCCCCCCCCCCCCCCCCATTCTTTGGGAACCCTTTGTTCTATGGGGCTGACTGTGCCACATGATGGGACCAATTATAGAGACGCACATTAGGGAGGAGGGAAAAACTTGTTACGCTGCTAATTATTACACTTACCAAGCTGATAGAAGAGCGTTCATGAGTGACTAACTAAATAGACTCATTTTCAGCTATTCTTCATGGATATCTGTCTAAAAGCCTGTTTACTAAAATGTCAGTGATTTGCACTGTAGTTAAATTCTTACGGTACTATGATGATCACTGTTTGGAAAAAGGTTGTTCTCATTTTGTAACCATAAAGATAGAAAAGGTAGATAACAAGTATATAAAGTGAAATCCTCACAGTGCTTCTTTGCATTGTCTGTGCAATTCAAAGGCAATTTACCTGTGCATGGTACACTATACAGTATATACAAAAGTATGTGGACACCACTTCAAATAAGTGGATTCGGCTATTTCAGCCACACCCGTTGCTGACAGGTGTAAAAAATCGAGCACAGAGCCATGCAATCTCCATAGACAAACATTTGCAGTAGAATGACCTTACTGAAGGGCTCAGTGACTTTCAACGTGGCACCGTTATAGGATGCCACCTTTCCAACATGTCAATTCGTCAAATTTCTGCCCTGCTAGAGCTGCCCCGGACAACTGTAAGTGCTGTTATTGTGAAGTGGAAACGTCTAGGAGCAACAAAGGCTCAGCTGTGAAGTGGTAGACCACACAAGCTCACAGAATGGGACCACCGAGAGCTGAATCGCGTAGAGCGTAAACATTGTCTGTCCTCGGTTGCAACACTCACTACCGAGTTCCAAACTGCCTCTGGAAGCAATGTCAGCACAAGAACTGTTAGTCGGGAGCTTCAGGAAATGGGTTTCCATGGCCGAGCAGCCGCACACAAGCCTAAGATCACCATGCGCAATGCCAAGCGTCAGCTGGAGTGGTGTAAAGCTCAAAGCCATTGGACTCTGGAGCAGTGAAAACGCGTTCTCTGGAGTGATGAATCACACTTCACCATCTGGCAGTCCGACAGGCAAATCTGGGTTTGGAGGATGCCAGGAAAACGGTACCTGCACAAATGCATAGTGCCAACTGTAAAGTTTGGTGGAGGAGGAATAATGGTCTGGGGCTGTTTTTCATGGTTCGGGCTAAGCCCCTTAGTTCCAGTGAAGGGAAATCTTCATGCTACATCATACAATGACATTCTAGACGATTCCGTGCTTCCAACTTTGTGGCAACAGTTTGGGGAGGCCCTTTCCTGTTTCAGCATGACAATTCCCCTGTGCACAAAGCGAGGTCCATACAGAAATGGTTTGTCGAGATCAGTGTGGAGGAACTTGACTGGCCTGATCAGAGCCCTGACCTCAACCTCATCGAACACATTTGGTCCTAATCGCCCAACATCAATGACGGACCTCACTAATGCTCTTGTGGCTGAATGGAAGCAAGTCCCCGCAGCAATGTTCCAACATCTAGTGGAAAGCCTTCCCAGAAGAGTGGAGGCTGTTATAGCAGCAAAGGCGGGACCAACTCCATATTAATGCCCATGATTTTCGAATGAGATGTTCGACGAGCAGGTGTACACATACCTTTGGTCATGTACTGCCAGCCCGTAAACTTAAGATGACACCTTGAAATGATTTATGAAAATGTTGATTCCTCCCTTAGTGTTGGGTTGGACCTCACCTGATTGTGCCTGATGTTAATGTTGACACAAAGCCCATGTGGCTGGCCAACCAGACACTTTCATTCATTATCATTGATATCATTATACTGTATATCCCTGTGGTGTACTGTCTCTGGCTGTGTCCCAAATGGCACCCTATGGGCCCTGGTCAAAAGTAGTGGACTATATAGGGAATAGGTTGCCATTTGGGACACAGACTCTGTTCCTAATGCTCTGAGTTATGTGATGAGGCTTTGGCAGTCTGTACAACATACAGTTGAAGTCGGAAGTTTAGATACACTTAGGTTGGAGTCATTAAAACTAGTTTTTCAACCACTCCACACATTTCTTTTTAACAAACTATAGTTTTGGCAAGTCGGTTAGGACATCTAAGTTGAGGCAAAATGGCTTAAGGACAACAAAGTCAAGGTATTGGAGTGGCCATCACAAAGCCCTGACCTCAATCCTATAGAAGATTTGTGGGCAGAACTGAAACAGCGTGTGCGAGCAAGGAGGCCTACAAACCTGACTCAGTTACAAAATTCACCCAACTTATTGTGGGAAGCTTGTGGAAGGCTACCCGAAACGTTTGACCCAAGTTAAACAATTTAAAGGCAATGCTACCAAATATTAATTGAGTGTATGTAAACTTCTGACCCACTGGGATAGTGATGAAAGAAATAAAAGCTGAAATAAATAATTCTCTCTACTATTATTCTGACATTTCACATTCTCAAAATAAAGTGGTGATCCTAACTGACCTAAAACAGGGAATTTGTACTATGATTAAATGTCAGGAATTGTGAAAAACTGAGTTTAAATGTATTTGGCTAAGGTGTATTAGTGTAGCTTAGTGGTTAAGAGCGTTGTGCCAGTAACCGAAAGGTCGCTGGTTCTAATCCCCGAGCCGACTAGGTGAAAAATCTGTCGATGTGCCCTTGAGCAAGGCACTTAACCCTAATTGCTATGGATAAGAGCATCTGCTAAATGACTCAAATGTAATGTAAAATGTGTATGTAAACTTCCGACATCAACTGTAAATGGGTACAGGATGGGTTGCCAGGTTAACATTGATACAGTGGCACAGTTGACACACCAGGCTGTGCTCAATACAGCAGCAGACTCCAGAGATCATTGACAGAGCAAGCAAGCAGCATACGGTACTGCAAGCAGTAACATGGTGAAAGATCCCATAAGGGTCAGAGGACCTGTGGATGGTGTTTATGATTACGGTTTTCCGTTATCCAGGACCATTTTCTCTTTCTGTGGAACACCTGCAGGATTGCTAACCATTTCCCATGCAGTGCTATGCTAATCATGGGCCAAGATTTAGCTGCAGTAGCATTATGACCCTTTCCACTGTAAAACAACCTTTATATCTATGGTAATCAACAATAAAAGCATTGAATTTAATGATGCCTACTCTGAGGGGTCCAGCAAGTTATTGTTTGTTGCAACAATATTGGATGCCGCTTTTGGGAGATTATGTTAATGTCGACCCTCCCTTTAACACTGAGAGCCCTTTCCACCCCAGTATCCTTCCCCTTTGCCTAGAGCACCCTACCCCACTTGACCAGTATAGCACAAATGCTGGGGGTTGCCAAGCCTGGCTTAGGCTGAGCTAGTCAATTTGTGTGTGGGGCCAGTCATGTAGAAAATAGCCGCTCCAGAGAGAGGCCACATCAGAGAGCCGCCATCCTTTAAAGGGGCTTGATGGCCTTTGACAGCCACAGTGCTAACATGGAGCACACATGAACACAGCACGGCTATTATCGTGTTTACCAGCGCAGGGGGAGAAAATAGAAGATAAAGAGGAGACCACCTTGGTTGATCGTTGCAGAAAACAGTGGCAGGGGGCTTGTCTGACGTCTGACCCTCATGCCAGAGTGGCATCACATGATTACAACCAGGTGTAGCTGTATATTGTATTTGCATAATATCTGCTGTTCTATTGGTACTGTAAACAAACAACTCCTCTGCTGAAGGTCGGGTGCGAAATAATATGTCCTCAACCAGGCCATCATAGTAATATTAGCTATAAAGGTTACAGTGAAATGCCTCAGCTGGTGAGCTTACAGTTGGGTAATGATTGACTAAATTTCAAAGTAGAGAAATACTGGTAGCTGTTCTTTGAATAAATAGGGGTTAGGCTACATTCTTGTAGATATTGTAATTATTGATTGATGATAAAATGTGTAAACTAATTTTCAAATGACCTTCAGCCATATGAAAACATATTTATGGATCTAGGACTGGATTGGCATCGGAGATATATGACTGAGGTAGTTCTGGCAAGCTTTGGCAGCTCTCACACTGTTTAATGAATGACAAACCTATGCATTTTAACATGAACTATTCCCCACTGCCCCAGTTTCCTAGAAAATATATGTTTATTGCTAAGGGGCAACAAGTGTCGCTGTGTGGAGCAGCTGAATGTGCAACAGTGGTTCTATCTGCAACAAATGGTCTCGCTACAGTATGTAATTATCCAGATTTTCAGTAGTTGGGTCATTTTCTGCCACAGATGCCACTGTTGTTTGCGTCTCACAGGAGTTTGTCTGGGGGCTAACATGTATGCTAGAAAATAGCAGGAGGTATCATTGTGTTGAAGCACACCTGATCTCAGTCGTCATATGGCAGTACCACCTTCTCACAGGTCCCTCTCCTCATGGCCTTGCCTCAGGGTGGTCCATCTGCTGCAGAGAGAGAGAGAGAACAAGAGAGAGCGGGGGAGGGAGGGAGAGAGAGAGAGAGACAGAGAAAGAGAGAAGAGATAGAGAAAAGAGGGGGTGGGTGGGTGAGTAGGGGGTTGGATAGGCTTTGATGGTCCTCCCTAAGGGTTAAGATCTCTCCCACTCCCCTAGTTATTAAACTGATGTTTGAAGTGGGTGAAGGCGGTAAATAAAGGTGGTAACATATGCAGAGACTGTAATTAGCACAAACAGAGGTGGTCTTGAAAGCCAGGGGAAAAATACTTAGACATCCATTCCAATGCAGCCAACAAAGTCCCACTTTATTAATGTAAAATGTAACCAAAAAGAAATAAACAAGAAACAGTGAAACATCTGAAAAAATTGCTAAACAATGGCCTATCTCGTATAACTGATTTATTTTCTGCTGATGCAGCATTTTCCTATTTGTCCTTGAGCACCTGCTGGTGTTATCATCTCCGTCTCCGGTAGCATTCATTGGTACAGGTTTTTGATAGGGCGGTGTTGTATGGTTTGCTCTGAATGTGAAGTGCTGTGTTTGTGTCACCTCTAAAGAAATGTATAGGTCTTTGAATGCTACAATATTTCACCAAGTATCCAAAAGGGCTTGGCTGTGATTTTGGACTGTTGCATGTATGCCTATTCTAAACGGGTAAGAGGACAAGACCACAGGTGATGATTTATCCACCAGACCACTGTAGATGACGGGGGTGCTTTGCATTAATGTCCAGAACAATGAAGAAAGTGTCTATTTGGACTCAGTTCAAGGGAAATGACATTGGGTGGTCTTCAGCTTTCTGATTGAAATTATGAACTTTGATACCTGGTATCCAACAGAGGATGTTGAGCAGTGAATAAGAAATGAGTGGTCTTTTCAAGGATTGATTATTTATTTTCTCCTTCATTCATTCATATATTGATCTATCTCCTTAATTCCTGCATCATTATCTCTCTAAGCAGAATGATTCATGATAAGAAACAAAGTACACTACATGACCAAAAGTATGTGGACACCTGCTCGTCGAACATCTCATTCCAAAATCATGGGCATAAATATGGAGATGGTCCCCCCTTTGCTGCTATAACAGCCTCCACTCTTCTTGGAAGGCTTTCCACTAGATGTTGAAACATTGATGCGGGGACTTGCTTCCATTTAGCCACAAGATAATTAGTGAGGTCAGGCATGGATGTTGACTCGCAGTCAGCGTTCCAATTCATCCCAAAGGTGTTTGATGTGGTTGAGGTCAGGACTCTGTGCAGGCCAGTCAAGTTCTTCCACACCGATCTCAACAAACCATTTCTGTATGGACGTCGCTTTGTTCACGGGGGCATGCTGAAACAGGAAAGGGCCTCCCCAAACTGTTGCCACAAAGTTGGAAGCACAGAATCGTCTAGAATGTCATTGTATGATGTAGCGTTAAGATTTCCCTTCACTGGAACTAAGGGGCCTAGCCCGAAACCATGAAAAACAGCCCCAGACCATTATTCCTCCTCCAACAAACTTTACAGTTGGCACTATGCATTGGGGCAGGTGGCGTTCTCCTTGCATCTGCCAAACCCAGATTAGTCCGTCGGACTGCCAGATGGTGAAGTGTGATTCATCACTCCAGAGAACGCGTTTCCAGTGCTCCAGAGTCCAATGGCGTTGAGCTTTACCCCAGTCCAGCCAACGCTTGGCATTTCCCATGGTGATCTTAGGCTTGTGTGCAGCTGCTCGGCCATGGAAACCCATTTCATGAAGCTCCCAACGAACAGTTATTGTGCTGATGTTGCTTCCAGAGGCAGTTTGGAACTTGGTAGTGACTGTTGCAACCGAGGACAGACAATTTTTACGCGCTTCAGCACTCAGCGGTCCCATTTCTTTGAGCTTGTGTGGCCTAACACTTTGAGGCTGAGCTGCTACTAGACGTTTCCACTTCACAATAACAACACTTACAGTTGTCCGGGACAGCTCTAGCAGGGCAGATATTTGACGAATTGACTTGTTGGAAAGGTGGCATCCTATGACGGTGCCATGTTGAAAGTCACTGAGCTCTTCAGTAAGGCCATTCTACTGCCAATGTTTGTCTATGGATATTGCATGGCTGTGTGCTCGATTTCATACACCTGTCAGCAACGGGTGTGGCTGAAATAGCCGAATCCACTAATTTGAAGGGGTGTCCACATACTTTTGTGTATATAGTGTATGTTACATTCATGTTGCTCTGTGGCAATGTTCACTTTCCCTGCTGCCCTCACTTTACTATGATTTTCTTCATTATGTGGATAGATATAGGGTGCAGGAAAGAATGTAATATGCTAAGTTGACCTCTGCATACTGCTATGGCTTGGTGCCAGCTATGAAAGGACAACAACACAAGCACACTCTTTGATGACGACAATTGGCAAAGTCCCCAACCCTTAAAGTGACCTGTGATGCTGTTGCTGGATGAATCCAGTGGGGAGAGAGTGCACTCAATACATCTACAGTACAGGGCCTAGATACACACCGTCCAGCAGAGCAGGCACAATGTAGTAGTATAGATGTAAGAGTTAATGCCCTCTCAGTTTATGTAACAGTTTAACTTGATCTTGTTTTCTTCCACAGCATTGATACACCACATTTTGAACTCTGTGTATGATGATGGATAGATAATAAAAAGCATTGGGGGAGATCTTGACAAGTCATTTTAATCCGAGCCTCCCAAACATACATTTCGGCAAATAGCGTGAGGACAGCCAACAACCCCATTGAGAAATTAGAAGCCAGTCCCCTACCAATGTCTTTCTGGCCTTTATGAATAATTCAGTTGTCAGAGAGAGGTGAAGGCAGGGAGGGCTGGGAGACCTTGTCAATGGCATCTGACTCAGCACACTGTGGCCGGAGGAGGACACTCTAAACCTGAGAAATGGGTTCTACTTAGTTTCTCCCAGGTTCTAATGCATACTGTGCTGATGTGACTGAGTGGACTGAGTTCAAACCTGGGCCTCTGGTGTGCCACAAGACAGTGTTAGCCTGCTGAGCTAAAGTCTAGACGTTAGCTCTGGGAGCTAACATAGGTCTTCAGGTCTAAGACAAGTTTACTCTTGTGTGGATTAGCCACCAAAGTATTGTTGAATATCTGTAAAACTGCATGAAACTGGTGGAAAAGTCAGTTGATTATCATCACAACAATGATGCTAAGGAACTTTATCCATACAGATGATTAAGATCATGACCTGGACAAGTGTAAGTCATCTTGACACTAAACAATGATGATAATTGCGTTCGTGTGGCCCTGTCAAATTACTGTACGTGCTGCGTGTTAGCCTGACCTGATTAATCATAATCAGCCTGTTGTCACTACGACCTTTAGGTCAGACAGAGACCACTCTTCCTTTCGCACTCTCTCCCTCCCTGCTCCCCTCTCCCCCTCCCTCTCTCCCTCTCCCTCTCTCCTTCTCCCTGCCTCTCCCCCTCCCTCTCTCCTTCTCCCTGCCTCTCCCTCTCTCCCTCCCTGCTCCCATCTCCCCCTCCCTCTCCCTCTCCTTCTCCCTGCCTCTCCCCTCCCTCTCCCTCTCTCCTTCTCCTTCTCCCTCCCTCTCTCCCTCTCTCCCTCCCTGCTCCCATCTCCCCTCCCCCTCCTTCTCCCTCTCTCCCTCTCCTTCTCCCTGCCTCTCCCCCTCCCTCTCCCTCTCTCCCTCTCCTTCTCCCTGCCTCTCCCTCTCTCCCTCTCTCCCTTCCTGCTCCCATCTCCCTCTCTCCCTGCCTCTCCCCCTCCCTCTTCTTCTCCCTGCCTCTCTCCCCCTCTCCTCTCCCCTTCCTCTCCCTCTCCCTCTTTCTCTCCCTCTCCTTCTCCCTGCCTCTCCCCCTCCCTCTCCCTCTCCCCCTCCCTCTCCCTCTCTCCCTCTCCTTCTCCCTCTCCTTCTCCCTGCCTCTCTCCCCCTCTCCCCTTCCTCTCCCTCTCCCTTTTTCTCTCCCTCTCCCTTTATCCCTCCCTCTCCCTCTTAACAACTCATTCCTCTGATCCACTATGCGCTCCCATTCCCTTGTTACTGTCTTTCTACTCTGTGTTCTTCCATTTGTATAGCCTTTGTTTGTCATACAGACTACCACTGTATGTATCATGTGGCTACATGCCACTCTTATAGCCTTTGGAGTGGGAACGCATTTCAGGACACTTACAAAAGAGTATTTCACATCCAGGCCATGCTGCTCCTCTGGGCTATATAGCATCATCTCCTATAGGCCACAGACTCAAGCCTAAACAAAACATCTGTTTGGCTCTGGAAGTATCCTTTGAAGTGGAAGGATCACAATGCAGAATGAGAATGAAGGAAAATCTAAACGAAAAGTCAGGGTTGAGGACCCACTCAATAAGCTCAACAGATTCATCTTTTTGATATAATTATTGTGGTTAATTGGCTTAACAAGCCAGCCCTATGGGTGCACTGCAAAACAGATCAATACTACTTTAGAAAGACAGCATTCATGTATTAGCAAGTCTTCTCCAACAAACCGACTTCATAAATCTGTTTATCAGGAGATAAGTCCTTTGATTGAGAATTCAAACAGGTGTCATCCTGGCTCCTTGGAGGTGTAATAAATGACAGACTACTGGGCCGTAAATAGCAGAACAGATGATGGGAAACTGGCCATATGTCCACTGTTTATCTATTAGTCCCATGCACAGGCAGTCACACCGGTTTGGTTTCTGATGGGAGGGATTCTTCTGGGAACATCTCAGTGAATGCTCCTCTGGGACAGAGATATGCTTCTCCATCGCCATGGCTGTGTTTACACAGGCAGCCCAATTCTGATATTTTGCCCAATTTTTGGCAAAGGAACTGGTCTGATTGGTCAAAAATACCAGTTATTAGTGGAAAAAGGTCTGAATTGGGCTGCCTGTGTAAACACATCCCATTTGCTTATTTTGTGAAAAAAATGTATTTTTGCTGTTTTGACATCTTAGAGAAGGGTAGAAACAAGACAGGAATATTGAGTTTTCCTGGCTCTGACTCAACTTCTCAGTAATTACAATTAATGTGAAATGATTTATGTAATGTGTTTATTTGTTAACAAGCCTTATGATATACATGACATTTAGATATTTAGATAGAGTTCAGTAATGAACGGCACAATGTAATATCTGTCAAAATATGTAAGGATATCATTTAACAACAACACATAATTTCACATTGTCTCATTAGCCTGCCGCTTTTCCCCTCAATACAGATTTAGAATCTTAATTTGATCACCCTGTTGCAGAATAACTTTCCTGCAATGCAGGACATTTACATATTTTTGTGTATTTGAGGTTTAAAAAGGCTTCTGAAGTTTGTAATTTCCACTTTGACATTTTAGACTTAAAAATGTGTCACACATTCCCAGTGGGTCAGAAGTTTACATACACTCAATTAGTATTTGGTAGCATTGCCTTTCAATTGTTTAACTTGGGTCAAACGTTTCGGGTAGCCTTCCACAAGCTTCCCACAATACGTTGGCCCATTCCTCCTGACAGAGCTGGTGTAACTGAGTCAGGTTTGTAGGCCTCCTTGCTCGCACGCGCTTTTTCAGTTCTGCCCACAAATGTTCTATAGGATTGAGGTCAGGGCTTTGTGATGGCCACTCCAATACCTTGACTTTGTTGTCCTTAAGCCATTTTGCCACAACTTTGGAAGTGTGCTTGGGGTCCATTTGGAAGACCCATTTGTGACCAAGCTTTAACTTCCTGACTGATGTGTTGAGATGTTGCTTCAATATATCCACATCATTTTCCTTCCTCATGATGCCATCTATTTTGTGAAGTGCACCAGTCCCTCCTGCAGCAAAGCACCCCCACAGCATGATGCTGCCACCCCCGTGCTTCACGGTTGGGATGGTGTTCTTCGGCTTGCAAGGACCCCCTTTTTCCTCCAAACATGACGATGTTCATTATGGCCAAACAGTTCTATTTATGTTTCATGAGACCGGAGAACATTTCTCTAGAAAGTACGATCTTTGTCCCCATGTGCAGTTGCAAACCGTACTGGTTTTGGAGCAGTGGCTTCTTCCTTGCTGAGCGGCCTTTCAGGTTATGTCGATATAGGACTCGTTTTACTGTAGACATAGATACTTTTGTACCTGTTTCCTCCAGCATCTTCCAAGGTCCTTTGCTGTTATTCTGGGATTGATTTGCACTTTTCGCACCAAAGTACGTTCATCTCTAAGAGACAGAACGCGTCTCCTTCCTGAGCGGTATGACGGCTGCGTGGTCCCATGGTGTTTCTACTTGCGTACTATTGTTTGTACAGATGAACGTGGTACCTTCAGGCGCTTGGAAATTGCTCCCAAGGATGAACCAGACTTGTGGAGGTCTACAATTTCTTTCTGAGGTCTTGGCTGATTTCTTTTGATTTTCCCATAATGTCAAGCAAAGAGGCACTGAGTTTGAAGGTAGGCCTAGACATACATCCACAGGTACACCTCCAATTGACTCAAATTATGTCAATTAGCCTATCAGAAGCTTCTAAAGCCATGACATCATTTTCTGGAATTTTCCAAGCTGTTTAAAGGCACAGTCAACTTAGTGTATGTAAACTTCTGACCCACTGGAATTGTGATACAGTGAATTATAAGTGAAATAGTCTGTCTGTAAACAATTGTTGGAAAAATTACTTGTGTCATGCACAAAGTAGATGTCCTAACCAACTTGCCAAAACTATAGTTTGTTAACAAGAAATTTGTGGAGTGGTTGAAAAACGAGTTTTAATGACTCCAACCTAAGTGTATGTAAACTTCCGACTTCAACTGTAACTACCCTTTAATGTTCCAAAATACAAATTTTCCTTAAAATTGGGAAACAGACTTTATTGAAAATAAAGTTATGTAAAATGAGACAATGGCGATTGATTTGAATTATATATTTTAATAATATAAGATTAGATTATTTTAATAATAATAAGATTAGACTGCAACAGCAATATAACCTTTTATCAGAGATCACACTTTTCATAAGGACGATGTCGTTATCCTCAGCAATACAACATCTCTGCTCTCTATAATATATTCAGTGAGTCATGAAGTAAAGTACAGTGGCGTCTCCTTAAAATTATTACATTAAAGTTCCAAAGGGTTGTAAGAGCAAAAACACAAGCTCACCGCAAAGGCATTAACACCTACACACACGTACACATGCACATTCCTCTTGGCAACCATCCAGCCATAGACCACAGCAGTAATTCATTTCCATATTTCATAACTAATGAATTTACTCATGAGATATTACCAAATTCCTATTCCATCCCATTGTCAATGTAACGTGACAACCATAAACTCCCTTCCTAACATCAATGCTTTCTGCTTTAAACCTGTCTGCTATTCTACAAGTGGAACATAATCAAAGGACAAAACCCTTTTGTTGTGTGCAGAGGTACTGTCTGTCTGGACAGCATTTCATAGGATACAACACCTTTATTATCTGATCATTACTCAACAAGATGAATACGGCGGTCAACACATTCACAGACAAATGCTGTCCTCATGGTTGCAAAGGTTTTGGAGTGGTTTATTTATCATGGTTTGAAGATGCGTCTGAGTCTATCCAAAGTACTGATTATACAGAGTGAAGAGGAGCTGCTGGCCCATTACCGGCCAGGAAAAAGACAATGTGAACACCCGCCTCCATCTCCTCTCCCAATGTAGTATGTCAGAGCTTGTCAGCTGCAGCACCATTCATTCAATCTCAACAAGCCGTGTGCTTGAGTCCTCATTCGTTCTCCCCTATCTCTTTCACCCCACCCCCCTCTGTCCCCTCTATCCCTCCACCCCCCTGTCCCTATGAGCCATTGTGAGATCCAAGCAGATGGATGGGAACAAAGGGGGTGAGAGGAGGCCCCCCTCTACTTTGCGTGTCTGCTCCCTCAGTATCACTGCCAGCCAGGCCCTGGGTAATCTTCTCAAGCTTTCACGGCAAGGCCATGAATAACCCCAGCCTCCCCTCTGTGACCCAGGCTCCACCACAGCCCATCCGCCCCCTTCTTATCTCCCCTTGTGCAGGCTCGCCAGCCAGGCCCCGTGCTCCCTTGATAGCATCTCTCACCCTCGCTTCCCACTCACCGTCTCTGACTCTCTGTCCTCCTAGTCATACGCACCCAATGATTTTTTGTTTTGTTTCTTCTAGGGGTGTGTTACAAGACGTGGAGATTAATTGGGGCTGTGGCTGGCTGACATCTGGTCCTGGATTCATAAAGACTGGGTCCTTGAGGTCTGCTGGGTTTATAATGAAGTGTACATAAGTTAATTTTCTAATCAACGGAACGTTCATCAAAGACTCTACAATAGCAGTCTCCACACCCAATTGGGGATGATTTTGAAAACACAATTTTGACCGATTTAATTACTCAAATTGGTATAGCAACTCACACTCCGGTTTTGACATTTTCATAAAATATGTGATTTGTATATTCTGATGATACCATTTTGATTACAGTATTTGAGAAATTGTGTCAAAATGAAAATAATCAAAGTTTAGAAATATATATACAGTGCCTTTGGAAAGTATTCAGACCCCTTAACTTTTACACATTTTGTTACAGCCTTATTCTAAAAGGG
Organism: Coregonus lavaretus; assembly: GCF_964263955.1. Classification (NCBI taxonomy): domain Eukaryota; kingdom Metazoa; phylum Chordata; class Actinopteri; order Salmoniformes; family Salmonidae; genus Coregonus; species Coregonus lavaretus. Next base: position 31,979,808 of record NC_140007.1, read on the forward strand.
ATTAAATATGATTTTTTCTCAACAATCTACACACAATACCCCATAATGACAAAGCAAAAACAGGTTTTTTGAAATTGTTGCATATTTATTAAAAATAAAAAACAGAAATACCTTATTTACATAATTCTTCAGACCCTTTGCTATGAAACTTGAAATTGAGCTCAGGTGCATCCTGTTTCCATTGATCATCCTTGAGATGTTTTTACAACTTGGTTGGAGTCCACCTGTGGTAAATTCAATTGATTGGACATTATTTGGAAAGTCACACACCTGTCTATATAAGGTCCCACTGTTGACAGTGCATGTCAGAGCAAAACCAAGCCATGAGGTCGAAGGAATTGTCCGTAGAGCTCCGAGACAGGATTGTGTCGAGGCACAGATCTGTGTGTCTGCAGCATTGAAGGTCCCCAAGAACACAGTGGCCTCCATCATTCTTAAATGGAAGAAGTTTGGAACCACCAAGACTCTTCCTAGAGTTGGCCACCCGGCCAAACTGAGCAATCAGGGGAGAAGGGCCTTGGTCAGGGAGGTGACCAAGAACCCGATGGTCACTCTGACAGAGCTCTAGAGGTCCTCTGCGGAGATGGGAGAACCTTCCAGAAGGACAACCATCTCTGCAGCACTCCACCAATCAGGCCTTTATGGTAGAGTAGCCAGATGGAAGCCACTCCTCAGTAAAAGGCACATGACAGCCCGCTTGGAGTTTTCCAAAAGGCACCTAAAGATTCTCAGACCATGTGAAACAAGATTCTCTTGTCTGATGATACCAAGATTGAACTCTTTGGCCTGAATGCCAAGCGTCACATCTGGAGGAAACCTGGCACCAACCCTACGGTGAAGCATGGTGGTGGCAGCATCATGCTGTGGGAATGTTTTTCAGCGGCAGGGACTGGGAGACTAGTCAGGATCGAGGAAAAGATGAACGGAGCAAAGTACAGAGAGATCCTTGATGAAAACCTGCTCCAGAGCGCTCAGGACCTCAGACTGGGGCGAAGGTTCACCTTCAAACAGGACAACGACCCTAAGCACACAACCAAGACAACGCAGGAGTGGCTTCGGGACAAGTCTCTTAATGTCCTTGAGTGGCCCTGCTAGAGCCCAGACTTGAACTCGATCTAACATCTCTGTAGAGACCTGAAAATAGCTGTGCAGCAACGCTCCCCATCCAACTTGACAGAGCTTGAGAGGATCTGCAGAGAAGAATTGGAGAAACTCCCCAAATACAGGTGTGCTAAGCTTGTAGCGTCATACCCAAGAATACTCTATGCTGTAATCGCTGCCAATGGTGCTTCAACAAAGTACTGAGTAAAGGGTCTGAATGCTTATGTAAATGTGATATTTCAGTATTTATTTATTATTGTTTTTACAAAAAAAATCTAAAAACCTGTTTTTGTTTTGTTATTATGGGGTATTGTGTGTTGATGAGTGCAAAAAAAACAATTTAATCAATTTTAGAATAAGGTTGTAAAGTCAAGGGGTCTGAATACTTCCGAAGGCACTGTATAACTTCAACCCAAGAACAATCAACAAAAGAAAATGTAACAGGTGTGAACCTATCAATTAAATTCTTAATTATGTACATGAAAATAGAGTTGATAAAACAAAGGAAGATAAATATATTTTTCAAACCACGTGTCACATGGATATATCATTTTTTTCTCCAAAAGAGGCTTTTACAAGGTCAGCATGACCCATGTTTTTGTGGTACAATTTCACTCCAATAGTTTTTCGTCATTAGTCAGTTTGTCAAACTTAAGTAACTGTACCTGGTGTGAGCATGGAGTTTAAACCATAGTGCCTGGACAGTGACGCGTGTTGTTGAGTGATAGGTCAGCCCAGAGACTCTAAATGACATGGATGGGGCTCTACTCTACAGTTGCTGTGGCTTAACAAAGACACAATCCAACAGCCATGCCATTCCATTCCCAAGCCTTCTTTCACGGCCAGCCTGTTAAAATATTGAGCAGGTACTTAAGTGTTATTTGGCCAAGTGTCATTTAGGCTGAAGGACCCTCCATCCACAAAAGACGCCTTGAAGTGACTCAATCAGAACTGGTAGTGAACCACAGACGAACACAAAGGTACTGAATTATTTACTGCCCATCAAACATTCATGCTATTACTAATAACCAGAACTGGGGAAACATAGAATAACTTAAGTTCACATTAAAGATGAGTGAAAAAAAGACCACAATTATGTACCTTATCATATTTATGTGGGTTAAGATCCAATGAGGATTAAATGTGGTCGGTTTCTGCAATGCTTTGTTGTTGTGTGGGAGTAGACCTATGTAGGCTATAAAGGTATTATGTATACCCTTTATTTTCTATTTTTGTTCAGACCCTGACCTACTGTAGCCTCTGGCTGCTGCTGTCAGTATGTGTTCCTGACAATGGCAAGAAACAAAACCAGTCTATTTTCTATACAGGGAATCTTACACACTTGTAGCCAAGCTAAAAATAAATCATGGTTTTATTGCTTTATTGTGTGATTCATATTTCTACTAATTCCTAAAATCATAGTTGTCTGAGAGATTTCATACAAACAAAAGCGTCCTAAATGCCCTATGTTTTGCTTCTTGTAAACAAGCTCGTCTGAGAAACTGAGCACCTTGCACATGTATACAGACTTTTGCATTTTAATTTCTGTAGCATCTGTGACCAGTCCGTCATGCCCCAGTCCCTAACACCCTCAGGGGACCCCCAGCCTATCCACAGCAGGCCCTCAAACCCAGGGGGGAGGAGGAGGGACACATTTGATTGATGATAGTGTGAATTAAACAGAAAGAGATGGAGAGAATCCTTTTATCAGGGCTGAAACATGAGTGGATTAAAATGTAGTTGTACAACCCGTCTGTATAATTCAGCAAGCCATCCCATGGTATCGCAGTGTGCCAGAAGTCCTGATGAGATCCGCCTTCCTCCATCACTGATCCCCACACTATGTCGGTGAATCAAGACAACACTCTGTTGAGAAACCTGTGAGAAATCTGTTTTCAACAGATCCCACATCATGATCACCATATTTTTCAAGATGTAGCATGAACACGTAACATGTTCCATACTCTAACATGTTCCATAATCTAACCTTTGGTGCTCTCAGTGCAACTGCACACATTACAGTACTTTTTGGTATCCTAATAGATAGATTAACATATTTTTCTTTACATATAAAGGTGCCAGTATGCATGTAACAGAGCGAAGGGAATTTGATTTTATTATGAAAATGGAATTACTGTGAAAGAAGAATGTGTAAAGTGTTGGAAGTAGTGCCTACGCCACCCACAGACCCTAGAGATCCTATATATCTGAGATATTTCTATTTAATTCTGTATGAGAGACTTAAAACACAATTTGCCACAATATATCAACTAGTTACATCTATACTCTAGAGCTCAGTATACATTCAATCATGGATGAGGGGACATGCAGTAGCTTCTGGCTGTCCTTAATCAGTGTCACCAAGACATTCTCTCCATGCCCATTTCAGAGGCCTTAATGGGTCTACTGCATGTCTCTGTCTGTCTGGCAGGATACACTGGGCACTCTGCGCCTCTGACTCCATGGCTGCCCCGCTCATGTTTTGTGCCACTGTGTAATTTATTAGCCTCTACTACTGGCCTCTCTCTGCACATCCTCCACTCCCCTACTCAGGGGGCAGGTGAGAGTTCAGCTGTTTAGTTTAACACATCACTGACAACCAAGGCCCTGAGACCAGGCTGGCTCACTGCACCACAGACCCCACATGTGACAACTGCAATTAGTGGGAATTCTGGGAAATATGCAATTACTGAGAATCCCTGTTTTCTCATGCGGACAGACGAGAGTAATTTATCAACGGGCCCCCAATGGCATCTCCTCAGTCTTTTAGGCCTGTGGGGAATGGTGTTGTACAAGTGCCGCTGTCTTTGTCTTGAGCTCTTCCCCTCCAGGCCTGGTCTGGTCTGTGAACTCAAGGATCCCTGGGAAGGCAGGGTGTATTGACGAAGAGGGATGCAGCCAGGGTTCACTGATTAAAAACAACCCCCTTGCTTACTCCCTGCAGCCTTTTGTTTCAGCTGAACACTGTAGTAGAGTGTAATTGTTGCTGCAGGCTACTGCAGGAGTAGTGCTTAACAGAGTATAGTAGGACAATAGGGAAAGACATATGGGACAAAATTAGCTAAATAAATATCCACCCCCATACAGTGAAAGTATGGGTTAGCATATTGCAAGATATTCTTGCCTATATGAGACTATAACAATCATCTCTCCAGTGCTGAATGCTGACCAAAATGTGACTGAGGTACCAACCTGCTGCAGGCCTTTGTTCCCATGCGGTCTGAATGGAGCGTATAGATAGGATGAGACTGACGAGGGCAAAGAGCATGACGATTTGAGCACTGACCTGGTTTTCCACTGTAGTCATCATAAAGGAGAGAGACAAGCTCCTGGCCCTCCAGGGGATGTAATAACATCAGGCCCTTGGTCTAATTCAGAACCTCAGTGTGCAGTCGGTTAATATAGTAAAAACCATTACCATTTGCCTTTACAATACCCTCCTCTGTCCCTGGTCCCAGGCAGTCTGGATTCAGGTGACTGTAGTCCCCTCTAATGGAGTTCCAGTGATAAGGACGGGTCTGTTTATTACGTACATGCGGTCGACCGTGGCGGTAGCAGCTGTGCACAGGCAGGTGTTGAGACCAGCGTGCACTAAGGCACCGCTGGCAGGCCTCGACGTTCATTTCACGCACGCTAATGTCACCCAAGCTGTGTTGGTAACAGAGGTCGCCGGGTGCACTGTAGCCTATAACTGATGAGTGATGAGGTCTCGTAATAGTCAGGGAGGGAGTTTCCATTATTCTGTAAAATTGGTTTGTTTGTGAAATATCAATGAATCATCATTGTTTTTTTGGGGGGAGAATATCTGGTTTAACTAAGAGCCAGATTCAATCAGATCCGCTTTAGCCGAAATCCGCATAGCTGATGTTTTGACGGTGTCGGAGGTGGAACTGTGTTAGAGCTGTCAAATACACAAGTGTCTCCCGGCATTATACCTAAAGCAGACATTGTCATTGCCTGCAAGGAGTCGCATTAAGAGAAATCCCATGCAGCCTTGTTTACAAGTTCGAACACTGTAATGTGAGATGTAATCTACACCTCGATTAGGCTGATAGAAATCCTCATTATTATTTTATTTTTTATGCCATTTAGCAGACGCTTTTATCCAAAGCGACTTACAGTCATGCGTGCATACATTTTTGTGTATGGGTGGTCCCGGGGATCGAACCCACTACCTTGGCGTTACAAGCGCCGTGCTCTACCAGCTGAGCTACAGAGGACCACCATTTTGTTTCAGGATTTTAAATTTGAGTGTCATTATTTCTATATAGCTACACTTTCTCCTTCTGAACTTCTAACATGAGTGGGACAGGTGTGGCTTTGAGACAATGATCACAAGAGCAGCTGCTCACCGACTTGACAGCTCCAACGCAGTTCCACCTCCAACACAGACAAAACATCAGCTATGTGGGTGTCGGCTATCGCCAGTTAACGCTTGATCGGATTGAACCCAGACCTACAGTGCCTTGCAAAAGTATTCATCCCCCTTGGCGTTTTTCCTATTTTGTTGCATTACAACCTGTAATTGAAATGGATTTTTATTTGGATTTCTTGTAGTGGACATACACAAAATTTAAAAAACAAATAGTTTCAAAAAGAATTAACAAATTTAAAATGGAAAAGTGGTGGTGCTATGAAGCCCCTAAATAAGATCTGGTGCAACCAATTACCTTCGAAGTCACATAATTAGTTAAATAAAGTCCACCTGTGTGCAATCTAAGTAATCTGTCACATGATCTCAGTATATATACACCTGTTCTGAAAGGCCCCAGAGTCTGCAACACCACTAAGCAAGGGGCACCACTAAGCAAGTGGCACCATGAAGACCAAGGAGCTCTCCAAACAGGTCAGGGACAAAGTTGTGGAGAAGTACAGATCAGGGTTGGGTTATCAAAAAATATCTGAAACTTTGAACATCCCACGGAGCACCATTAAATCCATTATTAAAAAATGGAAAGAATATGGCACCACAACAAACCTGCCAAGAGAGGGTCGCCCACCAAAACCTACGGACCAGTCAAGGAGGGCATTAATCAGTGGCAACAAAGAGACCAAAGATAACCCTGAAGGAGCTGCAAAGCTCCACAGCCGAGATTGGAGTATCTGTCCATAGGACCACTTTAAGCCATACACTCCACAGAGCTGGGATTTACAGAAGAGTGGCCAGAAAAAAGCCATTGCTTAAAGAAAAAAAGGCATGTGGGAGACTCCCCAAACATATGGAAGAAGGTACTCTGGTCAGATGAGACTAAAATTGAGCTTTTTGGCCATCAAGGAAAACGCTATGTCTGGCGCAAACCCAACACCTCTCATCACCCCGAGATCACCATCCCCACAGTGAAGAATGGTGGTGGCAGCATCATGCTGTGGGGATGTTTTTCATTGGCAGGGACTGGGAAACTGGTCAGAATTGAAGGAATGATGGATGGCACTAAATACAGGGAAATTCTTGAGGAAAACCTGTTTCAGTCTTCCAGAGATTTGAGACTGGGACGGAGGTTCACCTTCCAGCAGGACAATGACCCTAAGCATACTGCTAAAGCAACACTTGAGTGGTTTAAGGGGAAATATTTAAATATCTTGGAATGGCCTAGTCAAAACCCAGACCTCAATCCAATTGAGAATCTGTGGTATGACATAAAGATTGCTGTACACCAGCGGAACCCATCCAACTTGAAGGAGCTGGAGCAGTTTTGCCTTGAAGAATGGGCAAAAATCCCAGTGTGGGGGGGGGGGGGGGGTGAATAGCTATGCACGCTCAAGTTTTCTGTTTTTTTTTCTTATTTCTTGTTTGTTTCACAAAAAAAAGTATTTTGCATCTTCAAAGTGGTAGGCATGTTGTGTAAATCAAATGATACAAACCCCAAAAAAATCCATTTTAATTCCAGGTTGTAAGGCAACAAAATAGGAAAAATGCCAAGAGGGGTGAATACTTTCGCAAGCCACTGTAAACTTATGGCCACTTCTGTGCAATCATACAGATGTAGGATCTTAATTTGAGCCAGTTTTCTACAGCAGGAAAATAATCCTGCAGCAACAGGAAATGTGTATAATTATGTGGATTATAATTAATGGACATTTTTGTAGGGGTTGATACATTTTTCATTAGGGCAAATCAAGTCTGAAATTTCAAAGTGGAAATTACATACTTTAGATGCCTTTTTAAAACTTAAATGCACTGCAAGTTTGCGTTTCCTTCCATCCAGGAAAGTTCTCAGCAACAAAAGAATGATCAAATTAAAATCCTACATCTGTACATAAGATAGAAATTCTGAAACAACTTGGCTATAGCCTTACATAAACTCTTATGTCCAAGGAGATTGTGATCTAGTGCTTTGCTACATGTCCTAATTCATGATGACGTTACTATTGAAAAATATATTGCTGTGGTTCACCAATAAGTCCAAAAGGAGAGAACCGTTATTGACTGCAGTATTTAAATGGAATCTATCCAAAAGGCATCAACAATGCCTGAGTGAAATGATATACGTCAGAATGAACAAATACAGAAAAATAATACCAATGGCCATTCAATGTTGCAAATGAAAAGTTATCTGTTTCATCTCTCACAGACATTTACAAACCCTTGAGGAGAAAATGAACTTCAAATTAAAATGTCTGTTTGATGCATTATCTTAATAGGGATGGATTGGAGGAGAGGACTGGATGTATGGTGCTCTCTCTCATCCCTAACCCTGAGGGGACAGACTTAGGGAGTTGTCATTACCAATACCAACCCAGTCCTTCAGAACAGGCCCATTGGGAGGGAGGTGGTTCCACAGAGAATGTCGCCTTTTGACAGGTGTCTTACCTGATTAATGTATCAGGCAATTATACAGAACTATTGTACTTCCTCATTTGGGCAGCCATTGGTGTTGATTGGTCAGATTCTAGAATAACATATCCAACAGTGGAGTGGAGTGTGTTGAGTGAATATGAAAATGTGTCACAAATATTTGAATCGCTCATCTGTTAAAAAAGGAAGAATACAAGGAAATCTTCAAATAGACAGTATAGCTTCAACAGGCAGTGACGCTTCTACACCACTTTCCCACTACAAGAGCAAAGTTATAAAATGGATGTATCTGACATAAATGTGAAAGTGATTTATGGAGACTGAACTCCTACATATCGTTTCTTGTGTTGTTCAATCTGCTCTACAGCCGTTCTGGATGGAGCAGACAGCAGACGGGAGGGAGGCAGCTTTTATGCACCCTACATAAAGGGTGACCTAGGAGCCACGGCCTTCTGTAAGGGTGTCAACTTGAACACGCTTCCAGGCAGCAACACAGTGAACACAGCCATGCCTCCACTCTGACTGCCAGCTGCTTCGTCTGTGTGTGTCTGCAGAAAAGCTGCATGCCCTTTGAAATGCGCTCAAATACACAAATGTAGGCCTATGAATGCACACACCCACTTACCGATGTGCACTGCAAAACATGTATGGTTGCACACATTTCAAAGTAAAGAATGTAACTTTATCTGTAATGTAGAATGTTATGTACAGTAGTCTACAGGTACACAAATAAACCATGAATTATGAATATACATCATAAAATGGTATGACCTTTAATGCAATGTGGATGAATGAATATAGCTATAAAAAGTGGTCTCTTGGCAGAACTTATCCCGGGTATGGGGTGAGTTGAGCCACGGGACAGGGTAAGTTAAGCCTACACATTTCTGTACTGAATGAAATACAATATTACCACTACCTTTTTAAAACCATGTCTATCTTTATTTCCCAAACACAATTCAACACAATCACAATCGCTTTTTGGTCTTTTAATCATTTTAAGCATATTTTAACACAGACTTAACACCTAACAAACACTTTGTACTTTTTTAAACACTTTTGACACAGGCCAGTCCCTTGCATGCATTGCATTACGCCTGAAAAAAAAAAAAAAACTTCAATTTGTTCAACTTGCCATTGGCTCAACTTACCCCAAGGCAAACATTTTGACTATATTAGCCCACACAGCTACAAGGATGCACTTTCATGCTAGGTTTAGGAACTCATATTTAAGCTTATAGGGACCCCAACTGATGTATAGAACAATCTTAAAATGATCTACTTTGGTTTAGATACAAGCATCATGAAACCTCTAAACACAATAAATTAATTTGACTTGGTGAAAATCTGTTTTTGGGATCTAATTGCTTACTACTTTTTCCATGTGTTTTTTTCCTTCACAGACTCCATGAAATGATGACCTCTTCCTAAATTTTGGGTCAAATGATAAATGTTGTGTATCGTTTCCTAGAAACAAGGATGGCTCAACTTACCCCATTGGCTTAACTTACCCGACTCTCCCCTAATGGGTCTTTGTCTTGTGGTAGCATCTGTAGCCAGCGAGGAAGAGGCGAAGAAAGAGGGTTTACTCCGCCCAAAATCTGTCCACGTTAAGCAGATCATTAATTATTAAGCAAGTGAGGAGTTTTTTATGGGGGGCAATGAGAGAGTGTCGAATTTAGTCAAGACGAAAATTAAATGCTATTTTGATACATGAGGCTTATTTGATCTAATAGAAGTTTCATAATGCTTAGGTTGTTATGAGTGTAGTGATATGTAATGCACGTGACATCCCAGCAAGTTTGAGAAAAAACACTTTACATCGGAGTTGTCCCTGTTGAAATTTGAGACTGACTATGCATATTCATGAGGCTAGCATCTCACTCTCCATTGAATACAGGCAGTTGACGTCAACACCCCTCATCGAATATTCAAAAACGTATTGAAATAACGACCGCCGTTCCGCTCTGTGGACAATGATTCCCATTGTTAAGGCAGAGACACAACCCACTGGGCACAGACGACAATTTAACATCTATTCCACATTGGTTCAATGTTCAACATTTAATTGAAATGACGTGGAAACAACGTTGATTCAACCAGTGTGTCCCCAGTGGGAAGCATCTCGTCATTACAGATCTCTGTATCTTTTGGGATTGAAGAGAGTTTGCAGCAAAAGAGTGTCAGGATCTCCTAGCACCATGATTATCGCCTGCCTGTCTCTCAGCGTTGTTTACGGACAAGGCCCACTGGGCATAAACTGGTTGAATCAACGTTGTTTCCATGTTACAAAAAAAGTATATGTGATGACGTTGAATCAACATGGAAAACTGATTGGATGTGTTTTTTTAAAGTCATAAATTTAAGGGAATTTCATATTTTTTTCACCCAGATTTGAACCTAAATCCAATGACATGGTGACATTAAAAAAAAGAATCACATTGAATTCACGTTAGTTGACAACTCAACCAAATGTAAATCAAAACTAGATGTTGAAATGACGTCTGTGCCCAGTGGGGGGCCTCATAACAGAATGCCTGCTACCCGCCCCCACCTTCCACCCCCATCCCAGAATGGTGACTATTATAAACCAAAAACGTATGCTCTCAATATATATGCAAATGATGACTGGTCCCAAGGTGAAGATCGCAAAGGCAGCAATGCTGCTCGCCTGTGTTTTGCTCATTTGAGAAAATGTTGAGAGTAACAAAGACCACAGGAAATATTATGTTTTTTGCTAAATATTAGAAAAAGCAATCATTTTCCACAGGCCGCCTAATCCTGGGGAAATTGATCCTCACCTTTCTGACAAGCAGGTGGGAAGGGAAACACATAAGAGGAGAAAAAAGACGTCTGGTTCAATGTCGCCTGATGATTTTATTTTAGCTTGGTTGCAGATTCCTTCATTTTATTAATGAAAGGGCTCCGTTTTTGGCAACAAGGGCCCCGTGTGTTTGTTAATCCCCTAAAGCAAACAGGTGTTGCTCACACCGACAAATGAGCAACTGGAATGAAAACTTCTTTTGGACTTGCTACACAATAAACATCTAGGGGTCTGTGTTTAGTCTATTGAGCCAATCAACTTCATCCATGCTGCATATATGCAAATATTCTCATTTGTTGTCTAATTTCAATCAGACTGAGAGCATCACACTAATGCAGTTGCTCCTATTTTGGGGTTGGGGTACAAATTGAAAGCGACAGTCTATTATCCAGTGGTATGACCTTCTCCATGGAACATAATATGAAAAAACCTGCAATGCCTTTTTGGGAATGGAGGAGGGGAAGTGGGGGAGGGACTGTTCATGATTAATTAACCCAATTAATTTAGAATAAGATTACTGGAACAATCATTTAGAGATAACTTAGAGCAAGGTGCGATGATTACTATTATAATTCATATTTAATTATCACTATAGAAAGGAAAGCGGTTGATATGAATACAAATTAAGGTCTTTAGATTTTTTTTTATGGCACCAGGGTGCTTCTGCGTCATTCCTTTGGAAAGTACTGGGTTAATTAGGTTTGCCTTTAAGGAAATGTTTATGAATAATAATGACTTATTTGGGATGGAGACGAACAATCAGATCTATTATATTAAGTCCAATCCAAGCATCTCTCCATTCACAATTACAGCTATTTGAAAAGATGACATTTAGAAAATAACTTTCTCATCATGCTGTCCATTCTTTTCCCCCAGTACTCTTTAAGACCTTATCCTTGGAAGTTAATAGCACATTTGTTTCAGAGGATGACAATAACAGAGTTCCTTACTGTGCGTGGTTGTGGATGGCTAGCTACCTCCCATATGTTGTAGATTGCATATTCTTTATTGCTCCTACTTTCACCAGTGTTATTTATTGATCTGCCATTATGGAAGAACCCTGCTCTGCACGGCCAGTTATTCCCTCCTCATCCACAATATGATAAAGGAATTTATCCCACTAGAACTGTGTACTGAGCTGCAGCTTTAATGGTATTAAGAAACATAATTCTTTCATCATATTAAATAGTCTCATATGCTCCTGGGTTGGGTTCTCTCTGATAGAGGCTGTTGAGGCAAAATAACAGACTGTGAGTGTGGGGTGGGAGAGCGAGAGAGAGGGGGGAGGGAGAGAGAGGGGGGGAGATGGGGGGGGGGGGGAAGAGAGGGGGGAGATGGGGTAGGGATAGAGAGAGGGGGAGGGAGAGAGAGAGAGGGGGAGATGGGGGAGGGTTAGAGAGAGGGGGAGGGGGATGGGGAGGGAGAGAAAGGGGGGAAGAGGGGGAGGGAAAGAGAGGGGAGAGATGGGGGAGGGATAGAGAGGGGGAGTAGAAGAAAGAGAGGAAGAGGGAGAAAGAGGGAGAGAAAGAGGTTGTAAACATGCAGCTATGTTGTAAACATGCAGCTAGGTTGTAAACATGCAGCTATGTTGTAAACATGCAGCTAGGTTGTAAACATGCAGCTAGGTTGTAAACATGCAGCTATGTTGTAAACATGCAGCTAGGTTGTAAACATGCAGCTAGGTTGTAAACATGCAGCTAGGTTGTAAACATGCAGCTAGGTTGTAAACATGCAGCAGGCTAAATAAGGAACAAGTGCTCAGAGACAATAGGACAGAGGAGGAGATTTTTATTCACTGCAAAACAATTGCTTTCCATCTATGTTTGATCACACCTTGGGCTGTGTTTGTTGTATCATTTATATCCAAAATGCTTCTAATCTTCCAAATATCACTGGGTATGTGTTGTTATTCATGTTTATGCATCCATTAAGTACTCCTTCCTTTCCAAACTACAAAAGGGGTTCACAGTATGAGTGAGTGTAAGTAAGAGTTACCATTATATATTGATAGGTGAGGAACAGCCAATTCTGTCTGTGCTCTGTCTGAGAGATATTAATTCATTTCCATGCAGCTGTCTTCTTGCAAGGTGTTGAGAAACAGGATGAAAAGGATTGTTCAGAGGGAGAATGAAGGGTCTGCTATCATCTTTAGGCAGACTGGAGCTGGTGGAGATGTTATTAGCATAAATTATCTCACCCGCCAAAGAGAGATAGGAACATATTAGTTTCTTTCTGCCTTTCTCACTTAATTGCCCCACTTATTGTACAGTTGCCTGTGGACAACAAAATCGAGCACACACACCGAGACACACACACAGGACAACAGGCAGACACAAGCCAAATAGGGCATGAGTGATATAGTGAACTATCTGCCAACTTGCATTTGATATACAGTGGTGTGGCAGTGGAAGCTGTTAAAGCCCATTCACTCCCTTTATGTTGAGCTGGGAGTCCTCAATAAAGTAAGAAATATTGTCTCCTCGACCTTCTTCTCTTTGCTAGGGCTGATCAGTGTCTGTTTACAGCAGAAGAAAGGGTTTGTATTGCATTGTAGAGCGCTATATATAACAATTATTTATTCGTTTGATGTAGTCTGGGTTTATTTATTTATTTTCTCACCACCCGAGACAACATCATTCATCATTCTCTCTGTGTGTGATATTGTTGGATAAACTGTAATCCTGATCTAACCAGTCCCAGACACTGGTGAGTCACTTATCAATTATTTATTATGTCACTTATTTTTGTGCGCATATACATATCTAGGATCTTTTTTATATACAGTACCAGTCAAAAGTTTGGACACACCTACTCATTCAAGGGTTTTTCTTTATTTTTACTATTTTCTACATTGTATAATAATAGTGAAGACATCAAAACTATGAAATAACACATATGGAATCATGTAGTAACCAAAAAAGTGTTAAACAAATCAAAATATATTTTATATTTGAGATTCTTCAAAGTAGCCACCCTTTGCCTTGATGACAGCTTTGCACACTCTTGGCATTCTCTCAACCAGCTTCACCTGGAATGCTTTTCCAACAGTCTTGAAGGAGTTCCCACATATGCTGAGCACTTGTTGGCTGCTTTTCCTTCACTCTGCGGTCCGACTCATCCCAAACCATCTCAATTGCGTTGAGGTCGGGGGATTGTGGGGCCAGGCCATCTGATGCAGCACTCCATCACTCTCCTTCTTGGTAAAATAGCCCTTACATGTGTTGGGTCATTGTCCTGTTGAAAAACAAATGATAGTCCCACTAAGCCCAAACCAGATGGGATGGCGTATCGCTGCAGAATGCTGTGGTAGCCATGCTGGTTAAGTGTGCCTTGAATTCTAAATAAATCACAGACAGTGTCACCAGCAAAGCACCCCCACACCATAACATTTCCTCCTCCATGCTTTACGGTGGGAAATACACATGCGGAGATCATCCATTCACCCACATCGCGTCTCACAAAGACACAGCGGTTGGAACCAAAAATCTCAAATTTGGACTCTAGACCAAAGGACAAATTTCCACCGGTCTAATGTCCATTGCTCGTGTTTCTTGGCCCAAGCAAGTCTCTTCTTATTATTGGTGTCCTTTAGTAGCGGTTTCTTTGCAGCAATTCGACCATGAAGGCCTGATTCACGCAGTCTCCTCTGAACAGTTGATGTTGAGATGTGTCTGTTACTTGTACTCTGTGAAGCATTTATTTGGGCTGCAATTTCTGAGGCTGGTAACTCTAATGAACTTATCCTCTGCAGCAGAGATAAATCTGGGCCTTCCATTCCTATGGCGGTCCTCATGAGAGCCAGTTTCATCATAGCGCAATATGGTTTTTGCGACTGCACTTGAAGAAACGTTCAAATGTTCCATATTGATTGACCTTAAGAGAAATGATGGACTGTCATTTGAGCTGTTCTTGCCATAATATGGACTTGGTCTTTTACCAAATAGGGCTATCTTCTGTATACCCCCCTACCTTGTCACAACACAACTGATTGGCTCAAACGCATTAAGAAGGAAATAAATTCCACATATTAACTTTTAAGAAGGCACACCTGTTAATTGAAATGCATTCCCTGTGACTACCTCATGAAGCTGGTTGAGAGAATGCCAAGAGTGTGCAAAGCTCTCATCAAGGCAAAGGGTGGCTATTTGAAGAATCTGAAATATATGATATATTTTGATTTGTTTAACACTTTTTTGGTTACTACATGATTCCATATGTATTATTTCATAGTTTTGATGTCTTCACTATTATTCTACAATGTAAAAAATAGTAAAAATAAAGAAAAACCCTTGAATGAGTAGATGTGTCCAAACTTTTGACTGGTAGTGTATATAAAAAAAATTACATTCTTTTTCATGATGTAGGATCTTAATTTGATCACTCTTTTGTTGCTGAGAATTTTCCACTTGCTGAGAAAAGTCCACTTTAAAATGTCAGACTTGATTTGCCCTAACGAAAAATTTAGCAACCCCTACAAAAAATGTCCTTTAATTATAATTATCCAGATAATAATTCACATCTCCTATTGCTGCAGGATTATTTTCCTGCTGTAGCAAACTTTCTCAAAATAAGATCCTGTAGTGACTGTAGAGTATAGAATGTTTATTATAAAACAACACAACACAATCTGATCCAGTACATGACAGAGCCTCCATAATAAAACAGTATGAGGGGATGTTGGCTTGTTGCACCACTGACCCAGTATGGAAAATAGAGGTGAATTATAAATGGTTGTGCCTAATGGACTCACTACCTTGCTCCAAACACTCATGGTAACATCATAAGTGACGCTATGGGCTGTGTCCTGGACTCCTTAGGCACCACTACCTTTACAAATGAATAGCTGTTTCAGAGAAATTAAGAGATGTATTTTCTCTCCATTCAACAGAAATCCTTGATTTCTACAGAAATTAACAAGATGAATTAGCTTGAACGTAAATGAAGTGATTTAATTGCTTTACATGTTTGTAAATTGAGGCAATAGAAATAGAGTTGTTGGAACCTGCGGAACGGCCTTACGTCCTCCTTTTGCAGTTTGCACAGCATCCCTAGTGGAGGAATTGCCTTGAAGAATAAGAAACACAAGAAATGTGCCTCCATTCAGCTGGCCAACTTTCCACAGCCCTCTGAGGCCGTACAGTATGTTAATGAGGTTGAGATAGTGTCGCTGCCTCCCCCTCTGACCAGACGGTGGATACAGCCCAAGCCCCTTCCCCTACTACCGGGGAGGGTAGAGCCATCCTACTCCCACTAGCCCAGAGGGGATGTCACCATAGCAACACCCGTCCCAAGGCAGTGACCAGATGTCAGAGTGAGTCTGAGGGGGCTGGAACTCAGGGCAGAGGAGAGGGGTGAGGAAGGGGCAACCTGTAACTTGTCACCTGTAACTGTCACTTGTTGGTCTCAAATCAGGATAATTAATCAAGTACGTGGATTCATCAAGTCTGTGGATTAGTGAATTGTTGAATCATATAATTAAATAGAACACAGTAAATTATAGAATTACTATGGGTTGAATACTGTGTATCTTGTGAAAATATTTAGTCAATTACTCAAATGCTCAGACAAAAAAGTTACCACACAACCATATGAATAAAACAAATATAACACGGTAAAACCACTTAAATGTAGGGCAATAGCACTGGGAGTGCTGACACAGTAGGTGCTGAGAATGCTTCTTTCTCAATGATGGTTTCCTTCCTCCATTAAGTTGAGTTGCTATCTGTGCCTCAATGTTTCTTCTGAGTGTCATCTTTATATGTTTGAAATATTAATGTCTGCGTGCCATGTCTGAAGCGGAGAGGTGTGCCCTGGCTGTGCTCCACTGCACTGTACAGAAAGCAGAAGAATAAGAAGGTCCTCTGCCCAAGGTTGAGCTCAGTTCAGACAGCAGAGTCAAGCTAGAGGACGGGTAAACAAAACAAAATTTTTAAAAAACTTTAGGAAATCATTAATAGCATGATGCACTGTGTTTTCTCCATCTTTCTCCATTTCTGATCCTCCCTAGACTACATAACAGAACTTGGCTGTAACAAGTTTCTTAGAGCATGTCCAAATTGTTGAAGCACACCGCAGCACCCTTATAAAATTGTTACTTCCAATTTATGACTGTCAATTCAGCATTAAATTCATCCGTAGCATTGCTACTGTATCACCGCAGCATGACAAATTTTTTTGCTGTATGATCCAGCAGCAACACAGCATTGTTGTGCATGGTTTTCCTGATTGATTATTGAGAATGTCGAGAGTTCATATGCCTAACTGACATACAGTAAAAAACGTCTCAGTGTCCCACAAGTGATCAATCAAGTCTCGTTATGTAAGATTCCTACAGTCTCCAATGTGTATTTGTCAGATACATTGACACCTTCTGGCAGCATTCTGACATTTAAATCTGTTCAATATTTCTAAGTAACAAATATTACAGAATATGTAGACATCGGAGCATTTGCTGCCTGCTATGTTTTAATGTTATCAACCCAAATCAATCTAAATGTGAGTCTAATTTTACATTTCATTCTAATCAAAAATATGTAATTAATTAAACAGGTAATTAATTTTCATGCATGTGCCGCACCGTCAGGGAGATGCTAGAGATTTTGCCAAAACGCTATTGCATCCATGGATAAGCAGATAAACAGTGCTGAAATCACTATAATGAAACTACAGTGTGTATGTGTCAGGGTTGGGGTAAATTCCATTAAATTTCAGCCAATTCAGGAAGTAAACTAAAATTCCATTTTCAATTCAAACATTTTCTCATAGGGAATCATTGAGGAAAATTTGAATTGTGGAATTGTACAGTACAGATGTAGGATCTTAATATGAATCACCCTGTTGCAGGAGACCTTGTAGTGTTTTTGAGGTTTAAAAAATTTCAGACTTGAATCAACCCCTACAAAAATGTTCATTAATTGTAATCCACATAATAATTCACATTTCCTGTTGCTTCAGAATTATTTTCGTGCTGTAGCAAACTAGCTCAAATTAAGATCCTACATCTGTATGTGTGTGTGCAGTGTGTTTTCAGTACTGTAAGATATGTCTACTTTTGTCCCAGCTAGGGATAGTTTTGAATGGTGAGGGGTAGTCTGAGGTAACAGAGAGGACAGGATGAGGAGGAGCAAAGTAGTTCCTGCAACAAGGAAAACATAAACTGTGCCACTTCATCTGAAAACAATGGGGGACAGGACACTGAATGTGCTCTCCTCCATGTCTCCATTGTCTCAATCCACCTCTTGTACTCCTCCATTGAGCATGGAGCAGAAGAGGGGGGAGGGACGGACAAGAGAGGGGCAGTGGTAGTAGTGGGGGCAGTGTGTATGTGTGTGGGGGGGTCTGGGTGTGTTCTTTCTCCTCTGTCTGTGTGCGAACGAATGCACAGACGGTTCAGTAGTAATTTGATGTGTGTCCCCGGGGACATTTGATGGATTAAAGCTAAGCAGCTCCATTTCGCAGCACCACCTGATCTTCCACTGCCTGTGCCCCATATAAAGGCTGGAGAGAGAGCTGATCTCAGCTAGTCTGATGGTCTCTCTCTCTCGCTCGCTCTCTCCTCCCTCCTCCACGCTCTCTCTCTGTCTCTCCCTGTCTCTCTCTTCTCTTTCTCTCTGGTCCTTTAAGCCTGGTGCATCACAGGAGCTATCCAGTGCTGAACCAAATAATTTTATTGTATTTTTTGGAAAGCTGGGGGAGCCATAGAGTAACACACAGCATTGTTTACCAACGTTGTTCTCCACTGGTTTCCATTTTCTTTCCATCTCTTCTGTTTTTTAGAGGTTGCCTTTTCGTTTAACACAAGGATTACTACTACTGTCAGCTAGCTCCAGCTCTGCCTGTTTGCTGATTTCTTTGGGGGTATTTTCTTTTCTCTTAATGCGTGATTCTCAGCTCTGTGTGTTTTTTATTCTTTGAAACATGCCCCGTTCGTTTTTGGTGAAGAAAATCAAGCTTGATGATTTCTCTAATCACCATCACCACCTGGACGACTCGTTCACTCCTTTCACACGCTCCCTCACTGACTCTGTGACCAGTTTGGGTGTTCGTCTCAGTGAGAATGGTGAGTTTGCATGCCTCTGCACAGCACAGCACACAGCACATTCGCGTCCTGCCTGCCGTTGTCTAGGGTGTGCTACTGTAGCACCACTGCTCCCTTTGGAGAACCAGGTTCAGTTGTTGATTCCAGAATAAGAATGCCCCATGACATCAATACAGTAAACACAGTTGGAATTATTATTATTCATCCATTGACATGCCTGTTGTCTGCATAAATTAATAACAGACGTTACATAAATCCGGCTGATTTTGCATCCGTATCCCAAATAATCCTCTCCAGCACCCCCTGCCCACCCCCATCCTGCTCCCAGACTTTTGTTTTTTGACTCTGATGATAGGCAGACACAATTCAGGTCACAGCAGAGGATCGGCTTATGCAAATGGTGGAGCAAAACGTGCTTCTTGCATTTAGACATGTGTTCCTATGAATTTGTATTACGTGCACAAATTAAGGTGTGCTTGAATCATGCAGGCTGTCACTTTCCAGTCTTTGTGCGATCTGAGAAATGTATGAAAATGAAAGATAAGTGCTGGATGATACATTTGTCCTTAGCTGTTATTGTCCTTGAGTCTCCTCCTTCCGGGCGTTTGAAAACTAGCAGGGGTGGAGTTTCATCCATGCAGGCCTATCGCCGCCACAAGAGACATCAACGCACTGTACAGTACTGCCGGGGGAGGTGGGTTAGCTGGGGTAGAGGGGGAGCGAGGAGGAGAGAGAGAGAGAAGGAGGAAAAAGGAGGAAAAATGCTTCGGGCAGCATTGACGTGGGGCCACGTGACTAGGGGTATACAGTTAACATAGAAGAAAGGGTCCATAGCTGCACAGTGGGCAACAGTAGGACTGGGCCGCATGCTAAGCCCCTGTCCAGTCAACGCTAGAGAGAGACGTCCTTCACTTTCAGTCAGTCAGGTTTAAGCTCGCTCCCATTTTGTGGCCATATTTAGGATGCCAGATGTCTGTCTGTCTCTCTTTGTTATTTTGTCTTGGCAATAAGCAGATAGCTTTACAGTTCAGATCAACCTGTGAACGTAAAATGATCACTTGTTATTCAGTCACATCACATAATGCTATTATCCAGTGATTTTAGATTAGCAGCAGCAGCAACCAAGAACAAAAACACATGTTTGAACAGTGTTGTTGTTATTAACAAATTATGGCTAGTGAATGGTCAGTTTAACTAAATATATATATTTTTACAATAGAGTATGAGGATAAATTAACTTCTGTTTTATTTACATTTTATAAACACAAATGCAGTTACGATAAAGTTATGGAATCAGATTCATTGCAAAAAACATTACTTCTTTGCATAAATTATGTGGTTGAAATGTAAATCCTTAATAAAGATGTTAGTCTCAGTCTCTGTTGTTCTGTCATTGATAAACACTATTCCTCTTCCTTTGAGAAAGAAATAAGCATTTTGATGGGGGAAAAAATTATATATTATGGATTATTGCATTAGTACCAACACTACCATTGTATGCAGACAAAATAACCCTTCTTGTCTGCTCAATGAAATCCCAGAGAAATCACAACATTGTTGAAACGCCTGGCGTCAGCGCTTTCCCCATTGTGGAGACATTTGACTTGAAGTGTCTGTCGAACAACAAAGAAGGAGGGTGGGAGAGTGAGTCCATTAATAACATGCTTGATTTGCATTAGAGGAATGAGTCGCTGTACTGCAAAGGTTAATACAGCATTAGTTCAGCCACAAAAATGAACTCTCTGTCTGACCTTAAGTAATTTAAACCTGTTACACATGTGCAATTAATCAGGGGAATAAAAAACAAGATGTCTATGTGTTTCAATAACAATCTGTTGCTGTATACAGTATGTTTGGCTATTTTCCTCTGCTCTCTTTACGGTACTGCATATTCAGTGAGATAGTGTTTCATTTTAGATGTTAGAAGAAAAAGAAACAAGGTATTATTAAACTTGAAATAGCCTATGAAGTAAGAATGACTATTACCTTTAGAAGTTATATCAGGAGAGGAAGAAATATCATGAGTTGTTATCTATATAGGCTAGTCAACAAAAGGTTGGTGCTTTTGACCAAATAGCACCCTTGCCTTCCTATAAGATCCCAGTCTCCCAGTCCTATAGCATCATGGTAATGACTTTGACAAGGAATGGTCTCTGAGTGGGAACCCTTGGGAATGGAGACAGCATTCTAAGAGAGCACTTAAAAATTGATTTTCTAATGAGCTGATTCCTGAATGCACTTCAGCGAGCTTTAACACTACAGCCACTTTGTTCTGCTGGTAATCCTGTGTATCACGTTTCAGCTTAACCTTTCCATCACTCAACCATGTTCAGTAGGCTATCGTTGTGTAGTCCTCTCCAATCACTTTATTCTGTGCCCTGGCCTGCATTATTTCAATCTTATATCCCCACACGCAGTGTGTTCCAACAGCTGTACTATTTTACAGATGATGGCCTATTGATCAGCAAGAAACTTTGAAGTTCATTAAAAAACAGTAAATAGTTCATTTCCACCGCTTGCGACACACAATGCTTAGGAATCTGCCTTTTCTTCTTCAGTTATGCAATATTTCTCCCAGGGCAGGATTCACACCACATATTGGAAATGGAATCATATGTTTGTCCTATATGTTAGTAAGCTATTGAAGTGGAACATGTTTAGATAAATGCATACAAGTGTGTAGATGTACTGGACTAACGTTAGTAAATATTCAGTGTTGTTTAGCTCCACTTAGCTGCATGCCAGGAAACCTTTTAGCTCCACTTGGCTGCCTCACAATATAGGGATACATTAAATATTGTCTAGACAATAAAATGGCCTGTCTGTAATGTAACATAAGTCAATAATCCAGTGAGACAAATTGGAAATATCCTGGAAGTGCTATTCTGTTGAGAGAAAGGAATTTATATGGTGGTAGCCAAGCTACTAGAAAGAAAGAGCCAAGCTACTGCAAAATAATAAAGCACTCAAAAACAATTGAAGTGCTTTCTAGTATTTTTTCAAAATGTGTTTTTCAGTTTTAATGGCCTCTCCTGATGATTTATCATCCCAAAATACTGTATCCCCTGGACAGTCACCCCAGACCATAGACAGTGTGTGCTGTCTGATGGTTCAGAGTGTTCAGGCTTAATTGGGCAAACGAAAACAAAGATATAGACCTTCAGTCACAGAGGATTGACATACAGTACCTTAGAGTGAGGAAGTCACTGGGTGAAAGAAAGGGTGACTAATCAATGAGACCACTTCAAGTAATAAGAGGGGCCTTCTTTCATAGGTGTCTATAATTAGCAATTATCTGTGTTTAGCAGCCACCACTCATCTTTGCTGTAACTGTGTAATAAAGGTGAATGCTGTGAGTAGTGCTCTGCAGCAGCATCACAGGCCTGTGGTAAATACTGTGTGATTTGGGGAGATTGCAATTTGTTTTGTATGTGTGTATGCTACTGTTTAATAATTTACAAGAGGCAATCATCCATGATAATCATATAATCACAATGCACTTATCCACCACCACAACGCCCGGCCTACTGTAGACTAACTGTCACTGTCACTGTCTCTGTGTGTGTGTGTGTTTTGCCTTACTGTAACTATTATTGTGTGTTTTCTCCAGGCTACATCCAGGATTACATCACGCCATCTATATGTCAGGGGGAGAAGAAGATGGAGCTCAAGATGGCGTCGCCCGTCTCTGACCCTCTGTACACCCAGGTGAGCAGCAGGGGTGAGGAGTACTGTGACCCTGACCTGGAGCACCCCGACAGCCCCCAGTCCGGCATGACGGACAGCGGCTTCTACAGTGGCGAGGCGGAGGCCCTGACCGAGGGCTACACAATGGATGCCTTTTTCATCTCCGACGGGCGCTCGCGGCGGAAGGGAGACGGTGACGGCCGTAAGGGAGGTCGTTCTGGCGCTTCCAATGCCGATGCCACAGAGGACAGGGAGGCAGGGGCCGCTGGCACAGCCCGCCACACTTGCAACGTGTGCGGCAAGACGTACGCCACCTCGTCCAACCTCAGCAGGCACAAACAGACACACCGTAGCTTGGATAGCAAGATGGCGCGCCAGTGTCCCACCTGCGACAAAGTGTATGTGTCCATGCCGGCGCTGGCAATGCACATCCTCACCCACAACCTCAAGCACAAGTGTGACGTGTGCAGCAAGGCCTTCAGCCGGCCCTGGCTCCTGCAGGGCCACATGCGCTCGCACACCGGGGAGAAACCGTTCGCCTGCGCCCACTGCGGCAAAGCCTTTGCTGACCGCTCAAACCTCCGCGCCCACATGCAAACCCACTCTGCCTTCAAGCACTACCGATGCAAGCGCTGCAATAAGACCTTCGCCCTCAAGTCCTACCTGAACAAGCACTATGAATCAGCCTGCTTCAAGGGTTCCGGGGACGAAGATGATGACGAGTCCTGCTCTGAGAACTAGCTGCCGGAACTAGAAGGACGGAAGCAGAATTTGGAACCCTATATTGTAGGTTCTGCAACCAATAACCCCCTTCACTCTGCCCTCCATGCCTTTTTCTTCCTTTTTTTAGAAAGCAATATTTTCACTGAGATTATGTGAAGAAAACTGTTATGATTATGGCAAAGACAATTTCAAAAGATGCTGGATTCCCCCTCTCCCCCGCACAGTAGCTAATCATCCACAGATACATACAATCAAAAGACCCATCCTCCAAATAAAGACTCTAGTTTTTAGCTCACTCACAAACACGCTCACACACACGCACACAACATTATATATGAGGCCTGGCATGTGAATTTTTATCAATGACTATAATGATATTGATATCAATAGTAATATTTAGATTCCTGATATTTTATAGCAAAAAGTACAGGGAAAATGACGAAGAAAAAAAACATTAAAAAAGGACTGTAACAGTTTTCTTTTGTTGTTTATTGACAAAAATGACCTCTTTTATTTCTATGCTGCTTTTTATTTGCTAAGAATTGAATTATTTTGCAACTGCCAACATTCAGTTTTTATGAAAATATGTACTTTGACAGTATTTGCAAAAGAGGGAAATCATTTTAAAGTTAAAAAAAGTACCCTTTTTGTCACACATATGTTTTTAATTCAATGGGTGTTATTTTTCTATTGTCTGACTGAATTTGTTATACATTTTGGTGCCAATTCTTCCTTGATTTTTAAAAGCAAAGCATCTTTGTAACTGTGGGTATTCAGAAAACTTCCAGCAAAACTCATTGAACAAACCTTAAGGCAAACTACATCAGCTGAGTACAATAGGATCATGAACTAGCGGTCATTGTCAGTTCCATCAGAGCAGTTGTTTTGAGTTCTTATGGAGACCTGTTGAACAGGTTGTGGTATCACAAGATACCGGTGGCACTCAAAGTACAATCTCTTCATCATACTGGTAACTACAGTATACCAATAACAACAATGGGAGCCAAACCAAATGTACCGATCAGTTGTTATAGGTGCCATGTGCATTGTGCAGTGACCTGTCTATAGCAATGGAAACCATCCCTGTTCTTCCTCCACCGCGGTGGCTTGCATGAACTTTGCCACTCTGTGCTGTTTCCCTCAGTCGTAATAAGCAATGTTCATTACACGCTCTGAGGTGCTCTCCCTCTCCTTTTACTGGTATTACCTCAAAAAGGAAAAGGTATGATCTCACCACATGCACCCTCAGTTACAAAGGAATGTTTGTATTTTATTTTAAATATGTTGCTGAAAGTTCTTTCTACCATTAGATGTATAGCATCCCACTACCTTGTAAATTGTGTATTTATTGATCTATTTATGTAAGTATTTATTTATTTGTCAATTTATCTATGTATTTGTTATTTATATGTTTCTAAATGTATTCATCTATTAATTTATTAATTTATGCCATTACAGTATTTGTCTATTCATGTGTTGAAATATGACTTTCCATTGACCTTGTAAGATGCTGCTGATCTTCAAAGAAAATGTTTATATGCATGAAACTGTAGAGAGTCCATGGGACTTCGTTTTTTAAAGAGGAACAATGTCTAGTATCAGCCATAACTTCAAACAAATGATGAATGCAGATTATATTTGTTTCACAGCAATAATAACTTCACTGGTACAGCAATTGACATGTATAATAATAATCAAAGCTGTCCTGTTTGCAGTCGAATTTAGGGCAATAAAATGAAACAGATGAAGAAGAAATGTTAAGAAATCCTCCATCTTGTTGTTTCCCAAAGTAGAGTTCACTCAACTGCCTCCCTCTACATATTGGCTGAAGATTGACCCTTGAAGGGTTCATGATCATAATGTCATGCAATACTGTCCAAAGATAGCAAACCTTACTATTATGCTTTATTAGATATCCCATGAAATCATTTCCCACATAGAACATCAAACACTTCCTTATTCAACCCTCTGAATAAGATAGGGGGAATCAGTTATTTTTTAAACAGACACACATTCTATTCTACCAGCTGTCTCCTCTTCCACAACTCACAGAGCTGTATTCCAGAATCCTGACAGGATGAGTTAGTTGGAAGGAGGACTGAGGAGCCCTAATCATCATGCCAGAGGAGATAATGGCAATGGGAAGGCTTTTTCCCCAAGTGGATTAACAAGGCGATAATAATAGCAATGCAGTAATTATAAAACAGTGTCGACAGCAATTGCTCTCCTGATTACCCTGCCAGAGCTTTGCTGCAAGCGACTAAAGCCATGCAAAAGGGAAAAGTCGTGAATCGAGAGATTGGCAGATTTATCTGTAAGATAGTGTTTTCACTCCTTATAACGTAGACTGAGAGAGCTTTGGATAGGTTTATATAGTCTGGTTTAACAGTGAAAGGGGAATATGCACTGAAAAGACCTTAGAAGTTAAATGAAAATGTGAATGTTTTCCAAAATCTCCCACAGTATATAGGAAAATGTAAAACAACACTTCCCATAACAAAAAATTGCCACTTGGTTGGAAGGCTGAAAACAACCGGTGTAAGGCAGGGTGATGCAGAGTGCTTTCCATTTAGGACATCTGTGATGATAGGGATTTTTTTTACAATCACGGTTGCTTCCAATATTAAGCTGTTTGGCAGATCACTCTACATTGAAACCATGTGTTTTTTTAGGATTAGAGGTTTGAAATGATGAGGTGTCTATCGGCAAGATAATGATATGTATTAAAAATATGTCATTATAATTAATGTGTCAATAAATGGATATTCTTCCATCAATTGACAAGAGAAGGTTTTATTCAAATTCCTTTTTCATGTAAATCTCTTCATGACACAAAGACTGATGTTATTGTCGTAAAATAATAATAGACCATCCTTACCCTCTCACCTCCATCATAACCCCTCTCCCTCTCTAACTGGTTTTGATGAGACGTGTGGTTTAGTGGTGTGTGAGATGTGTTAGACTGGGATTGGTAGAGGCCGTGGCTTGTGGGAGGATAACAGGTGTTTGCAGACAGACTGCAGATAGGGAGAGTAATTGAGTTGGTGAGCGACCTCCAAGGGGAAGGTCGAGCACCAGCAGACAAATGCACTGTCAGCTATTTGCATATTCTAAATGGATGACACAATCCCAATAATGGTGATCTCTCCTTTAAAATCCTGTATGGAGTAAACTGTCTGCCTTCTATCGTTCCATCCTCTTCTTTTTACCACTACCACTCCCCCATACAATGACCCCAGACTCTATATTAACCTCTTTCATCCTAAAGATGTAGTCTTGGTTCATGATAGGCTTGGCGATCATACTGGACTTGTTGTGAAAAACCACCTTTCTCCAAAACAACTTGTGGAATATTTATGTAGTTTACAGGTACTTAATTTGTAGAGTATTTTGAGTTCAGAAGGAAATGGTTACTTTTCCCAAAATTATTTTGTATCTTATCCTCCTACTTGATGGTGAGATCCATGTTTGTTCTGAGCAATATGACAACCAAACCACACTGTATTTCCAATACAGATCCTGATTTGATTGTAAAATCAAACTTATAGGCTAAGTTTAGACAGGCAGTCCAATTCTGATCTTTTTTTCACTAGCTCTGAAAAAGATCCAATGTGAAAAGATCTGATGTGATTGGTCAAAAGACCAATTAGCCTGCGCAGCCATATTGTCCCAAACATTTATAGAAACACTAAATGCAGAAAAGTAAGTGAAAATTAGTTCTGAAACGGTTGTTCTGAGTTTGAGAAGGGAAAACATTGTTCCTCTTTGACAATTTTGTAAATATATTTGTG
Source organism: Coregonus lavaretus (assembly GCF_964263955.1). Classification (NCBI taxonomy): domain Eukaryota; kingdom Metazoa; phylum Chordata; class Actinopteri; order Salmoniformes; family Salmonidae; genus Coregonus; species Coregonus lavaretus. Next base: position 32,006,768 of record NC_140007.1, read on the forward strand.
TATACTGTATATCACAGCAATAATATGACAATGCATGTGGACATTTACTTGTTTGCTCTCTTAGCTTAGGTTGTCTTCTGTAAAGAATACAAATACAGGTACCAACTGCAGTGTGGGTAGGAATGTGAATCAGGGAGAGTCCTAATGAAAAGCTATCTGTCATAGGTTACCAACAACACTCCACTACTCTGTGTACTCTGACTGGGAGATTTGTCCATGTTCTTATCCTTATTTATGTTATTTATGTGCCCGGCTTGGCTGCGCAATGATGAAAAGTGCCAAAAACTATGATTTCCATAACAAAAGCCTTCAACATATGGTGGGTTGCTTGAAACCTTCCATATGATCCTCAGAACAATGATTCAGTTTTACCACTTTATTTCTAACTCTATCTTTTTTTCTGTCTTTACTATTTCCTATGAATTGTGAAGAAATTTAAGCCATGATTGCTGAGGGGTGTTTTGGTTGATTTTATTCTGCTACAATTAAAATTTATGATAACAATAATGGATAATAAGATAATAAAAACAAGTTATCTACAGGTCCGTTTTTTATTTCCTTGATAAGGCCTCTGTGAGCAATCAGACAACCTATTCAATTCATACATTGTTTCAACAAGCTGTATATTGTCGTATCTTCTCTAATACTGACTAATTTGAATTACGCTATAATATCAATAACAGATATGACAGATTCTTTGTTTTCAATCAATTATTTCAGACTGATCCACCATATCCACATCAAATCACTGGTGTTAAACATCATTTCTATACAAATAATCTAGAGACCAATTGGCCTGCAATACTACAAACATACAATATCTATCAAAATCTATTTTATTTTTATTGTGAGAAATATGACCATTATTCTATTCTAGTGCCCAGATCAACTGACAGAGAAAATAGGACCGATATAGAAGCCCTGGTTGTATATTTATGTGTAAGAGTTACCGAAACATAGGGTAATATTAAAAGCAAAAGCATCAGTTCCAGAGCTATTAAGCCATTCTTGATCATAACATTTTAATGGGACATTGATTTTATGCCGGAGCTCCTCTTTCACCAGTGACTCAAAAGCCAGAGTGACAAATATGGAACAAAATAAAAATGAATCATGGGGATTCTTTTTCTGGGCTTTTCTTGATTGGTTTCCAGGGAATATACAACACTTGAATTGGTGGCGGTGGTGATGTCCTTCAGTGTCCTACAGCAGCAATGAAACAGTATAATGAGACAGACGGAACAGTGGGCTGGGTAGGGAACTGGAGGTGGACAGATGCTTTGTAGAACATTAATTCACAGGAATCTTTCTCCACTCAAGGGACAACTGGGACGATGCATCATATATAAAGGTGTATGCTGTGACAGCAGTAAACTGTAGCCCCTCATTAGTAACATTTCAGAAAGGAAATTATGTACTTGTTTACATATTTATGTGCATTTACGTGCTGTTCTCAGTTTTTTTTTAAACTAGCTTCACTACAAGTGTTTCTAAATTCAACATTTATTTATCTATCATTTATTATATCTCAACTCATTCCACAGTGACGTGTTCTTAGATCTTATATTTCAAACCCTGATTTCTAAAGTAATGAGAATCACACAAACACACAAACAAAGTTTGTTGTAGCAGATGTTGTCCCTGGCCAGATTTAACAATGACAATAAACAGGTCATTTCATTATGTGGCAATAAAGTGTAAAGTGAGGACCCATGGAATCCAATTACATTACCATAACTTCCCCCTGGATGTGCAGCCTGGGCAGGGCCAGCCCTGGGAATAAGCGACATAAGCGGTCGCTTAGGGCTTACTGTTGAGCATTAGGATAGTAGAGTACACAAGGTGTCATTTTGAAATGTCGTTGTCCATCAGCAGTTTCTCTCTTGTTATGTCAGTCACTAACAGTCTCTCAATTAGCCCATGTCAGCTAAATTTTTTTAGATTGGTAAGTTAGTCTAGCCAGCTATCTAAACTTCTAGTAATCATGGTCGAATTACAGGGCATGTGCCCAGGGGCCCTGACCTCCATGGGGCCCCATAGATTTGGTCACTTTCACTCATAAGTCATGGCAAAATGTGTAGAATTGCAGGAAATTCGATTTAAAACTGAAAAAATGTCTCTCAACCTGTCATCCCGTATATGGGTTGAAAATGGCAGATTTTGTCATTGATAAGTGCCTAAATTGGTACCCAGTGGCCGTACAGTAACATGCTATACATGATGTCAGAGCTCAGGTTCTCCAGTTCGCAGCGCTGTATGGGTTTTGACTGACAGCCGTTATAAACTGGAGTAGCGCGCGCGACAAGAAGATGCCCCCATCCCTTCCGCTAATTGGGGTACTTTTGCACATTTGTTGTTGTCTGAGTGAGGGAAATGTTGTAAATCAAGAGCAGTCGATGTGTAATGAAAGATGAGACATTGAGGATTATAATAAATACCACTTTGATGTCATACAAGCAAACCACACACCCATGAGTCCAAATGTGCACTTCATATTTCCATATTTGAAAACTCATGTCATTTACAGTATCAACGTTTATGATCGCTATGTTTGAGCCACAGTTACAAGGATGACATGCATAAAGCAACCCTGGGTTGTCCTGAACTGAATGAGCTTATGTTTGTCGTATTATGAACAACATTTTGCTTAGGCCCCCAAAAGCCTAGGGCCAATGATCAGACTTTGAACACTGAGAGAGATGACTGAGACGACAGTCATGGCTCTGTGGACGTCCTCCTCACATCATGGCTCTGTGGACGTCCTCCTCACATCATGGCTCTGTGGATGTCCTCCTCACATCATGGCTTTGTGGAAGTCCTCCTCACATCATGGCTCTGTGGACGTCCTCCTCACATTATGGCTCTGTGGACGTCCTCCTCACATCATGGCTCTGTGGACGTCCTCCTCACATCATGGCTCTGTCTGAAATGGCACCCTATTCCCTATAGTGTACTATTTTGATCAGAGCCATATGGACCCAGTGTACTATAGGGAATAGGGTGCCATTTGGGACACATCCTCATGTCTCTCTGGTGCCTGACAGGCTACTGCCATCTCCTTCCTCCACCAACTGATCCAGCCACCCGGCCATTAGGAGCGATTATGATGCATTGAGCTTGTTATTAATTATTTTATTAGACCCCCAAAGAACAGTGGGTATCTTACAGACAGTGTTACTCTAACCAGTGTGGTTTTGTTTTGCTCTCATGTACTGTTTCTTAGCATCTCTCTGCATCTGGCGCCATTTGTTGGATGATTATTGACTCATGTAAAGGTCCCTATCTCAACAACTAAATACTCTAGAAATCAGTACAATCCTTTAAAAGCAGCAAACAGAAAAAAGTTGAATTTGTCCAAATAACTAACTACTTCATCCTAATTTAAACCCAAAATGGTATTAATTGGTATATACTGTCAACAAATATGTTTGCATCACCAGTTGGTTCTTGGGCAGTCAAGGCCACCCTAACCATAACTGTAGCTGCCTCTTTAAGAGCTAACAGTTTGTCTTTGAACATTCAGTATGTGCATCACAGGACAGAGAAGCTCATTAAAGCATCTCGATTCCTCCCTGGTCTGTTTCATCAGTTGAGACTGCCAAGCTCTTTAGCTCAGTGTTCTTGATGTGTGTGCTGTTTATGTAAAACCCATCTGTTTGCTCCTCTCTCTCTTGGAAGAGGGGCCACCTCTTCCTTCTGCTTCTCTTTTGAAGTCATGTCAAAATCAGATTTTCGTGCATTTAAATCATCTGAGTTTCACTTTTTTTAATCAACGTTCAGGCAAAAGTAAAAAAGGGCACTGCTTGAATTAGGCACAGTCCAACTCCTCGCCTTTATTTCCTGTTTTGGCTGAATGGTCCACATATGTGTTTGTTTTGCATTTATGCATGTTCAACACAGTGTATGAACACAACAGATCAGTCATAGATTCTACTGTAAAAAGAGCTACATCAAGTAATGACAGAAATAAAGCCAGTCACAATTAAAAGACACTTCATCTCTCAAAGAGTTTGTTTAAAAGACTGAACATCACCGTGATAATTATTATCACTTTAAAAGCATGTCACTGTGTTATAAATAAAAATAGCTTATAGCCCTGCTGTCGGAGAGTTGGCAGGTAATTTTTTTGAGGAGCTCCAGCGCGACAATCCCATGGGGGCTGAAATCTAATATTAACTGCAAATCACTATGTGAGAACTGTTCTTCCGTGACCTGACGCTGTACCTGTATGACTAACTCAATCTAGGTAATTTAGATATGTTAGCTACTGTACTGGGATGTAGTGCTGCTGTGACAGTTATGGGCTATAGAAAGTGCAGTGGGACTTCTGGAAATACAGTACACACTGTAGGGTTAATTTACATGTTTGTTGGATGTGAGTGACAAGGCTTATTCCTCTCCTGTGATGATCTGATGTGTGATTGACAGTAAATCAGATGATCTGATTTGTGATTCTGACGGTTTGTGTGATTGACAGCAAAGCAGTGACTTGGATGTGGCATTGCATATATAAAGAAACTAATGTGCTGACAGTGGAGAGATGTGTTACTTAGATTTGTAACCTCAGATAATATTTATATTTGCAGCTCAGATATTCAAAGCCCACACACATGCAAATATTTATATAAAATAAGTGCACTTTCAGTTGATAAGTGAGGATGGCAACATCTACGGCCCATGTTAGGGAGAATACCGTTTTGTTTTAATTCAATAACATATACATCTGATACATTATATTCCTCAGTATAGAAGGCTAATGCTTTGAGCACAGAGCATATTTTGTATACCAGGGTTCTTCAATTCCGGTCCTGGAGGGCCGAAACACCTCTGTTTTTCATCCTCTCCTTCTAATCAGGGGCTAATTCAGACCTGGGACACCAGGTGAGTGCAATTAACTACCAGGTAGAAATAAAAAACAGAAGTGTTTCGGCCCTCCAGGACCGGAATTGAAGAACCCTGGTATATACTATATGCCATTTGCTTTGTCTGAGATTGTACACCCTACATTGCCAGACTCTTTATACTATTCCATTGTTGACTTTTAGGACAGATGATTTTCTACCCTCTTGAACAATGGGCTCTAAATTGCAGCTAATAACCCTTGTGACCAATTAATCATATTCAATCATATTGAAGTTCAAAGTATTTGTGATGATTTAATGCAGTGACCTGAGTCTCCTGTCCAATAAATCATTTTTAATTGTCTCATTAGTGGGAGAGCCTGACTGTGGGTTGGAGAAACCAACAATTGTTCTATCTTCTTCACTACTTTGAAGCTTTCCAGTAATACCTGGGCAAAGCACCGAGCCCAGACATCCTCTTAGTTACCACAGCAACCTGGCTGGCTCTTTGAAATCCCTACAAAAATAGCATTTTTATCCACACATAATCATCCAAGTGTTCTTTGAAGGAAAAGGCATAATATCATGTTCTAACACTTCAAAATTCAAAACATGTACGCACCTCATTATAAAAAGTTTGTCACCTAAAGAGTCTGTTTGCTTATTTATTCGGTTTATTTATTATTTTCAACTGCATGACTAATTACTAGGATTCATTTTTATGACATTCAGTTTGGTTGGGATATCAGGAAATAGTATTTTGTCTCACATACAGTAGAGAAGACTGCAGGTTCTGATTTAAAGGTGTATTATCATCAGAGGCAGAATATTACAAAAGTTCCTGTGAACTTTAATCGTTTGCTGAACTACACTCCCTAGGATACATAGGGAGACATAGCGGTGCTTTTAAATCTTCCTTGATGCAACACAACTTTGGCGAAATAAGTTATTATTTTGATTCACATCAACTTAATGTTTTATGATTGTATAATAATAATGCAATAATGTATAATAATCCAACCCTACTTTGGATAAAAGCGTCTGCTAAATGGCATATTATTTATTATTATTATTTGATTTGGTATTCCGTCAAAGGAGGTGGGCAATGCGCTGATAGGGTGGAATCCATCTGCATGGTCAGGAAGATGTTTGAAACTGATGGAACGTCGAGTGGAAATGAGAGTGAGAAGGAATGGATTACAGTGGCAAACAAAAAAGGAAATAAGAGAAGTAAAGTGGTCGAGGAATCGAGTAAATCTAAGCCTACACTCTTCCGGAAAAAAGGTGCTATCTAGACCCTAAAAGTAAAATAAAATGTTGTTTGCCACATGCGCCGAATACAACAGGTGTAGACTTTACTGTGAAATGCTTACTTATGAGCCCTTTTCCCACAATGCATTTCAAAAGTAAGAAAAATATAAATAAATAGCAAATAGAGGAAAAAAGGAAATAGTAACACAATAAAATAACCATGGATTTTTGGGGGGTTTGTATCATTTGATTTACACAACATGCCTACTACTTTGAAAATGCAAAATATTATTTATTGTGAAACAAACAAGAAATAAGACAAATAAACAGATAACTTGAGTGTGCATAACTATTCTCCCCCCCAAAGTCAATACTTTGTAGAGCCACCTTTTGCAGCAATTACAGCTGCAAGTCTGTTGGGGTATGTCTCTGTAAGCTTGGCACATCTAGCCACTGGGATTTTTGCCCATTCTTTAAGGCAAAACTGCTCCAGCTCCATCAAGTTGGATGGGTTCCGCTGGTGTACAGCAATCTTTAAGTCATACCACAGACTCTCAATTGGAATCCCGGAACATATTCCAGTCTGTGCTAACGAAACAGTCCTGTAGCTTAGTACCCATTTCAATGGACCACTTCCGTATTGAGCGCGTCATTGGTACTTCCTGTTAGAGTTTTTGCTTGTAAGCAGGAATCAGGAGGATAGATTTATGGTCAAATTTGCCAAATGGAGGGTGAATGCCAAATGCGTCTCTGTGTGTGGATTAAAGGTGATCTAAAGTTTTTCTGCCACAGGTAGAAATGAGGTAAAACAGATTTCAGTTTTCCTGCATTAAAATCACCAGTCACTAGGAGCGCCGCCTCTGGGTGAGCATTTTCTTGTTTGCTTATGGCCCTACACAGCTCGTTGAGTGCGGTCTTAGTGCCAGTATCGGTTTGTGGTGGTAAATAGACAGCTACAAAAAATATAGATGAAAACTCTCTTGGTAAATAGCATGGTCTAGCTTATCATGAGGCATTCTAACTCAGGCGAGCAGAACCTTGAGACTTCCTTAATATTAGAGATTGCGCACCAGCTGTTGTTAATAAAGAGACACACACCCATGGATGGATTATTTTTATTGTGATTTTTTCAGGGGGTGCTGCAGCACCTTCAGCACCCCTACTTCCTGCAGCTATGCCCTCCCCTGAGCTTCCCCGACTATGTCATTCTGTCCTGCTGATGTATATAAAAACCAGCTAGATTTATATTTTCCATGTCCTTGTTCAGCCATGACTCAGAGAAACATAGGATATTATATTTCTTCAGATCACATTGATAGGATAGTCTCGAACAGAGCTCGTCCAGTTTATTCTCCAGTGCACGTTCGCCAATAAAACGGAGGGCAGAAGCGGTTTATCCACTCTCCAACGTAGTCTCGTCAAGTATCACGCACGCCGGCCTCTATAGCACCGACTCCTCCTTCTCCGAGTGTTGCGGATTTGGGCCAGGTACAGGATAATAATATGTCCTTCGCCTCTGACTCATTGAAGTAGAAGTCTTCATCCAGGGTTCTTCGGCTGTCCCCATAGGATAACCATTTGACGAACCCTTTTTGATTCCAGGTAGAACTCTTTTCACAGTGGGTTGGTTCTACATGGAACCCAAAAGGGTTCTACCTGAACCCAAAAAGGGTTCTACCTGAAACCAAAAATGGTTCTCCTATGGGGACAGCCCAAGAACACTTTTGGAACCCTTTTTTCCTAAGAGTGTAGTTCTGACTCTTTTTTCGTTTCAGTGAAGGTTCTGGACCAATGGAGTTACCTGGGAGATCTGTTTGATCTCTCGATGAAAATTGCAGATGCATTGGATGAGGTTGCATCAGTTTTTTTGTGTGTCCAATGAGCAGAAGCAGCGTGCTTTGCACCTGAAAAAGATACAGGATTTGAATGGGTCGCATGTGGATCTGCGAAACAGGGCATCTATAAAGGAAGTGGCGCTAGAAGTGCAAAGGATGTAACTGAAGAATTAATTGCAGTGCTTTTGTGCACACCGACTAACCCGTATGGTGGATGGGGTGAGGAAGCACACTCCATTCATTATTTTTTTATTTAAAGAAGTCTCTACCTTCGCACGTATATTTGGGTTATGTGAGATACCCTATAGGAGCCTTTGTGCCCAAACCCATGCAGTCTGATAAATGTAAAATATTTTGGACATGTGTCAGGTGTATGTAGACGGGAGGCGTATTGGATGCCAGTTGAGGCAAAATGCTGCAATTGTTGTGGCAAACATGCGCTCAAATTCCAGAAATGCCCTGTTAGGGTGAAGGAGACAGAGGTGGCAAGAGTAAGGGCTGTCCAGTGTGTCTCCTATCCGGAGGCGGTGAGAAGAGTGGAAGAAGGGAGTAATGTTGAAGAAAACATGGTAGTTGGATTAGAGACACCAGTAAATGTTCCTCGCCAACAGGCTGCCATGTTGCATGTTAAAAAGGTGGACATTGTATCATTTATTGCATTGGTTATAAACTGCACAGCGCAAACAAAGAGGAAATCTGAGGAAACAGGTATTGTTGTGAATGCGGCTGAACGTTTTTGGGGACTCAGCAGAGGCAATTACAAGTAAGAAAATTATTTAAGCTACTTTTGCATTTAAAGCCAGTACGACTCCAATCAGAGATACTTTCGAGGAGATGGGACACTACATTGGACTCGTGTTAACGCCCATCGTGTACGTTACCCATGCGTCGTCAATGGACCGTGCAGTGCATTCTGGGTAATTCTGGGACAAGGAGCGAATGGGAGTCAATTCAGCATTAGCTAAAAAAAATAACATTAGCATGAATTTAGCCAACAAGAAGTACAACATTACAAATATTTTCAGAGATGTGAGATAATTAACTTGTTCTCTGTAATATAGTATAGCTTTGGAATTGTGACATTAAGTACTTTCGAGGAAAATAGGCAGGTTTCTCGACTCATACCCTGACTTTGAGAAGGGATTGCGTGTGGATTACCTTAGCAAATGCGTGATGCAGCATGACAACGTGAACACGATTTTTCGGCAGTCTGCTTGGTGAGGCATTATACAGTCATGGTCAAAAGTTTTGAGAATGACACAAATATTAATTTTCACAAAGTCTGCTGCCTCAGTTTTTATGATGGCAATTTGCATATACTCCAGAATGTTATGAAAAGTGATCAGATGAATTGCAATTCATTGCAAAGTCCCTCTTTGCCAAGAAAATTAACTTAATCCCAAAAAAACGTTTCCACTGCATTTCAGCCCTGCCACAAAAGGACCAGCTGACATCATGTCAGTGATTCTCTCGTTAACACAGGTGAGAGTGTTGACGAGGACATGGCTGGAGATCACTCTGTCATGCTGATTGAGTTAGAATAACAGACTGGAAGCTTTAAAAGGATGGTGGTGCTTGAAATCATTGTTATTTCTCTGTTAACCATGGTTACCTGCAAGGAAACACGTGCCGTCATCATTTCTTTGCACAAAAAGGGCTTCACAGGCAAGGATATTGCTGCTAGTAAGATTGCACCTAAATCAACCATTTATTGGATCATCAAGAACTTCAAGGAGAGAGGTTCAATTGTTGTGAAGAAGGCTTCAGGGCGCCCAAGAAAGTCCAGCAAGCACCAGGACCGTCTCCTAAAGTTGATTCAGCTGCGGGATCAGGGCACCACCAGTGCAGAGCTTGCTCAGGAATGGCAGCAGGCAGGTGTGAGTGCATCTGCACGCAGAGTGAGGTGAAGACTTTTGGAGGATGGCCTGGTGTCAAGAAGGGCAGCGAGGAAGCCACTTCACTCCAGGAAAAACATCAGGGACAGACTGATATTCTGCAAAAGGTACAGGGATTGGACTGCTGAGGACTGGGGTAAAGTCATTTTCTCTGATGAATCCCCTTTCCGATTGTTTGGGGCATCCGGAAAAAAGCTTGTCCAGAGAAGACAAGGTGAGCGCTACCATCAGTCCTGTGTCATGCCAACAGTAAAGCATCCTGAGACCATTCATGTGTGGGGTTGCTTCTCAGCCAAGGGAGTGTGTTCACTCACAATTTTGCCTAAGAACACAGCCATGAATAAAGAATGGTACCAACACATCCTCCGAGAGCAACTTCTCCCAAACATCCAAGAACAGTTTGGTGACGAACAATGCCTTTTCCAGCATGATGGAGCACCTTGCCATAAGGCAAAAGTGATAACTAAGTGGCTCGGGGAACAAACCATCTACATTTTGGGTCCATGGCCAGGAAACTCACCAGACCTTAATCCCATTGAGAACTTGTGGTCCATCCTCAAGAGGCGGGTGGACAAACAAAAACCCACAAATTCTGACAAACTCCAAGCATTGATTATGCAAGAATGGGCTGCCATCAGTCAGGATGTGGCCCAGAAGTTAATTGACAGCATGCCAGGGCAGATTGCAGAGGTCTTGAAAAAGAAGGGTCAACACTGCAAATATTGACTCTTTGCATAAACTTAATGTAATTGTCAATAAAAGCCTTTGACACTTATGGAATGCTTGTAATTATACTTCAGTATACCATAGTAACATCTGACAAAAATATATAAAAACACTGAAGCAGCAAACTTTGTGAAGACCAATACTTGTGTCATTCTCAAAAGTTTTTACCACGACTGTACGTTCCTGCGTTCACTGCACAATGGGATTCCTATCGCCTCCTTTTTCTAATATCTCTGCGTTAACTAAACGTTTCGATCGTTGAAGAGTGGGATCAATAGAAACCACAAATGTTTACCTATTAGACAGTTGAGCATCTCTCATAGCCTAATAGAATGGACATAAAATAAAACAGTGAAAATAGGTCTATTCACTCTGACAACGTTGAGGAAGTTCATAACGTGCCAATGGAAGTTATCATGCGACCAATCCCTCCTGTACTAGATGAGTGCAAAGTTCAGAGCCTTATGGGTATAATACAGGTACAAATGAGTCCTAGTTCTGCCTAGATCAGACCATATGAGAGTTGATTGATAAGTGGTGGTGGCATAAATACAGATGGCGGCAAGAAAATAGTAAAGATTCTCTTGTTGATTGAGAAACATCTGAGAAACTAGGCTACTGTATTAGACTGATAAACCTCTAGTGGGAATGACACATTTTTGCCATGTTTATTGAATGTATCAAACAGGTGTATTTCCCTCTTCTGTGTGATATACAGTATTTTTCCTCATAGGAATCAACAGACATCAGCACTGTTCCTCCCATTGATATACTCTGGATCAAGGGAAGGGAAGGAGGAAATTACTACTACTCCTTTGGAGGCTGTCACCGGTTTGAGGCATACAAACGGTTGAAAATGAAAACCATTCCAGCAAAGATCTTCAAATAAAATGTTGCAGACCTGCGCATGTACTTGGGCACCTCAACCCCAGACCTACAGTGAAATTTGATTAATTGAGGACTGTAGAGCCATGTTATACTCCATGTGAATCAGTGGTTTCAACTGTATAATGTGCAGTGCAAGTATTGACAAGCAGGTGGAGATGTAACTCTGTTTTATATCATGTTGTTATATCATGTATTGCCCCTCCTGTATCACCTTTGATACTGAAAGGTGGAGTATTATGTAATATTTCCAAATACAAATAGCCCCAATTGCATATCATATATAGAAATAAAGAAATACGATTCCTTAAAGCTGCAATATGTAACTTTTTGGGCGACCTGACCAAATGCATATAGAAATGTATGTTAAAGATCTGTCATTTTCATTGAAAGCAAATCTAAGAAGCGGTAGATCGGTTCTATGTGCGCTATTTCTATGCTTCCTGTTCTTAAGTTTCGTTTTCGCTTTTACTTTCGGTTTTGTACATCAGCTTCAAAAAGCTTAAAATGCAATATTTTTGGTTATGGAAAATACATTTCACAGTGGTTTAGATGGTACAATGATTCTCTACCCTATACTTGCTTGTTTTGTCGCATAAACTGAAATTAAGCGTACTATTAGAATTTTAGCAACCAGGAAATGGCGGAGCGATTTCTGCATAATGCATCTTTAAGAAATGTATGTCTTTTTTTATTAACATAATTGGAAGCTCTAAACATTATTTTATACTAGCAGAGTAGCAAGTGTTTTTATCTGCAATGTAAATGTGTAAGTTAAATGATTATGATACAATTAAAGACTTTTTCCACATTTTGTTACGTTACAGCCTTATTCTAAAATTGATTAAATAAAAACATTTCCTCATCAATCTACACACAATACCCCATAATGACAAAGCGAAAACAGGTTTTTAGAAATGTTGGCAAATGTATTTTAAAAAAAAGAAAAACTGAAATACCTTATTTACATAAGTATTCAGACCTTTTGCTATCAGACTCAAAATTGAGCTCAGGTGCATCCTGTTTCCATTGATCATCCTTGAGATGTTTCTACAACTTGATTGGAGTCCAATTGGTGGTCAATTAAATTGATTGGACATGATTTGGAAAGGCACACACCTGTCTATATAAGGTCACACAGTTAACAGTGCATGTCAGAGCAAAATCCAAGCCATGAGATTGAAGGAATTGTCAGTAGAGCTCAGAGACAGGATTGTGTCAAGGCACACATCTGGGGAAGGGTCCCAAAAAATGTATGCAGCATTGAAGGTCCCCAAGAGTACAGTGGCCTCCAATATTCTTAAATGGAAGAAGTTTGGAACCACCAAGACTTTTCCTAGAGCTGGCCGCCCGGCCAAACTGAGCAATCGGAGGAGAAGGGCCTTGGTCAAGGAAGTGACCAAGAACCTGATGGTCACTCTGACAGAGCTCCAGAGTTCCTCTGTGGAGATGGGAGAACCTTCCAGAAGGACAACCATCTCTGCAGCACTCCACCAATCAGGCCTTTATGGTAGAGTGGCCAGACGGAAGCCACTCCTCAGTAAAAGGCACATGACAACCAGTGCCTTAGACCACTGCGCCACTCAGGAGATGGTTGTGACCTGACAGAGCTTGAGAGGATCTGCAGAGAAGAATGGGAGAAACTCCCCAAATACAGGTGTGCCAAGCTTGTAGCATCATACCCAAGAAGACTTGAGGCTGTAATCGCTGCCAAAGGTGCTTCAACAAAGTACTGAGTAAAGGGTCTGAATACTTATGTAAATGTAATATTTCAGTAATTTCTTAATTTTTTATAAATTTGCAAAAAAATCTAAAAACCTGTTTTTTATTTGTCATTATGGGGTATTGTGTGTAGATTGATGTGGGGGAAAAAACAATTTAATCTATTTTAGAATAAGGCTGTAACGTAACAAAATTTGGAAAAAGTGAAGGTGTCTGTCTTTACGTCAGATTTGCTAAAAAACTTGAGTTAACAACAACGATCTAAAGTCAGAATACGGCCCTACGTCAAAGATTTGTATAACTAACCCAAGTTAGACCAGAGCCTGTCCTTTCCAATGGGAGCAAATTCATCAAAGTGGACAGAACAAGCATGGAGGTAGGCAGAGTCAAGCATGAGCTAGTGAGATCCTATTGGTGCTTTCTAGTATTTATTTGCATAATTCTATTTGGGAATGCCTACTCGGTGAAGTGCGTGTGTGCAATAACTCAATTCGCCCTTGCATTCCTTCTGAACAACACCATTTTTAGAACCTTGGGCAAAGGGTAAAGTCTACAAAACGCAGTCCACTCTTTGTTAAAGATTCTAGTTTTGGAAACAGAAAACTGTATGGAGATCAAATCAATGAGAAAAGTAACAGAATGTCGGCCAAAATCCGTTTCGCTCCATCTTCTCCCATTGCCGGCCACTGGGCTTCCTCTCATCACCATATTTGGTAGTGGGTGGAAACGCCAACCGGATACTTCAAATTTATACATCTGTCTCATTGTTCTGTCTGTGATATGTCTTCTTCTTCTTCTTCTTCTTCTTAAATTTTTTTTTTTAACCTTTATTTAACTAGGCAAGTCAGTTAAGAACAAATTCTTATTTACAATGACGGCCTACACCGGCCAAACCCGGACGACGCTGCGCCGTCCTATGGGACTTCTTCTTCTTCTGCTTCTATAATATTATGGTGGTTCTCAAACAAACATTAGACGTGCATGCCACCTCCTACTGTACTGGAGTGTATAATCAATCACAGTTTACAGACTAAATTAATAAAATAAAAAACATTATGAGAAACTAAACCGTCCTATCTAATCCTGTACTACTAATAAAATAAAAAAGAGCCCTACTAATTCCTAGCAAACCCTCCCCATCCCCAAAATCCCTTCCAACTATAGAAACTTCTACCAATGTAATTGTCAACCAGTTCCCCTATCACTCACTTCTGACCAATATTTTATTTTCTCTACCAAGGTTAGATCAACAACAGGATCTGTGAGTAACCACGGAGGAACATCCCCTATCACCACAGAAGGACCAACCTCCAACTCCCTCAGACCACTCTCATCAGCAAACTTTTCAACTGTCAATCCAAATCCACTGCCTTGTCTACTAGTGTATTCCTAACAGTCATCTAGAACAGTAGTAGTTAGATTACCAACCTCACAGCCTTTCAGTCTAACCCAATAAACTAATAAAAAAAATTATGTGGTATGTCCTAAGGCATCTCCCTGTCTCTACTAATAATGCACTTACAGGTGTTGATTTAAATACACCGATACATATCCTTAAAGATCTATACTGGATTCTGTCCAGCCTCTGAAGCCAATTCTTCACCGCTGTTCCATAAACTATGCATCCATAATCAATTGCTGTTCTGACCAGAGTTCTATAGATACACTACATGGCTTAATGTACAGTATATATCAGCACCCCATTCATAACCAGAGATTTACCAACTTCTTACACTTTGTTTCAATAATTATTAAAAGCTCTTTCCATGTATTACAAGCTCTTTCCATGTATATCTCTTTTTGAACCATATACCCAAATATTTGAATGTAGAAACCCTACACATAGGCTGTCCATACAACAGGGTTCGCACAAGGTGCTTGAGGTGCTTGAAGTACTTACATTTGGCACTCTGAAATTCAAGTACTGGAATACCTTGAAAATCAGACATTTTCTCAAGTTGGTACTTGAAAAGTACTTGAATTAAAATGAGAGGAGAACAGATCATGATCAAATATGTTTATGAAAAATATTATAAAAATGTATTGGTCTTGCAAATTAATTTCCAGGCAGAGTACCGAGTTTTATTTCCTCACGTTTCGCGCTGTTGTTTCCAGGCGAGCTTGCTCAGTCCACCCACACTGCCGCTCAGCCAGGCAGGTACAGAACTGACTGATTAGGCACCGCCAAACGTCACATTGATAGCTAAATTGCCGGGAAAATGTAGATTCGACCCTGCCTTTTGTGCGTATGGAACATTTCTGGGATCTTTTATTTCAGCTCATGAAACATGGGACCAACACATGTTGCGTTTTATATTTTTGTTCAAATAATGCGTCGACTTTGACATTGCCAGCATGAATCAGCCCTGAAGAGCCACATGAGGTTGTGGCGATGTACTGCCATCTGGTGGCGACTAGAAAAAAATGGCATAAATAAAATAAATATTAGTGCTTGAAAAAGTACTTGAAAGTCCTTGAATTTGACTTGCCACTGTCTGTACGAACCCTGATTCAAAAACAACTGTTTATTATCAGCAACTTTCTTCTTTGACACCACTGATCATTTTAATCCCCAGTTAATCGACCATCTTTCAACAGCCAATTGTTGTTGAAACGATTTGATCTCATGAGAGACATTCCTTCCCCTCTTCCAAATAGCTCCATCGTCAGCACACAGGGAAACCCCAATGCCCCACCCACATGGCTAAACATCGTTAATCATAATGTTGAACAGAATAGGACTGATAGCACTGCCTTCAGGAATACCATTATCAACTCCATAATCATCAGATAAATACCCACCAATACCCAGTCTTGCCATCTTAATCAGTAAGCCTTCTCTCCACATAAGAGTCATAGGTTTTTTTAATGTAAAAAAAGACAGTAGCCATTACTTTTTTCATGACCAGCGTTTTTTCCACTTCATTGCTCACCTTTACTAATGCATGAACCAAGATAGATCTACCTTTAAGGAATCCACTTTGATATTGACTCAATAAACCCCCTTGCTCCAGGAAATAGGACAGTCTGTTGACAATCATCTTTTCCATCAGTTTACATGGGTTAGAGGTCAGTGCTATCGGTCTATAACTACCAGCACATGAAGGATACTTCCCAGGCTTTACAAAAGGTAATGGAACTGCACGTTTCCATCCAGAATGTATAAATAACCCTTTCACTCCAGATCTTATTAAATAATCCCAGGTGAATATTTATGACCACATCAGGAAGATGGTGAAACATTAGATAAGACAATTTATCATGACCTGGGGCTGTACATCCACAGGGCTATTAGGGCTATTCGCATCTCATGCAATGTGAAATCAGCATCCAAGGAAGAGCCAACAATATCAATTTTCTTATGCACGTTAGTATGAGCATTTAAAATCTCAAGCTTGCATTTGTTGTACACTTCGTTCAAAGTAACCCCACTATGTATACTGAACAAAAATATAAACGCAACATGCAACAATTTCATTGATTTTACTGAGTTACAGTTCATATGAGGAAATCAGTAAACTGAAATAAAATCACTAGGCCCTAATCTATGGATTTCACATGACTGGGAGTAAAGATATGCATCTGTTGGTCAGAGATACCTTTTAAAAAATGGGCCTCAAAATGGGCCTCAGGATCTCGTCACTGTATTTTTGTGCTTTCAAATTGCCATCGATAAAATGCAATTGTGTTCGTTGTCCATAGTTTATGCCTGCCCACAACATAACCCCACCGCCACCATGGGGCACTCTGTTTACAACGTTGACATCAGCAAACCGCTCGCCCACACGACACCATAGACATGGTCTGCGTTTGTGAAGCCGGTTGGACGTACTGCCAAATTCTCTAAAACAACTTTGGAGGCGGCCTATGGTAGAGAAATTAACATTCAGTTCTCTGGCAACAGCTCTGGTGGACATTCCTGCAGTCATCATGCCAATTGCATGCTCCCTAAAAACTTGAGACATCTGTGGCATTGTGTTGTGTGACAGAACTGCACATTTTAGAGTGGCCTTTTAATGTCCCCAGCACAAGGTGCACCTGTGTAATGATCATGTTGTTTAATCAGATTCTTGATATTCCACACCTGTCAGGTGGATGGATTATCTTGTCAAAGGAGAAATGCTCACTAACAGGGATGTGAACAAATGTGTGCACAACATTTGAGAGAAATAAGCTTTTTGTGCGTATGGAACATTTCTGGGATCTTTTATTTCAGCTCATGAAACATGGGACCAACACTTTACATATTACATTTATATTTTTGTCTTCCCCAACTGGTCAGCTTTTTCTTTATCTGATAGAGACAGATTCTCACCATCAACCAAAATTAGAGTGCTTTTGCTTCTTCCAGTCATCTTCTTCAACATGGACCAAACATCCCCCAATCCAGTACCGCTGCCTATTGTAGATCAAAACTGTCTCCATGCATTTCTCTTGGCAGACTTAATGACCCTACACACCAAAGCTCTCTTCCTTTGGAAATCAAGCAGAATTTCAGGAGGCAAAGTCCCCAAGTATCCTGATATTTCATCAAACATCGCTACAGATAGTTGTCAACAAGGATTGTAGAAATGTAACAGCTTAACATTACTACCTGTACTGTAGATTTCAACCATCACACATTCATATTCAGGTGGAACAGATATTTTCCGATATGCAAGACCTTCCTTTATGAACGTAACGCATCCACCACCCTGACCAGTTGTTCTATCAGATCTGGATGAACAATAACCAGGAATAATATAATCAAGATGTGGTCTAAACCACGTTTCTTGAACACATATCACATTAGGTTTAATCTCTAAATCAATTAAACATTTCTTAAACTCTTGACTATTAACAATAAGGCTTCTAGCATTCCATTGAAGGATGATAAAAACGATAATACAACTACTTATTCTGTTCCTGATCATCATTCGGATTATGATTCAACATCCAATGTATCAAGGGTACTGAAACTTCAGTAATTTTCAGTATTTCTTGGGCTCCCTTCACTACTTCCATTATTCGTGCAGTCCTGCTCTTTTTCATGTGGCCCATATTGGTTGCTCTACACAAGAAGGCTATGAAGTCTATACGATTTACAACCATCGATTTCTCTGTAACCGAGAATTTACGCTGGCATGTCACATTGACACTAGGCTAAGGCACCCTGGGCACCCTGGGCACCCTGGGTGCTATAGGCATCTTAGAAGCTGCCCCCACTGACTGCTGATGTAGTAGAGCATGGTACTTGCAACGCCAGGGTTGTGGGTTCGACTCCCACAGGGGACCAGTACAAAAAATACGTAAAATGTATACACTCACTACTGTAAGTCATTCTGGATAACAGTGTCTGCTAAATGACGTAAATGTAAGCGCATTTAGATCAAAAGGCTTGTTCTTTCCCGAACAGCCTCTGCATATGATACATTATTTGTTACTTTGTACCTCTGCGCTTCCATTTTTGTATCCGTATGCTGCACTATGCTCACCATCACAGTTTCAACATTTAACTTCTGTATCAGATCCACATTTTCCGTACTCATGATCCCCACTACATCTTGCACATCAAATTTTTACCTTTGAACACATTAGCAACATGCCCCATCCTTTGGCACTTAAATCACCGAAGTGGAGATGGCACATATTCTCTAACATGATAGCTTAGCATTCCTAGCTGTACTCTGGTTGGCCATTTGCATAAATCAATACTTTGCCGAATCCCAAAACTTTGGAATCCTTAATCATCCCTATCTCTCGCTGAATTGCTTTTGTCAACTGAATAGGATGACAGCGCTTGTTTGATGGTTCAGGGAAAACAACCATACTTTGTAGCTCTCTTCTACATTCTCCTTTTCTAGAGTAGTCCTCTGTTTTATAGCAGACCTATACTTTCAGCACCACTCAATTCCCCAGCAGTATTCAGCCCTCATTACAATCCCTTTTGTTTCTGTTCTTCCTACTTACAACAGATGTAAAAGGTTTATCCTCACTGGAATTCTCATCATTATCACAATCAATATCAATTTCACTACGCTATCACCTGAAGCACCTGAAATGCTAACCACAGTCACAGTACAGTTATGCTAGACCGGCAAAAGACAGAACACTTTGACTGTTTATACCGTCTTCACAACCAGCGATATCAAAAAACGACTTGCTCTCTCAAAAAAGCAGTCGCAGCACAAGTGGTACACAAAGAAGTCTGTGATATGAGCTGATGGACAGGATGTTGTAGAGGTCAACGGTCAGGTGTCATGAGAACAGAGTGCCTCCACGCTCCAGACCAGACTGACTGGAAAAATAGTTAAACAGGGTTCATTCACTCCACACTACAGGATGCTATTTTGAGACAAGGCTTTGAGGCATGCATGCCCCCTTCCTCTCCGTGTGCCATTGGTCTTACCCAGTCAGCCACAGTTGGTAAAAAAGATGCCTCTTGTTAACCTCCTAACCTTCTCCAGGTTGTGTTTGCCATAGAGGGTGAAGGATGAGGAGATGCTATAGGCTTTCTCAGGGGATGTAGGGCCAAAGGTGAATTCATAAGGAAGAAAACTCATCCTCCAGGCCCGTTTTCCTTTTGCTCTTTGACCTTTAGATAAGTGTTTGACATTAAACCCCTTTGAGGTCATTTCTGGATGTTACAGTGCCTTGCAAAAGTATTCATCCCCCTTGACGTTTTTCCTATTTTGTTGCATTACAACCTGTAATTTAAATGGATTTTTATTTGGATTTCATGTAATGGACATACACAAAATAGTCCAAATTGGTGAAATGAAATACATTTAAAAAAATTCAAAAAAATAACGGAAAAGTGGTGCGTGCATATGTATTCACCCCCTTTGCTATGAAGCCCCTAAATAAGATCTGGTGCAACCAATTACCTTCAGAAGTCACATAAGTAGTTAAATAAAGTCCACCTGTGTGTGCAATCTAAGTGTCACATGATCTGTCACATGATCTCAGTATATATACACCTGTTCTGAAGTCTGCAACACCACTAAGCAAGGAGCACCACCAAGCAAGCGGCACCATGAAGACCAAGGAGCTCTCCAAACAGGTCAGGGACAAAGTTGTGGAGAAGTATAGATCAGGGTTGGGTTATGAAAAAATATCCGAAACATTGAACATCCCAAGGAGCACCATTAAATCCATTATAAAAAAATTGAAAGAATATGGCACCACAACAAACCTGCCAAGAGAGGGCCGCCCACCAAAACTCACGGACCAGGCAAGGAGGGCATTAATCAGAGAGGCAACAAAGAGACCAAAGATAACCCTGAAGGAGCTGCAAAGCTCTACAGCGGAGATTGGAGTATCTGTCAATAGGACCACTTTAAGCCGTACACTCCACAGAGCTGGGCTTTACGGAAGAGTGGCCAGAAAAAAGCCATTGCTTAAAGAAAAAAATAAGCAAACACGTTTGGTGTTCCCCAAAAGCCATGTGGGAGACTCCCCAAACATATGGAAGAAGGTACTCTGGTCAGATGAGACTAAAATTGAGCTTTATGGCCATCAAGGAAAATGCTATTTCTGGTGCAAACCCAACACTTCTCATCACCCCGAGAACACCATCCCCACATTGAAGCATGGTGGTGGCAGCATCATGCTGTGGGGATGTTTTTTATCGGCAGGGACTGGGAAACTGGTTAGAATTGAAGGAATGATGGATGGCGCTAAATACAGGGTCATTCTTGAGGGAAGCTTGTTTCAGTCTTCCAGAGATTTGAGACTGGGACGGAGGTTCACCCTCCAGCAGGACAATGACCCTAAGCATACTGCTAAAGCAACACTCAAGTGTTTTAAGGGGAAACATTTAAATGTCTTGGAATGGCCTAGTCAAAGCCCAGACCTCAATCCAATTGAGAATCTGTGGTATGACTTAAAGATTGTTGTACACCTGCAGAACCCATCCAACTTGAAGGAGCAGTTTTGCCTTGAGGAATGGGCAAAAATCCCAGTGGTTAGATGTGCCAAGCTTATATAATTGCTGCAAAAGGTGGCTCTACAAAGTATTGACTTTGGGGGGGAGAATAGTTATGCACACTCAAGTTTTCTGTTTTTTTGTCTTATTTCTTGTTTGTTTCACAATAAAAAATATTTTGCATCTTCAAAGTGGTAGGCATGTTGTGTAAATCAAGGTTCTATGGCAACAAAATAGGAAAAATGCCAAGGGGGGTGAATACTTTCGCAAGCCACTGTATTTCTGTCCATTTAGTGGCAATAGTTCTGTATATCTCCAGGGGCAACATTTCAGTATCTTCAAGGACAAAGAAGTGCATCACTTTGGTATGCAGCTTTATGTAAGTTCAAAGGTATACGTAATGTGGTCACAAAGAAAGACCTTGCATTGAATGTGGCCTTGCTTGATAAGTGTTGCTGTTAGATCACTCAGGGTGACACAGACAAAATGCTCAGATTATTATGGCTCCCGTCTACAGTAAATCCTCTGATCTAAAGGAAGGTGGCCGTGAAAAAAAGGAGATGGTGATTAAAGATCAGTCCATTGTAGATCACTACACCAAGATAAGGGTCTCCATCTATCCATATCTCTAGTCTTTGTGAGCTCAGACCTGCCTCTTCCCCTCCCTCTGTGGCCATGGAGGAAGTGAAGGGAGACTGGTGGCAGCCTTTTCTGAGAAGCCCTAAAGGACTGTACATTTCTCTAAAGAATCGTTGCATGTGAGGCGATTTCCTGTTGCTCCCTCACTGTCTGGAAGTAACCATATTCTCACAGAGTTTTGACGTGCAAAACCCTTATTCATTCTTCTATTTTCCTATTTTCTCTATTTTCTTTACATCCATGGCCTTTGGAGATTGCACCTGTTACTTTAGGGGGTTCATTCCATGGGTGCTAGATACTTTAGGGGGGTAGAAAGTAGTAGGAAGTGTTTTATTTGGAGACAAAGTTGCATAGTGGTCACATTCTTGCTCTGTTTGCTGCTACTTTTTATTTATTTTATTTTTTATTTCACCTTTATTTAACCAGGTAAGCCAGTTGAGAACAAGTTCTCATTTACAACTGCGACCTGGCCAAGATAAAGCAAAGCAGTGCGATAAAAACAACAACACAGAGTTACATATGGGGTAAACAAAACATAAAGTCAAAAATACAACAGAAAATATATATACAGTGTGTGCAAATGTAGCAAGTTATGGAGGTAAGGCAATAAATAGGCCATAGTGCAAAATAATTACAATTTAGTATTAACACTGGAACGATAGATGTGCAAGAGATGATGTGAACGAGTAAACTGACGGCGAACGAGTAAACTGCCTCTCCCATCAATCCTATTAGCCAACGTTCAAGCTTTGGATAATAAAATGGACGATTTAAGATTACGGTTATCCTACCAACGGGACATTAAAAACTGTAATATCTTATGTTTCACCGAGTCGTGGCTGAATGACAACAATGACAACATTCAGCTAGCAGGCTATACGCTACATCGGCAGGACAGAACGGCAGACTCGGGTAAGACGAGGGGTGGCGGTCTCTGTATTTTTGTAAACAACAGCTGGTGCACAAAATCAAATACTAAGGAAGTCTCAAGGTTTTGCTCGCCTGAGGTAGAGTATCTTATGATAAGCTGTAGACCACACTATTTACCAAGAGAGTTTTCATCTATACTTTTCATAGCTGTCTATTTACCACCACAAACCAATGCTGGCATTAAGATTGCACTGAATGAGTTGTACAAGGCCATTAATCAACAGGAAAACACTCATCCAGATGCAGCGCTCCTAGTAGCAGGGGACTTTAATGCAGGGAAACTTAAATCCGTTCTACCTCATTTCTACCAGCATGTTAAATGTGCAACCAGAGGGGAAAAAACTCTAGACCACCTTTACTCCACACACAGAGACGCATACAAAGCTCTCCCTCGCCCTCCATTTGGCAAATCTGACCATAACTCTATCCTCCTGATTCCTGCTTATAAGCAAAAACTGAAGCAGGAAGCACCAGTGATTCGGCTAATAAAAAAGTGGTCAGATGACGCAGATGCTAAGCTACAGGACTGTTTTGCTAGCACAGACTGGAACATGTTCCGGGATTCTTCAGACAGCATTGAGGAGTACACCACATCAGTCACTGGCTTCATCAATAAGTGCATCGATGATGTCGTCCCCACAGTGACCGTACGTACATACCCCAACCAGAAGCCATGGATTACAGGAAACATCCGCACTGAGCTAAAGGGTAGAGCTGCCGCTTTCAAGGAACGGGACTCTAACCCGGACGCTTATAAGAAATCCCGCTATGACCTCCGACGAACCATCAAACAGGCAAAGAGTCAATACAGGTCTAAGATTGAATCATACTACACTGGCTCTGACGCTCGTCGGATGTGGCAGGGCTTGAAAACTATTACAGACTACAAAGGGAAGCACAGCCGCGAGCTGCCCAGTGACACAAGCCTACCAGACGAGCTAAACCACTTCTATGCTCGCTTCGAGGCAAGCAACACTGAAGCATGCATGAGAGCACCAGCTGTTCCGGACGACTATGTGATCACGCTCTCCGTAGCCGATGTGAGTAAGACTTTTAAGCAGGTCAACATTCACAAGGCCGCAGGGCCAGACGGATTACCAGGACGTGTACTCCGAGCATGTGCTGACCAACTGGCAAGTGTCTTCACTGACATTTTCAACATATCCCTGACTGAGTCTGTAATACCAACATGTTTCAAGCAGACCACCATAGTCCCTGTGCCCAAGAACTCTAAAATAACCTGCCTAAATGACTACCGACCCGTGGCACTGACGTCTGTAGCCATGAAGTGCTTTGAAAGACTGGTCATGGCTCACATCAACAGCATAATCCCAGAAACCCTAGACCCACTCCAATTTGCATACCGCCCCAACAGATCCACAGATGATGCAATCTCTATCGCACTCCACACTGCCCTTTCCCACCTGGACAAGAGGAACACCTACGTGAGAATGCTATTCATTGACTACAGCTCAGCATTCAACACCATAGTGCCCTCAAAGCTCATCACTAAGCTAAGGATCCTGGGACTAAACACCTCCCTCTGCAACTGGATCCTGGACTTCCTTACGGGCCGCCCCCAGGTGGTAAGGGTAGGTAACAACACATCTGCCACACTGATCCTCAACACGGGGGCCCCTCAGGGGTGCGTGCTCAGTCCCCTCCTGTACTCTCTGTTCACCCATGACTGCATGGCCAGGCACGACTCCAACACCATCATTAAGTTTGCCGACGACACAACAGTGGTAGGCCTGATCACCGACAACGATGAGACAGCCTATAGGGAGGAGGTCAGAGATCTGGCCGTGTGGTGCCAGGACAACAACCTCTCCCTCAACGTGACCAAGACAAAGGAGATGATTGTGGACTACAGGAAAAAAAAGAGGACTGAGCACGCCCCCATTCTCATCGACGGGGCTGTAGTGGAACAGGTTGAGAGCTTCAAGTTCCTTGGTGTCCACATCACCAACGAACTATCATGGTCCAAACACACCAAGACAGTCGTGAAGAGGGCACGACAAAGCCTATTCCCCCTCAGGAGACTAAAAAGATTTGGCATGGGTCCTCAGATCCTCAAAAAATTCTACAGCTGCACCATCGAGAGCATCCTGACTGGTTGCATCACCGCCTGGTATGGCAACTGCCTGGCCTCTGACCGCAAGGCACTACAGAGGGTAGTGCGTACGGCCCAGTACATCACTGGGGCAAAGCTCCCTGCCATCCAGGACCTCTATACCAGGCGGTGTCAGAGGAAGGCCCTCAAAATTGTCAAAGACTCCAGTCACCCTAGTCATAGACTGTTCTCTCTGCTACCGCACGGCAAGCGGTACCGGAGTGCCAAGTCTAGGTCCAAAAGACTTCTCAACAGCTTCTACCCCCAAGCCATAAGACTCCTGAACAGCTAATCATGGCTACCCGGACTATTTGCACTGCCCCCCCACCCCATCCTTTTTACGCTGCTGCTACTCTGTTAAGTATTTATGCATAGTCACCTTAACTCTACCCACATGTACATATTACCTCAACTACCTCAACTAGCCGGTGCCCCCGCACATTGACTCTGCAACGGTACCCCCCTGTATATATAGCCTCCCTACTGTCACTTTATTTTACTGTATATATAGCCTCCCTACTGTCACTTTATTTTACTTCTGCTCTTTTTTTCTTAACACTTTTTTGTTGTTTTATTCTTACTTTTTTTGTTTAAAATAAATGCACTGTTGGTTAAGGGCTGTAAGTAAGCATTTCACTGTAATGTCTGCACCTGTTGTATTCGGCGCATGTGACCAATAAAATTTGATTTGATTTGATTTGAAATAGAGATACTGGGGTGCAAATTAGCAAAATAAATAACAATATGGGGATGAGGTAGTTGGGTGGGCTAATTTCAGATGGGCTGTGTACAGGTGCAGTGATCGGTAAGGTGCTCTGACAACTGATGCTTAAAGTTAGTGAGGGAGATAAGAGTCTCCAGCTTCAGAGATTTTTGCAGTTCGTTCCAGTCATTGGCAGCAGAGAACTGGAAGGAATGGCGGCCAAAGGAGGTGTTGGCTTTGGGGATGACCAGTGAGATATACCTGCTGGAGCGCATACTACGGGTGGGTGTTGCTATGGTGACCAATGAGCTAAGATAAGGCGGGGATTTGCCTAGCAGTGATTCATAGATGACCTGGAGCCAGTGAGTTTGGCGATGAATATGTAGTGAGGACCAGCCAACAAGTGCGTACAGGTCACAGTGGTGGGTAGTATATGGGGCTTTGGTGACAAAACGGATGGCACTGTGATAGACTACATCCAATTTGCTGAGTAGAGTGTCGGAGGCTATTTTGTAAATGACATCGCAGAAGTCAAGGATCGGTAGGATAGTCAGTTTTACGAGGGCATGTTTGGCAGCATGAGTGAAGGAGGCTTTGTTGCGAAATAGGAAGCCGATTCTAGATTTAACTTTGGATTGGAGATGCTTAATGTGAGTCTGGAAGGAGAGTTTACAGTCTAACCAGACACCTAGGTATTTGTAGTTGTCCACATACTCTAGGTCAGACCCGCCGAGAGTAGTGATTCTAGTCGGGTGGGCGGGTGCCAGCAGCGTTCGATTGAAGAGCATGCATTTAGTTTTACTAGTGTTTAAGAGCAGTTGGATGCTACAGAAGGAGTGTTGTATGGCATTGAAACTTGTTTGGAGGTTTGTTAACACCGTGTCCAATGAAGGGCCAGATGTATACAAAATGGTGTCGTCTGCGTAGAGGTGAATCTGAGAGTCACCAGCAGCAAGAGCGACATCATTGATATACACAGAGAAAAGAGTCGGCCCAAGAATTGAACCCTGTGGCACCCCCATAGAGACTGCCATAGGTCCAGACAACAGGCCCTCCGATTTGACACATTGAACTCTATCTGAGAAGTAGTTGGTGAACCAGGCGAGGCAGTCATTTGAGAAACCAAGGCTATTTAGTCTGCCAATAAGAATGCGGTGGTTGAAAGAGTCGAAAGCCTTGGCCAGGTGGATGAAGACGGCTGCACAGTACTGTCTATTATCGATCGCAGTTATGATATTGTTTAGGACCTTGAGCGTGGCTGAGGTGCACCCATGACCAGCTCGGAAACCGGATTGCCTAGCGGAGAAGGTACGGTGGGATTCGAAATGGTCGGTGATCTGTATGTTAACTTGGCTTTCAAAAACTTTCGAAAGGCAGGGCAGGATGGATATACGTTTGTAACAGTTTGGATCTAGAGTGTCACCCCCTTTGAAGAGGGGGATGACCGCGGCAGCTTTCCAATCTCTGTGGATCTCAGACGTTACGAAAGAGAGGTTGAACAGGCTAGTAATAGGGGTTGCGATAATTTCGGCGGCTAATTTTAGAAAGAAAGGGTCCAGATTGTCTAGCCGAGATGATTTGTAGGGGTCCAGATTTTGCAGCTCTTTCAGAACATCAGCTGTCTGAATTTGTGTGAAGGAGGAGCTACTGAATAGCTAACAGTACATTTTGAATGAAAACTTCTAGTATGCAGAGTGATATCCAAAGAAATGTGTTCTCTGTCTATGGCTGGCACTTCTTCATCACTGGTGAGTCTTCAACATGATCCAGTCCAGTTGTGAAATAAAAAGAAGTCCTCACAGGCACCTCAATTCTTATATTTTGCCCAAAAGATCTGATCTGATTGGTTAGACCAGTTTGGGGAAAAATATCAGAATTGGGCTCCATGTGTAAACGCACATGGAGTCTCAATAAAACGGCTGCGCAGTTACCTACGGACAGTAAGACAGCTCACCCATTTGTTCCACTTAGGGAGGGATTACGGCCGAGCCCTTTTGAGGCCTGGGCTGTGTCCCAAATGGCACCCTATTCCCTATATAGCGCACTACTTTTGACCAGGGCCCATAGGGTGCACTACTTTTTTCCAGCTGTTTGTTGGGCTGAGGGATGATGCCTCTCCAGAGCTTTCTATCCGGCCACCAAAGGGCGTGTAATGCGTGCCAGACCAGTGTTTCCAATACCTTTTGGACCGCCATGCAGACTCTGGTTTTCCCAATGCCTTCTGGACCGCCATGCAGACTCTGGTTTTCCCAATGCCTTCTGGACCGCCATGCAGACTCTGGTTTTCCCAATGCCTTCTGGACCGCCATGCAGACTCTGGTTTTCCCAATGCCTTCTTCTTGGCGTCTTGACTTCAGAGAAACATGGCCTGCACTCACTTGAGTTTACACCTACAGTCGCTAGTGAAAGTCTTGCTGCCTTAAAATTAAATCTGAAAAGGGATTACATTCAAAAAAATGTCTACTGATCTTTCATGTGAAATATTTTGTATTTGTTTTAAATCCTAATTCATTAAAATGTTATAAACAAAGATCTATTGCTTGTGTATGTCTTCACACCCCAGAGTTAATACTTGGTGGAAGCACCTTTGGCAGCCATTACAGCTGTGAATCATTCTTAGGGCAACATACTGTTGATCCATTGTGTTTGTCAAAATTGCTCAAGCTCAGTAAATTTGGTTGGGAATCATTGATGGACAGCAATATTCAAACCTTGTCTCTGATTTTCAAGCAAATGTAAGTCAGAACTGAGACTGGACCACTCAGGAACACTCAACACCTCTTGGAAAGCCATTCTGGTGTGTCTTTGGCATTACAATTTGTGTAATTCAAGTTTCAAGTTTAATTTGTCACATGCACAAGTACAGTGACATTCTTAGCTTGCAAGCCCTACCCAACATTGCAGTATTCAATATCAAAATAGTATAACTAATAAAAATAAAAATAAAACAACACGAGAAATAAGAAATAAGAGAGGAAGCTATATACAGGGTTAGTGCCAGTACCAAATGTTCAATGTAGGGATACTGGAGTATTTGAGGTATATATGTACATATAGGCAGGGATTAGGAGAAAGTGACTGATAGCAGGATAAATAATAATAATAATAATAATAACAATAATAATAATAATGATAATATTAAACAGTATGGCAGCAGAATAAGTGGTGGGTGTGTGTGTGTATGTAAGTGTAAGTGTGTGTGTGTGTGTGTGTGTGTGTGTGTGTGTGTGTGTGTGTGTGTGTGTGTGTGTGTGTGTGTGTGTGTGTGTGTGTGTGTGTGTGTGTGTGTGCGCGCGCACGCGCAAAAGTGTCAGTGTAGGCATGATAGGTGGATATACATGTAAACAAGGCTGAAAAGTGACTGGTAGCAGGAATATGTATGAATACTTACGGTAATATACTAATGATAATATATACATGTAAACAGGAGTAATAGTGAACAGTAGCAGGATAGATATATACTAATAGTAATGGCAATCGATAATCAATGAACAGCAGCATAGTGGTAGTAACAGCAACGTAGTGGTAGTGTCCCACTGGAAAATAAAACTCTATCCCAGGGTTAGGTGTTCAGAAGACTGAGGCACGGTTTCCTCTCACTTTTTACCTGGGCTTTGCTCCTTGGGCAGTATTACTTAACGGCCTTGTTGCAAACAGAATGGATGATTTGGAGTGAATTTATTAAAGTAACTGTCCAGTGAAAATCGAACTTTTAAAAGTTCATATTCTGTTACCTCATCCCCAAATAATGTTGTTGACTCATCCTATCCTCAGATTTGTGGCCAAAGCATAAATTGAAAAAAATATTATAAAAAATAACACCTCAAGCTTGTATCTCAAACAGACTGTTTCAAAAATGCTTACTATTTCCTCATAGAGGGTGATGTCATCCTCCTCAGCTCGCCCATCAGCGGTCTACTTGCATTAATATTTTTTATGACCGGTGTACACCCACACCATTCTGTTGTTTGGGTATGCCCAAAACATTCCAAGACAGAAAAGCTGCTTTTTAACATACGTAATTACAATTTTGGGGAAGAAAAACTATTTAACTCATATTGTAATTAATTATAGGTCATGTATCATAGAAATCTGTAAACAATGGACAGTTACTTTAACACAAGCTTCCTTCTTTTCACTTTGTTATACAGGCCAGTAATGTGGAGTGAATGCAAAGTTGTTGATACTCTGTATTTTCAAGTATTGTGGTGGCAGCATCATGTTATGGGAATGCTTGTTACTGGCAGGGCTGGGGAGTTTGTCAGGATCAAAATAAATATGAAAGGAGCAAAGCCCAGATAAAAAGTTAGAGGAAACCCTGCCTCAGTCTTCTGAATACCTAACCCTATGACATAGTTAAAATGTTCAGCGGGGACAATTACACAAATGTAATGCCAAAGACACACCAGAATGGCTTTCCAATAGGTGTTGAGTGTTCCTGAATGGTCCAGTCTCAGTCCTGACTTAAATTTGACTTGAAAATCAGAGCCCAGATTTGAATATTGCTGTCCATTAATGATTCCCAACCAACCTTTTTTTTATTTAATTTTAAGGCAGCAAAATGTGCAAACTGTGCAAGATAAGTCACTTCTCTGTCTTACATTTTTTTTAAATAGTCATTTAGCAGACGCTCTTATCCAGAGCGACTTACAGGAGCAATTAGGGTTAAGTGCCTTGCTCAAGGGCACATCTACAGATTTTTCACCTAGTCGGCTTAAAACGTATAGTAAGTAGTTTGTGTCTACTGTAGTCAAATACTTCAATTGCTATGCCTATGCCATAGTATTTTGAGCAAGACATACGTGTCAAATGGTCTTGCCTCATCTGCAACAACAACCACATAGTCATGGGAAAAGATCCACACTACACATGAATGTGCTTTTTGTCGATCTTTAGTAGGTTCCTATGCCTGACCCCTTCTTAGGGTTCAGTGAGACTCAGTGAGGGATGCTCTCTAAAATACGTATGTTGGTCAGCATGGATGAAGACAGTTTGAGGTTCTCTCCTCTCTGACTCTAAGCTTATTCTCAGTTCCCATGTTATCCGCAGGCTGAATAACAGGGGCCTCTGCAGGGGGTGAAACCAATGAGCTGTCATCTCACCACCATGGATAAATGGCAACACTTCCTCCGGATGGACATTAAGAGCCTTGAGAAATCCTGTGAAAAATGAGTGTTGTTCATAAGCATTGCTTAACATTTCATCATAAATGGTTGCTTATGGTTACCTTCATGTGTGTGTGAAATACTACTGTTCTCATATTTTTTATTCATAGATTTTAGATGTGTATGATTATATATTTTTTGCAACACTATATATCTATTGCTTAGCTGGAAATGAATGTTTGTATACAGTATATTTGTCTGTGGTATGTGGTTATCTCACCTAGCTATCTTAAGATGAATGCACTTACTGTAAATCGCTCTGGATAAGAGCATCTGCTAAATGACAAAAATGTAAAATGTTAATATTTTACATACAGATCTCATTTTACTGTATTGCATTATTATTATTTTTAATATTGATGTCACAAATTTATTATTTGTACTTTTCTTTATTAAAAATGTAGTTATTTGTTACATTTGACTGTGTAAAACCTAGCAGTACTACTAATTTCTCTGAGAGTGAGGCGGATATATAGCATTTCGCAAAAAACATGATTATTTGTCTCTCTGAAATGAAACCATCAAGTGATAGATAAAAAAATATATATATATATATATATACATGTCTGTCAACCACATGCCATGATTAGATAGTGAAGAAAACACACCAATCTCTTTCATAATTTGTTTATACAATAAATGCTAATTTACCATCCTTCCTGAAAATGGATACAGTGTATATAGCGTTTTGGAAAACTCTTCAAATACAGACGTGAGCACAATACCTCTTCATGAGCCATAACATGACTATTTCACCATGTGGCTCTGCAAGATTGTAACGCTAGTGACACACTAGTTGGGGTGCACATACTGACAATTACGGCATATTTAAAACACATCACTATTTTTGTATATTACCACAGATTATTTCCACAGAGATTAATTTACTCCATTAATTAGTTCTCCCTGTACAGTTCCCTGCTTCAAATGTTTTTAGGGAGAAGAGTCTGTATTTACAGACTTGTATTCAGCATATTATGACATTTTTGGAATAATCTACATAAACTTTAAAAATAAAATGTACATATTGTGGGTCAACAGAGAGACTTTGTAGAGGCCTTGTGCGCCACTTGGCACGATAAGGCCTTAGTAAAGTAAGAACGTATTTTGGGTCATTGTTCTTGTCAGGCCCTGTCCTCAAAGGGCCTCAGTCAGTGCTTCATTACACTCTCAGAAAAAAGGGTTCCAAAAGTGTCCTTCGGCTGTCCTCATAAGAGAACCCTTTTTGGTTCCAGGTAGAACTCGTTTTGGTTTCAGGTAAAACCCTTTTGGGTTCCATGTAGAAACCTCTGTGGAAAGGGTACTTCATGGAACCCAAAAGGGTTCTACCTGGAACCAAAAGGGTTCTACCTGGAACCAAAAAGGGTTATTCAAATGGTTATCCTATGGGGACAGCCGAATAATCATTTTAGGTTCTAGATAGTACCTTTTTTCCTAAGAGTGTATAAAGTGGGCTTGGATGTCTGGTCTGGTGGGTTAGCATTGTTGATGCAGCTGAGGCACATAGTGGTGGTTTGATGTGTTGGTTGGCAGGCAGGGGGTGGTGGACACATGTTTGTGAAAGCTGCCCTTAGGTGACTGTCAAAGCTGGACCCAGAAAGTGGACGAGTGTCCCTGGTTCACCCCAGGTCGGTCGGACGGACATCTGCTCAACGTTTATTTACTCAACACTTCACTTTCTCCCACTGCCCAAGAAAGCCCTCTCAGCGTGGGGCGAGAGTAGGTTAGCTACTGGGGCTGATGTTGTTTATGAATAGGTCACATTAAGATTTTTATTTTATCATAAAAGCATAACAAATGTATTTCTGTCCTTGATATACTAGGGCATTGTTCTTCTGACAAATTATACAGTTCATATTTATGTTAATTAATAATTAATTAATTGATTAATTGTTAATTAATTACAGATTATATTATTGTTAAGCCTATATTATTTGTATTATCTTATAGGCTTATTGTGTGTCAGCAATGTTAGCTAATTGTTTTACTCAAATTTGAAGGGTTTCTGTGGGTGGTTGCACATTGGCATTTAGGCGATCCAGTGTTTAGTAAAACCTCTCCACCTCATGGACTACAGCTCCAGTATCCACTGGGCTAACAGAAGTGGTTTGTGCCACTGAGAGAAAACAGTAGGCCTACTCTCTCAAAATTCTAAACCTCAAAAATGATGTTTGTAATAAATTCTGGAGATAAGCAATGAATCAATAAATAGAAATAAAAAAGTATTTATCATAGATTATTTATGTTATTCACAGCAGGTCTACTGCCATATTATTAATTCACTATTTGGCAAGCAACAAAATGATCACACATTTAGCCTATACATTACTGTCTATTAATCTCTCTTGGACTTTAAAATGTGATATGCATATGCATATAATAACATGCAATAGCTTAATAATAATTAATTTGACAGTAATTTGACAATAATAATTAACATGACAGCATTATGATATTATAATGTTCATACTTTATTCTTCATAAATAATAATAGGCTCACGTTATTACCATTACTAGGCCTGTTATTTTTTATTTTATCATAAAACTAAAATACATTAAATACAATTAAATACTCGGAAAAAGTACAGGCAATTTAAAAATGTATTATGAAATATTCACTTGTACTGTATAGCCTAGGCTACAGAGCCTACATCTCGATTGGAGGCTGAACATTGTATGCCTTGAACAACTCCTCCCACCCAGCTTTAAGAGCTCGGTGGGCCAGTACACTACGGAGAGATGTTCAAGACATTGAACAAACACGTGGCCGAGGAAAACGAGACATTTCAAAATCAACAACTCCTTGGAACCATAATTAGGCCTACACATTAGAGACATTGGCCTGGTCTACATTAGGTCACCAAAATGCATGCATAGAACAATCCTTCGTTTGGGGTTTTATTTTCTCCTCTTATTTTTTCTTGGGCCATCGTTTTAGAGGCCCAGACACAAAACATTTCGATGATGACCTTTGCCATGCTGCGGCCAATGGCGACTCATATGATCAGCTACCCGGACCTGGGTATGATGTCCGAAGACGAGGAGAACCGTAGTGAGAGCGACGGTAGCTCGGATCAGAGCTATGGATGCTGCGTCTCTGCTGACAAACGCCGGAGGATTTCCAGAAAATCGGGAGGCAGCGGTGTTGTAATAGTGAAACAGCGGAACGCAGCCAATGCCAGGGAGCGCGACCGTACACAAAGCGTCAACACGGCATTTACTGCACTCCGGACTCTTATACCCACTGAGCCGGTGGACAGAAAGCTCTCCAAGATTGAGACGCTTCGCTTGGCATCCAGCTATATCTCCCACCTCGCCAACACCCTGCTGCTCGGAGACGGGAACGGAGATGGACAACCTTGTCTTGGCGCGGTTTACGCGCAAGGAGAGAGCGGTCAAAAGCAACCTCGGACCATCTGTACCTTCTGTTTGAGCAACCAAAGAAAGGGGGTAATTTTATGCGTTTCTTAAATCTTATTCTGCACAAGTGAAAAAGTTTAGAATAGCGTTGAAAATAATAGTTTGAAAACATGACCAAAAGTGAGCCAAATAGGCGATTAATTAGTGACTCTAGGCACACGGCTATCGCGTTGTTGATCTCTATTGTTGCAATTATTTGTTTTGAATGACATTCCGAAGTCAAAGGAATAAATATTATGTGCTCTATATTCTGTCTCGAGATGTGCTCGCAGCCCTCGAATAAAAGGAAACTTTTATGCACATTTTCTCAGGGGCGCCTTTATGCATTTCAAATTGAGGGGCCACATGCCCACGAGTTATAGTTCCTTTTATAATTTATTGTAATTTCCTTTTTACAATGTATCTGAATTAAATGTGCGATTCAGTGCGCTAAGATGACGCCGGTTTCTTCCACTGCTAATGTTTCAAGTAATGTCATTTTTGAAGAACAAAATATTTAGAATATAGGATGGTCTATTATTTTGAAAAAGAAAACATTCATTGTTTGTATATGTTTTAAAATGGATTTAAATGGATGTTTAATGCAATATTCAATACACCTTTATTACAGATTATTATTACATTTATATAATGTACTAGTTACAAACGAAGTTATTGTAGCTTATACTATATAATCATCATCATCATCATCATCATCATTATTATTATTATCATATACTTTATACATTATAATGTTGTTATTGTTGTTGCTGTTGTTGTTGCGGTTGCTGCTTGGGGTTGTGCTGATATGCAGTGCCAAGTGGAAATTGTTCACTTATCCGTTGTCCCCTAAAATGTTCTTTATTTTTTCCAGATAAAGGATGGCAAAGAGATGCGAGGTGTTGGTTCACTGAGGGTGAGCCGCAGATAGAAGACCAGACAATAAACCACAGCAACCAGAACCACAACTCCCCATCCACAACTCAGGGAACACTACAAGCAGGTCATAACAGAACCATACTCATCATGCTGGAGAATATGTAACGAGAGACTATTTATACTTGAGGGAAAGGCCATGGAACAAAACAAGGCCTAATATGTGAAGCCTTTCAAAAAATGCAGTGCATTTATTGATAGAGAATTTATAGATTTTTATATTTGTGTGATATTTGTGTTGTACATGTATTACATTTTGAAATAAAATATATTTTTTATCTAAATGAAATTTCCCCTACTAAGGGGTAGTTTTCTTTCCTTTGAACTTCATGTCTGTTGATTTCTTCTCTATTGTTGCAGTTTTGTATATATTCAATCAAAAGTTAATTAAAAGACACTCAATCATATGGAATACCAAATCAGTTGATTCCTTGTCTAGTTCATGCCTGGCCACAGAAAGAAAGGATTAGAGATTAGAGACAGATTGGAGGATGTTTTCTTTTTTCTTTTGCTAACGATTTTCTCAGGCCAACCTCTGTGCCAGAGCAGAGGGCAGGCAGTCAGTCAGGGCACAATGCTATAATGTTATGAGAAAATGTTACTTGACTAAAACAATTTACAATAAAAGCATGTAGGGTAGGGTATTGATTGTAATAAATAAATAAATGCTATGTAAAACTACCATATAAAACCTTTGGAGATGGTACAGATGTTGCATCTTCATTTGAGCCAGTTTGCTAAAGCAGGACAATAATCCTGCAGCAACAGGAAATGTGAATTAGTGTGTGGATTATAATTAATGGACATTTTTGTAGGGGTGATACATTTTTCATAAGGGAAAATCAAGTCTGAAATTTCAAAGTGGACATTTCTTGATCAGATATTTTAAGTGTAAACAGACAAGATCAGGATTAAGGACGCATGTTAGCGGCAAGTATAAACAGAGCTTAAAAATCAGGGACTCAATCAAAAAATTATTTCTCTCTCTCTTTCTCTCAAACTCTCTCTTTCTCTCTCTCTCTTTCTCTCTCGCTCTCTCTCTCGTAATTCCCATTCCATTGTTTGCAATAGCTTTTCCAAGAAGTTGTTTGTGAAGTCTGTAGAGCCTTAGCTAAGGATCAGGGTTTCTTGTGTCATTGACTGGTGTAGTCTTGCAAATCTCACGGTTGCTTTATTTGAAGTCTGGTATCAATTAGTCACGACAAATGGTAGCCTGCACTCTGCTCTGAGACACTGACACAGCTGTTGGGATGTCAGAGGTATAAATCACTGCAGTGAACCCAATGGAGGAGGAGGGAGGTTGAGAGGTTGGAGGTATTTGTGGAGCAAGAGGCTAAAGAAGTGGAAGGAGACCTTGTTGATATGAAGTCACAGTTCGGGCCATGCTGTTGAAATATAGGAATAGTTTTCACGTGGTATCGGGCGGGATATTGTGCCCAATGTCGGGCCCTAATGTGCCCTGGTTAAGTTTGAATCTGTTCCGCATCTCTCTATCTTTCCATGAGCTCTAAACTTCAAGAGAGAAATTTCCAGGGACGGTTCCATGTGTTGGTTTCAGCAGGCAGAGACTAGACACATAGACACACAAACTCAGTGCTCACACTTGCTCCTGTCTAGGATCACTTTGAATGAGATTGCAGATGGATCAGTGTGAAGCAGAGCCTCCTATGGCTAAGGAAGGCTCCCTGGTGTTAGTTAGGGTATATGGAAAGTACATTTCTAGCCAGTAAACGGTTCAGACAGGTTGGGGGTCCGGGTCCAAGTCCATCTCCTCCTCCCCCCACCTGCCCTGTCAGTGATTAATTATAATTTGCTGTGCTCAGCCCCTCGTGCTCTGGGCCCAGGCCTCCCCAAATGGCTCCCCTGAGGCGCCCTCCGGTAGGAAGATGTCACAGAGGCACAGGAAGGATAAACACGCACAGCTGACCTCTTGGAGCTACTCTCTGTGCGGCAAGCTTTGGGTCAGCAGCAGTCTTGACATCATCCGGTGGTGGGACCCAGATGTACGGCTCCCTGCGGTAATGCCTGAGTGAACGAAAAAGTGTTTTCAAACCAACAAATTCAGCATGCTTTTCCAGGGATGACAGGGAGAAATTGATGATAACCCATAAGAGGGAACAGGAGAAAAGCATAGGCAGCAGAATAAGAAAGGCCACTGTGGATGTGGTTTAATTTGTATGACAAATGGGCAAGGATGTACCTGCCTTGGGGACCTACTGGGGATTTTTAATTTTTTTTTGCATTGAGGGGGTTTTCTGCCTCGGAAGCTTGTATCTCCCCACTGCCCCCCAAAATGTTTCCTACAGGAAGACTTTCAGCAGGGGTGAAATGGAGCTAGACAGCACTTCCAACTCCTCTCACTCCGACACCTGAGATGAAAAATGGCCTGCATAATGTGTTCTATTGTTTGTGAAGGAGAAGAGGGAAAAAAACTGTCGAAAAGCAAACTCAGTCACTTTCAGCAACATCTTTTTCAGTGACTTTACTGTAAGAAGACGTGATTATTTTTGCAGTTGATTTGTATAGATAGAACTTATGTCAACTCAAACACTTTACTCATCATGCATAACTACAGTGGAACCCTACATCTCCACAAAAGCAAGGAGCACAGAAAATTTGACTAAAACCAGACACAGCTTTCTCTTATTGGTGGAGCTTGGGTTCAAGCGTGTCATATGATCGTCAGTCAATCAACCTTTCTATGAATGTCGATGTGGCAGCAGTTTAGTGAGAAGGGTCGGAATTGCATGGGTGGAACACATCATAGGGCTGGAATGGAGAGCTTTTACTTAACACTCATGAAGAGAGCAATTTTCATCATACTTATGAACTAGGACTTCAGAACTGAAGGAGAATTGAGGAGGACATTGGAATACAGAGCATGCAATCAGGTACTATTATCATAAGGGTGCACAATCAGGTGGATAAAGAGAGTAACCCCCCAAACAATGAAGTGTTATCAGTTCTGGTGAATACCATTATACAGATGTAGGATCTTAATTTGAGCCAGTTTGCTACAGCAGTAAAATAATCCTGCACAGGAAATGTGAATTATAATGTGGATTATAATTAATGGTCATTTTTTTGTAGGGGTTGATACATTTTCTGGTAGGTCAAATCAAGTCTGACATGAAAATTACAAAGTTTAGAAGGCTTTTTTTCTTTTTTCTCTTTTATATATTTTTTATTATTTTTAGTCATTTTTTTCATATTTTTTTTTATTTATTTTTTTTCCATTTATTTTTTTGGGGGGGTGGGTTGGAGTAAGGGGGGGGGGGGGGGGTAGAAGGATTACTTTATCCTATCTCAGGTATTCCTTAAAGAGGTGGGGTTTCAAATGTCTCCGGAAGGTGGTGAGTGACTCCGCTGTCCTGGCGTCGTGAGGGAGCTTGCATTAAGATCCTACATATGTAGGAGTCCAGTATATTAAAAACAAAAATAACCTTTTTGTGTATGGACCACTCTGCATTAAGATCCTACATATTACATTTACATTTTAGTCATTTAGCAGACGCTCTTATCCAGAGCGACTTACAGTTAGTGAATACATGTTTTTTTTTTTATACTGGCCCCCCGTGGGAATCGAACCCACAACCCTGGCATTGCAAACGCCATGCTCTATCAACTGAGCTACATCCCTGCCGGCCATTCCCTCCCCTACCCTGGACGACGCTGGGCCAATTGTGCGCCGCCCATGAGTCTCCCGGTCGCGGCCGGCTGCGACAGAGCCTGGATTCGAACCAGGATCTCTAGTGGCACAGTTAGCACTGCGATGCAATGCCTTAGACCACTGCGCCACTCAGGAGCATACATATGTAGGAGTCCAGTATATTAAAAACAAAAATAACCTTTTTGTGTATGGACCACTCTGATATATCCCCATCTCTCCCCCACAAGAAAAACTAAAACAGTTGATCCAGAAAAGGGTAGGAAATGCAGAGTTATTTCAACACCAAAAGGGAGCACTGTCCCAATTCCCTGCCATGTGCTTACCTCCAGACATGTGTTGCCCAGAGGGCCTTGCTAAAGAGCTCTAGCTGAAAAAACGGTGTGCAGGGGTAATATTTTAATCACATCCTGTCCAGGCAGGCCCGCAGCGTGAAATAAACACCATTTCACCATATTTCAAATACCCATTGACAGGGGAGATGTCCCTTTGCTCAACCTGCATGTCAGAGATATTAATGGCTGTCGGAAACACGCATTTTGGCTCTCCCGTTCAGAGGCTTGGATGTACCCCCTTCGCTTCCGATCTTTTACGACCAACTTTTCCACAGAAGAAGGAGGAGAAGGAGGAAGTCTATCTGACCATGCAGATGAGGTTTTGCAGGAGATGGGCTGCCTGAATAACAGGTCATGTCTGTAGCAGTACCCTCCCATGAGCACATGCACACAGGAACCGTTGTTTTCATTTGCTGCTGAGTTTGGCAGGAGGGGTTGTAGTGTGTGTGTGTGTGTGTGTGTGTGTGTGTGTGTGTGTGTGTGTGTGTGTGTGTGTGTGTCGGTCGAAAAGCAGAGGAATTCCCAGAGAAGGAATTGCGGAACAATACAGGGTATCCTAGTGTTGGTTTACTCTGGCACGGTCTGCTGTGACCCACCCTCAGAATCCAGGCCCAGAGGCAGAGGTGAGAAGTCAGCAACAGCCACTCCAAGACAATGCTTCCTTGTAAAAAACAATCGCACAATGTGAGACAGGCCTGTGTGTGCTCACACTAACCTGTTCAAAATATGAAGCAATTTAATCATCATCAATTTATGAACTATTATGAAAGGGGCTGTTTCTTTTCCATGTCAGCGAAAGGATGCGTGGGTGAGTTGGGAGTAGAACTTGGCTTAGACCAAGATGATGATGTCATATTGTCTGCAACACAAGAAGCAAGGTTAGAGTATTTCATAAAACAATTTGTATCTTCTAATGTGAAAATGTAGTAAAAGTCTTGCATGAGCTGCAAGAAGTGTGTGTCAGACAATGTTTACATTTCTTGTGAGACCAGGATAGTGTGTGTGTGTGTGTGTGTGTGTGTGTGTGTGTGTGTGTGTGTGTGTGTGTGTGTGTGTGTGTGTGTGTCACATGGGAAAGTCTCCCAGCTGTGTTAGACGCTGGGCCTGCTGGAGACCTAGAGAGGAACCATTGGGTTATTTCATTTCAGCACAAAAGCAAACATTCAGAGGATATCCTCAATCAGGGGCCAGAGAGTGTGCAATGAACAACCTCGTTGACAGAAACATGGAGCCCTACACTTGCAGCTGGGCGCCCTAACAACCTTGGGGATTTACTGTAGTTTGCTACACTCTGGAAGTAGTACAGTACAGAATATGTAGAATCAGGTTCAAACTTTCCACCCCCCAAAAACACAGACACAGTCACTCCTTCTGGAAATGTAGCAATGACTGTTTTTAGACTATAAGCGGATGCAACTTACTATGTCGATATTTGTACAATCTTTGGGAATTCTCCTTAGCAGCAGTTGAGATTATGTCCTTTGTTTTGCACACACTGAAATATTGTATCAGTTGCAGCACATTCCACAGCATTTGAATAAGATGTGTTTTACTGACCATAACATCGGAACACCTGGATGTTCGCATGGTCCAACAAGGGAAATATTATTTTGACTGTGTTACAAGCCTCATCATCAAAATAATTGGGAACATATTTGTTAGACCAAGTGGATTGGAAAATTCCATTCCACTTCATAGCCGTACATTTTCTCAATACATTGAACAATATGAAAGCAATTATAACATTAAATTACTTTAAAATTACTTAAATCACTAAGGGCCCGATTCCGACGCAGGAAATTACGCCTTTCCTATGCATTTCTCAGTAGTTGGTATTCAGACTTACATTATGAAGGTGGGTAAAGGGCTTTGCAGGCGTGGTTCCCTTGTGCGCGCTGAATAAATGTAATTCAACCGCTGAAAACCCTCCCACTTGCTGGCCAACATATTTTCTCGTGAAGTTTTCATTCAATAGGGTTTTCAGTACATTTATCTTAAGCCATCCCTTTAAATACGGTGTAACTTTGAGTTTTAGAATTTTGTTGACAGACTCAACATAATTTATCGAGAGAACGGGTTCCGAATATTAGGTTTCAATGAAAGAAATCCATCTAAATATATGCATATTGTATCTGTTTCAGCACCAATTGGTAGATAAAGAAATACTCTGATCTCTGAAAGTATTCATGAATCATAAAAAAATTGTTTGGACAGCCTTTATGCACAAAATAAAGAAAACAGTGGTTTGGTTCATTCTGAAAATTGCCACATTCAGTTTTTTAACCCATGGTAATGTTGGAATATTAGTGTACATAGAATTATAATAGGGAGAATAGTGTATAATAGTAGGCTATACCCTCGTCTATTGCCTGCACTAACCATGGAACTGTGTGATGACACAACCAAGTATTGCGCCATGCGTCGGGTTCAAACTGTTACAGATTAATAATTTACCTAGCTCTTATCAATAGCTGTTATCAAGTTGTAAATTACAGTGCATGGAGAATGGCGTTATTTAAGTACATGCTTTTTCCACTTGGAACCGGTATGTTCGCTAGACCTTATTCATGGTTTCCTCGCATGTAAAGGTGGTGGAATTATTAGGGAATACGGCGTATCTGTAGACACACCTCCGCCACACCTTCATTTATTCGATCTCCACCTAAAACGAATAGCGGGTGAATAGCATGCTATTCTCATGCTTAAATTCAAGGTCAGAATACGCATAAATTACATTCCATTTACACATGCTTAACTCGGGTAGGAATCGGGCTGTAAGAGCCACAGGACAATACAAAAAAATCAAAATGAACCTATCCAGCAATAAGCCATCATCTCCAAGATCACCACTTCTTACAAATGTGTAAACACTCACAGCTGCAATGACCAGCTTTCAATAGGAAGCGGCCAAGCTTCCGCTGATCTTTTTGGTCCTCAGCAGCAGCTTGCTACACCTCCCTCCCTCCCTGTCGCTCATTGTGTCAGCATCTCCTGAAGAAGGCATTGTTTAATCCAGATGGTTGGAATCCAAAGACCTCACTCTTCCCTTTTCCATAAAGTCAGTCTCCTAATAATAACTCATATATCTGACTACCTCTTTTGTCAACAAGAGCAACACATACCAAAAAGGAGAGACAATGGGGAGGTCCTCTGGATGAAAACAACAGGATGAGACAGCCTCTTACTGTATGTGTTTGAAGTGAACCTGTTGACTGCTCTGTATCATGATGACTCCTGAGCGGAGGGAGTTGGGTTGCTTAGCTTGCTTTCTTGCTGGTATATCAAGTAATAAATCCATTGTCTGTATTTTAAGTATTGTAAAAAGCATTGAATTGAATCATAGGCAATCAAACATAATTTCCACATAATTTCCACATGATGGCATGATATAGCCACTTTTCTCTCTGGCTCTGTCTTTGTGTATGTGTGTGTGTGTGTGTGTGTGTGTGTGTGTGTGTCTGTGTGTGTCTGTGTGTGTCTGTGTGTGTGTGACATTTTAGAGAAGAGGAAGCGCTTCTTTCGATTTAAACAGCTCTTTTTTGGAGAAAAATAAAATAGGCTATAACCTAGCCTTAGCCTACCTCTCTTACAACTTCCTACTACATAACCTTTTTATAACTGTATGATTACCTGCTACTGTAGAGCAGGTCTTCAAGTCATAACTTCCACTGAAGATGCGTAAGAGATGTCACTATGTTGATTTGGGTTGGGGTAAGTGTGAATTTGTTACATTATTATCATATAGATGGTTTTCACAACTCCCTCATTAAACACAGGCCTAGAAGGTTGGAAGGTTAATTGCGTCAGAATGTACCTATTAAATTGAATTTTCACAAGTGGGACAATTGTGAAATAAAAATGTTACAGTTGCTTCACACTAGGATTTAAAAGTTGTCTTTTATGTGTTTATTTTTTATTTGTTTGTTACAGCACTGTATGTGATGGCCAGTTTAGCCCTATCCAATAGTCTACTAATAATCCAAGCGGACTGCAATGAAGATGTCTCTATGAAGTGTGAAGCTATCCAGGATAAGAGCTATCGATCCGTTACATGGTATAAGGTAGGCTACAGTACGCCATGATAGGTACTGTATTATTAGCTTATCATCAGTGAATATCTTTATTT
The DNA here is from genome assembly GCF_964263955.1 of Coregonus lavaretus. Classification (NCBI taxonomy): domain Eukaryota; kingdom Metazoa; phylum Chordata; class Actinopteri; order Salmoniformes; family Salmonidae; genus Coregonus; species Coregonus lavaretus. The sequence goes on from NC_140007.1 coordinate 32,049,842, forward strand.
CAAATACATTCATTTGGGTATTCGTTGATGATGTGAGTAGGTTAGTGGTTAATATTTTAAATAAAAACATGTATATAATTGTGTACTGTAATGACAAATATATATTTTTTATTTGTTTTAACTAGTGCCACATATTACATATTACATAAGGTATTGTTATTAAGTTAGAGCATTTTTTTTTTCACTGAGAGAAGGCTTAAATAATTCCCTCCTGTATGAGAAATTAAATCTACCCACTGGGCACAGACGACAATTCAACGTTTAGTTTTGATTTACATTTGGTTGAGTTGTCAACTAACGTGAATTAAATAAGAAATTGTTGAAATGACGTGGAAACAACGTTGATAGAACCAGTTTTTGCCCAGTGGGTAGTTTGGATCCCTTCCTCTGATAAAATAACAGAATGGATCAATATAAATACATTCTTCTTTTCTCTATGTTTAGCTGAACAACAAGACTGGTATTATCAGAAGAAGTGACGGTGAGAAGCCATATCCCTTTAGCTTTCCCCGACCTGCTAGGTTTGGACCAATGGACAGTCTAGTTCTTCCCAGTGTCAGGCCTGAGGATGCAGGGACTTACCAGTGTCTCCTAGGGGCCAACATAGGACAGACCATCAGAGATTCAAAGGTCACCCTCAATGTATCTACAGGTAAACCTTTACTCGCTATTCTGGTTTGACTTGGAGTAGGCTATGGAAATTGATAGTACTATAACCTAGGTTACAATGAGGGTTGATTGATTGATTGTTTGGATACATTGCTTTAATCACCATACAAGCCACTGGGCCAGGCAAAAATCCAGGTTGCATAGTACAGTACAGGCCAGAGAATAACTCATGAAAGTGAGCATACTGTATCTTTCCTGGTCTTATTAACTCATCATATATCCACAGATTGTGTGATCCATACTACAGTGGCAGTGACAGCTATGCAGAACGTGACTCACACTACCCCACTGTGTCCCATACAATTGGTGGAGGTCTCTGTCATATGGACTTCATGTGGATTTTTGATACTGGGCCTTGTCAAAATCGCTCTGTGTCTCATCTCTATGGGGGTAAATCAATATTCTTCACATCCAAATATATTTTCTGTATAGCCTTTATTAGCCCTATTTGGTGTCATGGTAGTAGAATATGTAGCTGTTAGGCTACATTACTGGATATTCTCAAATATTACCTCCTCAAATGTACCATAGGTACAATGACACAAACTAGTGAGTGTGGAGGCTTCTTACTTTAATAATGTGAGTGGTTGTCATGACAGATAACTATCAAAACTCCATAAAGGCAGGGATTTTAATGGCCCAGTGCAGTCAAAATTCTAATTGTTTCTGTGTTTTGTATCATATTGTACAACAGCTGATGAAACTAACACTGTAAAAGTGTGGAAACATTATTTCCTGATAGTTGCTAGTTTAAAATACGATCTACACAGGACCTTCTAATCAGCAGGTTTGCATGGGCGGGAGTTTTGGCTTTCCATGGTGATATCACCATTCGGTAAATTGGTTAATAGACCAATAACAAAGAGAGTTCCAAACCTCTCTGCCAATAACAGCTAGTTTTAAATGTTCCCCTCCCCACTCAGACCACTTCCAGACAGCCTTAGCAAAATTGTTACTTGAGAAATCATTTTTTGCTAAAACAAAATTTCTGCCTATTTTAATGGAAAGTAAGGTACTTAATTGATACCCAGAAATAATTTGATATTGATATAAAAACTTCTGTATTAGGTCTTTAATATTGTAGGTGAGATGACTGTAGCTCAGTTGGTAGAGCATGGCGCTTGCAACGCCAGGGTTGTGAGTTTGAGTTTGTTTCCCATGGGGGGCCAGTATGAAAATGTATGCACTCACTAACTGTAAGTCGCTCTGGATAAGAGCGTCTGCTAAATTACTAAAATGTAAATGTAATGACTCAATAGACAGTAGATCGACTCTGTGAGGTGACATTTACTCTGAAAGCGGGACCTCTCACTCAGCAGCTGCCACCACATCCTCTTATTTTTTTCTCCAAAGTGCTGACATTATATTCATGTATTATTTTTCTCAACAGGTTGTTCGAAACATCAAGAGGAGACATAGCAGGTGAAAAATCAACAGCAGTGGTAAATCAAATCTTGGTCAAAAACACACGTTCTGAGCACAGTGGTTTCAAGAACCGCTGGATGTTAGGTCTATGAAAACATTTGTTAAGGTGCGTTAACACAGGCAGCTCAATTCTGATATTTTTTCCAGTAATTGGTCTCTTGACCAATCACATCAGATCTTTTAATATATCTTTTCACATCAGATATTTTTCAGTGCTGATTGGATTGGTCAAAAATATCAGAATTGGGCTACCTGTGGAAATGCAGCCCTAGAGAGTTCGCTAGGTCACGTGGATAAAAGTTAATATTTGTGACAGACACAATCTTGCAATAATACTCTGAGCAGTTATCCACCAAATGCAGTTCTCTATACTTATTGTTGACCCTACTTATCGCAGACTACTGTATCAAGTTTATTCTGCCAATACTGGAGGTGATGGGAGAAGATGCATTGTTTTCATTTTCCTTCCAACCACTTTGTGAAAACGTTGATGCTGATGAAGTATGAATCATGTCCAGAATTGCCAGTAGCCCCTGCTAATTGTGCCCTTATTGAGTAAACTCAACGCTGTTCAAACAATGGGATGATGTGATGAAGACTTAGGGCAGGGGTTCTTAAACTTTTTTGGCCCACAACCTAATTTTGATATCTGAAAATTCTCGCGACCCCAACCATGTGAAGAAAATGATGTAATTAACAGCCAATGTTTACCTTTTTTACTTGGGGATATGGCAGTCAATTGGAAAACATTCTAACAGTGTTTCTGATTTTCTTCTCAACTCGCGTCACATACTTTTAATTTTGGGCTATGACAGTCAATTGCAAATTAGTCAGACATAATGTCTCTTATCTTACCATCATTAATGAGATGGGTGTGGCTTGATGCATGTCGCGTCAGAGCTTCTCAAAGTCAGGGGACGTGCGCAACTCATCTCTGCTGGATCGATATTTGGTTTTAATGCAGACGAGAGCACTGAAACCAGCTTCACACACATGAGGTGGCGAAGAGCAGCCTACCATGAGTTTTATGGTGCTTTCAAGACAACTGGGAACTTAGAGAAATACGAGGTCAAATCATGATGTCAGTGATCTTTAGGTCGGAAAGTTGAAATACCCAGTTGAAGCACTTTCCTTTCCAAGTTCCCAGTTGTCTTCAATGCACTGAAGTCAGAAGTCAGAGATTTCCGAGTTCCCAGTTGTTTTGAACACGACCATTAATGCTCAGAGGGAGACAGCAGGGTATTTATTCCCTTTGAGTCAGGAACCAAAACTCCTCCGTAGTGAACTTGAATGCATTGTCTACAGCATTCGGTCACATGACAGCTCGATCAACTGTTCGATTTCACTTACCAGCATGTCAACTGAGCCAGGATCACAGTCAAACTGATTGGGAAGTACAGTAGGTCCCAAGGTGCTCTTCGAAGCACTTACTGATGCTGTTTTCTGTTATTTTATTTTCATTACACAGAAAGTCAACCAAGTCTGTTTTCTTTACATCCATTGTGAATGACAGTTCCTCTCTTTATGTGGAAAATCTTTCCAACACTCCCCCTCGATAGACACCAAGCCTCGGTGTGAAATAGAACATTGTCATGCTCTGATCCCATATCTCCACATAATTTTGCCAACAGGCGTGCGCACAAGTGGATGTGGTTTGATGTAGTTTACAATCGAAGTTACCTGCTGCAGTATATCTTCAAATTCTGTGCTCAGCTCTTTTGCCGCCAGTTGCTCTCGGTGTATCATACAATGCGTCCATATGGCAGAAGGACGCACATTCATAACTAGAGTGCAGAGGCTTGCACGCCGTCCCACCATAGATGGAGACCCATCTGTGCAAAAGTCCACCATTCGATCCCATATGGAATCAGTTTTTCATCAATATAGCCATGCAGCACACTGAACATCCTCTATGCCGTTTAATGCTTGGGAATCGTGAGACAGAACAATATGTCCTCGTGAATAGCATCCCCCGACATGTATGGCGAACAAAAGTCAATGCATGGGCAACTCGGCCCTCACAGCTAACGTCCATTTGGAGAGCATAAGCTGGGGAGTTTTTAAATCGTTCAGTCAGAGTTTCCTCTTGATTGCTAGCAATAGTATAAATTATTTGTTTAACAGTGTTATCTGACAAAGGTATTGATGTGAGTTTCTGTGCCTTTGCCTCTCCACACATTGTTTTCACCATATCAATTGCAGCCGGTAATATCAAAGTCTCTGCAACAGTGTGTGGTTTCATAGCGTAGTGGGCCTAGCCATTCACCGTGGGAATGATTCAAGTGCGGCCTTTTCCCATGATCTAAAGGCACTCTCTGGCAGAATTGTATATTTTAGATTTGAATAATTTTCATTTAGATTTTTAAGGTTAACCACATTACAATGATTTTGAGATACAAAGAAGATATTATAATATACACTATATATACAAAAGTATGTGGACACCCCTTCAAATTAGGGGATTCGGTTATTTCAGCCACACCCGTTGCTGAAAGGTGTATAAAATCGAGCACACAGCCATGCAATCTCCATAGACAAACACTGGCAGTAGAATGGCCTTACTGAAGAGCTCTGTGACTTTCAACGTGGCACCGTCATGGGATGCCACCTTTCCAACAAGTCATTTCATCATATTTCTGCCCTGCTAGAGCTGCCCCGGTCAACTGTAAGTGCTGTTATTGTGAAGTGGAAACGTCTAGGAGCTACAACGGCTCACCCGCGAAGTGGTAGGCCACACAAGCTCACAGAACGAGACCACCGAGTGCTGAAGCACGTAGTGCGTAAAAATCGCCTGTCCTCTGTTGCAACACTAAGTTACAAACTGCCTCTGGAAGCAATTTCAGCACAATAACTGTTCGTCGGGAGCTTCATGAAATGGGTTTCCATGGCCGAGAAGCCGCACACAAGCCTAAGATCACCATGCGCAATGCTAAGCGTCAGCTGGAGTGGTGTAAAGCTTGCCACCATTGGACTCTAGAGCAGTGGAAACACATTCTCTGGAGTTATGAATCACGCTTCACCATCTGCCAGTCTGACGGACAAATCTGGGTTTGGCGGTTGCCAGGAGAACGCTACCTGCCCGAATGCATTGTGCCAACTGTAAAGTTTGGTGGAGGAGATATAGTAGTCTGGGGCTGTTTTTCATGGTTTAGGCTAGGCCCCTTAGTTCCAGTGAAGGGAAATCTTAACGCTACAGCATACAATGACATTCTAGACGATTCTGTGCTTCCAACGTTTTGGCAACAGTTTGGGGAAGGCCCGTTCCTGTTTCAGCATGACAATGCCCCCCGTGCACAAAGGGAGGTCCATACAGAAATGGTTTGTCGAGATCGGTGTGGAAAGCACAAAGCCCTGACCTCAACTCCATTGAACACCTTTGGGATGAATTGGAACGCCGCCTGCTTGGCAGGCCTAACCGCCCAACATCAGTGCCCGACCTCACTAATGCTCTTGTGGCTGAATGGAAGCAAGTCCCCGCAGCAATGTTCCAACATCTAGAGGAAAGCCTTCCCAGAAGAGTGGAGGCTTTTATAGTAGCAAAGGGGGACCAACTCAATATTAATGCCCATGATTTTGGAATTAGATGTTTGACGAGCAGGTGTCCACATACATTTGGTCATGTAGCGTATATATATTTATTTGGGGGGTATATTTTGTATTTATTTGGGTTTTGGAAATTCTCCTGCGACCCCATTTTTATATCAGGCGACCCCACATGGTGTCATGACCCCTAGTTTGAGAACCACTGACTTAGGGTCAGGCTGTGGGGATTTATATTGTTATGGTACTGTATTGTTATTAACTATGTAGGCCAGAATACTAAAATGTTATAAGGCTCAGGTGTGATTTTTTTCTGTATTCAATTGTATTGCCCCTTATGTATCTCACAGAAATGACTACCTCCCAACAACTGGGTCTGTGGTTTTTTTGTTCTAAGTCTCATTTTAGTATCTAGGCTTATGCAGGAAGTGGAGGGGTTTTACCAGTTTGCAGCACTTTTGTTCGCACAAGAAACACCTACAAAAGGGATTAGAAAACCAGGGCTTAAAAAAAAGGTGTCATTGTACGCTGATGATTCATGTTTTCTTTTAAATCCACAACTTGAATCCCTCCACAGCCTCGTAGAGGATCTAGATACATTTTCTAACCTTTCTGGATTACAACCAAATTATGATAAATGTACTATACGTATTGGATCACTAAAAAATCAAAATGTTACATTACCATGTAGTTTACCAATAAAATGGTCTGATGGTGATGTGGATATACTCGGAATACATATCCCAAATGAAATAAATGATCTCACTCCAATACATTTTAATAGAAAGTTAGCAAAAATAGATAAGATCTTGCTACCATGGAAAGGTAAATACCTGTCAATTTGTGGAAAAATCACCCTGATTAACTCTTTAGTAATATCCCAGTTTACCTATTTGCTTATGGTCTTGCCTACGCCTAGCGAACAGTTCTTAAAATTATATGAGAAAAAAATATTCAATTTTATTTGGAACAGCAAGCCAGACAAAATTAAACGGGCCTATTTATATAATGAATATGAATTCGGAGGACAGAAATTATTAAATATTAACGCATTAGACCTATCACTAAAAGCTTCAGTCATACAAAAGTTATACTTAAATCCGAACTGGTTCTCTAGCAAATTAGTAAGATTGTCTCACCCAATGTTCAAGAATGGCCTTTTTCCCTTTATTCAGATTACAACCTCTCACTTTAAGTTATTTGAAAAGGAAATAATCTCCCAAATATCACTATTTCTAAAACAAGCCATAGAAAGTTGGTTTCAATTTCAATTTAATCCTCCAGAAACGACAGAACAAATAATGCAACAAATATTGTGGTTAAACTCAAATATACTAATTGATAAAAAACTTTTTTTTTAACAAAATTTAAAAAAAGGTATTATCTTCGTAAATGATATTATCGGTAGGACTGGTGGAGTTATGTCGCACATGCAGCTAACAAAAACATATGGAAATGTCTGCTCAACCCAAAATTACAACCAAATAATTGCAGCATTACCGCAAAAATGGAAAAGGAAAGTGGAAGGGGCAAAAAGTAAGGAACTTGTCTGTCGGCCTTGCATTAAAGAATATAATTGGTTAAAGAAAATTGTGATAAATAAAAAAGTATACCTGTTTCATTTCAGGACCAAAGGGTTGACAGTCGTCCCATATACAGTGGGGAAAAAACGTATTTAGTCAGCCACCAATTGTGCAAGTTCTCCCACTTAAAAAGATGAGAGAGGCCTGTAATTTTCATCATAGGTACACGTCAACTATGACAGACAAATTGAGCATATTTTTTTCCAGAAAATCACATTGTAGGATTTTTTATGAATTTATTTGCAAATTATGGTGGAAAATAAGTATTTGGTCACCTACAAACAAGCAAGATTTCTGGCTCTCACAGACCTGTAACTTCTTCTTTAAGAGGCTCCTCTGTCCTCCACTTGTTACCTGTATTAATGGCACTTTTTAAGTGGGAGAACTTGCACAATTGGTGGCTGACAAATACTTTTTTTCCCCACTGTAGATTGCAAAATAGTTGGGAAGAGATTTTTGACGTACCGATTCCATGGCATAGTGTTTATGAATTGATACGCAAAACAACGCCGGATTCAAAACTTAGAATTTTTCAATTTAAATTATTATATAAAATTCTTGCTACCAATAGAATGTTATTTATATGGGGGATACAATCTTCCCAGCTCTAAAGATTTTGCTGCGAAGAGACAGAATCATTAGATAATTTGTTTTGGTACTGTCCATTTGTAGCTTGTTTTTGGACACAGGTCCAGGAATGGCTAAAGGATTGCAATATTTACCTGGAGCTAACCCTGCAGATAGCACTACTGGGTGATCTGAAAAGTCATAGTCAATCGATCAATAATATAATAATACTTTTAGCAAAAATGTTTATGTTCAATTTACGAACTGTAGAAACAATGAGAATAGAAAGGTTCAGAACTTTTGTAAAACATCACAGTACATTTGAAAAAATATATGGCAAATAGAAATCCAATATGGATGGTGTTAAGAGATAGATGGGAGGTGTTGAATGGAGCTGAAGGATGGGACTAATAACAACAACTAATAACAACAAGATAACTAATGTAAAGCATACTGTGTCCATAATAAGTATATAGGTTATAGGTTGAGAGCTTTTGTGAAAGAGCACATTTAGAAAAATATGGCATATAGAGGCAAACCAGATGGGCATCAAATCAAATCAAATCAAATTTTATTGGCCACATGCGCCGAATACAACAGGTGCAGACATTACAGTGAAATGCTTACTTACAGCCCTTAACCAACAGTGCATTTATTTTAAATAAAAAAGTAGAATATAACAACAAAAAAGTGTTGAGAAAAAAAGAGCAGAAGTAAAATAAAATAACAGTAGGGGGGTACCGGTGCAGAGTCGGTAGCAGAGAGAACAGTCTATGACTAGGGTGGCTGGAGTCTTTGACAATTTTGAGGGCCTTTCTCTGACACCGCCTGGTATAGAGGTCCTGGATGGCAGGAAGCCTGGCCCCAGTGATGTACTGGGCCGTACACACTACCCTCTGTAGTGCCTTGCGGTCGGAGGCCAAGCAGTTTCTTGTAGTTGGCCACCAGGTTTGCACACATCTCAGGAGGGATTATGTCCCACTCCTCTTTGCAGATCTTCTCCAAGTCATTAAGGTTTCGAGGCTGACGTTTGGCAACTCGAACCTTCAGCTCCCTCCACAGATTTTCTATGGGATTAAGGTCTGGAGACTGGCTAGGCCACTCCAGGACCTTAATGTGCTTCTTCTTGAGCCACTCCTTTGTTGCCTTGGCCGTGTGTTTTGGGTCATTGTCATGCTGGAATACCCATCCACGACCCATTTTCAATGCCCTGGCTGAGGGAAGGAGGTTCTCACCCAATATTTGACGGTACATGGCCCCGAAATGTCCATCGTCCCTTTGATGCGGTGAAGTTGTCCTGTCCCCTTAGCAGAAAAACACCCCCAAAGCATAATGTTTCCACCTCCATGTTTGATGGTGGGGATGGTGTTCTTGGGGTCATAGGCAGCATTCCTCCTCCTCCAAACACGGCGAGTTGAGTTGATGCCAAAGAGCTCGATTTTGGTCTCATCTGACCACAACACTTTCACCCAGTTCTCCTCTGAATCATTCAGATGTTCACTGGCAAACTTCAGACAGGCCTGTATATGTGCTTTCTTGAGCAGGGGGACCTTGTGGGCGCTGCAGGATTTCAGTCCTTCACGGCGTAGTGTGTTACCAATTGTTTTCTTGGTGACTATGGTCCCAGCTGCCTTGAGATCATTGACAAGATCCTCCCGTGTAGTTCTGGGCTGATTCCTCACCGTTCTCATGATCATTGCAACTCCACGAGGTGAGATCTTGCATGGAGCCCCAGGCCAAGGGAGATTGACAGTTATTTTGTGTTTCTTCCATTTGCGAATAATCGCACCAACTGTTGTCACCTTCTCACCAAGCTACTTGGCAATGGTCTTGTAGCCCATTCCAGCCTTGTGTAGGTCTACAATCTTGTCCCTGACATCCTTGGAGAGCTCTTTGGTCTTGGCCATGGTGGAGATTTTGGAATCTGATTGATTGATTGCTTCTGTGGACAGGTGTCTTTTATACAGGTAACAAGCTGAGACTAGGAGCACTCCCTTTAAGAGTGTGCTCCTAATCTCAGCTTGTTACCTGTATAAAATACACCTGGGAGCCAGAAATCTTTCTGATTGAGAGGGGGTCAAATACTCATTTCCCTCATTAAAATGCAAATCAATTTATAACATTTCTGACATGCGTTTTTCTGGATTTCTTTGTTGTTATTCTGTCTCTCACTGTTCAAATAAACCTACCATTAAAATTATAGACTGATAATTTCTTTGTCAGTGGGCAAACGTATCAAATACTTTTTTCCCTCACTGTATATATATATATATATATATATATATATTAGCGGGGAAAAAACACCTACAAACGTATTCAATGTATTGCCCTCCGCATTAACATAAACTTGAATCAATTGGTCACATGCACACAATACAGTGAAATGCTTGCTTGCTAACTCTCCTCAACAATGCAGTACAATAACAATGTCAATCAAGAATCAAATACAAAAGTCCCAAAATAACAAGTAGTAATAGAAAGTAGAATAAAAAAAGCAAGATGGTAACGGAGTGACTGGAGTCTGTGAAGATCTTCCGGGCCTTCCTCAGATACCGCCTAATGTAAATGTCCTGGAGGGCAGAGAGCTCGACCCCAGTGATGTATTGTGCCGTCTGCACCACGCTATGTAGAGCCTTGCTGTTGAAGGCACTGCAGTTGACACACCAGGCGGTGATGCAGCCAGACAAGTGGCTCTCAATGGTGTACCTGTAAAAGTTATTGAGGATCTGAGCGGCCATGCCAAATTTCTTCAGTCTCCTGAGGTTGAAGAGGCGCTGTTGCGCCTTCTTCACCACAGTGTCAGTGTGTTGGATCCATGTCAGGTCCTTGGTGATGTGCACTCCTAGGAACTTGAAGCTTTTGACTCTCTCCACTGCAGCCCCGTCGATGTGGATGGGGGCGTGCTCCCCCTGCTGTTTCATGTAGTCCATGATCAGCTCCTTGGTTTTGCTGACGTTGAGACAGAGGTTGTTATGCTGGTTCCCCACTCTGCCAGGGCTCCAACCTCCTCCCTGAAGGCTGTCTCGTCGCTGTCGAAGATCAGGCCTACAACTGTTGTGTCGTTAGCAAACTTAATTATGGTGTTGGAGTCGTGCGTAAGCACGCAGTCGTGGGTGAACAGAAAATACAGGAGGGGGCTGAGCACACACCCCTGGGGGAGCCCCGTGTTGAGAGTCAGCGTGGCGGAGTTGTTGTAGCCTACCCTGTCGGGAAGTCCAGGATTCAGTTGCAGAGGGAGGTGTTCACACCCAGTGAGTGAGATGACTCAGAAAAGTTAAATTTCTCCATAAGAGTCTCTCACATCCTCTGCTTGTAGGAGGGCACTATGTCATAACACACTCACAGGTGTGAGATCTTAATTTGACCACTATTGTTGCAACAAAATAATCTTGCAGCAACAGGATTTGAACGTTTAGTCTACTTTTCCGCCGATGTTGTGTTGCTTAATCGGTGGTTAGGATATTAGCTGGCCAAAATTAGACTCCATCAGAAGTGTAGTACTGTTAATATAACCTATGTTAGTGCGGGTTTTCAGTGAATTTATGTAATTCCTGCAATGGAGGAAAATTCTTAGCAATAACAGAGTGTTCAGTTAATATCCTACATACAGTATGTACAGCTTGCGTTTAAACCTCTGTCGTAACTGTCTGTCTGTCTGTGCTATGTTTCCATATTTAAAAAAAACATCAGGCATGTATGAATAATCAACAACTAAGAAAAGTATTATTTGTTTCATCCTCCTCCTGCCCATAACAGGCTGTTGCTGTTTCAGTTCCTGTTTCTGCTTTCCTACCTAAAGTTCAAATGAAAGAGCTATAAGTCACTCTTCCCTCATTGTTCTCCAGCCTGTATTGGCCTTACCCTGTGGGGGGTGTGAAGGAATCCAGCTGGTTGGGATGCTGTCCTGCCTGGTGCATTGGCTTGACAGCATCTATTGAGCACACAGAGGCTAACCCTGACTTGACTTAAGGAGATTACACTGTCTGGTAGCATCAGATTAACGGAACATATTCTATGGATCACAAATGCATCAATTTGAAATTTACAGAGGTGTGTCTTCTCATTGAGGGTCAATTGGAATAGACAAGGCACATAGACTACACAAATAGACTTTGTGAAAAAATTAGTACAGAACTCCACCTGTTGGTGATTTTTTATTTTTACAACCAGAACTGTGCTGCAACAATTTGGATATCACATTTATATAATATATATATAATATAATATATAAATAACAAATTGTTATGTAAAAGTCATTTTTCTTAAATAGAAATACAGTCAAAATATATATATATATTTGACATGTCCTGCAGTTTATCATGTGAAAAATCATATAGGTTCATATTGCTATTCCTAGGTAGATGGCAAATCGTGCAGTGCACACACATGTTGAGCTTTTATGCATTCCGTTTTTCTTTAAATACATGCAATGAGATTCATTATCCCTGATTTGATACAGACAGGCTACAGCAGACCAGATTATATACAGTGCCGTGCAAAAGTATTCGGACCCCTTGGATTTCTTCACATTTTATTGTGTTACAAAGTGGGATTAAAATGGATTTAATTGTAATTTTCTGTCAACAATCTACACAAAATACTCTGTAATGTCAAAGTGGAGATAAATAAATGTTTTTTTTCAAAATCCTAACTAACATATTGTCGTTGCATAAGTGTTTAGGCAAGTCTAAATTAGTTCAGGAGTAAAATGTGGCTTAACAAATCACATAATAAGTTACATGGACTCACTCTGTGTGAAATAATAGGGGTTGACATGATTTTTGAATGACTAACCCTTCCTCTGTCCCCCATACATACAACATCTGTAAGGCCCCTTAGTCAGGTACTGAATTTCAAGCACAGAATCAACCACAAAGACCAGGGAGCTTTTTGAAAGCCTCATCAAGAAGGGCAGTGATTGGTAAATGGGTAACAATAACAAATCAGATATTGAATATCTCTTTACGTATGGTCAAGTTAATATTTATGCTGTGGATTACATATTAAACCACCCAGACACATCAAAGATACATTCATCCTTCTGAACTGAGCTGCAGAACAGCTCAGGGGTGTAACCATGAGGCCATTGGTGATTTTAAAACAGCTACAGAGTTCAATGTCTGTGATGGCAGAAAACTGAGGATGGCTCAACAACACTGTAGTGACTCCACAATAATGACCTAAATGACAGAGTGAAAAGAAGAATACAAATATACAGAATACTTGCATCTTGTATGCAACAAGGCACTGAAGTAATACTGCAAAAAAACACAGCAAAGGAATACACTTTTTGGCCTAAATGCAAAGCCTTATGTTTGGGGAAAATCCAACACAACACATCACTGAATAACTGCCTCCTTATTTTCAAGCAAGGTGGTGGCTGCATCATGGTATGGGTATGCTTGACATAGGCAAATACTGGGCCGTTTTTCACGATAAAAAGAAACGGGATGGAGCTAAGCACAGGCAAAATCCTAGAGGAAAACCAGTTGCTTTACACCAACACAAGGCCAAATCTACACTGGAGTTGCTTACAAAGAAGACAGTGAATGTTCCTGAGTGGGCAAGTTACAGTTTTGACTTAAATCTGCTTGAAAATCTATAGCAAAACTTGAAAATTGTTGTCTAGCCATGATCCCCAACATCTTGACAGCGCTTGAAGAATGTTTTAGAGAATAATGGGCAAATATTGCACAATCCAGGTGTGCAAAGCTCTTAGAGACTTACCCAGAAAGACTCACAGCTGTAATCGGTGCCAAAGGTGTTTCTAACATGTATTGATTGACTCAGGGAGCTGAATACTTATGCAATGACACCATTTTAGTTATTTAATTTCTATTGATCTTTAAAAAACGTTTTAAAAAATTATTCCACTTTGACATTACAGAGTATTTTGTGTAGATTGTATATATATATATATATATATATATATTTTAAACAATTAAATCAATTTTAATCCCACTTGAAATACAATAAATTGTGAAGAAATCCAAGGATAATTAATTTAGCACTGTAAGTCACCCTATTGTTTTTCTTTCTTGTTTTTTCTTAATCTATTTATATTCACATTCTGCTAATGTGTCTTACTTGCAGTCAAAGTGAGAAGATGAATATTTCTAATTCATAAAATAAGTCACACATGGAGTTTAATCCTTCACTTTTTACTGTCTCCTCCTCCATTTTCACAAACAATACATACAGTGGGGAAAAAAGTATTTAGTCAGCCACCAATTGTGCAAGTTCTCCCACTTAAAAAGATGAGAGAGGCCTGTAATTTTCATCATAGGTACACGTCAACTATGACAGACAAAATGAGAAAAAAAATCCAGAAAATCACATTGTAGGATTTTTATTTAATTTATTTGCAAATTATGGTGGAAAATAAGTATTTGGTCAATAACAAAAGTTTCTCAATACTTTGTTATATACCCTTTGTTGGCAATGACACAGGTCAAACGTTTTCTGTAAGTCTTCACAAGGTTTTCACACACTGTTGCTGGTATTTTGGCCCATTCCTCCATGCAGATCTCCTCTAGAGCAGTGATGTTTTGGGGCTGTCGCTGGGCAACACAGACTTTCAACTCCCTCCAAAGATGTTCTATGGGGTTGAGATCTGGAGACTGGCTAGGCCACTCCAGGACCTTGAAATGCTTCTTACGAAGCCACTCCTTCGTTGCCCGGGCGGTGTGTTTGGGATCATTGTCATGCTGAAAGACCCAGCCACGTTTCATCTTCAATGCCCTTGCTGATGGAAGGAGGTTTTCACTCAAAATCTCACGATACATGGCCCCATTCATTCTTTCCTTTACACGGATCAGTCGTCCTGGTCCCTTTGCAGAAAAACAACCCCAAAGCATGATGTTTCCACCCCCATGCTTCACAGTAGGTATGGTGTTCTTTGGATGCAACTCAGCATTCTTTGTCCTCCAAACACGACGAGTTGAGTTTTTACCAAAAAGTTATATTTTGACCATATATCATCTGACCATATGACATTCTCCCAATCCTCTTCTGGATCATCTAAATGCACTCTAGCAAACTTCAGACGGGCCTGGACATGTACTGGCTTAAGCAGGGGGACACGTCTGGCACTGCAGGATTTGAGTCCCTGGCGGCGTAGTGTGTTACTGATGGTAGACTTTGTTACTTTGGTCCCAGCTCTCTGCAGGTCATTCACTAGGTCCCCCCGTGTGGTTCTGGGATTTTTGCTCACCGTTCTTGTGATCATTTTGACCCCACGGGGTGAGATCTTGCGTGGAGCCCCAGATCGAGGGAGATTATCAGTGGTCTTGTATGTCTTCCATTTCCTAATAATTGCTCCCACAGTTGATTTCTTCAAACCAAGCTGCTTACCTATTGCAGATTCAGTCTTCCCAGCCTGGTGCAGGTCTACAATTTTGTTTCTGGTGTCCTTTGACAGCTCTTTGGTCTTGGCCATAGTGGAGTTTGGAGTGTGACTGTTTGAAGTTGTGGACAGGTGTCTTTTATACTGATAACAAGTTCAAACAGGTGCCATTAATACAGATAACGAGTGGAGGACAGAGGAGCCTCTTAAAGAAGAAGTTACAGGTCTGTGAGAGCCAGAAATCTTGCTTGTTTGTAGGTGACCAAATACTTATTTTCCACCATAATTTGCAAATAAATTCATAAAAAATCCTACAATGTGATTTTCTGGAAAAAATGTTCTCAATTTGTCTGTCATAGTTGACGTGTACCTATGATGAAAATTACAGGCCTCTCTCATCTTTTTAAGTGGGAGAACTTGCACAATTGGTGGCTGACTAAATACTTTTCCCCCCCACTGTATAGGCATAAGTACGGGCCTAACCTTTTCTTACTTCAGGAACTGTTTGCATTTCATCCAAGATAGCATTAAACAACTGGCATGGATTAAGTATTTTTGTTGTTGTTGTGATCTTTAAAAATGAGGTGGGAAGACAGTTGATGTGCAGCCAAGCTGGAGATGCCAATATTCAGGGTCATAGCAGGTAAAAAGCAAATAGGGTGCAGGGGGAAACCCACAGGGGAAACCTGTCCTTTGGGAATGGCCGAAGTCTAGCCAGGTTTGTAATGTGTCTTTGAAGCGCACTTGCTATTTTATTTGGATTAACTGAATGGAAAATGTTGACACTGTCCCTTTTTTTAGCATCTAAGAGCACAGTTGCTTAGTTGCACTGTCTGCTAAGCGTAAACCACAATGTCATGGTATAATCACAATTAGCCTGGGGATGAGGGTTATTGTTATGTCTCATGGCTTTCATAACCACGTCTTTATAACAATTCAATAATGATGACATGGGAGACGGCAATCCGTTAAACTATTGGCATCTCAACATACACAACTCCTATGAAGCTCTGCGGCAAAAACCCAATACACAACAGTTATGGTTAGTCCATTGCCTGTAGCTATGGCTGACTGTCTGTCTCTAACCTTCTCCTCAACTAATCTGCATGCACCCTGTTATTCTGATTATGTTATATAGCAGGAAGAATACCTAGTAATATATTTATATGAGTAAAACTTTGCTTGTGCAGATCACAAACTCTTTATTACCTTTGCTGAGGAACCTTTCTTCCTTTAAGAAACTTTAATACTAATAGGTTTCCACACTTACTGTATTTTCCACACATACTCACCACAAACCAGTGGTTATGTGTGACACATGTTATGACACTAGAGGGCACCTCTGCATCACAGAGAATAGTTCAACTGTGGAAAGCACTGCTTATTCCTGTGACCAAGAGCAATAGAGGGTTGGCTCTGACCTCTAAGAGGCCGTCAGTCGTGCCAGCACTGAAGAGACCGTTTCTGGCCAGGGTAGTTATAAATGGCTTTAGAAAGTTGAATAGAGAGGGAGCTACTCCTGTGGGAGAGAAACGAGCCTGCCATTGACTTCTATTGAGCATTGCCAAATCAGGCAGTTGGCTACCAAGTTTTTCTCCTGCTTTTAACAACAATGTCTTTTAAAGTAGCCAATGTCCTCACTTCACATTTGTCACTTGGTAGATGGAGAATTTACGGTTAGGCCAATCGCTTATAGCAACATTTGTAGACATTGCGTTGTTGCGCGCGCAATGGTGGGAGCCACCAATGAAATCACCAATGAACTGAAGTCACCTCTTTATTAAACCAGCCAATAAAGGCAATATAATCTATCTATCAATTAAATACCAAAAACAATTAAAGGCAGCCCAATTCTTAGCTCTGAAAAAGATCTGATGTGAAAAGATCTGATGTGATTGGTCAAAAGACCAATTAGTGGGAAAAATATCAGAATTGGCCTGCCGGTGTAAATGCATCCTATTTAAACTGTGTATAGCCAAGTGTTACAGATTACCATTGTAATCTCCATGTATTTGGTCTCCATTTGTTTCCAAACATATGATTTCTGCTCAATTCGGACCTTTATGGCACATGTCCGTGGTAAGCTTGTCCTATAATTTCAAGATCGCTGGTTCAAGTTTACATGGTTTACCTATTTGGTTCAAGTTTACATGGTTTACCTATTTGGCCCCATCCCTTTTGTGATCAACCATGGATGGGTTGTTGGCTATAAGATCCCATGATGATGGAAGCAGTTTTTGATGACTGTTGACATGGCGGGCATCTGTTTTGCAGGGAGGAACCAGAAAGACAAGACTACTGGAATTCTTAACATTTTGGTTATTATCAGTAAAATAAAATAAATCACCTACCAATGGTGCAACCACAGAGCAAGCTCAACTTGCGCGCGCATCCCTAATAACTTGAACAATGCGTTATGAGTTAACCTGTAAACCAATAGTTAATCTTCTCCAAGAGTGCAAAAACAACGGAGTCAAAGTGATAAAACTGAGGCTTCAAAGTTCTGCACTCAAGCGTCACATAACAAGCTTTGGCGCTCTTCGATAAAGGAATATTCGGCATGGAAATGGAAACAATAACAATATTCGCTAAGAAGCTTTGGTGCATCAAGAAACAACTTATTATTTCCCTCACTCCGCTTATTCTTCTGCCGTTAATTTTTGGTCTACCGGAAAAGGTAAGTGGTTATTGGAAGAAACACAAATCTTGTTACTCTAACCATTTATTTCTCTAACTCAGAAGAAAAAGTAGTTTTTGTAACTGTATTTAACTAAGCCAAATTGCTGAACCATATCAAATTGCCATGACCTACTACTGAAAGTCAGGCACTGGTTAAATACAGTATTGCCACATAGCCTAAAACGGATATGATTAATAATATCCACACCTGCCTTTAAATCTGAACACCCTTTAAACCAACATCTGTTGGAATAAGACTTCACTGAAATTAGAATCAGGATCATAAGACTTGTCCCATTAGATTTAAAAACCTAAAATTGGTCAACTAGCATTATTCTATCATTTTCATCTGGTCTAGGTTGATAAAGTTAAAACTAAAACAGCAATCCTTACATCAATAACTGAACCCTAACTCCATTCCTCCATCTTAATCATAACCATAGCCCAATCTGAGCCCTAACCCAATTATTAATCACTTCAGAGGCTTATTTATTTACAATTCCCCCCTAATTTTGCAATTCCAGCCACAGAAAAAAAGTAAATTCCTTGTATATTTGTCTTTCCACAGCGTGATACAAACATTAATGAAATAGATCACCTTTGGCTTTTACTCTGAATGTTCACCAACATGTTTCTGTTATATTTTGCAGGAGGGGAAATGTCTGTACGTGGTGCTGCTAATGGCTGTGTTCTGGTGCACAGAGGCTCTTCCCTTAGCTGTCACTGCCATGCTACCTGTTTGCCTCTTTCCAACAATGGGAATTCTTCCATCTAAAAAAGTCTGCCCTCAGTACTTCCTCGATACCAATTTTCTCTTTCTCAGTGGTCTTGTGATGGCATCAGCTATCGAGGAATGGGGTCTGCATCGCAGAATAGCTCTGAAAGTTCTTAAGATTGTTGGAGTCAAACCAGCCTGGTGAGAAGTCTATATCGCCATATACATTTACATTTTACATTTACGTCATTTAGCAGACACTCTTATCCGTATTCTTTTTTTTTTTTTTTTTTTTTTTTGGGGTGGTGGGGTGGGGTAAGGGGGGGGGTTAGAATGATTACTTTATCCTATCCCAGGTGTTCCTTAAAGAGGTGGGGTTTCAAATGTCTCCGGAAGGTGGTGAGTGACTCCGCTGTCCTGGCGTCGTGAGGGAGCTTGTTCCACCATTGGGGTGCCAGAGCAGCGAACAGTTTTGACTGGGCTGAGCGAGAACTGTGCTTCAGCAGAGGTAGGGGAGCCAGCAGGCCAGAGGTGGATGAACGCAATGCCCTCGTTTGGGTGTAGGGACTGATCAGAGCCTGAAGGTACGGAGGTGCCGTTCCCCTCACAGCTCCGTAGGCAAGCACCATGGTCTTGTAGCAGATGCGAGCTTCAACTGGAAGCCAGTGTAGTGTGCGGAGGAGCGGGGTGACGTGAGAGAACTTGGGAAGGTTGAACACCAGACGGGCTGCAGCATTCTGGATGAGTTGTAGGGGTTTAATGGCACAGGCAGGGAGCCCAGCCAACAGCGAGTTGCAGTAATCCAGACGGGAGATGACAAGTGCCTGGATTAGGACCTGTGCCGCTTCCTGTGTAAGGCAGGGTCGTACTCTCCGAATGTTGTAGAGTATGAACCTACAGGATCGGGTCACCGCCTTGATATTAGCGGAGAACGACAGGGTGTTGTCCAGGGTCACGCCAAGGCTCTTCGCACTCTGGGAGGAGGACACAACGGAGTTGTCAACCGTGATGGCGAGATCATGGAACGGGCAGTCCTTCCCCGGGAGGAAGAGCAGCTCCATCTTGCCAAGGTTCAGCTTGAGGTGGTGATCCGTCATCCATACTGATATGTCTGCCAGACATGCAGAGATGCGATTCGCCACCTGGTTATCAGAAGGGGGAAAGGAGAAGATTAGTTGTGTGTCGTCTGCGTAGCAATGATAGGAGAGGCCATGTGAGGATATGACAGAGCCAAGTGACTTGGTGTATAGCGAGAATAGGAGAGGGCCTAGAACTGAGCCCTGGGGGACACCAGTGGTGAGTGCACGTGGTGCGGAGACAGCTTCTCGCCACGCCACTTGGTAGGAGCGACCGGTCAGGTAGGACGCAATCCAAGAGTGAGCCGCGCCGGAGATGCCCAGCTCGGAGAGGGTGGAGAGGAGGATCTGATGGTTCACAGTATCAAAGGCAGCAGACAGGTCTAGAAGGACAAGAGCAGAGGAGAGAGAGTTAGCTTTAGCAATTCCTTGCTTTCTATATACAACAGTAATACATTTATAATCATTGATATTTTGCAATTAGTTTCCATTATCTAATATGAATCCACTGCATATGGCAAAATATACATAATCTTGTTATCAGAAATGTTATTGATAATCATTGTATTATTTTGCCACTCCACTTACAGCTGGTCCATGTGCCCATCTCTCTCCCCATACAGGTTGATTTTGGGAATGATGATCACCTCTGCCTTCCTGTCCATGTGGCTCAGCAACACAGCAACAACGGCCATGATGCTTCCCATTGCTAACGCCATCCTGGAGAGCCTCTTTGGGGACCTGGCCACTCTGAAAGAGAACTGCAAGGTGAAAGAGGAGACAGAGGGTGAGTTGCTGTGTAAGGTTTCTCCAACTGTCCCACACACATCTAGTGAAAAGATTAAGACCCATATAGTAGCTAAACCAGGACAAATTTGCTCTATCGACACTGAAGGGGGAGAATTAATGCTAATTGTTTGTAGTGCTTACCCAGGGGTGTCAAACTCATTCCATGGAGGGCCATGTGTCTGCTGATTTTTTTTTTTTCCTTTCAATTTGTGTCCAGTTAAGACCTATACAACCAGGTGAGAGAAGTTCCTAACTGATCAGTGACCTTAATTCATCAATCAAGTAGGAGGGACGAGTGAAAACCCACAGACACTCGGGCCTCCGTGGAATGAGTTTGACACGAGGCTTACACAGACAAACAGACTATACTTCCATTTTCTATAGCTAAGAGTGATGTTTCCACATTAAAACTGTAATATGTAACTCGGGGTGTGAACTTTGTACAACTACTGTACTTCTTCCATCATATTGCCTTCAGAGCAGAGCAGAGGTATGTCAAGTTATTCAATATTCAAATGGTAATTGATTGATTATGGTATCCGCCTTTCAAGTCATTTTTTAAATATGACAAAGGTCTACAGACAACCTACTTAGAAAACTGGAACTCACAGGCTTTGATTACATATAAATTGTTAAATATCTCTGTTATACATTTAAGTCATTTAGCAGACGCTCTTATCCAGAGCAACTTACAGTTAGTGAGTACATACATCCTTTTTTTTTTATACTGGCCCCCCATGGGAATCGAACCCACAACCCTGGCGTTGCAAACCAATTGAGCTACATCCCTGCCGGTCATTCCCTCCCCTACCCTGGACGACGCTGAGCCAATTGTGCGCCGCCCCATGGGTCTCCCGGTCGCGGCCGGCTACGACAGAGCCTGGATTCGAACCAGGATCTCTAGTGGCACAGCTAGCACTGCGATGCAGTGCCTTAGACCACTGCGCCACTCGGGAGATTATAGCTTGTCTCATTCATACTATAGCTATGGATACTGTAGCATCACAGTAGTTGGTTTATGGGAAACACATTGATTCTCCATAGAGGCAGTTACACTTAGATAACCCCCTAAATCTCCTTCAAATTGGTCTTCAATATGAGATTATTATGTCTAAGCCTGTCCTTAAAAACATGTTGTCATTTGTCACCACAGAGTAAACAAACAATGGAGAGAATAACTCTAACACAACCTGTTTACTTCAACATCCATCAGGTCAATCACAAGTAAAGCTGCATTCATTGCCCTCTGAAAAACAGATCTTGTCTATAGACGGGTAAGAAAGCAAGCATAAACAAACTGAACAATTTAAGCTCTCATGTTGGATTCATGGTTATCATGTAGCTATTTACTAGCATTGTTATAATCTGTTTGGTTACATTTCCCTATATTATATCTGAAGATCTGATGGGATGGCGCGGTCAGATGGGAGGACTGCACAGGAGATCAGGACAGAGTCAGAGTACCAGATGAAGGTGTGGAAAGGCTTCCTGATCTGTATCCCGTATGCTGCCAGTATCGGTGGGACTGCCACCCTGACAGGCACTGCACCAAACCTCATCCTCATTGGACAACTTAAGAGGTACCCAAGTTGAAGACTTGACTGATCTCACTTTCTCCTACTGCATCTGTACATACCCTCTCATAGACCTCACAGGTCCATCAGATAGAGCAATAAAGCAATAAAGTCTGTTATGTTTCAGAATTCAGAAGTTTCTCTTAAAGGCCCAGTGCAGTCAAAAACGTGATTTTCCTGTGTTTTATATATACATTGAGTATACCAAACATTAGGAACACCTTCCTAATATTGAGTTGCACCCCCCCCCCCCCTCCCCCTTTTGCCCTCAGAACAGCTTCAATTTGTCGGGCATGGTCTCTACAAGGTGTCGAAAGCGTTCCACAGGGAGGCTGGCCCTTATTGACTCCAATGCTTCCCACAGTTGTGTCAAGTTGGCTGGATGTCCTTTGGATGGTGGACCATTCTTGATACACATGGGAAACTGTTGAGCGTGAAATACCCAGCAGCGTTTTAGTTCTTGACACAAACTTGTGCGCCTGGCACCTACTACCATACCCCATTCAAAGGCACTTAGATTTTTTGTCTTGCCCATTCACCCTGTGAACGGCACACATACACAATCAATGTCTCAATTGTCTTAAGGCTTAAAAATCCTTCTTTAACCTGTCCTCCCATTCATCTACACTGATTGAAGTGACATCAATAAGGGATCATAGCTTTCACCTGGATTCACTGGTCAGTCTATGTCATGGAAAGAGCAGATGTTCTTAATGTTTTGTATACTCAATGTATTTCCACACTATGAGGTTGGAATAATACTGTGAACTTGTGAAAATGATGATAATGCCCTTTTACTGTAAGAGCTGTTTGAAAAGACCGCCTGAAATTTCAGCCGGTTTTGGTGTGATGGAGTTTTGGCCTGCCTGGTGACAAATTAGTCAATAGACCAATAAGAAAGAGAGTTCTAAACCTCTCTGCCAATAACAGCTAGTTTTCAGTTTTCCCCTCCCCACTCAGACCAACAAATGAAAAACAAATTACAGTAAGGTACTTAATTGTTACCCAGAAATGATTTGATATTGAGGACCTTTAAAGGCATATGACACCAACCTGACAACCTGAGTTAGGCTTTAACTGGCAAATAGCTGTGTTTGAAGAACATGTTACATTTTAGACCATAAAATATTACTTTTTTCATGTTTGCTGTACCGTTTTTGACAGTTGCTTCTTTGTGTTCTAGTTACTTCCCAGAGTGCGACTTGATAAATTTTGGCTCTTGGTTTGCATTTGCCTTTCCTCTCATGGTGTTCTTCCTCATCTTGGCATGGCTGTGGATTTCTTTCCTCTACGGGGGCTTGAATACACGGTATGATGGTCAAATCAAATCTAAGTACCTCATAAGTGTGTAATATAAAAACGTGACCATAGATGATCACATAGGCAGTCTGTGCTAGAGTTCTAGGATGTTTGCCTGTACACTTTAAAAAATAATATGAAGTAATACATTCTCCTACCTGTCAGATACTTTCACACTATTTTAATACTATTTGTTGTGTTCAGGTTGTGTGTGAAGAAACAGGACGAAAGAGCACAAGCAGAGAAAAAAGCAGAGGCTGTTATTGATGAAGACTACAGAAAACTAGGCCCCATAAAGTAAGGGACTCTAGCATATCTCTAGACTAAATCACAGGCAACATGCTCTAATCTTAAATCATACCCTATACCAGGGTTGGCCAATTCTGGTTCAGGAGGGCCACATTGTTCGCATGCTTTAGATTGTTTATTTTAATCAGTTGGATGGAACAAAATCCTGTTACAGCCCTCCAGGACTAAGGATGACCCCTGTTCTAGACCCTCTGTACTATGTGTCAGTAGTAATGTAGCATTTCTCAATGACAACAATTTCCATCTTCCATTTTAGTTTTGCAGAAGGAGCCATCGCATTCTTTTTCATTTTGTTTGCCGTTCTCCTGTTCACAAGAGATCCCAAATTTGTAACTGGATGGTCCACATTTTTCAACAAAGGGTAAGTGAGATAAGCTTACTAAAAGCTAACAATCCACTGCCCGTTACCTAGGAAATGTTTGTTTAATTCACTGGAGGCATGAGGAAACCAGCTGCATCATGACTTCTTCTTCTCTGATCCTCTTCCTACTGTAGGTATGTGTCAGATGCGACCACAGGAGTGATCATTGTGTCAATCCTATTTTTCTTCCCTTCCCAGAAGCCCTCTCTTAGCTGGTGGTTTGATTCTAGAGGTCAGTACTGGAAAGGACATGTCCCAAATAATAAGAAATAGGTTTTCGGATTATGTAGATGGAAAATACCACTGCCTCAAGTCATACAGCCTTTCTGTACTGATATAGAGGACACATCAGATGTTTTCAAATCAAAATATTAGATGGAGTGAAGCAGCTGTATACATATACTGTAGATCAATGGTTTTAAACTCAAATTATTATTCATTATACCATGGCATTGTTGAATACTTGTTTCTGATTGGCTTGAAGGGCATTCTAGAGCGTGCATTATTTCCCTATAACGCACGGTATATTTGCACTGTAGAATTCAATGGCTATAGTTCATTCTTACATGTTCTATGTTTGAGATGCTTTTGAAAGCAAAAGTCAAATTGCTAGCGCGTTGTGGAACACACCTACGTTGTTCATTATTGTCCTCATTATTTTCCATAGAACGCATAGCCCCTTGCTGATTATCCCTTACATCATGCCTCACCAGAAATAAATTACAGTACAGATGCAGTATCTTAATTTGATCATGCTGTTGTTGCAGGAATTTTCGGGCATATCAGGAAATGCTAACTTGTAGTGTATTCATGGTTTAAAAAGGCTTTTAACGTTTGTAATTCCTTCTTTAACATTTCAGACTTGATTTGCCCTAACGAAAAATGTATCAACCCCTACAAAAAATGACAATTAATTATAATCCACATAATAACTCACATTTCCAGTTGCTGCAGGATTATTCTCCTGCTGTAGCAAACTGGCTCAAATTAAGATCCGACATCTGTATCATTGATGACTATTAAAGCAGAATAGTTTTTAGAATTCTTTCATTAGTCAATTTCTGAAGTGCAGAACTTGTATTGGCTCTGTTTTAAGGTACTGTAAATCACCTGAGGAATGTTAATGACGTAGATTAATGAGTCTGAGCAGCATTCTGCTGTGAGGTAAGTAAGACTGTAACCCCTCTGTTTGTGTGATTATTATTAATCTCTCAAAAATGTGTCGCCACACAAAACATTGAACTTATTGGCACATGAAACATTTCTGGCACAGCGGTACCCGAGAGAAAAACAAAACCCCAGCCATGGGCATATTTTGACCCTTAACCCCTACCTTCAGCCTTTTCTTTATTACCCCTTTTCAAAGCCCCTTGCAGGTTAGATATTCTGATATTTCAGTGGTTGACCTGGATTTGGCTGGTGGGCAGAGGTTGATTGTACACCCTGTCATGTTTTCCACAGCATCAAATACTCCATATGTTCCTCTCCTATCATGGAAGAAAGCACAGGAATGTGTCCCATGGAATATCATTCTGTTGCTGGGTGGAGGCTTTGCCATGGCCAAGGGATGTGAGGTAAAACCATAGCATTTACATATAGAATCATTATGCCCTATGGTTAAAACCTGTTGATGTTTAATGATGCACATAGACATGAAATCCCTTTAACTCACATTTATATCTGTTGTGTGGTGATTTAAATACTTTTTGACCTATTTCTGCTACTACTGAGACAGGGGCTGTCTGTTGACGCTCTGTCCCTGTTGTATAATATAGGAGTCAGGACTGGCGGCGTGGATAGGAGCCTACCTCCAGCCTATTGCCCAGGTCCCCCCTGCTGTGGCCGTCATGTTCATCACAGCTTTCCTGGCCTGTTTCACAGAGTTTGCCAGCAACACCGCCACCATTATCATATTCCTGCCCGTCATCGCTGAACTGGTGAGATGTCATCTATGACATGACCACAACATTCAACGTTTAGTTCAGCAAGACATGTATTTTGTGTGTAGTATTTGAATATCCCTTGTTATCTACCATAAAGCCTTGAACTACATTGGATTACTAATTCATATGGAAAATGGGGAAATAGGTGCTCTCTACTCTAATCTCCCACTGCAATTTACCTTTTTAGTGTTTGCCATGGGGTTAACAGATCCGTCAGTGTAGCACCATGGCTGTTGGGTCTATTTGTATGTCTGTTGGACATTAACTACAGTTATCAGTAACCAGGTGTCTTTGGCTGGGTGTGACAATGTCCTGCAGAATCATTCAATATAAGCAATAGTATCACCCACCCAGTATCATCCAGTATCACCATGACAAGTGCGCCATACTTACTTATCTTCAGTGAAATTCCTAAGCCAAATACATTACTACTAACAATTTGGAATATCATTGCCACTTATTATTAGTTTGCATGAACACAATTTTGTCAAAAGAATAGCAACAAATGTGTTTGTCTCCTCTCTACAGGCTATGTTTATCAAGGTGAACCCTCTTTACTTTATGATACCTGCGACAACAGGATGTTCATTTGCCTTCATGTTGCCAGTCTCCACCCCTCCCAACTCCATTGCCTTTGCATCTGGCCATCTTTTGGTGAAGGACATGGTAAGATCCTTACGCCGACATACTGCATGACCATATATCAGACTGTCCTTAAAATTACATGTACTGTATTCTAGCAGATACATCTGTTTGGTTTCTCTATTTACAGGTGAAAACAGGCTTTGTGATGAACATTTTGGGCATTTTATCGGTTTCTCTGGCCATGAACACTTGGGGTCGTGCCATGTTCAGTTTGGAGACTTATCCAGACTGGGCTCATCCAAGCAACATGTCCAGTACTGTCACAGATATACAGTTCCCCTCCGACTCACCTTTTAACCTTACTAGTTTACCATAGAGCTGAAGCTTATCCGGTACAATTATTACACTGTATTATACAGTAAATACGAGATCATAATTTCTGAATATGTACAAAAGTCAATAACTATAGACTTGGGGAGAATTAGCTGTTACTTTAAGTAATTTAGCCTATGGTGTGATGGCTATACCATGTTGCTAAGGTATTGTACTTTTCGATCGGTCTACTGTATATGAGTTTAGATTTTTTTTAAACTGTTTTAATTTTGTTCAGGCTCTCATTGTGCTCTACTTACTCTGTCATGTAGATTATACCAAGTTCTATCAGCTAATTTTCTTGTTTGTCAGGAACACCTGCTCTCCCCAGATGTGTCCAGTGTTTTGCTTTGATTTGTTTTAGGTTCCATGCCATGTTTCCATTGGAAGTTCATTTGTTTGGGCAGGGCAGGGGGGCGACAGAATAGACAGTGTTGGTCTGTCTGTTGTTTCATTCTCTTCAACAGTTATACAACAAGTCATGTCGGACATAGTTTTTGTCCAGACACCGGTGATGTCTGTCTCATCTGTCGCGATGCTTGCATCTTAGTGACCTCTGCTGGTCATTGTGCCACTATGCACTGTTCACTGTGTGTGTCTCATACTGTACCTCACTGTAACATTCCCTGGATAGTGTTTGTGGTGGTAATCCTTATTGATTAGTGTGTTAGCAAGAAAATGAACGCTCATCCTCCAAGTCCTCCACCTACTGGTAAATGACACTTTAACTCAATCCTCCATTGATCTTTAGTTGTATAAGCTGTGACTGTCTTGATGCACAACAGGAGTTTGTGAGTTATTCATAAAATATACTTACCTAGCCCATGGGGTCACTGGCTGCACATGTTTTAACATATGTTTGTAATTGACACACAGAAGGTAATTTCTAATTTTTCTCATGTCTTTTAAAACCAGAAATCATGATTTTCTGATCTTATTTTATTGGAAATAATCATTAGAAATGTGGTGTGGAAATCGAAATAAGTATTTTCTACCATAGTTTGTATTTAGTGTAATACATTTAGCTTTATTGATGCAAATTTTGTAGATTTGTTATTTTCTTAATACTTCTCTTGTTACCAAATAAAACTGAACGGCAAATGAGTTAGTTTCTTTTTTCGTCAAGCCATGGAATTGCTATATTTAGCTGATGTCAGTGAGCAGGCACCAACAGACATGCAACACAGTAATATATATATAACAGAACAACTAAAACCATGGTTAATATTCAGAAGGGTGCCAAGCCACAATAGTCATATTTAATCGTTGACCCAGGTGACACAGTATAATAAGTAGGAAGGAGGCTGCCCTTTGCAATCAAGTCTCATTTAACAGCGGTGTCTGACAGCACCAAACAAGATACCCAATAAGCCAAATGAGGCGCGCTAACAGGCGAACAACACATTTGAAAGAAGGTTGCATTGAAATTTAGTTTGAACACCATTTTTACGTATGCGTCTGAAACCAAGCAGACATACAGTATTTTGCCCCCTATTTATTTAAAGAATGGTGCAGGGCTGTACATTCCTTATAGTGTGTGTTTGGTGTTGTAAAGTGTCTGCAATCTCAAGGTCTGGCACATCGTTAACTCCGCAGAACACTAAAGTAGTTACTCAGTCATTGGGGGAGGCCCCAGTAAACAAGACAAACTACAACAGAACCCAAGAAACGCAGCAGCACAGAACACACATTAAATAGAAGAACTTACTACAAAATGTTGGAAAAGGAAGTTTGACAAGTCGTACCATACATGAAATTGCTAGACCTTGATGCTAAACCAATCAAATATACTGTAAATTATTTGACCATAATACAAAGGGAAATGTAATTCCTAGCTGAACATTTAGATTTGGAAAACTCTGACCCATACAATTGATTAGGGGTTGATTAGATCCTTTCCCTTTTCAGCTTGTCGAAGGTTCATGCTCATTGATTCCCAGATAATAACAATACCTCCTCCTATTAGTCAGTAGTAGAATATATGACTTCCCACAGGGTTATGTATAGATCTATAAATAGGATACAGATGTAGGATCTTAATTTGAGCCAGTTTGCTACAGCAGGAAAATAATCCTGCAGCAACAGGAAATGTGAATTATTATGTGGATTATAATTAATGTAAATGTTTGTAGGGGTTGATACATTTTTTGTTAGGGCAAACCAAGTCTGACATTTAAAAGTGGAAATTACAAACTTTAGAAGCCTTTTTAAAACTCAAATACACTACAAGTTTGCATTTCCTGCTTTGCAGGAAAATTCTCAGCAACAAAAGAGTGATCAAATTAAGATTCTACATCTGTACCACACTGTTCATATGCTTTAGCACCTTTCAAATCACCAATTCTTCCCTAAATTAATAGTCACCAAGTATTGAATGTTTAACAACTTTCATCATTTTCAGCTCACGCTTTTCCCCAATAACTTGATTCATGTGTTGATTTGTCACACCTGTCCATGTGAGTGAGTGTGTCAGCATGTGAGCATGAGCAAGAGCCCTTCTGTCCCCTTTGAGAACCATCTTACACATATCTATGTGACAGATTGATAAGCTCCTTTTTCAAACTTCAAAGTTACCCCATCATACAACTTTGTAACTCACATGCACTGTTACGAAGGAGAATGAAGTTCATGAGGGAGAACATGGGCTTTGCCTTTTCATTCAGGTAGGTGTGCATTTCTCTGTCTCTTGAGTGAAAGAGACATTAGGTTACTGTATTACAGACAGCTACGTGGGCTATGAGATGATTTAAGGAATTCATAACCATGTTATTCATGTCAAATGTATAATATTTTCATAGTGAACTGTGCTAGGTCCTTCTTGTGAATTTAAGAAAGCTGGCTTATAAAAGTGAAGTTGCTTTCTATGTTTCATTATCGCCATGGTGACTGGTGGTCTCCTCTACCATTGGATGACAGAGATCCTGAGATATGACAGTGGTACTTCCAGCACTGCTGCCTGCATCTATAGTGTGGCCATCCTTTTCGTCTCGTACCTCTGTCATCCTCTCTGCTGTGGTCCTGCACACTCTGGGCACCAAACAGTGATGCAAGCTGATCATCTCCACCTCTGTTCTGTGATGGTGTTAGTGTTGAACGTCATCCCGACATAACTGTTAACATGGGAGTGGTGATGCACTTTTTAAAGTGCAACTGAAGATTTTGCCCGCTCTTTTTTAAACTCATCTGGGCTTTTTCAAGAAGCAAAGAGAGATCTTGTTAGATAGGCTATCAAAGTAAAACAGGAAGAACTGAATATTATTACCAGACAGAGAAAATGTGATCAATTTGATGTGTCAGAGGTCAAAAAGAGGTTTGTTACAGTAAGCAAACTGATTGAGAGGGACTTTTTACATGCCAAGAAACTGTTGGAGGAGTATAAACTTCTGTCAAACAGGATTCTGGTGGCCAACTTTGCAATATATCGAATAGTTGAATCAGCCTGATACCTGAAGTCACATGTCATTTCAGTTAAGTTTGACAATGTTTACATCACAAGACAGTTGTTGCAAAAGGAATCTGATGATGGAATCCAAATAAAACCAACTAACCTGAAAAATATGGTTAATTCCACAAGTTGTAAAATAACAAAACAGGAATTTACCAGATGTCTTGCTCCAATATTACACTCTTAGAAAAAAGGGTTCCAAAAAGGTTATTCGGCTGGCTCCTTGTAGAACCCTCTGTGGAAAGGGTTCTACATGGAACCCAAAAGGATTCTACCTGGAACCAAAAGGGTTCTACCTGGAAACAAAAAAATGTTTTCAAAGGGTTCTCCTATGGGGACAGCCAAAGAACCCTTTTAGGTTCTAGACAGCACCTTTTTTTATAAGAGTTTAATGGTGTACCATCTAGTTACAGTGAATGGGCCTTGGCTGTTGGATGTTCCAGCTACATCTGTCAGCATTGCTGTGAAAAATATAAGGTAGGTCAATATTGATACTTTTCGATATGAGGTCAGGCACATCCCAGAACATAATGTGACATTACATAATGTGTAGCCTTGAGATCAATGATGATATGAAATTGAATAACACATTGGACAAATGGTGACTGGAGTCTCTTTTCTCTGACAGGTTCAGCTGTGCTTCCCAGGCCTATGTATTATCCCAGCTATCTGTGGGGATACAGAACTGGCAAACTTCCACAAGCAGTATGACTGGACATTCAGCCCAGAGGCATTACTCTGTGATGTAGAGCCCTCGGCACCACACCTGAGAGTGAGGGTCTTACTGACACTACTCTGTCTGGTGGGATACATCATGGTGTTTCTGGAGGTCTACACCAGGAGCATCCTCAGGAAAGTGTCTGCATCCTTCTTCAAAAAGCAGGAGGAAAATATAATTAATTTATTTTGAAGAATACATGTGAAACAGGACAAACATTTAAACAAAACTTTTTAATTTATGCTTTCTATGGACAATGGACCCACTCCAACTCGCATACCGCCCCAACAGATCCACAGATGACGCAATCTCTATTGAACTCCACACTGCACTCTCCCACCTGGACAAGAGGAACACCTATGTGAGAATGCTGTTCATCGACTACAGCTCAGTGTTCAACACCATAGTGCCCTCCAAGCTCATCACTAAACTCAGGACCCTGGGACTGAACACCCTCTGCAACTGGATCCTGGACTTCCTGATGGGCCGCTCCCAGGTGATGAGGATAGGTAACAACACAACTGCCACACTGACCCTCAACACGGGTGCCCCCCAGGGGGGCGTGCTTAGTCCCCTCCTGTACTCTCTGTTCACCCACGACTGCTTGGCCGCATACGACTCCAACACCATCATTAAGTTTGCTGACAACACAAAGGTGGCAGGCCTGATCACCGATGACGATGACACAGCCTATAGGGAGGAGGTCAATGGCCTGGCAGTGGTGCCAGGACAACTCTCTCCCTCAACGTCAGCAAGACAAAGGAGCTGATCGTGGACTACAGGCAGTGGCGATTTTAGCATGTAAATCTTGGTGGGGCAAACAAAACAAAAAAAGTGGGATGCATGCCAGCAAAGCCACTACACAACACAACACTAAACAATACGTGAATTGCACTATAACGATGACAAACAGTGCCCACAAACTGTTAGGGTCAACATAAAGCTGTCCCAACAGCAGAGTCCCAACAGCAGTCCCAACACCTTACCACTGCTACACATGGCTATCAGTGGAGCCTTGTCTGGCAGCGAAACAGTTCATTCAGCCTCATTTACTGCCTTTAAAGAAAACATAGCTGATATGGCTGACTTGCTTAAACAAATGTGGTTTCTACTGACAATTGAGATGTACAAACTATGGCATAACGGGACGACAAGCGGATAAGAGGCAATCCGTAATTTTGATTAAGACATTAATGAGCGAGCTAGGACGGACGTAGTCAATATAACTATTTGTTCAGCACTTTTGAAATGTACAGTGACAGAATTCAGAACATTCTTACAGTGTTCTCCCTGTACACCAAGTCAGAACCATAGGATAAATAAAGGGGGCATATAAGCAGACAATGAATGCTCTTACAATATTCAATGATTACATTTCTCTAACACAGGTTATAGGCTACATGTGCACCACCAAGTCAGAACAGTAGGCGAAATTAAGAGGGGAAAATAGACCAAAGTATTAGGGTGAGGACATGGGCTACTAACAGCTTACTACACAACATACACTTAGTATTACTTTCTTAGCTACAGTATACATATCTCCCTGGCATATTACATCATTTATGCAGCAGCATACAATACATTTTTGGACTCACCTTGTTGTGCTGTGCTCACTTAAACAGGAAGGTGGCGCGGCAGTCTTCGTGGGCTAATTTTGTCATTAAACTTTGTCATCAAAGTCTGTCATTCTCTGGATTTATGGTGCTTTCAAGACAACTGGGAACTCGGAAAAAAACAAGGTCGAATCATGATGACGTCAGTGATCTTCAGGTCGTAGCTCTAGAAAGAGGCCCGAGTTCCCAATTTACAATTCCGAGTTGGACGACCGTTCAAAATGTATTTTCCCAGTCGGGGCTCGTTTTTCCCGAGTTCTCAGTTGTCTTGAACTCACTGAAGTCAGATTTCGCAGTTATGAGTTAACAGTTGTTTTGAACGCGGCACAATTATGCTTTATTGACAGCATGGCCAATGTTGAATGTTTATCATTTTAAGCTTGGAAAAGAGACCCTTAATCCCAGACTTTGGACCACACAGCCACTCCACTGAATAGCAGGCTAGTGATTGCTTTGCAATGCTTGCAGTTAGCCATTGATTCCTTCCAAACCACTAATTGTTGAATTTGCGATTTCCAACTTGTTGTGTAATGTTTATGTCCAATGGCCGATGAGCACCGAAACGTTTTATTTATAATTTCTCTTCATTATTTCTCTTCATATGACAAGGATTAAAAAGGATTTGCCAGTAGATTGTCGACTTGATTCATGATGATGACTGCTAGCTAGATTTTGAACGTATGATGTTGACATGATCAGTCCAATCAAAGCTACTGTAGATATAACGTGATTTGACATAATTTTATCTGTGGCAAATGACCTTGAGCCTTCTTGGATGGGCACTTCTAATGTAACTCTATGGCAACACCCAAGGGGCTTGAATTTTCTAGCTCTACCCTTAGACTTGGCGGTGACGTAGTGTCCCCATGAGTGACAGAACACTGAGCCAATCACGGCGCTACTAGAGAACATTACCAACACCTACGCTCCGTATTTTCAGCTGGCTGCCCACCACCACAGAAAGCACTGAGCTAGGCTGAAACACCTGCATTTTGGAGCTGCCTTACGCAATAAAGCAAAAAATAGACCATGTTTGTATGCGGCTATATTAACTCAAAGCTTTTTTTTGTGTCATTGTTTTCAAACTGATAAGTGACACGTATTAATGCCAAAATAACATGCAAAACAGGCAAGCCTTTTTTTTTTTTGTTGCTAAAACCTGCCCTGAATGACGGGGTCCACACACATCAACACAGTTATGAAGAAGGCACGACAATGCCTCTTCCCCCTCAGGAGGCTGAAAAGATTTGGCCCTCAGATCCTCAAAAAGTTATACAACTGCACCATTGAGAGCATCTTGACTGGCTGCATCACTGCTTCGTATGGTAACTGCTTGGCATCCGACCGCATGGCGCTACAGAAGGTAGTGCGTACGGCCCAGTACATCACTGAGGCCAAGCTTCCTGCCATCCAGGACCTCTATACCAGGCGGTGTCAGAGGAAGGCTCTAAAAATTGACAAAGACTCCTGCCACCCAAGTCATAGACTGTTCACTCTGCAACCGCACGGCAAGCGGTACACGGCAAGCGGCAACGATGCACCAAGTCTGGAACCAACAGGACCCTTAACAGCTTCTAACCCCAAGCAATAAGACTGCTAAATAGTTAGTTAAATAGTTAACCAAATAGCTACCCGGACTATCTGCATTGAACCTTTTTGGACTAATTATTTTGACTCAACACATATGCTACTGTTTATCATCCATCCTGTTGCCTAGTCACTTTACCCCTACCTATATGTACATATCTACCTCAATTACCTCGTACCCCTGCATATCGACTCGGTACTGGTACCCTGTGTAAATAGCCAAGTTATCGTTACTCATTGTGTATTTATTCCTTGTGTTATTATATTGTTTCTATTTTATTTATATTTTTCTCTCTACATTGTTGGGAAGGGCCTGTAAGTAAGCATTTCTCTGTTAGTCTACACCTATTGTTTACGAAGCATGTGACAAATAAAATGTGATTGATTTGATTTATTTGATTTGAAGCTTGACTTGCTGTCATTATTTGTAGTTTAGGGAGATCTCTGCTGTAGAACTCAAAAACTGCTTTTAGTGCTTTTCCCTGCTCCTGTTTTAATTTCTTGCTGTTATAATAGTTCTGATTTATTTTAGAATTGGGAAAAAAAACTCCTAAGTCTCTACAGCTGTCAGCTTAGAGAATTTGTCGATTACATTTTTCAATATTTCCAAATTCAACTGATTCTGTAATATACAAAATAGATTGGAAAAAGATGGAATAAAAACATAAACTCCGAAGTGACACAAGCAGACTTATCCCTGTGGTAAAATACAATTGATGAATCCAGTGCCAACATCCTGCCCTGCCTGATTCAAAGGGCCTGTTGAGGACAGGACATCCTGTTAGTGAGTCACAGTAATATGACCTTTCTGCTGGTCGTGGAGCACCACTTTACGCCCACACTGCCTCCTCTCAACAATACACTCATTTGACCATGTTTCTAGACTAAATTAAATACCCTCTAACATACAATCACAAGCGTTTTCACTCAATCTTTTATATTGTAAAAGGTTGATGCGTTAAAATACATTGATAAAATACATTTTACTCCACTTGAGGAACAGGACCATTTATTACTTTATTTATTACTGCAGGAAGAACTACACAATCAACAGATGACAGTTGGTTTGATGTCTACATAGCCCCACTAGGTGTCACTAAGTACATTTGAGATGCTTTTATGGCACAAATAGGCTATGAAAAACACTCATTATACTCTTTACATGATCATAAAACAAACTCATTGAAAATCTGTGTCAATAAACCATTTTTGCAATTAAATTAATAGGAAATATTTTGGCACAGTCTTACAGTATGACATTTCATGTGCACAAATGAATAAATAAAATAATGCTTTAAAATCCACATATAACAAGCATGATTATTATTTTAGTGTTTTGGTATTACTGTTTATTCTTTCTGGTCAATGATGGATTAGATTGTGTAAAACGTATTTTCATATGACACAAAACTAATTTAAAGTCTCTCTGAGAGCAAAAACTGTTTCTGTACCTCTTGGACTTTTGTTGGTATACAAAAACGTTTTTAATTTATACATTAAAACGGCATCTGCATTCTTATCAGCACACTACTTTCAACTCCCAGGAGGCATCAGAAGGCTATTTTAGCCAGTGTATTAATATAATGTCTGTTCATCTATTTTTAATCCAGCCATTTTGTCCCCTTTCATTTTTCGTCATGTTTACCCCATAATTCAAGATTGTGTCAAGATAATATGCTTTGTTGCTGTGAGGCCTGGAAAAAAATAATAATTCATATAATTTCTCTTGTCATAAATCTTTGGTTCTGTATCAAAATAAAAAATAAAGTTAATAAATTGTATAATATCTTGCCTGTAACTTTATCTATAGATTCTAAACCAAGCTAGCATACAAGAAACATTTCATTAATTAAGCATCAGGGAAATGTAAGTCGAGCTTTGTCTAATGGAGTGATTATGAGAGACTCATGGTCAAAGGTGATCTGCCTCTGCAGTGTATTTGGGGGGGGGGGGTTACTATACAACACTAATCTTAGCTGGTCTCAATTGCCAGAAAGTAGACATAAAAAGAACCCTGCTTAACTTCATGATAAAAACAAGTGACATATTTCCAGCATTTATGCAACCATTATGTACACACTTCATTGTTGGGTAATTAACACCATATTGTCATTGCTAGTAATAGACAGGGCTGAGTTGTAGTCTATAATTTTGCTGTGGTTAACTGCAGGGTTTATCATCACGTCGCACAGTCACAGTCATAGTCATAGTCATAGACTTTGATAATGTCCCATAGGACCAAACCTAATAAGATGGGCCAAAGCAGCAGTAAGGACACTGCACCGTTTGAAGTGTGGCTGAAGATGGAGATGGAAAGAGAGATAGAGATAGATATATATATATATATATATATATATAGAGAGAGAGAGAGAGAGAGAGAGAGAGAGAGAGAGAGAGAGAGAGAGAGAGAGAGAGAGAGAGAGAGAGAGAAAGAGAGAAAGAGAGAAAGAGAGAGAGAGAGTGTGTGTTTAGAGATGAGGGAGTAGTACAGCATCACTGAGAGACCAAGTAGTCCTTTTACTACTGTCTCTGTGGATATCCGCTGGACTTGGTGAGTTATGAAGCTTAGACCTTTCCTAACCATGGTCGCTAAACTGCCTATTTTCAATTATTGTAATTGTTATATAATAGCTCTTTCATTCATTTCAAATTTCTTTGTCATCTCACATGATTATTGGCTGATATTTGTATCTTATTGTGAAAAAAAAAATGCTTCACTAGAACTTGATATATTCTGGGCAATCTTGGAATCATTTGTATCTTAATTTTGTTCCACCTCAAGGCAAATTAAAGCAGAAGAAATGTGCCAATACAAGTACAACACCATGGAGAATACTAATGACACATCTCAAGATGTCATCAATTTCACACAGAATGAAGTTCTGACTAATATGCCACAGAACTCCATTGAAGTACAAGTTATAACAATTGTTCTCGCACTTCTAATATGCGGAGTTGGGATAGCGGGTAATATAATGGTGGTGTTGGTTGTGCTACGCACAAAGCACATGATGACCCCTACTAACTGGTATCTTGTCAGTCTGGCTATTGCGGACCTTATCGTCCTTTTAGCGGCAGGTTTACCCAATATTTCTGAAGTAGTCGATTCTTGGATATACGGTTACGCTGGGTGCCTTTGCATCACATACCTGCAATACCTGGGTATCAATGTATCATCCTGCTCCATCACAGCGTTCACCATTGAGCGCTACATTGCTATCTGCCACTCCATCAAGGCGCAATTTATTTGCACTGTGTCTCGGGCGAAGAGGATAATTGCCTTTGTGTGGATTTTCACCTCGCTTTACTGCTTAATGTGGTTATTTTTAGTGGACACGAACGAAACTGTCTACGCCAATGGGGTGGTGGTCAGCTGTGGCTATCGTGTCTCAAGAAACCTCTACATGCCAATTTACTTTCTAGACTTTTCTTTGTTTTACGTCATCCCTCTGATTGTGGCTACTGTGCTGTACGGTCTCATCGCAAGGATTTTATTCATGAGCCCCTTGCCAACCAATCTCAACGGCAGAAGTGAAGGTTCTATACACCAGGGACGCTCCACCAGCACAGTCAAGGTGTTGGGCAAATCAAACAATGGTGCAGTGACGTCAAGAAAACAGGTATGCTATTCAGATCAGGAGGATAGTAATAAATGCTTCATAAAGGCTTCTAAATTGACAATAGCGTAAAAAATGTGTTCACAGTAATAATTTAGGCTACAGCATTAATGGTCCACTTGGACAGTTTATCAATGTAGTATGGGATTACAACAATCCTAACTGGACTGGTCATGTGGGCGGAGTACTTGGATTGTAATTCAAGAAAGGGAGGATACAGCACTGCAGGCTCATAGTAATGGTTTCAAAGTCCATGGAATCATGTAATTGTCGCCTCTATGTTTACCATCATTAGAATGTTCTACACTACACCAGAAAAACACTGTTTTGTTTTTGCAGTTTGAATTTCAGGCATAAAGTGCCTTTCATCAGACAAAAAACGATCAACTAAAAAACAACCAGCAACATTTGAGTCAATTATTGCACCCGTGCATTATTTTATTTTTTGCCCTGTGCCCCATAATTTAGGTTACAAAGATGCTTGCAGTGGTGGTGATTATTTTTGCCCTGCTCTGGATGCCATACCGGACGCTGGTGGTGGTCAACTCTTTCATGGACCCACCCTACCTAAACACATGGTTCCTGCTCTTCTGCCGCGTATGCATCTACACCAACAGTGCCATCAACCCTATCATCTACAACCTGATGTCTCAGAAGTTCCGGGCAGCCTTCAAAAAGCTTTGCAAGTGCAACGGACAAGACCCAGAGAAGGTTACCAAGTACAATGTCCCAGTGTATTACAGTGTCATAAAGGACTCTTCCCATGAGAGCCCTGAGCAGACAGAGCAGGAGGATGTCAGCAGCTATGGGAACACTGGTGGTAAGAGGGCAACTTCACAGTTAAGTGTTGGGACACCGGCACTATGTTCAGCATTGCCTGATAGACAGAAAAAATAGAAATAAGTTATTTGTGTAAAATGAGGTTTTATAAAGTGCATGTGATGTAATTATTTTTTGCCATGTGTCAAAAGTCACTAGCCTGCAAGCGCATTTTTTTTTAAACATATACTTTTT
Organism: Coregonus lavaretus; assembly: GCF_964263955.1. Taxonomy (NCBI): domain Eukaryota; kingdom Metazoa; phylum Chordata; class Actinopteri; order Salmoniformes; family Salmonidae; genus Coregonus; species Coregonus lavaretus. The sequence goes on from NC_140007.1 coordinate 32,088,667, forward strand.
TGTCATTTACTTGTATTTATTGTTGGAATTTATTGACCATCTACTATATTGTACAATCTTATAGCACAGCCCAAACGTCAGAATTTCTCATTAAAAACCCATTACCTGCTTGTTAAAAGACATTAAGTCACCCAAACAATCTAAAAGATTGGCTGTAGAACTCCTTGAGGGTTCCTTGGAGACTATACTGGGTTTAATCTTTGCATTTATCAGAAACACTTTAATACTACATTGTTTCAACTAATTATTATTCAGTAACTGGTTCCACATACCTTTTTTTTTGTTTACTCAACTCTTCGGAGCAAGTGTTACCTGAACTACTATTAAAAAAATGGGCTGGCTCAAACTTCAGAAAACATGGTCAAATATTTCTGTCAACTTAAAATGATGTGTTTGCCTAAATTGTCTCATATGTTCATTCAATTTATAAATTATTTTATGGTCATCTTACCTTAAAAACGCTGTGGAACTACACTACCGGTCAAAAGTTTTAGAACACCTACTCATTCAAGGGTTTTTCTTTATTTTTACTATTTTCTACATTGTAGAATATTAGTGAAGACATCAAAACTATGAAATAACACATATGGAATCATGTAGTAACCAAAAAAGTGTTAAACAAATTAAAATATATTTTATATTTGAGATTCTTCAAATAGCCACCCTTTGCCTTGATGACAGCTTTGCACACTCTTGGCATTCTCTCAACCTGCTACACATGGAATGCTTTTCCAACAGTCTTGAAGGAGTTCCCACATATGCTGAGCACTTGTTGGCTGCTTTTCCTTCACTCTGCGGTCCGACTCATCCCAAACCATCTCAATTGCGTTGAGGTCGGGGGATTGTGGAGGCCAGGCCATCTGATGCAGCACTCCATCACTCTCCTTCTTGGTAAAATAGCCCTTACATGTGTTGGGTCATTGTCCTGTTGAAAAACAAATGATAGTCCCACTAAGCCCAAACCAGATGGGATGGCGTATTGCTGCAGAATGCTGTGGTAGCCATGCTGGTTAAGTGTGCCTTGAATTCTAAATAAATCACAGACAGTGTCACCAGCAAAGCACCCCCACACCATAACATTTCCTCCTCCATGCTTTACGGTGGGAAATACACATGCGGAGATCATCCATTCACCCACACCGCGTCTCACAAAGACACAGCGGTTAGAACCAAAAATCTCAAATTTGGACTCCAGACCAAAGGACAAATTTCCACCGGTCTAATGTCCATTGCTCGTGTTTCTTGGCCCAAGCAAGTCTCTTCTTCTTATTGGTGTCCTTTAGTAGAGGTTTCTTTGCAGCAATTCGACCATGAAGGCCTGATTCACGCAGTCTCCTCTGAACAGTTGATGTTGAGATGTGTCTGTTACTTGAACTCTGTGAAGCATTTATTTGGGCTGCAATTTCTGAGGCTGGTAACTCTAATGAACGTATCCTCTGCAGCAGAGGTAACTCTGGGTCTTCCATTCCTGTGGCGGTCCTCATGAGAGCCAGTTTCATCATAGCGCTTGATGGTTTTTGCGACTGCACTTGAAGAAACTTTGAAAGTTCTTGAAATCTTCCATATTGACTGACCTTCATGTCTTAAAGTAATGATGGACTGTCGTTTCTCTTTGCTTATTTGAGCTGTTCTTGCCATAATATGGACTTGGTCTTTTACCAAATAGGGCTATCTTCTGTAGCCCTTACACAGCCTTGTCACAACACAACTGATTGGCTCAAACTCATTAAGAAGTAAAGAAATTCCACAAATTAACTTTTAAGAAGGCACACCTGATAATTGAAATGCATTCCAGGTGACTACCTCATGAAGCTGGTTGAGAGAATGCCAAGAGTGTGAAAAGCTGTCATCAAGGCAAAGGGTGGCTATTTGAAGAATCTCATACATAAAATATATTTTAATTTGTTTAACACTTTTTTGGTTACTACATGATTCCATATGTGTTATTTCATAGTTTTGATGTCTTCACTATTATTCTACAATGTAGAAAATAGTAAAAATAAAGAAAAACCCTTGAATGAGTAGGTATTCTAAAACTTTTGACCGATAGTGTAGTTGTGACACACACACAATGCTTTTACCATACAATATTTTTAATTTACAGATTTGACATTTTGATATAAATGATTACATTGTGCATGTTCATTTATACAGTAATTTATATTCAACATGGGATTTGAACTCATAACATCTTGCTTCACAGCATTCCAATCTTCCTGCTATGTAGTCGCCACCATGTCCGTGTGTCAATGACTGATTTCACCTGTATTGCTACACTTTGCAATTCAAAGTCAATTTCAGCTCTGTGTACTTTTAAGTACACCCAAGAAAAACTATTATATTTATCATAGTGATTAAGGAGTAACATTAAAACAGAGTAATATGCCCCACCAACATAAGACAACTATAAAGAAAAAGCTAAAATTGCTGAAATAATGAAATCAAACCAATGATGAGAGAATAGTCAGATAAACTCGTAATTTGCACAGACTTGGTGGCATAAGAGGAAGATCGGAAATGCCATGAACCAAGAGGTTGCTTGTGAGTTCAAATCCCAGGTGAGGACATGTTGAATAATATTTACTGTATCAATGAACATGCACAAGGTCATCATGTATGTCACAGTGTGCCAAATATGTAAATTGAAAACATTGTATGTTAAAAGCACTGTGTGTGTAACTAGTTCCACAGTCTTTTTTAGGTAAGATGCCCAAATGAGAATTTCTAGTTGTAATGAAAGTATGAGCATGGGTGAAAGTAAGGCGATACGGTCCGGTACAGCGTCTCGGCTAAATAAATAGTGGGGGTACACCTTACCAGTAAAACATGTGCCTATCACAATAATAAAAAATAAAATAAATAAAAAATAAAAATGTCAAGAAAACTGTAAGCTTAATTTATCTTTACCGAGCGAATGGACTTGAAAACTGGTGGTATACCAGCCTACGCTCCAAAATGCGATGTGAAAAATGAGCGAATGGACTTGAAAACCGGTGGTAAGCAGCCTACGCGCCAAAATGTGATGTAGTAGAGTGGCCGAAACTGAGTCGCGCGCGGACAGCAGTGGACACATCAATTCTGGCCTAATGACAATCGCCAAATGGCATTACACTTTTTGGTGTTTGGTGTAACAGATGTCTCTTTCCATTCACCACTGTTTGGAGGCTGGAAATATGTTGCGAGTGGATGAACGTGCTAGGGTAGCCTAGTAAAGGAGCCCTTTGAAGTGACTGTTGAGAATCAGAGGAAAACATTATGACTGGTTGTGTTTATGCCACAATAAAAGGTAATACATTTTAAAAGTTAAATGACACTTCTTTACGAGTAGGCCCACACAGAGCCTATTTAATTAATAGGGATTTTACAGTACCATCAGATAGTGTTAATACCCCCTGACTCATTCCACATTTTGTAGTGTTACAGCCTGAATTCAAAATGGATTAAATCTATACCCCATAATGACAAAGTGAAAACATGTTTTCAGAAATTGCTGCAAATTTCTTGAAAAAAAAATACTGAAATATCTCATTTCCAGAAGTATTCACAACCCTGAGTCAATACACGTTAGAATCACCGTTGGCAGTGATTACAGCTGTGAGTCTTTCTGGGTAAGTCTCTAAGAGCTTTGCGCACCTGGATTGGACAATATTTGCACATTATTATTTTTTTAATTCTTCAAGCTCTGTCAAGGTGGTTGTTGATTATTGCTAGACAGCCATTTTCAAGTCTTGCCATAGATTTTCAATCCAATTTAAGTCAAAACTGTAACTAGGCCACTCGGGAACATTTAATGTCATCTTGGTAAGCGACTCCATTGTATATTTGGCCTTTTGTTTTAGGTTATTGTCCTGCTGAAAGGTGAATTTGTCTCCCAGTCTCTGTTGGAATGCAGACTGAACCAGGTTTTCCTCTAGGATTTTGCCTGTGCTTAGCTCTATTCCATTTATTTTTTATCCTAATAAACTCCCTAGTCCTTGCCGATGACAAACATGCCCATAACATGATGCAGCCACCACCATGCTAGAAAATATGAAGAATGGTACTCAGTGATGTGTTGTGTTGGATTTGCCCCAAACATAATGCTTTGTATTCAGGACATAAAGTTAATTTGTTTGCCACATTGTTGGCAAACAGGATGCATGTTTTGGAATATTTTTTTCTGTACAGGCTTCCTTCTTTTCACTCTGCCATTTAGGTTAGTATTGTGGAGTAACTACAATGTTGTTGATCCATCCTCAGTTTTCTCCTATTACAGCCATTAAACTCTGTAACTGTTTTAAAGTCACCATTTGACTAATGGTGAAATCCCTGAGCGGTTTCCTTCCTCTCTGGCAACTGAGTTAGGAAGGACGCCTGTATCTTTATAGTGACTGGGTGTATTGATACACCATCCAAAGTGTAATTAATAACTTCACCATGCTCATTACCCATCTACCAATAGGTGCCCTTCTTTGCGAGGCATTAGAAAACCTCCCTGATCTTTGTGATGGATTCTGTGTTTGAAATTCACTGCTTGACTGAGGGACCTTACAGATAATTGTATGTGTGGGGTACAGATATGAGGTAGTCATACAAAAGCACTATTATTGCACACAGAGTTAGTCCATGCAACTTATTATGTGACTTGTTAAGCACATTTTTACTCCTGAACTTATTTAGGCTTGACATAACAAAGGGGGTTGAATACTTATTGACTCAAGACATTTCAGCTTTTCATTTTTCATTAATTTGTAAACATTTCTAAAAACATAATTCCACTTTGACATTATGGGGGATTGTGTGTAGGCCAGTGACTAAAAATCTCAATTTAATACATTTTAAATTCAGGCTGTAACACAACAAAATGTGGAAAAAGTCAAGGGGTGTGAATAATTTCTGAAGGCACTGTATATGTAATTCTATGATTAGGCTCATACATTTATTTGATGCGTGCACACATAGGAGGTCCCGTACTGGGAATAAATTAAATCTACTGAATTTTTGCATATGTTTTCTCAAGTTGGGCCAACTAATTTTTTTTGATCAGGTAACTCTTGGAGTAGTTGAGTAAGTTGAGTAGAAAGGGCTATGGAACCAGTTACTTATTAATAATTGGTTGAAACAACTCGATTTTATTTTACAGTGTAAGAGCAGCAGGTGGATGGACTAGTTAGTCAAACAATAACAATAATTGGTCAATTAAGAACTAGGGAGAAACACTAGAGACTGCAGCCTCTGTGTTATGGACTGCTATTATAGAGTCATTTCTGAAAAGAAAATACTTAAATGTAAGCTTGAATGTCACATTACTAATATTGTCACAAAACAATGTAGATTGTGGGTCCGTTGGTTTGTTTGATATTGGCTTGTTGGCCACTTGACACCACTGAAACTATTGTGCTCATCACACTGTACAGTATCTGGTTTGGTCTGTATATGTTGAAGCATGTAAATCCATGTGTAAAATGTGAAAGTGTTTATGATGCAATGCATTGTAAATATACTGCATATAGCTTTTTGCATTTTCAAATACAGCACTTTCTCATACTGGGTGTAACAATGTTCAGAAATTCCATAACAAGGCTCTTTGGAGACTTGATTTTTGTGATTAATTGTAGTAATTAACTGAATTAAAGGTGAACAACCAACATGATTTTGTCCAATATTTATTGTGGAAAAACAACAACAACGGTTTGGTGATGGCTGGGTATGGTGTTAAAAAAGCATATATTTATCAGATAAACATTCCCTTTTAGTTTGCATCGTGATACCCCTCCTTCCCTTCACCAGAGTCAGTTAGCTTGACAGTAATGCTGTGCTTGGTAAATAGTGGAGCTGTCAGATAGCATATTTATACACTCAGCTCTGCTGTCCTCCCAACAGTGCTCCAGATGTTGCCAGCCAATGAGGTGACAGGTCCAACTACAAGCACCGCCATCTTCTCACACAGCGTCAGTGGGGATCAGAGTCATTCATAAACAATGGAGGTGATCTGAAAAGTCATAGTCAATCGATCAATAATATAATAATACTTTTAGCAAAAATGTTTATTTTCAATTCACAATCTGTAGAAACAATGAGAATAGAAAGGTTCAGAACTTTTGTAAAACATCACAGTACAGTTGAAAAATACATGGCAAATAGAAATCCTATATGGCTGAGAGAAGGAGGTTCTCACCCAAGATTTGTCAGTACATGGCGCCGTCCATCGTCCCTTTGATGCGGTGAAGTTGTCCTGTCCCTTTAGCAGAAAAACACCCCCAAAGCATAATGTTTCCACCTCCATGTTTGACGGTGGTGATGGTGTTCTTGGGGTCATAGGCAGCATTCCTCCTCCTCCAAACACGGCGAGTTGAGTTGATGCCAAAGAGCTCGATTTTGGTCTCATCTGACCACAACACTTTCACCCAATTCTCCTCTGAATCATTCAGATGTTCATTGGCAAACTTCAGACGGGCCTGTATATGTGCTTTCTTGAGCAGGGGGACCTTGCGGGCGCTGCAGGATTTCAGTCCTTCACGGCGTAGTGTGTTACCAATTGTTTTCTTGGTGACTATGGTCCCAGCTGCCTTGAGATCATTGACAATATCCTCCCGTGTAGTTCTGGGCTGATTCCTCACCGTTCTCATGATCATTGCAACTCCACGAGGTGAGATCTTGCATGGAGCCCCAGGCCGAGGGAGATTGACAGTTATTTTGTGTTTCTTCCATTTGCGAATAATCGCACCAATTGTTGTCACCTTCTCACCAAGCTGCTTGGCGATGGTCTTGTAGCCCATTCCAGCCTTGTGTAGGTCTACAATCTTGTCCCTGACATCATTGGAGAGCTCTTTGGTCTTGGCCATGGTGGAGAGTTTGGAATCTGATTGATTGATTGCTTCTGTGGACAGGTGTGTTTTATACAGGTAACAAGCTGAGATTAGGAGCACTCCCTTTAAGAGTGTGCTCCTAATCTCAGCTTGTTACCTGTATAAAACACACCTGGGAGCCAGAAATCTTTCTGATTGAGAGAGGGTCAAATACTTATTTCCCTCATTAAAATGCAAATCAATTTATAACATTTTTGACATGCATTTTTCTGGATTTTGTTGTTGTTATTCTGTCTCTTACTGTTCAAATAAACCTACCATTAAAATTATAGACTGATCATTTCTTTGTCAGTGGGCAAACGTACAAAATCAGCAGGGGATCAAATATATTTTTCCCTCACTGTATGTATGTATATATATATATATATATGTGTGTGTGTGTGTGTGTATGTATATGTGTATATATGTATATGTATATGTATGTGTATGTGTATGTGTATGTGTATGTGTATATGTATGTATATATATATATATATATATATGTGTGTGTATGTATGTGTGTATATATATATATATATATATATATATATATATATATATGTGTGTGTGTGTGTGTGTGTGTGTTACGGATACAGGTATCCTGTGTCTTTTTGTGTTTTTCCTCTCCTTCTGCTCTAATCACAGGTGTCCTGTATGTTCCTGATTTGTGGTCGTTGGGGTGTCTGCCGATTGCTGAGGTGGACCAATCAGTGGACAGTCCTCTGCATTGCACCACCTGTTTCTGGTTTTTCAATCACACATTCCATTGTTTAAAAGCCGGTCAGTTGTGTTTGTAGAGAGAGACTATTTTCCGTATGTGAGTATGGATACTGTGGTGTCCTGTGTTTTGTGTACTCACTCATTTGCTGGTTACTCTGTTTGGTAACTTTGTTAGAGACTATTTTCCGTATGTGAGTATGGATACTGTGGTGTTTTGTGTACTCACTCATTTGCTAGTTACTCTGTTTGGTAACTTTGTGTGTTTCTGGGAAAAGGGGAATTTAAGCAAGTTGCCCTTGGGCAGACATTACCCATAGGAAGAAAACTGTCTAAAAACACTAGTTTGACCTGAGCGGACCACCCACTGTAATTTTTGTATGATTAGCAGTAGCTTAGCGGTTCTTGAGGCAGGCAAGATCAGTTTAGTTTTTTTTTACACTATTGTTTCATTTCTTGGGTCCTGCTCAGCCCTTTTTCCCAAACCTTTACCGTGTGTTCAAAAATAAACATTTTATGTTTGACAGTAGTTTATGGTTGTCGTGTAGTTTTTGTTCTCACTGTTCCATGTCACGATTCTAATTTACATGAATTATGTTATGGGTCTCTTGTCCATCCACCCTAGATGTTTAAAGCCACGGGGTTCGTAACATAATGTGGGGGCTCGTCTGGGATCATTCTCATTGATACCCGTGTTACTCATGCAAATTAGTGTAGTGTCTGGTTCAGTGTTGAGCTTGGCAGCTGTAACTAACTGTTTTTTTTTTTCAGTATTCGTCGGCTCGTGTTGCTAGTTTAGGATGGCTACTTTTGAGTTGGATGCATTTTTGGAAAACCCTACGTGGGAGGTTTTTGAGAATTGCCGTAGCAGGGGCTTTGGCTGACCACTTTTTTGTACCCATATCAAGAGTTTTAGTGAAAGCAGAAGTTAGGAAAACAGTGTTAGAGATATTGTTGAACGAACGAGTGCTTGAGTTACCGCCGCCTGAGCCTGCTGCTCCTGTAGGGGATGTGGTTGCTGCTCCTGTAAGCCCGTCGGTGTCTGAGGACGAGGCTAAGGCTCCAGCCACATTGTCCTGTTTTGACCCACTGTCTGACAGTGATGCCAGGATGGATGTCCGCTCAACACGGCTCCAAATGGAGGCGGAAGAGAGGGCACAAATCAGACAGGGCAAACTGGAGATGCGTAGGCTTGATCAGGAACTAGAGATGCGTAAACTGGAACTGGAGGCAGAAACCGCAAGGTTAGTCTCTGCTCATACTATGTCTTCTAGTGAGCCGTCCTCACCAGCTGTGGCATCTGCTACTTTTGATATTAGTAGACAGATCACCTTGGTACCTGTGTTTAGGGAGTCAGAGGTTGATTCCTATTTCAGTGTTTTTGAACGTATAGCGGTAGCATTGAAATGGCCCGAAGAGGTATGGTGCCTATTACTTCAGTGTAAATTAACAGGTAAAGCCCAAGAGGTTCTGTCAGCGCTACCTCTTGAAGACAGCTTGAATTATGACGTGGTCAAAGCTACTGTTCTTCGTGCCTATGAGCTTGTTCCTGAGGCATATCGACAGAGATTTAGGTCTCATAAAAAGTATTCTACTCAGACTTATTGTCACGATCGTTTATAGACGGGACGGACCAAGGCACAGCGTGATATGCATACATGTTTATTAACGAATAAACACAACGACAAAACAATAAACAAACGATACGTGAAGTCCAAGGCAGCACAACACAACATACCTTAACACGGAACAAGATCCCACAACTAACTAGTGCCAATAGGCTGCCTAAGTATGATCCCCAATCAGAGACAACGAGCGACAGCTGCCTCTGATTGGGAACCACACCGGCCAACATAGCTCTAGAAATACTAGAACTAAACATAGAAAATGCAACATAGAAAATCACACAGAAAATACACACCCTGACTCAACAAATACGAGTCTCCAGAGTTAGGGCGTGACAGTACCCACCCCCCCCCCCCCCCCCCCCAAAAGGTGCGGACTCCGACCGCACAACATAAACATAACAGGGTAGGGGCCGGGCGGATCCGGCTCAGGGCGTGACGACCACTTACTCTCCGCCTCCCTGTTGCGCCCCTGGTCTGGTCTGGACCTCGGCGTGCTGCTTCCCCTCTCCTTCCTCCCACGAAGTACCAAGCCCTGTCTGGACCCTGGTGTGGGAGACCCCGAACCTGGAGAGGGGCTGACGTCTGGGTCTGGACTGGAGCCGCTGACCGGAGCTGGACCGGGCACCGGTGGAGCGGACTGCACAGGCTCCGGACTGGAGCCGCTGACCAGAGCTGGACTAGGCACCGGTGGAGCGGACTGCTCTGGCTCCGGAGTGGAGCCGCTGACCGGATCTGGACTGGTCCCCGGTGAAGCGGACTGCTCTGGCTCCGGAGTGGAGCAGCTGACCGGAGCTGGATCAGGCGCCGGTGGAGCGGACTGCTCTGGCTCCTGAGTGGAGCCGCTGACCGGAGCTGGACTGGACCCCGGTGAAGCGGATTGCTCTGGCTCCGGAGTGGAGCAGCTGACCGGAGCTGAACTGGGCACCGGTGGAGTGGACTGCTCTGGCTCCGGAGTGGAGCAGCTGACCGGTGCTGGACCAGGCACCGGTGGAACAGGCATGGACCGTGCCGGACTGGACACACGCACCACTGGCTTGGTGCGAGGGGCAGGAACAGGCCGGGCTGGCGACGCGCACCACTGGCTTGGTGCGAGGGGCAGGAACGGGCCGGACCGGACTGGCGACGTGCACCACTGGCCAGGTGCGAGGAGCAGGAACGGGCCGGACCGGACTGCGAAGGCGGACTGGAGGTCTGGAGCGGAGAGCTGGCACAACCCGTCCTGGCTGGCTGCCCACTTTCGCACTACACATGCGGGACGCTGGCACAGGACACACTGGGCTGTGCACGCGCACTGGCGATACAGCTCGTAGAACAGGCGCAGGATATGCGGGACCGAGGAGGCGTACTGGAGACCAGGAGCGTTGAGCCGGCACACCCCGTCCTGGCTGAATGCCCATCTTCGCACGACACGTGCGTGGTGCTAGCACAGGACGTACAGGACTGTGCCGGAACACTGGCGACACAGTACGTAACTCCGCATAACACGGAGCCTGCCCAGTCACACGCTTCCTCGCGTGAGTACGGGGAGTTGGCTCTGCTCTAACACTAGGCTCCGCCAACCACCCTTTTAGCCCCCCCAAAAAAAATTATTGGGGCTGTCTCTCGGGCTTCTTCCTCGGCCGGCACCTTCTGCGTTGCCGCTGCTCCTATCTATACCGCGCCTCCACTGTCTCCTCCCAAGGACGGCGATCCATCCCGGCCTGAATCTCCTCCCAAGTCCAGGATCCCTTACCGTCCAGGATCTCCTCCCAGGTCCAGGCTGTCTGCTCCTGGACACGCTGCTTGGTCCTCGTTTGGTGGGATCTTCTGTCACGGTCGTTTACAGACGGGACGGACCAAGGCGCAGCGTGATATGCATACATGTTTATTAACAAATAAACACAACGACAAAACAATAAACAAACGATACGTGAAGTCCAAGGCAGCACAACACAACATACCTTAACACGGAACAAGATCCCACAACTAACTAGTGCCAATAGGCTGCCTAAGTATGATCCCCAATCAGAGACAACGAGCGACAGCTGCCTCTGATTGGGAACCACACCGGCCAACATAGATCTAGAAATACTAGAACTAAACATAGAAAATGCAACATAGATAATCACACAGAAAATACACACCCTGACTCAACAAATACGAGTCTCCAGAGTCAGGGTGTGACACTTATGTGGAGTTTGCTAGAGACAAAGGAAATCTGTTTGATAAATGGCACAGGTAACTGATTTTAACTCTCTACGGGAGTTAATCTTGTTAGAAGAGTTTAAAAATTGCTTACCCGAACGCATTGTAGTTTATCTGAACGAACAGAAAGTATCCTCACTGTCGGAAGCGTCTGTATTGGCAGACGAGTTTGTGTTGGCGCATAAGAGCGTGTTTTCGGCTCGTACGGAGAGCAGGGCCGCAGAGTTGCTAACTTTTAGTCCTAGTCGACCAGCAGTACATCCAGCACGCCCAAAAGATGTGCGTCACTGTTTCTATTGTCATAAGGTGGGACATATGGTTAATGATTGCTTTCTGCTAAAACGCAAACAGGGGATGCCTCAGCACGCCAGGCCGCCAACGGGTGTTGGGCTGATTCATACGGTTGTAAGGCCGGAATCAAGACAGAGGCCTCATAGTGAATGTGGTTTGAAAGTCCCTGTCCCAGTCCCAGATCACAGTTATGAACCGTTCATTTTTGAGGGGTTTGTTTCCATATCAGATGATGAAGCGTCTCAGCGCCCGGTTAGAATCCTCAGAGATACTGGTGCGGCGCAGTCGTTCATACTATCTGATGTGTTGCCCTTGTCCAATAATACATATTGTGGTTCCAGTGTGTTAGTACAAGGAATTGAAATGGGATTCGTCCCAGTGCCATTGCACTTTGTGAACGTACACTCTGAGTTAGTCAGTGGATTGTTCAGAGTTGGAGTACGTCCTATGTTGCCAGTAAAAGGTGTGACATTTATAATGGGCAACGATATTGCCGGAGGAAAGGTGATACCCGTATTGGATAAAAGTGACCAGTCTCTCCGAGGAGCTGGCACAGGGTTATCCAGATGTGTTCCCCGCTTGTGCTGTCACACGTGCTCAAGCACGACAAGTGGGTGACGTGATAGATTTGTCGAACACGATTCTATTCAGAGAGTGTGACCCAGAGGATAGTTTGGGTGCTACCTCTGGTAAGCTGGTGCAGTCTGACCAACAGCCCAGAGAAAGGAAGAAGGATGTGGAACATGTTGCTGAGGCAATACAGTTACCAGTCACTCGTGAGCAGCTGATCGCTAACCAGAAGGTTGACATTAGCCTGGCTAAATGTTTTTCTAGTGTTGTCTCAGAGGAGGAGCTAAAGAAGAAAAACCTGGCATACTTTGTTGATGGTAATCTCCTCATGCGTAAATGGACATCCCATGTTGACACTGGCGGAGATTGGAATGCTGTTTACCAAATAGTGATTCCTACAGCCTTTCGACAAAATGTTTTATCCCTCGCTCATGATCACCAGTGGTCCGGACATCTGGGAGTCACCAAGACTTATGATCGGGTTTTGCGACATTTCTTTTGGCCTGGTTTAAAACAAGATGTGGCTCAGTTCTGTCAGACTTGCCACCCCTGTCAAGTAACTGGGAAACCAAACCAGGTTATTCCTCCCGCGCCTCTTTGTCCCATACCTGCCATAGGTGAACCATTCGAACATGTGATGGTTGATTATGTTGGACCATTACCTAAGACAAAATCTGGTAACCAGTTTCTGTTGACGATTATGTGTGTGGCCACCAGGTACCCAGAGGCCCTTCCTCTGCGAAGGATTACTGCTCCGGTGGTGAGTAAAGCGTTGATCAAATTCTTCTCAACTTTTGGGTTACCTAAGGTGGTACAAACTGATCAGGGTACGAATTTCCTTTCTAAACTTTTCAAACAAGTGTTAAAATCCTTGTCAGTTACACACCGTGTGTCAAGCGCATATCACCCAGAGTCTCAGGGTGCGCTTGAACGTTGGCATCAGACACTGAAGTCTATGCTCCGTAAATATTGCTTGGAATCTGAGAAGGATTGGGATGAGGGAGTTCCTCTAGTTTTGTTTGCTGTCCGTGAGACAGTACAGGAATCCTTAGGGTTCAGCCCAGCTGAACTGGTGTTTGGACACACCATGAGAGGACCTATGAAAGTCCTTAAGGATCAGTTTTTATCACAAGAGTTGTGTGTGAAAGAAAATATGTTGGACTACGTTAGTCGCTTTCGTGAGCGCCTACATGGTGCCTGTGCTCTAGCAAAGGAAGCGCTGTCTTCCTCACAGAGACGGATGAAACGGCACTATGACACCCAGGCTGTTTCTCGTTCACTGCAGCCAGGTGACCAAGTTCTTGTATTGTTGCCTGTGCCAGGAGCGTCATTGTCAGCACGTTTCTCTGGTCCTTATGTAATTGAAAAGAAACTAAGTGAAACTGACTACGTGATACAGACTCCTGATAGAAAACGCCAATCTCGTGTGTGCCACATTAACATGTTGAAGACATACCACACCAGACCCGTCACTCAGATAGACAGTCCAGAGAAACTGGCTGAGTCGGCTGTCTCTATTGCTGCTACGGCTGTTGTGGGAGGTCATGTTAATGATGTGGACGGAGATGGTTTGGAGTTGTACAATACTCAGCAGCAGTGTGCTAGATTGCCCAATTCAGAGATGCTGCTGTCTCTCCCATCAAGCCTGATTCATTTAACGGACGGACAGTCAGATGATATTGTGAGACTATTACACCGCTTTCCATGTCTTTTTAATTATGTTCCTACATGCACAAATGTGTTAGAACATGACATTCATGTTGGAAACGCTGCACCTATCAAGCAACATGCTTATCGTGTCAACGTCTCTAAAAGAAAGATAATGAGGGATGAGGTCGGTTATTTGCTGGAGAATAACCTGGCTATGCCAAGTTCAAGTCCTTGGAGTTCTCCGTGCATTCTGGTTCCTAAACCTGATGGGACATCCAGGTTATGTACGGACTATCAGAAGGTAAATGCTGTCACAGTGCCCGACTCGTTCCCGTTACCCAGACTGGATGACTGTATTGATACTGTTGGTGCTGCTACTTATGTAACCAAACTAGATCTTCTAAAAGGTTACTGGCAGGTGCCGTTAACCTCACGTGCCTCTGACATCTCTGCCTTTGTGACCCCAGATCACTTCCTACAATATGCTGTCATGGCATTTGGGATGCGGAACGCACCAGCCACTTTCCAACGCCTGGTTAACACAGTATTGGCTGGAGTTCCTAATTGTAGTGCTTACCTTGATGATCTGGTAATTTATTCATCTGAGTGGTCTGATCATGTTAACACTCTAAGGGTAGTGTGTGAACGTCTAGCAGCCGCTTCTCTAACCCTGAACTTAGCAAAGTGCGAGTTTGGGAAGGCCACTGTTACTTATCTCGGTAAACAGGTCGGCCATGGTCAGGTGCGCCCTGTAGATGCCAAGGTCTCAGCTATAAATGCATTTCCCGCACCTACCACCAGAAGAGAGCTACGCCGCTTTTTAGGGATGGTTGGCTACTACCGTAGTTTCTGTAAAAATGTCTCTGCGGTAGTTGCTCCATTAACGGATTTGCTCAGTCCGGCAAGAAAATGTGTATGGTCTGAAGATTGTCGAACTGCTTTCAACACTGCTAAAGCACTCTTATGTAGTACTCCTGTTCTTGCTGCGCCAGATTTTGAACGACCGTTTAAACTGGAGGTAGATGCACGTGCCAGAGGTGCTGGTGCCGTTCTACTGCAGCCGGACCAGAGTGGAGTGGACCATCCTGTCTGTTATTTTTCACTGAAATTTAACAAATGTCAGACAAACTATTCCACCATTGAACAAGAAGCTCTAGCTTTGTTATTAGCTCTGCAGTACTTTGAAGTTTATGTTGGTTCCAGTGCATTACCAGTGATAGTGTATACTGACCATAACCCCTTAGTTTTTCTCCACCGGATGTACAACCAGAACCAACGCCTTATGCGTTGGGCAATTATAATTTGGAGATGCGCCACAAAAAGGGGTCGGATAATGTGTTGGCAGATGCTTTGTCTCGTGTTTAAAGATCTAGGTTTTTTTTGTTATCCCGTCAGGATGCTGTTGATCTTTGAATTTTGGGTGTTGTGATGGTACGTGTGTCGCAAACCATTGTGGTTTGCTCTTTTGAGGGTGGGAGTGTTACAGATACAGGTATCCTGTGTCTTTTTGTGTTTTTCCTCTCCTTCTGCCCTAATCACAGGTGTCCTGTATGTTCCTGATTGGTGGTCGTTTGGGTGTCTGCTGATTGCTGAGGTGGACCAATCAGTGGACATTCCTCTGCATTGCACCACCTGTTTCTGGTTTTTCAATCACACATCCCATTGTTTAAAAGCCGGTCAGTTGTGTTTGTAGAGAGAGACTATTTTCCGTATGTGAGTATGGATACTGTGGTGTCCTGTGTTTTGTGTACTCACTCATTTGCTGGTTACTCTGTTTGGTAACTTTGTTAGAGACTATTTTCCGTATGTGAGTATGGATACTGTGGTGTCCTGTGTACTCACTCATTTGCTGGTTACTCTGTTTGGTAACTTTGTTGTGTGTTTCTGGGAAAAGGGGAATTTAAGCAAGTTGCCCTTGGGCAGACATTACCCGTAGGAAGAAAACTGTTTAAAAACACTAGTTAGACCTGAGCGGACCACCCACTGTAATTTTGTATGATTAGCAGTAGCTTAGCGGTTCTTAAGGCAGGCAAGATCAGTTTAGGGGTTTTTTACACTATTGTTTCATTTCTTGGGTCCTGCTCAGCCCTTTTTCCCAAACCTTTACCGTGTGTTCAAAAATAAACATTTTATGTTTGACGGTAGTTTATGGTTGTCGTGTAGTTTTTGTTCTCACTGTTCCATGTCACGATTCTAATTTACATGAATTATGTTACGGGTCTCTTGTCCATCCACCCTAGACGTTTAAAGCCACGGGGTTCGTAACAATGTGTGTATGTATGTATATATAAACATGAGGGATTGGAAGTGATGCAGACAATTACATTGATGGAAGTTACAATCTATCTGCAATATTAAGCTGATCTACCCCCTAAAAAAACAAAACAAAAAAACAACAGAGGTGTATCCATACTACAACAAACATTCATTTACATTGTGTTCTGCTGAACATAATGAATATTTATGGTTACAGCATGTCCACCCTATCCTGTTTCTAAAAATTAAAAACAAATCTGCCTTTAGATATTTTTTTCTCAGGATTATGGTTTAGGGGCTGAATAAATTTCTTCCAATCTTCCATATACGATCTTCCTTTCTCATCAAACTTTACATTTAGAGCCAGAGAGTGTTAATTTTGACTTCATTATCTCTTTTAATCCCCTTTGTGCTATGAGCTGCTTTCTTAGAAACCAAGATCCCTACATTAAGGTTTTAGCAGCCTTTGTCAAAGGTTTGCTCAATTAAGTTTAGTATGCTTCACACTGGGAGGTACTGCTGAAACTTTTTTCTAAAGATTTGCATCAGATAAGATTAGCTACACAGTTCATATTTATGAATTTTACTTAAAATTCCTGCAGCAAATTACCAGGTGAGACTAAAATAGAGAGGATGGAATGAAAAGGAGGACATTCTGTCTGCAAGAGGTTTGAGTCTCAAACTTTTAGACTTTAACATTCTGTCTGCAAGAGGTTTGAGTCTCAAACTTTTAGACTTTAACATTCTGTCTGCAAGAGGTTTGAGTCTCAAACTTTTAGACTTTAATGTAAACCGCTTGTTCACATACTGCATTATAATGTGGGTAATGAATCACTGATCCACAATGATAAGAACATGTTATTTTGATGGCTTGTGTCTAGTCCAGAGGAATCATATTATTTAAATATAGATTGCAGGGTAGACACTCATTCCCATCCATGGCCATGTATAACCTCTTTATCAGACCATTCAGACTGTGGGTGTGTTGTAACATTTATAATACAGTTATACAAAGCTGTGCTAACAACTATGTATCATGCTTTTCACATGATCCCATTATGATAGGGATGGAGGTAATTCATCCACCTCAAGGGTGTCTGCATCCTCACTATTAGGATTCAAACAAGCATAATCAAAGGTCAGCAGAGACAGACAATGGCCATTCTGCATGGAGAGGTGAATCATATCTGTGTTAATTTCAGGATGTCTATTATGCAGCATTGAAGAGCACTCAAAGAGTCTCTTATTTTTTCATTTCATGTTAATCCTATCCCCTGTCTGAAAATGAATGCATTAATAATTGCCTGGAATATCATGTACTGCATTAACACTAACAAACAATCATTAAGGTGTCTATCTGTTACTGCTCAAGTCCGAGAGTTAAACCTAATGCCTTTTATTACCCTGTTTCTAACAGAGGATAGTTTCAGCTCTGTCTACATTTTGTACTTTTTTATGGATCGCTATATACACAGTATGTACAGTATAGGTTGCATTTTCTTGAGAAGCATAAAAGGATGACAAAGAGCTAGAAGAAGGCTGAGACAAAGAAAGATGAGGAGGAGGAGGAGGAAGAGGAGGTGGAGAGGAAAAGGAGAGGCAGACAGTATAGGATCATTGCAAAGTATTAGCTGATTTTAGGGGATATATTTCAAACATACATTTATTATTAGACATGAACTCCAAAGAAGGAAAAGCCTAGGCATGCACTTCATATTTGGTCAATCAGACATAATCAAGTCTGTGAGCAGAGCTGAAGCAAACGGAAGCGTGAGAGCACCCATTGTAGTCTCAATTATTTTCTCATGGCCACTGCAATTTTGATGACAATTAAATTAATTTATTCAGCAAAGAAAATATCAAATGAAACATAGCTGCGAGCAGCAATGAATGGGGTTCACAGGATGCCAGAAAGGACACCAGATCAGTTGGATAACAAAGCAAGGACTCTCATGTAGGAACTACAGTGGGGGAAAAAAATATTTAGTCAGCCACCAATTGTGCAAGTTCTCCCACTTAAAAAGATGAGAGAGGCCTGTAATTTTCATCATAGGTACACGTAAACTATGACAGACAAATTGAGAAAAAATTTTCCAGAAAATCACATTGTAGGATTTTTAATGAATTTATTTGCAAATTATGGTGGAAAATAAGTATTTGGTCACCTACAAACAAGCAAGATTTCTGGCTCTCACAGACCTGTAACTTCTTCTTTAAGAGGCTCTGCAGAGAGCTGGGACCAAAGTAACAAAGCCTACCATCAGTAACATACTACGCCGCCAGGGACTCAAATCCTGCAGTGCCAGACGTGTCCCCCAGCTTAAGCCAGCACATGTCCAGGCCCGTCTGAAGTTTGCTAGAGTGCATTTGGATGATCCAGAAGAGGATTGGGAGAATGTCATATGGTCAGATGAAACCAAAATAGAACTTTTTGGTAAAAACTCAACTCGTCGTGTTTGGAGGACAAAGAATGCTGAGTTGCATCCAAAGAACACCATACCTACTGTGAAGCATGGGGGTGGAAACATCATGCTTTGGGGCTGTTTTTCTGCAAAGGGACCAGGACGACTGATCCGTGTAAAGGAAAGAATGAATGGGGCCATGTATCGTGAGATTTTGAGTGAAAACCTCCTTCCATCAGCAAGGGCATTGAAGATGAAACGTGGCTGGGTCTTTCAGCATGACAATGATCCCAAACACACCGCCCGGGCAACGAAGGAGTGGCTTCGTAAGAAGCATTTCAAGGTCCTGGAGTGGCCTAGCCAGTCTCCAGATCTCAACCCCATAGAAAATCTTTGGAGGGAGTTGAAAGTCTGTGTTGCCCAGCGACAGCCCCAAAACATCACTGCTCTAGAGGAGATCTGCATGGAGGAATGGGCCAAAATACCAGCAACAGTGTGTGAAAACCTTGTGAAGAATTACAGAAAAGGTTTGACCTGTGTCATTGCCAACAAAGGGTATATAACAAAGTATTGAGAAACTTTTGTTATTGACCAAATACTTATTTTCCACCATAATTTGCAAATAAATTCATAAAAAATCCTACAATGTGATTTTCTGGATTTTTTTTCTCATTTTGTCTGTCATAGTTGACGTGTACCTATGATGAAAATTACAGGCCTCTCTCATCTTTTTAAGTGGGAGAACTTGCACAATTGGTGGCTGACTAAATACATTTTTCCCCCACTGTATATTCCTTTATGTGCAATCAGTGAAAGCATTACAATGTTTATATCTCAATATCATAAGGATGACGCAAGTGAACTTTAGTCTAGTGCTGTAGGTTGGTTATATATTTGAATGCAGCAGGTAATCATTCTTAAAGTCATTACTTAATGTATTGTGTTTACATACCAATTCTGGGGTTAATTTGACTAATGGTTTGTGTTAAGAGTTGTGAAATATTTTCAGTGTTAGTGTATTGGTTTAAATCAAATCAAATCAAATGTTATTTGTTACATGTGCAGAATACAACAGGTGTAGACCTTACCGTGAAATGCTTACTTACAAGCCCTTAACCAACAATGCAGTTCAAGAAATAGAGTTAAGAAAATATTTACTAAATAAACTAAAGTAAAAAATAAAACAAAAAGTAACACAATAAAATTGCATAACAATAACGAGGCTATATACATTGGGTACTAGTACCGAGTCAATGTGCGGGGGTACAGGTTAGTCGAGGTAATTTGTACATGTAGGTAGGGGTAAAGTGACTATGCACAGATAATAAACAGCGAGTAGCAGCAGTGTAAAAACAAAGGGGGTGGGGGTCAATGTAAATAGTCCGGGTGGCCATTTGATTAATTGTTCAGCAGTCTTATGGCTTGGAGGTAGAAGCTGTTAAGGAGCCTTTTGGACCTAGACTTGGTGCTCCGGTACCGCTTGCCCTGCGGTAGCAGAGAGAACAGTCTATGACTTGGGTGCCACTGTTGCCAATGACATCTATAGTGCAACCAACTGGTCTGGTGCAGCCATCTAAGGTTGCAGTGACTTTATATTTACACAGCACTGCATTGCTTGCTGTTTGGGATTTTAGGCTGGGTTTCTGTATAGCACTTTGTGACATCTGCTGATGTAAAAAGAGCTTTATAAATACATTTGGTTAATTGATTGATTGATTGGTGCCATCTAGTGGTGTAGCATAGCTGACTTTGAATGCAGCAACTAATCATTCACAAATTCATTGAGTCTAAATACCAAATCTGGAGTCAATCTAACTTGTGGTTCATGAGAAGAAGATTTCTAAAGTATTTTTAGCATTAGCATATTGTAACAATGACGCTGTGAGTGGAGAAGCAGATGCAGGTGAAAAGTTTAATAAAACAGCAAACATGAAACGAGACAGCGTAACAGTGGCGATATAGCATGAACACAGGAACAATACCGACTGAGGAATGAACGTGAGGGACAGATAAAGAGGAGGTAATGAGGAAGATAATGGAGTCCAGGTGTGAATCATAATGATCTGCAGGTGCACGTAACGATGGCTGCCAGGTGTGCGTAATGATAAATCCCAGGACCGGTGGTTAGTATTCCGGCGACGTCGCATGCCGGAGGGGAGGAGCAGGAGTAGACGTGACAGTAACCCCACTCTGACGTGCGGCTCCCGCCGCTGGACGACGCCAACCAGAGGGACGACCCCAAGGACGAGGAGCGGGTCGGTCCGGGCGGCGAAGGTGGAAATCACGGATAATGTTGGGATCCAGAATGACCTCCACCGGAACCCAACACCGCTCCTCTGGGCCATACCCCTCCCAGTCCACCAGGTACTGGAGCCGACCCCCACGACGCCGGACTCACCTCGATGTCCAGGGGGGGTGGGATGTGTCGTGGGGGACAGCCTCAGCTAGGGGACCAGGAACCACCGGCCTGAGAAGGGAGACATGAAAAGAGGGTGAGATACAATGGTGACTGGGAAGCTGTAACCTATTCGTCACCTCGTTGACCCTCCGGAGAACCTTGAATGGTCCCACAAACCGGGGGCTCAGTTTCTTGCAGGGCAGGCGGAGTGGGAGGTTCCTGGTAGAAAGCCAGACGCGATCCCCAGGGGTCTCACTGCGGTGGTGGTCTGCCCGTTCCTTTTAACGATGGATGGCGTGCTGGAGTCTCACATGAGCGTCGCTCCACACCTCTTCTGCACGTCGGAACCACTCATCAACCGCAGGAGCTTTGGTCTGTTCCGGGGTCCACGGAGCCAGGGCCGGCTGAAAACCCAGAACACACTTGAAGGGGGTCAACCCAGTGGAGGACTGACGTAGCGAGTTCTGGGCGTACTCTGCCATGGAAGGAATCGTGCCCACTAACACTTCCGGTCCTGACAGTGACTCCTCGGGAACCTCCCCAGCTCCTGGTTCATCCTCTCCACCTGCCCGTTGGACTGAGGCCGGTACCCGGAAGTGAGGCTGACCGTGACCCCGAGCTTCTCCATGAAGGCCCTCCATACTCGTGATGTGAATTGGGGCCCACGGTCGGAGACGATGTCCTCCGGAAGGCCAGAATTCCGGAAGACCTGCGAGAAGAGTGCCTCAGCGACCTGGAGAGCAGTGGGGAGACCAGGTAGAGGGATTAAATGACAGGACAAAAAAATCTATCCACTACCACCAAAATGGTGGTGAAACCGTCAGAGGAGGGGAGATCGGTTACAAAGTCAATGGATAGATGTGACCAGGGTCACTGAGGCACAGGAAGCGGCAGGAGCTTCCCTGCTGAAGCGTTCCGGGGGGACTTGGTTTGGGCACATATGGAACAGGAGTTGACATAGCGAGTGATGTCCTGCGCTAAGGTGGGCCACCAGTATTTCCCAGAGATGGATTGGGTAGTGCGAGAAATAGCTGGATGTCCAGCAACGACAACTGTGTGCGCCCAGGACAGCAGCTGGTCCCTTATCCCTGTGGGAACGTAAATGCACTTGGAAGGACAATTAGTGGGTGCGGGATCCCTCTCCTGAGCCTGGCGGATGTCCGCATCTACGTTCCAGACCACAGGAGCTACGGCTCGGGAGGATGGAATTATGGGCGCATTCTGGACAGGACCCTCCCCCGAATCATAGAGATGGCCTTGGTGTTCTTAGAACCTGGGCGATAGGTCAGCATGAAGTCAAACTTTGTGAAGAAAAGGGCCCACCTTGCTTGGCGCGGATTCAGCCTCCTCCTCGTAAGTACTCCAAATTCCGATGGTCGGTGAGAATGACGAATGGTTCCTTGGGGGCCCTCTAGCAAGTGTCTCCACTCCTCTAATGCCAACTTCACTGCCAGGAGCTCACAATCACTGACGTGATTGTAATTCCTCTCTGCAGGGGACAGTTTCTTAGAGTAAAACGCACATGGGTACAACTTCTGTGGGTTACCCTGTCATTGAGACAGAACTGCCCCCACGCCTACCTCTGAAGTGTCCACCTCCACCAGCAGCCGACGGCCTCGTCGGCTGCTGGGCTCCACACCAACCTATGGGGCCCTCCTTTAAGGAGAGAGGTGAGAGGAGCGGCGACAGAGCTGAAGTTCCTGATGAAGCGGCAGCAGAAGTTGGCAAACCCCCAAAAACCTTGTAACCACTTTATGGTGGGTGGAACTGGCCATGACCTGACTGCATCTACCTTCTTGTTGTCCATCCTCACACCCTGCGGGCTGATTTGGTAGCCTAAGAAGGAGACCGTCCTCTGGTGAAATTGGCACTTCTCAGCCTTGATGAACAGGTGGTTGGCGAGGAGGAGTTCCAGGACTGCTCGAACGTGAATGATGTGATCCTCCAGGGTAGCTGAGGAAAACAGGATGTCATCGATATACACGACCACCTGGCGGCCGAGCATGTCCCTGAACACCTTGTTAACGAATGCCTGGAACACTGACGGAGTATTGGCTAAGCCATATGGCATCACCAAGTACTCGTAGTGACCAGACATCATGCTAAATGACGTCATCCACTCATCCCCCTCCCGGATGCGGATGAGATTGTATGCACTCCGCAGGTCCAGTTTGGTAAAGAACCGGGCCCCACGGAGCTGCTCGATGGCTGACAGCACCAATGGGAGAGGGTACCGATACATTGTGGTGATTTCGTTGAGTCCTCTGTAGTCAATGCAGGGACGTAACCCTCCATCCTTCTTGGCCATGAAGAAGAAACCAGCCGACACAGGGGAAGTGGACGTGCGGATGAAACCTTGTTGGAGCGCCTCTTGGATGTAATCCTCCATGGCCTGGGTCTCAGCCACCAACAGAGGGTAGATGCGTCTGCGCGGAGGCGCAGAACCTGAAAGCAGGTCGATGGCACAGTCCCAGGGGTGATGAGGAGGAAGAGAGGTGGCGCGGGTCTTGGAGAATACCTCCCGCAGGTCCTGGTATACCTCCGGGATGTTGGGCTGAAGGGCAACCCCAGGACTCTCAACCAACGTGGAACCACAGGGGACAGGGAAGCAGGTCCTCCGGCATTTGGGTGACCAGTCTGTAATTCTCATTCTTGACCATGAGATGGTAGGGTTGTGGCGTTGAAGCCAAGGGAGGCCGAGGATGATCTTGTGGACTGGTGCACTGGTAATGAAGAAGGGAATGTGCTCCTGATGAATGGACTCCACGGTGAGGGTGAGTGGTTGAGTGATGTGGGTGACGTTCCGGGGCTAAAGGCCGACTATCCAGGGCTTGAACCGGAAAAGGAGAGGAGAGCGGGTATGAGTTGATGTTAAGAGTGGAGCCAAGGGTCTGGTCAATAAAGTTCCCCTATCTGACTGTCCCACAGTACATGAGGGACAGTCAGATAGTGTAATGGACACCAAAAAGAGCCTAGTAGACAGTGATGAAGCTGGAATACTCACTCCTGCCCTAGGGGGTGGAAGATCACGTGACCGTCCCTCTGCTCTTGTGGATCCCGGATTCGGACATGCCAGACACCTTTGGAGCTTGTGCTCTCCTTGTCCACAGTACAGACATAGCCCCAGCTGTATCCGTCTGCGGCGCTTTGCCGCTGGGAGACGAGTGACCCCTACCTCCATGGGTTCAGACTCTGATTCCGAGTGTTCACTGAGGGAGGGAGAGAAGCGATGAGAGTACCGACGCTCCCGAGGTAGGTTATCCAGACGGATGGCCATCGCAATGAGTGCATCCAATGTGATGTTGTCACCTCGACAGGCCAGTTCCGTCTGGACCTCTTCACACAAACCTCTTCTAAATAGCGTACGAAGCGCCAGCTCATTCCATCCACTGGATGCTGCTACTGTACGAAATGTGAGCGCGTACTCAGCAGCCGTCTGGTTCCTCTGCCGTAATTGCAGTAGCCGCTCACCTCCCTCTCTGCCCTCCGGGGG
Organism: Coregonus lavaretus; assembly: GCF_964263955.1. Taxonomy (NCBI): domain Eukaryota; kingdom Metazoa; phylum Chordata; class Actinopteri; order Salmoniformes; family Salmonidae; genus Coregonus; species Coregonus lavaretus. The sequence continues at coordinate 32,113,083 of NC_140007.1, forward strand.
ATGATCAAAAATACATTTAAACAGAGCCGTGAACCCCTCATAAGAATCAAGCTCCTCCTCTCCTCTCTCCCAGAGGGCCGTAGCCCATTCCAATGCCCGCCCAGTCAGCAGAGAAATCACTGTGGCAACTTTGAACCTCTGGGTGATGGGAGCTCCCCTCTGATGCGTAAAATAGAGGGAGCACTGAAGTAGGAAGCCACGGCATTTGGATGGTGTACCGTCATATTTATCCGGGAGGGATAAATGGGCATCACTGACCTGAGTGGGTTGCTGAATGGGCTGACTCGCTGAGTCGACTGGTTGTAGAGTATCTTCCGCAGGATGAAGGCAACACCTCCCGGGTGTGCTCGAGACGTTGCACACTGCGAAGAACCTCCTCCATAGCCAATCCCAGTTGTGCCAGCTGGTCATGGTGTTGACGTAGAAGATAACCCTGTTCATCGACCGTCTGAGAGATATTCAAATTTCCTGCTGCTTCCATGGTTTGAGTTGGTATTCTATAACAATGACGCTGTGAGTCGAGAAGCAGGTACAGGTGAAACGTTTAATAAAACAACAAACATGAAACGAGACAGCGTAACAGTGGCGATATAGCATGAACCCAGGAACAAGACCGACTGAGGAATGAACATGAGGGACAGATAAATGGGAGGTAATGAGGAAGGTAATGGAGTCCAGGTGTAAATCATAATGATCTGCAGGTGCGCGTAATGATGGATGCCAGGTGCACGTAATGATAAATCCCAGGACCGGTGGTTAGTATTCCGGTGATGTCACACGCCGGAGGGGAGGAGCAGGAGAAGACGTGACACATATATGCTAATGTACATCTACAGTGGGGAGAACAAGTATTTGATACACTGCCGATTTTGCAGGTTTTCCTACTTACAAAGCATGTAGAGGTCTGTAATTTTTATCAGAGGTACACTTCAACTGTGAGAGACGGAATCTAAAACAAAAATCCAGAAAATCACATTGTATGATTTTAAAGTAATTAATTTGCATTTTATTGCATGACATAAGTATTTGATCACCTACCAACCAGTAAGAATTCCGGCTCTCACAGACCTGTTAGTTTTTCTTTAAGAAGCCCTCCTGTTCTCCACTCATTACCTGTATTAACTGCACCTGTTTGAACTCGTTACCTGTATAAAAGACACCTGTCCACACACTCAATTAAACAGACTCCAACCTCTCCACAATGGCCAAGACCAGAGAGCTGTGTAAGGACATCAGGGATAAAATTGTAGACCTGCACAAGGCTGGGATGGGCTACAGGACAATAGGCAAGCAGCTTGGTGAGAAGGCAACAACTGTTGGCGCAATTATTAGAAAATGGAAGAAGTTCAAGATGACGGTCAATCACCCTCGGTCTGGGGCTCCATGCAAGATCTCACCTCGTGGGGCATCAATGATCATGAGGAAGGTGAAGGATCAGCCCAGAACTACATGGCAGGACCTGGTCAATGACCTGAAGAGAGCTGGGACCACAGTCTCAAAGAAAACCATTAGTAACACACTACGCCGTCATGGATTAAAATCCTGCAGTGCACGCAAGGTCCCCCTGCTCAAGCCAGCGCATGTCCAGGCCCGTCTGAAGTTTGCCAATGACCATCTGGATGATCCAGAGGAGGAAAGGGAGAAGGTCATGTGGTCTGATGAGACAAAAATAGAGCTTTTTGGTCTAAACTCCACTCGCCGTGTTTGGAGGAAGAAGAAGGATGAGTACAACCCCAAGAACACCATCCCAACCGTGAAGCATGGAGGTGGAAACATCATTCTTTGGGGATGCTTTTCTGCAAAGGGGACAGGACGACTGCACCGTATTGAGGGGAGGATGGATGGGGCCTTGTATTGCGAGATCTTGGCCAACAACCTCCTTCCCTCAGTAAGAGCATTGAAGATGGGTCGTGGCTGGGTCTTCCTGCATGACAACGACCCGAAACACACAGCCAGGGCAACTAAGGAGTGGCTCCGTAAGAAGCATTTCAAGGTCCTGGAGTGGCCTAGCCAGTCTCCAGACCTGAACCCAATAGAAAATCTTTGGAGGGAGCTGAAAGTCCGTATTGCCCAGCGACAGCCCCGAAACCTGAAGGATCTGAAAAAGGTCTGTATGGAGGAGTGGGCCAAAATCCCTGCTGCAGTGTGTGCAAATCTGGTCAAGACCTACAGGAAACGTATGATCTCTGTAATTGCAAACAAAGATTTCTGTACCAAATATTAAGTTCTGCTTTTCTGATGTATCAAATACTTATGTCATGCAATAAAATGCTAATTAATTACTTTAAAATCATACAATGTGATTTTCTGGATTTTGTTTTAGATTCCGTCTCTCACAGTTGAAGTGTACCTATGATAAAAATTACAGACCTCTACATGCTTTGTAAGTAGGAAAACCTGCAAAATCGGCAGTGTATCAAATACTTGTTCTCCCCACTGTATATGTACATTGTTCTGCATGAGGAAATACACCTACATACAAAGCTTCAAGTATCTTGGTCAAACGGAGAGATGGATATGAGGGTTTAAGTGAGACTGTAACAGCGCCCTCTATTGGCCAATTGGTGCCATTCCTTTTGACCAAGTTACTCATGGCCAAATTTGAAAAGAAATACCAATCTATACTTGAGTTATTTGCCCAAGGAAAAGTAAATAATATGATTTCACAAAATAACAATAGGTTTCACAGCTTTGCTGTGAACCCCTAATTAAAGATAGTATCTAATCACATTGAATTTGTTTTACATCTCTGTTCAGTTTGCTCTGAGGTGCATATGAATAAGGAATAGTACAAATATTTAAAATGGTCTTATCTCCCAACTAAACTGAACATATCATTCTTAGTATAGGCTATGTGTGTCTTTCAGATGTCCAACTTAGTAAAATTATTTTACTAGCTTCTAATTAAATGGTTTTCAGGGTAGAACAAGAAGACCACACTTTATAATTCAAGATAAAAAGCACTTTAACAACAAGTCTACCGAACAGGCTTATAACATAATATTTCATGTTGCTCAGAGTTTGGAAGGCATATTCTGGATTGTTTACTACCAGGACCATAACCATACCAAGTCAAACAGCAGTAAGATGCAGCCTTTGACTGGCAAAAAAAAAGAGGAACAAATGTCAGTAGCTCAGAGACAACTGAAGCGTATATGTGAGTTTCCTGCAGAAACAAACAGTGATTACTTGCCTAAGTCAATAGATATTGACCAAGTTTGCCAAATCATTCCTTCCGTTCCATATCGAATAATAGAATGGGTTTTCAGACAAGGCTGGCCAACAGACCAGGACAGGTAACCTATTCAAGCCCAGAGCAGTTGATACAGAAGGACAAATCATTGGATCATGAATAGGATACATTTAACAATAAATACCATATGCATATTGCCATGCAACAGCAACTGGAGTTTTTGAAAGCGTCAACAAGCAAGATCAAGTTAAAGAGGTAGACACACAGTATAGTATGCTTTGGTATGATATCATGGCCAATGGTGTGAGTGTAACAAGTTTTAGCACTTATAATTAAGCTCTTTAGAAACAATAAACAATGTTTTACTTCTCTAGTGTCTCAAGGTTGATATATTTATATTACCAGGACATATATTCTCTAGGGTTTATTAGCATTACAGTGCTTATTTGATGTGGGAGTAAAACGAGTGGTTGTTATGAGACAGCCTGAGGTTGACATAGTGCTGGGCCTCTGCTTTATCCCCTGTCACCCAGTAAAGTAACGGTGCGTGTGGTTTGGGTGATCTGTCTACGGTTCCACCCTTTCTCCCTAAGCATGTGGCTCAGAGGATGCCTCTTTCTATCAATCAACAGAGAAAATCTCACACCAATTCTGGACGAAAATGCTTGTCATCCATCTTATTAATATTTCATCCCTGTGTTATCATTGTCACCCAGATTTATTGAACACCAGTCACATTTTGTCACTGCCAGTGTCGGGATGGTAGTTTGACCATATTAGTCTGGACCACAAGTTTCAGGCTGTGCTCAGCCTCTTGGAAGATGAAAGGATTTCAGAAGCATAACACCTTCCAAGCTGGAATGCCAGATACTTCCTCTTGACCACAGAAAGTGGCAAGCCTTTTTCTATGAAAGAAGGCCTACTCAATCAACAATGGATCAAGATGTCATCTAAAACACCTTTCCTAAAAGCACATCAAACAGGAAGGACTCATAAAATGTTGAGGTTAGTGTAAAGTATGTTGTGTGATATTTGTATGTTTTTCCTATGTTATTACAAGGTATAATATAGTTATTACAAGTAACCATACAACGTGTAACCTAACCAAGGCATGTTTGATGCCTGCGGACTGCAAACTTAATTTCATTCACAGATTCAACTTCAAGTGTCTTGTAAAAGACCACCAGCACCTCAGGACTCTTGCAGTGAAGTGCTGTTGAACTGTACCATCTGGGATTGGAGCCTCAAAGACAGTCTCCTGCAAGAAAACTATTCTCCGTGGACTTCTATTTTTATATGACTGCATTGTAAGCTACAGTACACATATTAGTACACATACTAGCCTTTTCCTGCACAGTTATTGTTTTAAGCAGATGTCTTAGCATATTGTAATATTATTTATACATTTTATGAAGTGCCAGTGGTATGTCCTCTCTGCTCAGTCTAGTAGATGCTTTGTTTCCTTTCATTGTGACTGAGGGGATGGTGTGTTCAGCTGCTCTTTGCCTCAGAGAGCATGCGATGTTAAGATATGACATGCAGATAAGACATCTGTCAGAGGAAGCAAAAACAATAAACAATTATCATTTTGGAGTTAACACAATTATTGATTTGTTAATCAATCAGCGGCTGTGGTTGTTTTTAGAGGTGGATGACTATGTTTTCCCTTGTCAGCATTCACATTACGTAAACCCCAGTTAGGACAATTATAGACACCGTCAGTCACCATGTGGAGATGGAATAAAAACATGACTCATCCTTTAATACGTCCAATTTGTACAAGAACAAATGCCATAACAGCTGTCTGTTGCTTCTACTCAAAGTCATAAACCTATAGCAAATACTGAAGATCGATTTGTGGCCATCACACTGTACAATGACCTTTCCATAGGTTTATATGTTTGGTTTTGTTGTTAGTGATGTTTGTCATTTTCTTTCAAATGGTAGATGCTCTATCTATTTCTATGATTCATCTCCTATAATGATCTATCCTTGTACAAAATAATCCATCAGTTCCATCAGTTCTGTGGATTTCAATGGATTTCAAGCAATTTCCAGAGTGATATTTCTAACTTTCTACCTCTGGAAATCAGACACTCCTCTGAGGCTCTGAAGCCTTGTCAGCCAAGGCTTACAAAAATAGCTTAGAAGTTGTACTGTATGCCTGGAATCTGCACTTCTATTTTGAAATACTCAGGGATAAACGGAAGATATAGTCTGAAGACATCTGAGGGGACTACTTTCATGGATTTCACATTGTTCCATTGCCTTGTATCTGAGTCAAAACTCCCAATAATCGATTAATATTGTTACTGATCAACCACAGTGATATGCATGAGTGATATAAAAGTTATACACTGTTGTATAAATCTGTTATGACAAAATGTCCTAAATACAATGTTACATTTAAGCAATAAGGCCAGAGGAGGTGTAGTATATGGCCAATATATCACGGCTAAGTTCTTACGCACAACGCAACGCGGAGTGCCTGGACACAGCCCTTAGCCTGTCACGATCGTCTAATGAGGAGGACCAATGCGCAGCGTTGAAGGTGAACATAATATATTTATTTAATGATCACACGATCAAAACAACAAACGAAAACGTGACGTCTATGGTTACAACACGAACAAACACGAACAAGAACCCACAAAAACAAAGGAAAAACCGACAGTTTAAATATGGCTCCCAATCAGAGACAACCAGCAAACAGCTGACACTCGTTGCCTCTGATTGGGAGTCACTCAGGCCAACATAGAAATAGAGTACATAGATCTACACACCCTGGCTCAACATAACAGTGTCCCCAGAGCCAGGGCGTGACAGTACCCCCCCCTAAAGGCGCGGACTCCGACCACGCCAACTAAATACCACAGGGGAGGGACCGGGTGGGCACTCCGCCTTGGCGGCGGATCCGGCTCCGGGCCTGATCCCCACTCCCTCTCCAACCCCCCAAAGTACCCCTGGTCCGGTCTGGCCCCGCTGGCCGGAGCCGGACTGACGACACGCACCCCTGGCTTGGTGCGTGGAGCAGGAACGGACCGGACCGGGCTGACGATACACACCCCTGGCTTGGTGCGTGGAGCAGGAATGGACCGGACCGGGCTGACGATGCGCACCCCTGGCTTGGTGTGTGGAGGAGGAACGGGCCGAGCCGGGCTGACGATACGCACCCCTGGCTTGGTGCGTGGAGCAGGAATGGACCGGACCGGGCTGACGACTCGCACCCCTGGCTTGGTGCGAGTGGCAGGAACGGGCTGGACCAGGCTGACGACTCGCACCGTAGACTTGGTGCGTGGAGCAGGAACAGGCCGGACTGGGCTGGCGACGCACACCATAGGCTTGGTGCGTGGAGCAGGGACAGGCCGGACTGGGCTGGCGACGCACACCATAGGCTTGGTGCGTGGAGCAGGGACAGGCCGAACTGGACTGGCGACGCATACCGTAGGCTTGGTGCGAGGAGCAGGGACAGGCCGGACCGGGCTGGCGACGCGCACCGTACACTTGGTGCGAGGGGCCGGAACAGGCCGGACCGTACTGGGGACACACACCACTGGCTCTACCTCGGGATCTGGAACGGGCCGGACCGGACTGGTTACACACCCCAGTACCTCTCGCCGTGCCTCTACACTTTCCTTCCCCTTTAACACCAGTGGCCCCCGTAACCTGGCGGCCTCCTCTGCCGACCCGCTGGACCGCTCTATCGCGGTCTCCTGCTGCCCCGACGTCCACGTCGTGAGCCCCCCCCTAAAAAAATTCTGGGCGGCTCTCCTCTTGGACCAGACCTCCATGTCTCTAGCCAGACACTCACTCCACTGCTTCAAAGTCCAACCTTTCTGCTCCTCACTTGGCTTGGCCCAGTCGAGACTCTTACTCCACTGCTCCATAGACCAACCTCTCTGCTCTTCACGCTGCTTGGTCCTGTCTTGGTGGGTTCTTCTGTCACGATCGTCTAATGAGGAGGACCAATGCGCAGCGTTGAAGGTGAACATAATATATTTATTTATTTAATGATCACACGATCAAAACAACAAACGAAAACGTGACGTCTATGGTTACAACACGAACAAACACGAAAAAGGTGGTCCTCTGTAGCTCAGCTGGTAGAGCACGGCGCTTGTAACGCTAAGGTAGTGGGTTCGATCCCCGGGACCACCCATACACAAAAAATGTATGCACGCATGACTGTAAGTCGCTTTGGATAAAAGCGTCTGCTAAATGGCATATTATATTATTATTATTATAAGAACCCACAAAAACAAAGGAAAAACCGACAGTTTAAATATGGCTCCCAATCAGAGACAACCAGCAAACAGCTGACACTCGTTGCCTCTGATTGGGAGTCACTCAGGCCAACATAGAAATAGAGTACATAGATCTACACACCCTGGCTCAACATAACAGTGTCCCCATAGCCAGGGCGTGACATAGCCGTGGTATATTGGACATATATTACAAACCCCCGAGGTGCCTTATTGCTATTATAAACTGGTTACCAAAGTAATTAGAACACTAAAAATAAATGTTTTGTCATACCCATGGTAAACAGTCTGATATACCATGGCTGTCAGCCAATCCGCATTCAGGGCTCAAACCACCCAGTTTAGAATTTTCTTTATTCTAACACTAACACTTATTACTGCCAAAGAGCCTGAAGGCAAAGGAATGTTTCAGTGGGTTCAACAAAGTCATTTGCAATATAGCTAAATAAGTCATGCCCACTTCTCTGTCCAAAGTGGGCATGCACTCTCTTTGCCTTCCTGATTAGAAACCTGACATTTACATTTTAGTCATTTAGCAGACGCTCTTATCCAGAGCGACTTACAGTTAGTGAGTGCATACATTATTATTTTTAATACTGGCCCCCCATGGGAATCGAACCCACAACCCTGGCGTTGCAAACGCCATGCTCTACCAACTAAGCTACATCCCTGCCGGCCATTCCCTCCACTACCCTGGACGACTTGTGTGCCGCCCCATGGGTCTCCCGGTCGCGGCCGGCTACGACAGAGCCTGGCCACACATACAGTGGGGAGAACAAGTATTTGATACACTGCCGATTTTGCAGGTTTTCCTACTTACAAAGCATGTAGAGGTCTGTAATTTTTTATCATAGGTACACTTCAACTGTGAGAGACGGAATCTAAAACAAAAATCCAGAAAATCACATTGTATGATTTTTAAGTAATTAATTTGCATTTTATTGCATGACATAAGTATTTGATACATCAGAAAAGCAGAACTTAATATTTGGTACAGAAACCTTTGTTTGCAATTACAGAGATCATACGTTTCCTGTAGGTCTTGACCAGATTTGCACACACTGCAGCAGGGATTTTGGCCCACTCCTCCATACAGACCTTCTCCAGATCCTTCAGGTTTCGGGGCTGTCGCTGGGCAATACGGACTTTCAGCTCCCTCCAAAGATTTTCTATTGGGTTCAGGTCTGGAGACTGGCTAGGCCACTCCAGGACCTTGAGATGCTTCTTACGGAGCCACTCCTTAGTTGCCCTGGCTGTGTGTTTCGGGTCGTTTTCATGCTGGAAGACCCAGCCACGACCCATCTTCAATGCTCTTACTGAGGGAAGGAGGTTGTTGGCCAAGATCTCGCGATACATGGCCCCATCCATCCTCCCCTCAATACGGTGCAGTCGTCCTGTCCCCTTTGCAGAAAAGCATCCCCAAAGAATGATGTTTCCACCTCCATGCTTCACGGTTGGGATGGTGTTCTTGGGGTTGTACTCATCCTTCTTCTTCCTCCAAACACGGCGAGAGGAGTTTAGACCAAAAATGTTTGTCTCATCAGACCACATTACCTTCTCCCATTCCTCCTCTGGATCATCCAGATGGTCATTGGCAAACTTCAGACGGGCCTGGACATGCGCTGGCTTGAGCAGGGGGACCTTGCGTGCGCTGCAGGATTTTAATCCATGACGACGTAGTGTGTTACTAATGGTTTTCTTTGAGACTGTGGTCCCAGCTCTCTTCAGGTCATTGACCAGGTCCTGCCGTGTAGTTCTGGGCTGATCCCTCACCTTCCTCATGATCATTGATGCCCCATGAGGTGAGATCTTGCATGGACCCCCAGATCGAGGGTGATTGACCGTAATCTTGAACTTCTTCCATTTTCTAATAATTGCGCCAACAGTTGTTGCCTTCTCACCAAGCTGCTTGCCTATTGTCCTGTAACCCATCCCAGCCTTGTGCAGGTCTACAATTTTATCCCTGATGTCCTTACACAGCTCTCTGGTCTTGGCCATTGGGGAGAAGTTGGAGTCTGTTTGATTGAGTGTGTGGACAGGTGTCTTTTATACAGGTAACGAGTTCAAACAGGTGCAGTTAATACAGGTAATGAGTGGAGAACAGGAGGGCTTCTTAAAGAAAAACTAACAGGTCTGTGAGAGCCGAAATTCTTACTGGTTGGTAGGTGTTCAAATACTTATGTCATGCAATAAAATGCAAATTAACTACTTAAAAATCATACAATGTGATTTTCTGGATTTTTGTTTTAGATTCCGTCTCTCACAGTTGAAGTGTACCTATGATAAAAATTACAGACCTCTACATGCTTTGTAAGTAGGAAAACCTGCAAAATTGGCAGTGTATCAAATACTTGTTCTCCCCACTGTAGGTGCTACACAATAAAATATAAAACCTGGGAGAAAACTCTGCCTGGTGGATTTACATTTTGTGATTCTATCCACATTCCAGTCTTATCAAAATATCACTGGCTTCAAATTAATGTTCTGGATGTATGGGTAAACACTGTGAAATTAAATCTCATAAATACAGATGTATTCATCTACCTTTTCTTGGATACTTAGCAGAGAGTTTGAAAGGCTTATGACTACAAAATATTCAAGACATTAGAAGCAAAAGAATGGAACCAATACAATTCATAGCAACACTGTCCAAATGACAAATGGAATATATAGTGCATTCATAAAGTATTCACACCCCTTGACGTTTTCCACATTTTGGTGTGTTACAGCCTGAATTTAAAATGGATTAAATTTAGATTTTGTGTTACTGATCTACACACAATACCCCATAATATCAAAGTGGAATTATGTTTTTAGAAATGTTTACAAATTAATACAAAATGAAAAGCTGAAATGTCTTGAGTCAATAAGTATTCAACCCCTTTGTTATGGCAAGCCTAAATAACTTCAGGAGTAAAAGTTTGCTTAACAAGTCAGATAAGTTGCATGGACTAACTCTGTGTGCAATAATGGTGTTTAACATAAATGACTACCCCATCTCTGTACCCCACACATACAATTATCTGTAAGGTCCCTCAGTCGAGCAGTGAATTTCAAGCACAGATTCAACGACAAAGACCAGGGAGGTTTTCCAATGCCTCGCAAAGGAGGGCACCTATTGGTAGATGGATAAAAATAACAAAAAGCAGACATTGAATATCTCTTTGAGAATGGTGAATTTATTAATTACACTTTGGATGGTGTATCAATACACCCAGTCACTACAAAGATACAGGCGTCCTTCCTAACTTAGTTGCCGGAGAGGAAGAAAACCGCTCAGGGATTTCACCATGATTTTAAACCAGTTACAGAGTTAAATGGCTGTGATAGGAGAAAACTGAGGATGGATCAACAACATTGTAGTTACTCCACAATACTAACTTAAATGACAGAGTGAAAAGAAGGAAGCCTGTACAGAATAACAAATATTCCAAAACATGCATCCTTTTTGCAATAAGGCATTCAAGTAATACTGCAAAAAATGTGGCAAAGAAATTAACTTTTTGTCCTGAATACAAAGCATTATGTTTGGGGCAAATCCAACATAACACATCACTGAGTACCAATCTTCATATTTTCAAGCATGGTGGTGGCTGCATCATGTTATTGGTATGCTTGACATTGGCAAGGACTAGGGAGTGTTTTTGGATAAAAAGAAAGGGAATAGAGCTAAGCACAGGCAAAATCATAAAGGAAACCTGGTTTAGTCTGCTTTCCAACAGAAATTGGGAGATAAATCCACCATTCAGCAGGACAATAACCTAAAACGCAAGGACAAATATACACTGGAGTTACTTACCAAGCTGATATTTAATGTTCCTGAGTGGCCTAATTACAGTTTTGACTTAAATCGGCTTGAAAATCAATAGCAAGACTTGAAAATGTCTATCGAGCAATGATCAACAACCAACTTGACGGAGCGTGAAGAATTGTAAAAAGAATAATGGTCAAATATTGTACAATCCAGGTTTTCCAAGCTCTTAGAGACTAACCCAGAACGACTCACAGCTGTAATCGCTGCCAAAGGTGATTCTAACATGTATTGACTCAGTGGGTTGAATAGATACTGTATCTATACAAAATATATTAGTGTTTTATTTTCCATTATTTAAAGCAATTTTTTGAATTACAGAGAATTTTGTGTAGATCATTGACATTTTTTTTTTTACTAAATCCTAAATTAAAATGTAATCCCACTTTGTAACACAACAACGTGGAAAAAGTAAAGGGGTGTGAATACTTTCTGAAGGCACTGTAAATGTAATTCACTACAAGAATGAACAAGGTTTCCTATAATTGCATGTGCAGAATTTGTAGACTTTGTGAAATTGCAATCCATCCAATACATTTTAGATGTGAATAGACAAAATATTTGGCAGATGGAGGAATGAGAGACTTTAAAAAGAAGACAGGGGATGTTCTGAAATGGACACTAAATCTGAGACTGCAAAGGCTGTACAGATAAGAAATACATCAGTACATTTCCATTTTACTAGTAATTTCTGTGAACATTTTCTTTACAAAAGTAGGCCAATAAAAAAAATACAAACGGAGCATACAGAGAACCCAAGGTTATTGTTGGGTTGCTGCTGCATAACAAACAATTGACATCACAAACGTCATTAAACCATTCAGCGATATGATCCACTTTTTGGTCCACAAGCATCTAATGGCTGTAGTATGGTGTAGGCCTAATATATGTTATGGAAATCTATTTGATATACAATGTCACAAGATTTATTTTCTAGATCAGGCCTATGAATTGAACTTTCTGTCATCTTCAATTCATTCTCATGAAAAACACAATGCCATGAAAGAAAAGCACCTATTGTTTCTTTGGCATTATTGAAACTGCAAGTGATGCAACAAGTGGAACTCAATGGATTTTCTCATGGATTTCCCAAGGGTAGAGTATAGACAACAAGTTACGATACTCTCTTTGACATACAGTATATTCACAAGAAAACAGTACAATCTGTTCTTTATTATATACTGTATTATATGGAAACTGTTCAGTCCATGAAAATAGTCATCTCAAATCTTCCTCATACTGTACTTCTGGGGATTTCACTCTGCAGGTTCTGTCTTAAAAAGAGTGCACATTCTGCTCCTAGAGTGTGTACAACTAATATGCTCTATCTGTTTCCCAAACTTTGGCTAGATGAGACATCTGAAACATCAGACTGAATTTATTGTCTGTTGACTTTGCTCATGCTACAGCTATTTTAAATTAATGGAGTCGATGCCACAGTTCCTCGGCTGGACGGTGTACCACTGGACCATTGAAGTGAAAAATGCCTTCCATTTATGGAGGTGAAATGGTCACTCAATCAATACACTCTCATCTTTCCAATCAGCAGTGCCATGAAGAACACCACGTAGAAAGGTCTTGAGAATTGATTAAACTTGCAGTTTGATATGTCAGTGAGCAACATTGCCCATAGGTATAAAATACTGCATATCTTTCTCTGGAGAGGAAAATATTTTGCTACAAATGGTGTGGTCATATTTGACATGGTTAGGGGGCAGAAATAGCAAATTGGGACAATTATTAAAATCCATAGTCCAACAGTGTTTTAAAGAATACCAAATGTTTATTTAAATGTACTATTCAATATTTTGGACATCTATTTATGAGTAGCTGCTTGAAGAGGCCAAGAGGGTGACTATATCACAACAGGAGCAGAATATAAGCTCTGTCTATGTCATCTCAACATGCAGAAAAAGTATGTTTACACCTTGTTAAATAGGCATGATATGCTATCTGAGTAGATCCACTCTAGCAGAAATTGTGCACTCAGTTATAGTGTTGAGCAATAAAAGAAAGTGCATAATGTATCCAAAGCTATCTTTATCATAAATCCAATCCTGCAGTTTGACACCTGTTCATAACTCTCTACTGAGGTTATGACACCAATGCCCTGTGCAACATGGATTATGGCAGTTACATTTTTTTTTAAATTAACATCTTTAGCTGTGGTGAGTCTGGTGACTCTTTATTCAACTGCATTCAGTTAGAACCTTCTTGGAGATTTGAGATGAGCATAGCTTTTTTTTTTTTAAACAGTACAACAGACAAATGGACCTCATCAGCACATACTGTAGATTGTGGCCTCCATTAGCATAATTTCAAAACCTTCGTTTTCTGTATACTCCATAACCCTCATATAACTCCATTATGGGGTCTCTCTATATGTGATTTGTAATGAGTAGTGAAATATACCCACTATACATCATGCGGTGCAACAAGGACAGTCAGTGATTCCCCCTTGGAGAGCAGGCTTGAGTTATCCAATACTTCCCTTTGTTGTCTTTTAAACCCAATATTCTTATCCTGGCATTACTTTGTGGGATTTCTATGAGTCTAATACATTTCATGGTGGCCTTAAGGCCTTAAACAGTTGAAGAGTTTATTTCCAGAACGCTGTGTCTACCAATTTCACACTTGCTTTTTTTCCATCAGAAATGATTGCTGGTGGCTACCTTCATGGTGTGTAAAATATTATTGTTTTAAAAAATTTAATTACTAGATTTTGCAAAACGCTATATATCCATTTTTAGCTGGAATGGAATGTTCGTATCCTGTATATTTGACTGTGATATGTGGTTGTCTCACCTAGCTATCTTAAGATGAATGTACTTACTACAAGTCGCTCTGGATAAGAGCATCTGCTAAATGACTAAAATGTAAATGTTTTACATACAGATCTCATATTACTGTATTGAATTATTATTATTTATTTTAATACTGATGTCACAAATGAATCATTCTTACATTTCTTTATAAAAAATGTAGTTATTTGTTATATTTAACTGTGTAAACCCTAGCAGTACTAATTATTTATCTGAGAGTGAGGCAGATATACACTGAGTTGTACAAAACATTAGGATCACCTTCCTAATACTGAGTTGCACCCCCTTTTGCCATCAGAACAGCCTCAATTCGTCAGGGCATGGACTCTACAAGGTGTCGAAAGCATTCCACAGGGATGCTGGCCCATGTTGACTGCAATGCTTCCCACAATTGTGTCAAGTTGGCTGGATGTCCTTTGGGTGGTGGACCATTCTGTTACAGACCTATATCCATCCTGCCCTGCCTTTCGAAAGTTTTTGAAAGCCAAGTTAACAAACAGATCACCGACCATTTCGAATCCCTCCGTACCTTCTCCGCTATGCAATCCGGTTTCCGAGCTGGTCATGGGTGCACCTCAGCCACGCTCAAGGTCCTAAACGATATTATAACCGCGATCGATAATAGACAGTACTGTGCAGCCGTCTTCATCGACCTGGCCAAGGCTTTCGACTCTGTCAACCACCGCATTCTTATTGGCAGACTAAATGGCCTTGGTTTCTCAAATGACTGCCTCGCCTGGTTCACCAACTACTTCTCAGATAGAGTTCAATGTGTCAAATCGGAGGGCCTGTTGTCTGGACCTATGGCAGTCTCTATGGGGGTGCCAAAGGGTTCAATTATTGGGCCGACTCTTTTCTCCGTGTATATCAATGAGGTCGCTCTTGCTGCTGGTGACTCTCAGATCCACCTCTACACAGACGACACCATTTTGTATACATCTGGCACTTCATTGGACACTGTGTTAACAAACCTCCAAACGAGCTTCAATGCCATACAACACTCCTTCAGTAGCCTCCAACTGCTCTTAAACACTAGTAAAACTAAATGCATGCTCTTCAATCGAACGCTGCTGGCACCCGCTCACCCGACTAGAATCACTACTCTCGACGGGTCTGACCTAGAGTATGTGGACAACTACAAATACCTAGGTGTCTGGTTAGACTGTAAACTCTCCTTCCAGACTCACATTAAGAATCTCCAATCCAAAGTTAAATCTAGAATCGGCTTCCTATTTCGCAACAAAGCCTCCTTCACTCATGCTGCCAAACATGCCCTCGTAAAACTGACTATCCTACCGATCCTTGACTTCGGCGATGTCATTTACAAAATAGCCTCCAACACTCTACTCAGCAAATTGGATGTAGTCTATCACAGTGCCATCCGTTTTGTCACCAAAGCCCCATATACTACCCACCACTGTGACCTGTACGCTCTTGTTGGCTGGTCCTCACTACATATTCGTCTCCAAACCCACTGGCTCCAGGCCATCTATAAATCACTGCTAGGCAAATCCCTGCCTTATCTTAGCTCATTGGTCACCATAGCAACACCCACCCGTAGTATGCGCTCCATCAGGTATATCTCACTGGTCATCCCCAAAGCCAACACCTCCTTTGGCCGCCATTCCTTCCAGTTCTCTGCTGCCAATGACTGGAACGAATTGCAAAAATCTCTGAAGCTGGAGACTCTTATCTCCCTCACTAACTTTAAGCATCAGTTGTCAGAGCACCTTACCGATCACTGCACCTGTACACAGCCCATCTGAAATTAGCCCACCCAACTACCTCATCCCCATATTGTTATTTATTTTGCTAATTTGCACCCCAGTATCTCTATTTGCACATCATCTCTTGCACATCTATCATTCCAGTGTTAATACTAATTGTAATTATTTTGCACTATAGCCTATTTATTGCCTTACCTCCATAACTTGCTACATTTGCACACACTGTATATATATATTCTGTTGTATTTTTGACTTTATGTTTTGTTTACCCCATATGTAACTCTGTGTTGTTTTTTTTATCGCACTGCTTTGCTTTATCTTGGACAGGTCGCAGTTGTAAATGAGAACTTGTTCTCAACTGGCTTACCTGGTTAAATAAAGGTGAAATAAAAAAATAAAAAAATAAAGAATTTTGATACACCCTGGAAACTGTTGAGCGTGAAAAACCTAGCAGCGTTGCAGTTCTTGACACACTCAAACCGGTGCGTTTTGGAATGAAACTCTTCAGTTCTCTTTAAGGAGCATAAAGATTCTGTCTCTTTAAGATGTGTCTAGAATCATAACTTTAGCTTTATCTAGCTTTCAAATGGGAGGGGTTGCCTCTGGTACAGTCACATCCAAAATGATTGGCACCCTTGATAAAGATGAGCAAAAAAGATTGTATAAAATAAATAATACAAATACCGAGCTACTGTATATTGTATGCTAAAACATTTTTGACAATTATTTTATACCAATTAAATTGCTCAGAGAAAAATATTTAATTTAACACGGGGGGTTTTTTACTACTCAAAAAGATAGGGGTGCCAATACTTTTGACACTTAACAATTATTTTAATCTCCATTAACATTCTACTTTTTTAAGTTTATCTCAGCTTAACAAACGGTATTGTGGCCTTCAATGGCTTCCTGTTTTTCTGGGGTATAAATGTAAAGTCCGTTTGTCATCCATCACCATGGGGAAAGGCAAAGAGCTCACAAATGAAAAGAGACAAATGGTTGTTGACTTTCATAAATCAGGCAACGGGTACAAAAAACAATGATGGAAAAAACTAATATACCACTATTAAGGCAACAATTAAGAAGTTTAAAAACCCTGGAACAGTGTTAAACTTGCCTAGTAGAGGACCCAAGTGTATCTTGTCCCCACGCACAGTGAGGAAGATGGTTCGGGAGGCAAAGGAAATTCCAAGTCCCACCGTTGGAGAATTACAGAACTTGGTCGAATCTTGGGGTCACCAAGTCTCCAAATCTACAATTAGACGCCACCAAACCAATGGACTATTTGAAAGGGTTGCCATAAAAAAGCCTTTAATGAGAGCAACCAACAAAAGTAAACGCTTGGAGTTTGCTAAATGGCATTGGCTCTTGGATTGGAAACCAGGTGCTATGGTCAGATGAGATGAAAATAGAGCTCTTTGGCCATGGACACAAGTGATGGGTTTAGCCTTGAAAAAAGGATGCATATGCAAAAAAGAATATCATACCTACTGCAAAATGTGGTGGCGGATCTTTGATGTTATGAAGCTGTTTTGCTTCCACTGGTCCTGGGGCCCTTGTTAAGGTCAACAGCATTATGAACTCTACCAAGTATCATGCAGGACAATTTAGCTAAAAATCTGGTTGCCTCTGCCAGGTGGTTGAAACTTGGCCACAAGTGGATCTTCCAGCAAGACAATGACCCCAAGCAAACACCAAAATCCACAAAGAAATGGTTAACTGACCACAAAATCAACATTCAGTCTCCGGACTTGAACCTCAATCAAAACCTGGGGTTTGAATTGAAGAGGGCAGTCCATAAGTGCAGACTGAAGGATATCAAGGATCTAGAAAGATTCTGTATGGAGGAATGGTCTAAGATCCCTCCCAATGTGTTCTTCAAACTCATTAAACATTATAGAAAAAAAGGCTAAGTGTCGTTATCCACGCAATGGGAGGGTGCACTAAGTACAAAAAAAGGGGTGCCAATATATACATATACAGTGGGGGGAAAAAGTATTTAGTCAGCCACCAATTGTGCAAGTTCTCCCACTTAAAAATATGAGAGAGGCCTGTAATTTTCATCATAGGTACACGTCAACTATGACAGACAAAATGAGAAAAAATAATCCAGAAAATCACATTGTAGGATTTTTAATGAATTTATTTGCAAATTATGGTGGAAAATACGTATTTGGTCAATAACAAAAGTTTCTCAATACTTTGTTATATACCCTTTGTTGGCAATGACACAGGTCAAACCTTTTCTGTAAGTCTTCACAAGGTTTTCACACACTGTTGCTGGTATTTTGGCCCATTCCTCCATGCAGATCTCCTCTAGAGCAGTGATGTTTTGGGGCTGTCGCTGGGCAACACGGACTTTCAACTCCCTCCAAAGATTTTCTATGGGGTTGAGATCTGGAGACTGGCTAGGCCACTCCAGGACCTTGAAATGCTTCTTACGAAGCCACTCCTTCGTTGCCTGGGCGGTGTGTTTGGGATCATTGTCATGCTGAAAGACCCAGCCACGTTTCATCTTCAATGCCCTTGCTGATGGAAGGAGGCTTTCACTCAAAATCTCACGATACATGGCCCCATTAATTATTTCCTTTACACGGATCAGTCGTCCTGGTCCCTTTGCAGAAAAACAGCCCCAAAGCATGATGTTTCCACCCCCATGCTTCACAGTAGGTATGGTGTTCTTTGGATGCAACTCAGCATTCTTTGTCCTCCAAACACGACGAGTTGAGTTTTTACCAAAAAGTTATATTTTGGTTTCATCTGACCATATGACATTCTCCCAATCCTCTTCTGGATCATCCAAATGCACTCTAGCAAACTTCAGACGGGCCTGGACATGTACTGGCTTAAGCAGGGGGACACGTCTGGCACTGCAGGATTTGAGTCCCTGGCGGCGTAGTGTGTTACTGATGGTAGGCTTTGTTACTTTGGTCCCAGCTCTCTGCAGGTCATTCACTAGGTCCCCCCGTGTGGTTCTGGGATTTTCTTGTGATCATTTTGACCCCACGGGGTGAGATCTTGCGTGGAGCCCCAGATCGAGGGAGATTATCAGTGGTCTTGTGTGTCTTCCATTTCCTAATAATTGCTCCCACAGTTGATTTCTTCAAACCAAGCTGCTTACCTATTGCAGATTCAGTCTTCCCAGCCTGGTGCAGGTCTACAATTTTGTTTCTGGTGTCCTTTGACAGCTCTTTGGTCTTGGCCATAGTGGAGTTTGGAGTGTGACTGTTTGAGGTTGTGGACAGGTGTCTTTTATACTGATAACAAGTTCAAACAGGTGCCATTAATACAGGTAACGAGTGGAGGACAGAGGAGCCTCATAAAGAAGAAGTTACAGGTCTGTGAGAGCCAGAAATCTTGCTTGTTTGTAGGTGACCAAATACTTATTTTCCACCATAATTTGCAAATAAATTCATAAAAAATCCTACAATGTGATTTTCTGGAGAAAAAAAATCTCAATTTGTCTGTCATAGTTGACGTGTACCTATGAATTACAGGCCTCTCTCATCTTTTTAAGTGGGAGAACTTGCACAATTGGTGGCTGACTAAATACTTTTTTTCCCCACTGTATTCTTTTTACTTGTTAATCAAAATATTTTTCTCTGAGCATATATATTCCTATAAAATATTATAATTATTTGAGCATACAACATAGCTCAGTATTTGTATTATTTATTCTAAACAGTCTTTTTTGCTCATCTTTATCAAGGGTGCCAATAATTTCAGATGTGACTGTATATGCATATTCCGTTAAAAATCTTGAACCTAAAGTATAACTCCCAAGGCTTATTTGTCAGATTTTTGATATATTATGTTGTTTATTCAATCTCGCCAGATATGTTAATTCAATCTGGTAATAATCTGGAAATAATAATGGCTCAGTGAACAGTGCATCAAAATACTCCAGTGGGTACTGTAAATCGTGTGTCTGTAAATCTCTCTCTGTACATTCCTTGTGATAGTTTATAGTTTCATAAATAAACGGTCAGTCTTAAAAATAAAGATGTGTATAATCTAAAAATAAACATCAGTGGTTGTTAATGTCATCATGAAACACAATTTCATTTATCAAGCTTGTGAGTTCATTTTTCTCTGTTCTTACAAACCATTGATTGGGAATTTGCATATTCACTGAGACATGAGACTACATGAGTTTATTTCATGTTTATTTCATGGGTGAGCTGTTGGCTCATCGCATCCAGAATCTCACCTCTTTTCTGGACCACTCACTTTTCCTAGAATGTGAACTTCCATATTCCATCCCTGACATGTTACATCATGCCTGACTCATGATGGAACATGTCTGGCAATGGGTTTAACCAATCTTACATTTTCGTCTGTTGTAAACTGTAAATCTTTATGACTAGAGAGACATCATGTGGACAACAACAGTATTGCCTCACCTCTGATCTGCACAACAAGCTTGGGACAGATGGTCACTTCTTGCACTGATGTCAGATGCTGTCAGTAGTCCAGTGGCCACAGATGAGAGGAACGCACACATGAGTAGGATGTCCTCAACACAGCAAAGACAGAGGGAACAGATATAACTCCTCCACCTAGAATGCCATACAAAGTGACAAATGAGTAGCAGTCTTATTCCTTCTCATCACAGATTGTAATTCTGACAAGGATATGCCTCATGTCTGGTAAGATTACTTATTTTCAGACTCTTAAAACAATTCATGCGAACAGTATTTGTAAACTCATGATCACAAATACTCTCTGCTAGGCATATGTCTGTTATGTCTGATCAAAATATGTTATCCCACCTATTAATTATAAAGGTGGAATTTGCTATACAACTCATGTAATGCCTGTAAACTGACAATGAGGTGTTCATTTGTCTGACTATATAAATATATATTTTCACAGGGAGTCTCTTTTTGGCATATGGCTCAGTGTCCAGTTTTAATTCGTTATCAAAAATTTAAAGTTGATCATCCTGACATCTTAATAATATTCTAATAGCAGAAGTCACTTGATTGGTGCCATAGAAAGTGATAGTGTTTTCTGTGTGACTTACAAGCAGGTAGCAGGACAGTGGGACATGAGCCTCACTAGACTCCACTAATAGTCCTCTAATGCTCAATTATCTGGGGATCTGCCTGAAAAGCTTATAAGGACCTTCAACGTAGAGTATACTCTGTTGCTAGACAGATTAAGGCAACCCAATTTATCCTTGTGTGCAGAGGTGAGCATGTGATCAACAAGGTGCATGTGCACAATGAAAGTAATGGTTTGAGTGCTGAGGGTATTGCTGTTTAAAAAATATATATATATTTAATTGTGTTACATACTTTTCAATATTTTTTCCAGCTTTTGAGACCACCTGCGAGCGACATTGTGTATTCAAAAATACACAATTCCTTTTTGGAGTTTTGTAACGGTATGTCCTACTGTTGGGGTGTTTGTTTGCTTAGCATTGTTCTGTGACTGGAGCACTTTACCATATGTTCAAAACAAAGAGGCTCAATGACTCAGTCGGCATCAAGCCAACCCTCATTTCCTCATCTGCATCCTCTATTTTAACAAAATGTGTGACCCAGAGAGGATCTCAGTTTCCTTTTCTGGTTCCTGGGGATAGGGTTGTGTAGTACAGAGGGATTTTTCTTGAAATACATGGTATTCATACAATCTATTATCTACCTTAGATGTAAATGTGGAGACTAGCTATGTAGAGTCCAGTTTGATCATTTATAGTATTTTAGTTCTCATTTACAACTGCGACCTGGCCAAGATAAAGCAAAGCAGTGCGATAAAAACAACAACACAGAGTTGTATATGGGGTAAAACAAAACATAAAGTCAAAAATACAACAGAAAAATATATATACAGTGTGTGCAAATGTAGCAAGTTATGGAGGTAAGGCATAAATAGGCTATAGTGCAAAATAATTACAATTAGTATTAACACTGGAATGATGGATGTGCAAGAGATGATGTGCAAATAGAGATACTGGGGTACAAATGAGCAAAATAAATAACAATATAGGGATGAGGTAGTTGGGCGGGCTAATTTCAGATGGGCTGTGTACAGGTGCAGTGATCGGTAAGGTGCTCTGACAACTGATGCTTAAAGTTAGTGAGGGAGATAAGAGTCTCCAGCTTCAGAGATTTTTGCAATTTGTTCCAGTCATTGGCAGCAGAGAACTGGAAGGAATGGCGCCCAAAGGAGGTGTTGGCTTTGGGGATGACCAGTGAGATATACCTGCTGGAGCGCATACTATGCGTGGGTGTTGCTATGGTGACCAATGAGCTAAGATAAGACGGGGATTTGCCTAGCAGTGATTTATAGATGGCCTGGAGCCAGTGGGTTTGGCGACGAATATGTAGTGAGGACCAGCCAACAAGAGCGTAGAGGTCACAGTGGTGGGTAGTATATGGGGCTTTGGAGACAAAACGGATGGCACTGTGATAGACTACATCCAATTTGCTGAGTAGAGTGTTGGAGGCTATTTTGTAAATGACATCGCCGAAGTCAAGGATCGGTAGGATAGTCAGTTTTACGAGGGCATGTTTGGCAGCATGAGTGAAGGAGGCTTTGTTGCGAAATAGGAAACCGATTCTAGATTTAACTTTGGATTGGAGATTCTTAATGTGAGTCTGGAAGGAGAGTTTACAGTCTAACCAGACACCTAGGTATTTGTAGTTGTCCACATACTCTAGGTCAGACCCGTCGAGAGTAGTGATTCTAGTCGGGTGGGCGGGTGCAAGCAGCGTTCGGTTGAAGAGCATGCATTTAGTTTTACTAGTGTTGAAGAGCAGTTGGAGGCTACTGAAGGAGTGTTGTATGGCATTGAAGCTCGTTTGGAGGTTTGTTAACACAGTGTCCAATGAAGGGCCAGATGTATACAAAATGGTGTCATCTGCGTAGAGGTGGATCTGAGAGTCACCAGCAGCAAGAGCGACATCATTGATATACACAGAGAAAAGAGTCGGCCCAAGAATTGAACCCTGTGGCACCCCCATAGAGACTGCCATAGGTCCAGACAACAGGCCCTCCGATTTGACACATTGAACTCTATCTGAGAAGTAGTTGGTGAACCAGGCGAGGCAGTCATTTGAGAAACCAAGGCTATTTAGTCTGCCAATAAGAATGCGGTGGTTGACAGAGTCGAAAGCCTTGGCCAGGTCGATGAAAACGGCTGCACAGTACTGTCTATTATCGATCGCGGTTATAATATCGTTTAGGACCTTGAGCGTGGCTGAAGTGCACCCATGACCAGCTCGGAAACCGGATTGCATAGCGGAGAAGGTACGGTGGGATTCGAAATGGTCGGTAATCTGTTTGTTAACTTGGCTTTCAAAAACTTTCGAAAGGCAGGGCAGGATGGATATGGGTCTGTAACAGTTTGGATCTAGAGTGTCACCCCCTTTGAAGAGGGGGATGACCGCGGCAGCTTTTCTGCCTATTACAGATGTCATATAATTATCTCTGGCTGTATTTGACTCTCCTCTCCTCTTGTTGCAGGTGCAAGACAGGAAATAGTCTGATTCACACACTTCTCACAGGAGCTTCCTGTTTCCTCAGCTCTTACATTCTAACAACATGAAGCATTCGTCACATTCTTTCAGTAGATTAATGAAGCAAAGTCCTGTCCCAATGGAATACTGACAATATACTGGCTTGGCGTTGACTGTTGACGTATGCTCCCAATTGAGATTAATCCAGGAAAACAACACGGATGGCCTTAATTGCTAAATAAAAGCACGGTCATTATCCAGACCTGTTGAACGGCTGCTCCAAGATGGCAGACCCCAGCTCGCTCTTGGTCACTGATGGGGAAGTGCTGAGCCAGGCTGAAGTGGATCAATATATCCTCTCTGGCTTGGCTGAAGTTGATTCGTGTGAGTTGGGGTTCACTAGGAAGTATGAACTTATCCCATCCATCGTCTGCTCAGTATGCCTTTTGTTAGGCCTCATCTACTGCTTTTTTGGTAAGTTCCTGACCTGTAATAGAGGACAGTTGTAACTTCCACATGTGTATTCTCAAGACTTACACATTAAAGACATGATAGACATATCTACAATTCAATTACAGTATTTCCACAAAACACTCCAATGCTCCACTGTAGATACATCATTATTTAATTCCCAGTTGACCTTTAACCTCATCATACTAACTTAAACTATTTCATCAGCTCACTCTAAGCCTTATAGTAAAAACAGGAGGGCCAGGTGTCTGGGCTGGGCTAGCCAGGGGTATAATGGATAAGCTCCAGACTAGGAGAGAGGCAGATGGGCCTCCTGGTTCTGTTGCATTCCTCTGCGAGAGAGTCAAGAAACAGCCACCTGGGGGGATGCAGGCAGCCTCCTGGCCTGGTCCAAATCCAGTAAATCCAACAGATGCACTTGCCGTGAATGTTGATGTCTGATTAAAAAAAACACTTCGTTTTTCTTAAGCAGACTATGCATAATGTGATGTATACTTTCTCTCTAATATTCTGTAAACTGTACAGTACACCAAAGGGAAACTCTGACGTCTACAAATTACTTCTTTAAAAAAAACAATCCCTTCTCAGTCAAACTTAGTTCACTTTAGTACACTTTGTTTCCTTCTCCATCTTGTTACTTAACATCCCCCCACTTGTCTCTCTTTCTTTAGGATACCGTTGCTTTAAGATGGTTATGTTCCTGTCAGGCTTCATTTTTGGGTCTACACTAGTCTGCCTGTTGTACCTTAAGGAGCCTGTGCTGGATACCCAGTTGAGTATGGAGACCAAAGCAGGCATCCTCCTGGGAGTGGCTGTACTCTGTGGCCTGGTGACTATGCTGGTACAGACTGTGGGGCTCGTCATTACCGGCCTAGAGCTGGGGTGTCTGATCACCCTTGCCAACCTACTGGTTGTCAGACAGTTTTACAGCCTTACCCCACTATGGGCGCCTCTTGGTGCACTCCTGGCCACGAGCACATTTTGTGCCACTCTCACACTGCAGTGGCAGAAACAATTCACTGTGCTCTCCACGGCAGCAGTCGGAGCCGCTGTGGTGATGGCATGCGTGGACGACTTTGTAGAGACGTCGCTGCTGGCTGGCCATGCATACGACATCCTGTCTCAGGTTCCCCCTCGCCCCCTCTGCTGGTACAGCTGGGTTATAACAGCCGTGTTTCCTCTATTCAGTCTGATGGGGGTAGTGGTGCAATGGATGCTCACTGCCAAAGGAGTGTCCCACACAGAAGGTGAGTGGCACAGTTTCATCAAAAATATGGAATGCTTACTTCCTCGATGTCATCACTACTTCATTTGATACTTAGGTTAAACTTAACATGTACACTGACTGGTTACAAGTTACAACATAATTATCTCTTTTTCTGTCCCATGCTAATTGACATTGAATGCCCCCCAGTACCTGTCAGTGGAGGACAAAGACAGGTCCAACTGATGCGAATCAGACAGAGAGATGCCCAGAGACGACCCCAGCAGGGCATTTTCCGCCATCGCAAGCCTCCAATTCTACAGCGTTATGCTGGAGACGTCCTGGCCCCAGTGAGTTACTTCACTCCTAATGGGCATGTCCTAATGGGCATGAATGAGCTTGATTGAAACACTTCTTTTTTTTTATGTTATGCACATAGATAATAAACAATTAGTTGCATGTCATGTTTTAAAAGATAGAAACAATTGACCAATATAAACATTTAAAAAATCATCCTAGACAATAATGCAACAATAATGTTTTCCTTACCACTTTACCTTACAGAGTTACATCCAGAGCTTTCGTGACCGACAGATGGGTACAGGTTCCTCTAGCAGCAGCATCATCAGCAACAGCACAGTCAACCACACCATGATACTTTGAGACAGGCTTCATGGTTCCCCTGACTCTCTCCTCCCTAGTCTATAGGGTCTGAGGGACAACCACCAAATAGTAGGCATCACCTCCCAGTTCCACTAAGGTGCCCAACACCTCTCTCCAGCAGACAATTCATAGACTGTTCTTTTTTTATTTTTTTTATTTTTTGCAACAGACTGATTCTTGAGACAAGAGATTTACCTTGTTGTTTTGTTTATTATTCACAGTCTTTCTAAGGTATCAGACAGTCAATCGTAATATAACCATTGATCATTCCTTAAATAAATAAAATTGCTTTATTTTGGTCTGTTTGCTAATATACATTTTAGTGAAGACATCCATTGTTACAGTTTTATGCACAGTGTACAAGAGGGGGAAATATAGTTTTGGGGAATTACATACATTGTACATGCCTTGCACAAGAGATATAGTATTTAAACATTTTTGTCACTCTTCTGTTGTCAAAGTAAATAAACATCCTTAAATGTTACTATTGTTGTGTCGAGTAAACTTTGCTAATTATGCTGTGAGACCAAGGAGAACCGCTGACGCTGTATTTTCATCATAAAGGTTTATTCATAACAAAGGGTTACAGCGTCGATTTACAGATACCTGCAGATACCTGGAGAATAATCGCCCCATCTCAAATCTGATTATTCTGTCTTCCTTTGTCCCAACTGTGGTATATATTCTATCCTGCTGTGGGTGGTTTCCCATACAGACCAATCACCTGTCTCCACACAACAGACTTCCTCTGTTCTATGGTGTGTCCCTCTAAAACTACTCCCTCTAAGCTGAATAAACCTCCTCTCAGGTTCCATTTGAAAACATTAGCAAAGTCATAATTCCTCAGATACTACACTATATTTCACCTCAGAGGGTTAGGTGATATACTGGCAAGGCTATAGTGTCATTACAGTGACATTCTGGTTCTGGAGGTTGATGTAGTACTGTACAAATGAAACACCACTGACCTCTAACGGCCTACAGATCACATTGCAACCATTTTTCACTAGTTCTGAGAGGGTAGCCCTTATCCACAACTTGGTTATTGTTGATGCGCCAGTACTAGTTACCTTTGAAAACGTATATATGGCTGTTTGTCCATGTGAAGGCAGCATTCGGGTTGTAGGGTACCCCAGAGAAGAAATGTGAGATGGGTTTGGGATATGTGCTGGAATCCATTGCCCTAGCTTCAGCCCACTGCCAATACTGAGAACCCTAAGGGATAGAACAAAATGTAACTATTATCTGGTCGCTACATCCCACTCATTCTGAAATGGTTTAGACTAGAGGGTGTGTTACATGCTCACATATTATCCCAAAACCATTGTTTGTTTGTTTGTTGGTTTGCTCCTTACCTTGAATAATATGAATTTGTTTTTCCAGTTAAAGTACAAGGCTGAATTGACATTAGAATGAATGCTGGCCAAGTTTGGGAAAGCCAATGTCGATTTTGAATCTTGTATATCACCACACTTTGTCTCCTGAGTAAAGAACATGACAGTGACACATGAAAACTACAATACTGAGAAAAATTCCAGAACTGAAAAGGGGACAGCGTAGCCTGGTCCAAGATCTGTGTGATGTTTTGTCGACTCCTATGTATAGGTAGAACAATGTTTGGTAATGACAACGAAGTTGGCAAGACAGCACAAACTGATTTGGGACCAGGCTAGGAACCGTGTGATTCAGGGCAAAAAGGTATACCTTTTAGGAAGTAGGACTTGTTGGTCCTCTGAGAGTAAACAGCTGCATTGAGGCTCCCTGTAAGATCTTTCCACAGCACAGAGATCAGGATGGGTGTGTTGTAACCAGTAGTGTCAGACACTGTCCACACATACTGACCGCTTAAGACGTATGTCTTGCGAAAAGGACCTGGGTGGTGGATAAATGTCAGACAAACAAACACTTGTAAATACTGTATATCCTAAGGAAAGTGCTATTTTGCAGTTTCATATAGAGTTTACATTGTGTTTGTAGGACAGAAATTGGGATTAAATCTTTACGGTACCTACCTAACATTATTGCATCCATGGTACCCTTGTAAGAATGTGGCGGACCTGCCTCTAGGGTTGGATGATTTGGCTTTCTGGATACTGTGGGACGATTGGCTGGCTTCCCTAAAGAAGAACAGAAAAGGCAAAGGTTTCAAACACATAACGTCTTGAACGTGTCTTTATCATCTACATACACATCCACAGGAAATCGAAGTCTTACTACGGAATTATTTTATGTCTTATCAGATATTGATCACATAATCTGTATTAATCAAATAAAATAACTAATTATCCAGCCCCCATCATAGAGAGCTGAGATTCCACAGATGCCATCAGGATTTAGTTTGAAGCTGGCACGGTAACCAGGGTAAACGGGTCCCATTAGAGCCTTGTGGTATTGAGAGTGACCCAGGCCAAGGACATGACCAATCTCATGGGCTGCTACAATCCTCAGGTTACAGCCAGAAGACTTCCCCTCTGTCCACTACTTGTCTTTGTCAAAATGCACAATGCCCGACTCAGGGTTGTCTGCATGGGCTAACACTCCCCCTAATGACAGAGGATTGTTTCAGACAGGTGAAAATACAGATGTTATCACGTTCTGATGCATATACAGTAGATCAGGGTTCTTCAATTCCGGTCCTGGAGGGCCGAAACACCTCTGTTTTTCATCCTCTCCTTCTAATCAGGGGCTAATTCAGACCTGGGACACCAGGTGAGTGCTATTAACTACCAGGTAGAAATAAAAAACAGAAGTGTTTCGGCCCTCCAGGACCGGAATTGAAGAATAATAATATAATATAATAATATGCCATTTAGCAGACGCTTTTATCCAAAGCGACTTACAGTCATGCGTGCATACAAGAACCCTGCAGTAGATTGTCTACATCAGACTCATGTCATGTTCTGGTCACTTCAGTTGAGATCTGAAAAGTCTTCTTTCACACATCCAAACTGCAGTGACAGTTGGACGTCTATGGAGTACTCTGACTCTCACCTGGTCTGTCGAAGGGCACTGGACAAGATCTATCACTCTTATGAAACAATATTTTAATGTCTGCTCTTCACAGAAACAACACCTCCCAGACATTCAGGGGTGGCATCTCAGTCCAGTACCTAAACGCAGACCGGAGGACCGCACGTGTTTTTGCCAGGCCCAAATCTGGGGTGTAGCTATAGATGCAGTAGGTCAGCATTATCTTACACCAAGTAGAACCTGTGGAAATGGGCATTAGTTAAATATAGCAGTCAAAAATAGTTTATGGCAAGGCTTTGTTTTGACCCTTAGTTGATTGTGTGGGCATATTTTTGCCTCACACCAAGTCAAGATCATCTAACAATGAAGCCGGAAGAGATAAATAAAATGACCCACCCATGACTTGATATTTGAGGGATTTGTCATTGAAGGAGTCCTCAATACCACACCAAGGTTGTTTCATCATTGCCAATGTGGCCTTATTAAGTGTTGCTGAGATAGCTAAGTTAGTTGCCTTCTGGAATGTTCTAAAGGTTCTTATAGTTAAACACATATGTAGTATATTGAGTATGTAAGACTACCAAGCTTAAAGCAGAAGAACATGCTACGAAGTGTGATGTTTGGTGGTTACCTCAGTGCCCCTGTCATTTCCTAAGTCTGATAAACTTGGCTCATACTATTGTCCAGTGGGATTTGCAGGTAGCCATAGTTCCTTAAATAGACCTAAGGAGATGTGGCACTGGCAGACATATTAACATTAACAGTATTAATAGGTACATGTTTGGCATGACAACAAACGAACACAGAGAGGAGTTGGCTAAAGCTCAGATCAGGCTGTTTAGTAAATAATGAATTGCAGCAGTTCTCATTTGTAATATATTATCTGGTATATTCTTACCATGGCTTCCATGAGTTCCTCCCTGTTCAAGGCAATGGATGACACTGTTGTCAGCAAGACAAAAAACAGCATGAACTCCATCTAATAATCAATTTTAAGATATTGATGTTTTCAAGTACTGTATCTCTTTTTCTGTTTCTTATTTCTTCAGTGAGATACAGTGTGATGAAAACAAACGAAGAACTCTATCCAATAAAATAAGATCCAATATTTCAGGTAAAGTTTATCCATCTAGATGAGTCTTCTAAGCCTACTTTATCATTTTAATTCTGTTGGTCCCGGTCTCATAATGTTCTATGGAACTCTGTTGTTTATGGTTTCATATACAGCTTTTATACCATTGTCTGCCTACTGGGACCTGTTTCCAACCACATAATAAACCATTAGAGGAATGCATACTGGGATTACTTTAGAGCAAATAAATACTCCAGACACCGACAGCAACTCATAAAGTACACAGCCCACTTACACTGCAACTTACAACTATCCCAAAATCTATCCGCTTTCAACGGATAAAATTGCCCCTAAATACCCTATATTACGTCAGAGGAACACAATAAAATAATTAAGTCAATATAACTAACAACTTTTAAAGGTCTATTCTTGGTCAGTTTAAATGACAATTGAGACAGGGTTACAATACAGATGGTGTATTCAATGCATCTTATATTGCATAGTTAATGAACAATGAAACATTCACTACCAGGGAAAGACAGTGTGTGTGATGGATTTACAAAATGTATCACTGAAGTTGCTCAATCAAGATTCTTGTTTCTCTCCATAAATATGTAGTCTGTGAGATAAAAACCTAATCCTCCAATAATGTAAATTAGATTTACAACTGTCCTATAAGAGAAAAACAACTAACCACATTTCCGTTCCGAGACAATCGTTAATTAGTATGCTTATATATAAGAACTATTACCATATCAATGTCACATTTTTGCCTCTTGATGTCACCTGGGCCCAGTTTTTCCAAACTTTTAATCTGGATCAGAATGGATTATGTAATCCTCTTTTTTGCAATGCAAGATCAGATCGATCTGGCTGTTTTTAAGACGGTTATTCAGCAAATAACCGGATAGGATCATTCTGATTCAGATTACACAATATCAAGATCACAGAATCCGGCTTTTCAGGCCTACACATTGCCATCTACTGGACAGGTTATGGTACTACTTCTACACTGTCATAGTGAAACAGATATGAGTAAACAACATTAATAAAGGTACCTAGATTTTAAATAGTCTGCATATCACATAAGTACATGCAATTATTTGACACTCAATATAACAACTGACCACATACCTATACTGCGGCTAATTTAACATAACCATTGGTTTTCAGATGCAAGATTGTTTTTTAAACCTTGTCACCTTAGTTATAACTGAACAAAAATATAAACGCAACAATTTCAAAGATTTTGCTGAGTTACAGTTCATATAAGTTAATCAGTCAATTGAAATAAATTCATTAGGCCCTAATCTATGGATTTCACATGACTGGTCAGGGGCGCAGGCATGGGTGGGCATAGGCCCACCAGCTGGGGAGCCAGGCCCACCCACTGGGGAGCAAGGCCCAGCCAATCAGAATTAGTTTTTCCCCACAAAGGGCTTTATTACAGACAGAAATACTCCTCAGCACCCCCTCTGACGATCCCGCAGGTGAAGAAGCCGGATGTGGAGGTCCTGGGCTGGCGTGGTTACGTGTGGTCTGCGGTTGTGAGGCCGGTTGGACATACTGCCAAATTCTCTAAAACGACGTTGGAGGCGGCTTATTGTAGAGAAATTAACATTCAATTCTCTGGCAACAGCTCTGGTGGACATTCCTGCAGTCACCATGCCAATTGCACGCTCCCTCAAAACTTGAGACATCTCTGACATTGTGTTGTGTGACAAAACTGCACATTTTAGAGTGGCCTTTCATTGTCCCCAGCACACAGTGCACCTGTGTAATGGTCATGCTGTTTAATCAGCTTCTTGATATGCCGACACCTGTCAGGTGGATGGATTATCTTGACAAAGGATAAAATGCTCACTAACAGGGATGTAAACAAATTTGTGCACAACATTTGAGAGAAATAAGCTTTTTGTGCATATGGAAAACTTCTGGGATGTTTTATTTCAGCTCATGAAACATGGGACCAGCACTTTACAAGTTGCATTTATATTTTTGGTCAGTGTACATTAAAATGTCTTGGTTGTAGTGCCTTTCAACTTTCTAAATCCACCCTTCCAGTGGTATCAAGATAATCCAGATTTTCGGCATCAAAACGATCCTAATCACCTTTGAAAAACTACATTTAATCCTGATTAAAAGGTCAGATTGGATAACCAAATCCGAATCCCTATACGAAGGACCAGAATCAAATTATTCAGTTTTGTAAAAACCCAATTCTAACATTTAATCCTATCTGATTGCCGAAATCCGATCAATAACAGAACAATCCTCCCTATGCCCTGTAATCACGGGGATTTACATGATTAGTTGTTTACAATGTTGTAAACCATGAACCTCTTCATTATGTACACAAATTCAAACTGTATTTCAAGAGATCCAATCATTGGGAAAATTTGTATTATTTCAGTACACAGAGATGGGTCAACAAACCGGTATTCTCTTGAATAGGGGATTTCTGTATCTTTAATGCAACTAACTCTAATAAATAATATTTTATGCTATTCTTGACAGATAAATGTAAAAAAAGAAAAGATACGAAATGCACAAACATACTAAGTACACAAATAAATGCTATTAAAACTATGATTGAATGGCCAATAAGTTCATAGCCAAGGATAGGGAATCAGTTCAATTGTTTTAAAAGTACATTTTAAATGAAGAGTTCGGTAATTGGTTTTGGAGAAAGTGTGGGAAAAGCATGATCAGTTATTGTCAACAACATAACACGTGAAGTGTTGGATTTATGTACACAGGATATTCCAAAGCCAGAGTTCATGTTGATTGGCTGTCTGATAACAACAAATCTCCAGAAAATGTTCAAGGGTAGCTCATCAACGCAGCTGTAAATGTCCATTTCTTTTAGAACTGGGTGTTATTTTCAAACAGTCTAACTTCCACAATTGGTTTGCTGCCCTTTTTACAACATTTTCAATCTCATGAATCCTCTTCAAGCTGCAGCAACTCGTCCTGTAAGGCCTTGGCCCTTCCAAGCTTCTCCTGCTGCTCTTTTGTAGCTTGCTTGATTTCCCCAGAGTCCAGTTTCTGCTGCAGCTCCTCAACCTGCCTCAGCTTCTTTTTTATGTTCTTCATCTTCTTGGCCTTTTCTGCTGTTGCAGATGAAGGGTCATTAGTAGCTCCAGCTGGTTTATATGCAGGCGTTACACTGTCACCGCCCTCTGCAATCGCCATATTCTCAACAGCATTTGTTAGTGATTCCACATTGCTATCCGGGCCTTGCTGCTTGCGCTTTTCCTTGCGTTTCATGTTTCGCTTGGCTGTCTTGGACAGCCCAGCTGTCTCATTCTCTGCAATGCCTGGGATCCCCTGCTGCTGCCTTGCCTGGGCCGCATCCCCGGGGCTCATACCTGGTGGCAGGTCAGGCTTGTCCTTGAAGAACTTCACAAATTTATTCTCGTAGCTGAAAGCAAAGAGACAGATTTGCATAGAGGAAATGAGGACACAACCATTCTACAGCAGAGGCTTCTAACAAAATCCATATAAAGGTTGACTTGACAGAGGTCACTTTGTTAGGGTGCATTACTTACACAGGGACCTCTTCCTGAGGGGTATAACCATCCTTCACTCTACGAGGCTTCCTCCAAGTTCCATCAGGTCGCTGTGTAGCAGCAATGTATTTCCCTATAACAGGAGGAGCAAACATGAGCAAATATTATAAATTGACTGAAAACAATGCATTTATCTTGAACCAATTAATGTGTTTTGCTCAGCTGGTAGACTCTTGCTTGCTAAAACATTGCTCTGTGTGTGTGTTACAACAATAAACTGCTCACTGTACTACAGTGCATTTCGAGAGTTTGGGACTATAAGGTTCTATCTACATTTGTCAAAATTGAGTTATTGGCATAGCCTTGTTCTGTTCAATGTTCTCTACCTATACAGTACTCTAAATACCCCAATTCGCGATAAGTTCACTGATAACTGACACCATTCAAACCAATGAGGGTCCTGAACTTTAAAGACAATTATCTTAATAATCTTTTTGCAGATATAACCTTATAGTCCAAAGCTCTCGATTTGCCACGTTTGAACAGGACCCAGAACAATTTAATAGAATTGAATGTTTTATAGTCGTTATTATGTAGCTAACGTTAGCTTGACAAATTTACACGGGCTAGCTAGCTAGCTAGCTACTGTATGTTAATAGGGGAAAGTCCACAGTAACAGAGTGATGCTGAGACTCAGCTCTTTTCACCCAAAAAAGAATACAACGATTGCAAATTTAAACAAATCATACAACTCTATGCACAAGGGCTACTTTTATCAAAAACCAATGATTGCAAAGTTAAACAAACCATACAACTCTATGCACAAGGACTACTTTTAAACATTTCCACTGAACATTTTACAAAAACACTTTTACTTGAATAACAGAGCATACGAAAAGTTTGATAACAGAATGACGGTTTGTAGTGTTTGTGCTTTCATACTGTTAACAAACTTTGCATCTGCACTGTTCTTCAAGTACTTTTGTTTTTGTAAAAAAAAAAGTGGAAATTGTTAAAAGTAGTCATTGTGCATAGAGTTGTATGGTTTCATTAACTTAGCAACCATTGGTTTTTGTTTGACATACATTTTAAAGTGAAAGATCTGGGTCTCGGCATCACTGTTACCATGGCATTACCCATAATTTATAAGCGCTAACTAGCGTCTTTGCTAGCTAATGTATTTCAAATGAGCCACTTGCTGCTGGTACTACTAGTTATCTAACTAACTACTTTTGCCCCTAGCTTGGCTAGCCAACATAATCAGGTGTCCCATCTACCTAGTTAGTTAACACATAGCTAGCTACTAGCTAACTATAAATATTAGCTAATACGCTAGCTAACTAGCGCTAGTGTAGTGTGTTGTGTTTTAGTTAGTAACTTGTTAGCCAGCGCAGCAAGTAGCGCGCTGGAACAATTTGTTTACTCCACAACGCGAACGTCGCGGGGTTACTTTGCTGGGGTAGCTACGGGTTATTCATGCTACTGTGTGTTTATTCTCAAACGCCACCAATATTTAACTGGATGTCTGACTTGAACCAGCCTTACCAGATTGATCTTCAACATAGGGGGTTGCCATTTTGCTCAATTAACTGCTTCCGTTGGCAGGAATGACAGGAAGTGACGACCTCCTTACTGATAGTTCGTTTTGCATGGCCCAGTGCCCAGGTGAGTGACGCTTAAAGACCAATGGAATGGTCTAAATGAGCAAACTCCGCTCAACCGGGGCACCGGGCCATGTAAAAGGGTTCAACCCACTATTTTCACGCCACTTCGCCAGATGAGCGGTACTATACGTCAAAGTGGAAGGAGTGTCCGATGCGCGTCCACGTTCATCCGAGAACCCTCCGCCTGGGACCTCATTCATAACTTCTTCACCGACATGACATCATTATGGTGGGTTTATACTTTATAGTTTACAACTGCACTTTCATATGAATACATCATTTCGCTTTATTTGATTAACGATAGCTAGCTACCAAGTGGCTGAACCATCGGTGTATTCATTAAGTCTCGCAACGGAACACACTTACTGTTGAAGCAAACAGAACAAAACGGGGAGGGACCTACCTGAATTTGTCCAATGGGCCTTTCTCTTGCGGGGACCTTCTGAGAATTAATGTTTCCTGTTTTTCGCTGCCGCAGTAATGGCAGTTGCTGTACATTACGGGCAAAGACAGAACAAGGAGCATGAAAAGTAATTATCCGGTAAAACAAAATGTCAGTCATCGTTGTTACGGCCATTTTTCTATCGCATACACTAGACGTTAGCTAAGTTAACGTTTGCAAAACTAGCTAGGTAACGTTAGCAAAATATTAAAGCCTAAAAAGCTTAGCGTGCTGCCATAGAGCTTAAGGCTATGTATATAACGTATATACAATCAATTTTTTCAAAACATTACCGGTAAACATGCTTTATAGATATAATATAACCTTAACAACACTGCTAACACTGTGCCTAACCTTAAATGAAGACCAAAAATAAATGTCTTGTTTTCATAAATTTTTACGATCTTGCCAATGTTGACTGTGTTTGTGGGCTGGGCTTGTCTGTGGTAACCAGCCTCATTAACCATAAGCACTGGTCATGCCTAGACGGGATCCATCTTTTGTCAAATTAACGTCAGATTTGACTTTTCGTAGCACCTTAGGGGAAATTGACAACATTGTTAGGATAATTAACTTATTAGGTTAAGGTTGCCTAAAAAATCTACTTTTGACATTAATTTGACAAGCTGGATACGTTCTAGCCTTGACCATAAGTACTCTGTCACAGATAGAACAATGAGCCATATATCAAATCAAATTGTATTTGTCACATGCGCCGAATACCGTGAAATGTTTACTTACAAGCCCTTAACCAACAATGCAGTTTTAAGAAAATGCAAATAGTCCGGGTGGCCATTTGATTAATTGTTCAGGAGTCTTATGGCTTGTGGGTAGAAGCTGTTAAGGAGCCTTTTGGACCTGGACTTGGCGCTCCGGTACCGCTTGCCGTGCAGTAGCAGAGAAAACAGTCTATGACCTGGGTGACTGGAGACTTTGACAATTTTTTGGGCCTTCCTCTGACACCGCCTAGTATATAGGTCCTGGCTGGCAGGAAGCTTGGGCCCAGTGATGTACTGGGCCGCACGCACTACCCTCTGTAGCGCATTACAGTCGGAAGCCGAGCAGTTGCCATACTAGGTGGTGATGCAACCGGTCAGGATGCTCTCGATGGTGCAGCTGTAGAACTTTTTGAGGATCTGGGGACCCATGCCAAATCTTTTCAGTCTCCTGAGGGGGAAAAGGCGTTGTTGTGCCCTCTTCACGACTTTGTTGGTGTGTTTGGACAATGATAGTTTGTTGGTGATGTGGACACCAAGGAACTTGAAACTCTCGACCCGCTCCACTACAGCCCCGTCGATGTGAATGGGGGCGTATTCGGCCCTCCTTTTCCTGTAGTCCACGATCATCTCCTTTGTCTTGCTCACGTTGAGGGAGAGGTTGTTGTCCTGGCACCACACTGCCAGGTCTCTGACCTCCTCCCTATAGGCTGTCTCATCGTTGTCGGTGATCAGGCCTACCACCGTTGTGTCGTCAGCAAACTTAATGATGGTGTTGGAGTCGTGCTTGGCCACGCAGTCGTGGGTGAACAGGGAGTACAGGAGGGGACTAAGCACGCACCCCTGAGGGGCCCCCGTGTTGAGGATCAGCGTGGCAGATGTGTTGTTGCCTACCCTTACCACCTGGGGGAGGCCCGTCTGAAAGTCCAGGATCCAGTTGCAGAGGGAGGTGTTTAGTCCCAGTGTCCTTAGCTTAGTGATGAGATTTTGGGCACTATGGTGTTGAACGCTGAGCTGTAGTCAATGAACAGTATTCTCACATAGGTGTTCCTTTTGTCCAGGTGGGAAAGGGCAGTGTGGAGTGCGATTGAAATTGCGTCATCTGTGGATCTGTTGGGGCAGTATGTGAATTGGAGTGGGTCTAGGGTTTCCGGGATGATGGTGTTGATGTGAGCCATGACCTTCCAAAGCACTTCATGGCTACTGACATGAGTGCTACG
This sequence comes from Coregonus lavaretus, assembly GCF_964263955.1. Lineage (NCBI taxonomy): Eukaryota > Metazoa > Chordata > Actinopteri > Salmoniformes > Salmonidae > Coregonus > Coregonus lavaretus. The sequence goes on from NC_140007.1 coordinate 32,150,298, forward strand.
GGGCAGTAGTCATTTAGGCAGGTTACCTTCGCTTTCTTGGGCACAGGGACTATGGTGGTCTGCTTGAAACATGTAGGTATTACAGACTTTGGTCAGGGAGAGGTTGAAAATGTCAGTGAATACACCAGTGGTGTGTTCAACAAGGGTAATAGTTTGCAAACATTGGCTAACATATTCCATTTGTTTTGTGTTAGCCGCGACCGTTAGCTAACGTTCGCTAACAGTCTGAGAAGATAGTGTGCGGCGAACGTGTCTGTTTCTGGTATAAATTGCCGCTAAAAATAATAAAGTAGCCATGTAGACTTTCTACTATATTTAGTAGGAATAGCTAAGTCATTTTCAGTTTGAATATTGTCACTAAAAAGCCACAGTAATCCTTACAAAAAGTAGCTGTTTGATGTTTCACCTTAACATTTTGGAATGTTCATTCAAATTGTTCAACTGAAATTGTTAGTCTGGCAACATGTTCGCTGCAAACAGAAGCCTTGTTGAACTCGCCTCATAAATGTGAAGCATCCGGTTGGCGTTTCCACTCACTACCAAATATGGTGATGAGAGGAAGCCCAGTGGCTGGCAGTGGTAGAAGATGGCGCAAGATGGATTTTGGCACACATTCTGCTAATTTTCTCATTGATGAAACATTTGATCTCGATATAGTTTTCTGTTTCCTAAACTAGAATATGTAACAAACAGAGTGGACTGCGTTTTGTGGACTTTAGCTTTAGCCAAAGTAAAAAATGGTGTTGTTTTGGAGCACAAGGGCGAATTGAGTTATTGCATACGCGCACTTCACAAAGTAGGCGTTCCCTAACGGCAATATGCAAATATATGCTAGAACCTGCCAATAGGATCTCACTAGCTCGTGCTTGGCTCTGTCCACCTTCTTGCTTGTTCTGCCCACACGTCAACGCTTGCTCCTGACACCCCAGTTATCACTCCTTTCAACGGTGCCCTGCTCCGGAGAGAAAAGCAAGTCACAGTACTTATCCCTAGGCGCTTGGTATGAAGTGCCCACACCCTCTGGATAGTAGAAATGCAAAAAATCATCACAAGTCCACTTCTATTTACTTTCACCAACTCAACAGTCCCCAACCTCTTCTCCACCCAATCTGACACCACCGCCAGAAGGCAAGGATCCATTCTCTCCAAAAATCGAACTCCCACTGGCCCGTAATCATCTTTCTCATCATCAGATCAAGGATCAATCTCTGCGGTCTTCACCGCAATTGCCACCACAGGTAATTCATCCTCACTCTTGTCAGGTGTAGTGGTAGATGTTGCCTTCGTCCACCTTTTACTTTTCTGTGTTCCTGGCATGCTGGATTCCCTTGCTTCGTCTTCTTCCCACCCATCCTCACTCTCGTCAGGTGTAGTGGTACAGTGCATTCGGAAAGTATTCAGAGCCCTTCCCTTTTTCCACATTTTGTTACGTTACAGCCTTATTCTAAAGTTGATTAAATATTTTTTTCCCACATAAATCTACACACAATATCCCATAATGACAATGCGAAAACAGATTTTTTGAAATGTTTGCAAATGTATAAAAAAAAAAAATACCTTATTGACATAAGTATTCAGACCCTTTGCTATGAGACTCGAAATTGAGCTCAGGTGCATCCTGTTTCCATTGATCATCCTTGAGATGTTTCTACAACTTGATTGGAGTCCACCTGTGGTAAATTCAAATGATTGGACATGATTTGGAAGGGCACACAGTGCATGTCAGAGCAAAAACCAAGCCATGAGGTCGAAGGAATTGTCCGTAGAGCTCCGAGAGGATTGTGTCGAGGCACAGATCTGGGGAAGGGTACCAAAACATTTATGTAGCATTGAAGGTCCCCAAGAACCCAATGGCCTCCATTCCAAAATGGAAGAAGTTTGGAACCACTAAGACTCTTCCTAGAGCTGGCCGCCCGGCCAAACTGAGCAATCGGGGGAGAAGGGCCTTGGTCAGGGAGGTGACCAAGAACCCAATGGTCACTCTGACAGAGCTCTAGAGTTCCTCTGTGGAGATGGGATAACCTTCCAGAAGGTCAACCATCTCGGCAGCACTCCACCAATCAGGCCTTAATGGTAGAGTGGCCAGACGGAAGCCACTCCTCAGTAAAAGGCACATGACAGCCCGCTTGGAGTTTGCCAGAAGGCACCTAAGGACTCTCAGACCATGAGAAACAAGATTCTCTGGTCTGATGAAACCAAGATTAATCTCTTTGGCCTGAATGCCAAGCGTCATGTCTGGAGGAAACCTGGCACCATCCCTACGGTGAAGCATGGTGGTGGCAGCATCATGCTGTGGGGATGTTCTTCAGCGGCAGGGACTGGGAGACTAGTCAGGATCGAGGGAAAGATGAACGGAGCGAAGTACAGAGAGATCCTTAATGAAAACCTGCTCCAGAGCGCTCAGGACCTCAGACTGAGGCGAAGGTTCACTTTCCAACAGGACAACGACCCTAAGCACACAGCCAAGACAACGCAGGAGTGGCTCCGGGACAAGTCTCTGAATGTCCTTGAGTGGCCCAGCCAGAGCTGGGACTTGAAACCAATCGAACATCTCTGGAGAGACCTGAAAATAGCTGTGCAGCGACACTCCCCTTCCAACCTGACAAAGCTTGAGAGGATCTGCAGAGAAGAATGGGAGAAACTCCCCAAATACAGTTGTGCCAAGCTTGTAGAATCCTACCCAAGAAGACTCGAGGCTGTAATCGCTGCCAAAGGTGCTTCAACAAAGTACTGAGTAAAGGGTCTGAATACTTATGTAAATGTGATATTTCCTTTTTATTTTAAATACATTTGCAAATTGTGTGTAGCTTGTTGAGGGGGGGGGGGGGGGGGGGGGGGGAATAAGGCTGTAACGTAACAAAATGTGAAAAAAGTAAAGAGGTCTGAATACTTTCAGAATGCACAGTGTATGTTGCATTCTTCCATCATTTAATTGTCTGTTTTCCTGCCATGCTCAACATACTTTCATTGACCTCCACGCTCTGCCGTCGCATGAACCATCTTCTTTCTACAGCCACCTTCTAACAATATTTATTAATTCGGTTTCCTTTATTTTTAGACTTCCTCCTCTTCCCAAGCGCGCTCTGTCTCCTTAACCACCCTCTCGAGCATGCCTTCCCGACTGCTGAACGTGCCTGCGCCGGATGTCATTCATTTGAATGCGGACTGTCCACAACGGAGTGGAATCGCAAACCCAACTTGGAATTCTGACTTGGATGACCTTTGAAAACGATTTTCCCAGTCTGAGTTTGTTTTTCCCCTGAGTTTCCAGTTGTCTTGAACACACTGAAGTCAGAAGTCGGAGATTTCCCATTTCCCAGTTGTTTTAAACGCGGCATGACTTCAATGTGCGAGGCTTTAGATACGGCTGTTTTCTCTCTCGAATTCGAACAAAGAGGTACGCTACAACAGGACTTGCTCTTGGTTTGTGCCATTTCTATTGAGAAAAGACTATTCACCTTAGACCGGATATAGGATTTCCCAGATTTTCCCCAAAACGCCGGGTCATGAGAGATTCTCTAAAAACACGGCACTTCGATAAAGCTACGACTTTTACGTAACAGGTTAGGAGAACTTACGCAGCAGGTTAAGATAATTAACGTAAGAGGTTAGGATAATTAGGTTACGGTTAGGAAAAGGATTAGGGTTATCGAAAATGCTCTCCTAACCTGCTACGAAAAGTCACTTTTATCGAAGATTTTTTTTTTTACAGAGTTCCCGGCAGAAAGCGGATATTTCTGGTTTTAGGGATACAGTATTTTCAACCCAACTTCCGTTTCCCCTGAAAAACGGATGTGGGGATTCCGCTCAAGCGTCTTTTTACGCCTGCTACTTTAGGTTAGTTTGGATTAAACCGTTTCTTTGAGGCAGAATAAACGTTTCTCAACAGAATCGGCATAATGAATAAACCCCAGTTTTCCTAAGTGAACAATGTGTAACGTAAGTTTTGCTTGCTAGCCAACCAACAACGTCAATGCCGCTATCAAGCCAATTTACTAAGATTACCTGAATGAATTGTATGAAACTGATCATGATTTAATCTAATTTCAATGCGATTGGTTAGTCAACATGCAATAATACCTGTATACTGTCAATATCACTGAGATGAATTATTTGCGTGTAGATTACTAAAATCAGATTAACTGAGCCTAGCCTTCCCTTTTCCCCCTCCCTTTTCAGTGATTGTGATGTGAACTACAAAAAAATGCAAACCAATACTTCAGGTCAGTATGATCAATAATCATGCCTAAATACATTGATATGAATGATATGAATGTGAGTTGTACAGTAGAAGACCTAGCTGAATAAGCTGTATGTGAGCATCTCTCCCTCTCTCTGTATGTTTGTCATTCTCTCTGTCTCTCTATTTCTGTGTCTATAAGATGTATCTACATGTACTTTACACACAGGAGGCTGTTGAGGGGAGGACGGCTCATAATAATGTCTGGAATGGAGTGATTGGAAGGTTATCAAACACATGGAAACCATGTGTTTGATACCATTCCATTTATTCAGTTCCAGTGATTACTATGAGCCCGTCCTCCCCAATTAAAGTGCCACCGGCCGCCTGTGACTTCACAATATGTAGGCCTAGACTTCTTCAACTACCAAAAACAGATTTTATCCACTCTGAAGAAATCTATGATGTGTATGATATGGTGTGAGCTTTACAGTAGACCTAGCTACATAAACTGTATGTGTGTGAGAGTCTGTCTCTCTGTCTATAGCTAGGTTTCCTTCCAATTGGTGACAGATTTTCATGCGAATATTCTCAAATCTGCATAAAGAAAATATGCAAATCTTCCCACCAGTGGTGTGTTTCCACCAAACAGACTTGTTGCGGATTTAAATCAGTACATGATGACATCGTGTACACAAAATGTACTTTTTCGCTTAAGTTTTCATGTACCGAATAAAAATCTAAAGTTGAATGCGTTTCCATCGCATTTTCAACTCTACCGTTAGTTTTGTCACAAACTTTTGCGTTTAAATAGCAGTAAAAAGCTGTAGAAAGCTCTCAACAAATCCCTAAGTATTAAAATGTAACAAAATATCAAATTTAAAAAATGACCAGGTAAGACATGGCATCGTGGGACCCATGGCAACACACACATAACCGTGGCAACGGCCAATGGTATGGAAATTAAAGGACATAAAGGCAAAAATCACTGACCAAACTGTAACCAAGTTGGGGATGTGGGAGTTTAGTTGAGTCTGTAAACAGTCAAAAAGCTGCACTCTGGTCTTGGTACATGCACTCTAGCCAAGAGCTGGCAGATACAGTGTGGGTAGGCTAGTCTACATGATGAGATTATTATGGATAAGATAATGTTTTTATTTGTCAAACAGCAGTCAAGCATTGATCATCATGTCACCAGAATCAGACCATCGATATTTATTGGAAAGGAGCATCAAGATCACTGTGCACCACCCTGTGAAGTTATTTAATCTGTAGCCTAATAAACTGCATTGTTTCCCGAGTCGTAGTGGGAGGACCACACACACACCATATCATTGTGTGACTCAAAGTTTACTTCGATATGATGGTTATTATATCAATATTTGCGCATAAAGGTGTTTCCACTGCCATTTCTTGCATAATTAATTTTACAGACACAAAAAGATCCCACCATGTCGAACAAACAAATTATTTGTAGGCATTTATAAAATTGTACCAAAACGTCCTGTTTCCATCACAGCCGTCATTTAAAAAATATATATATGGTATGATTTTACTTGCATAAAAACTGGATGGAAACCATACTCGCATAAAAACTGGATGGAAACGTGATTTATGTCTCTGTTTCTCTAAGATTTTTTTCATTTTCACATTCAACAGATCTAGCCTGGATTCCTGCCTCTTTCAAAGTTATAAGTAGGAGCAATGGCTACATATCCGGCACCGTGAAATCTGAGGAAGAATTGGGGTCCTTGCTAGAAAACCACAAAAGAGCCACGTACACTTCATTCAATACATGGTAGGTCTGAATGTGTCAATTTAGTCCATGCAATTACATTTTGTTGATTAGATATTTTAGTGGTTTTGCATATATTATTCTCTGATTTTTATATATATATATATATATATATATATATGCTTTTTACCTCTGTATTGATTTACCTTCTGGTGATCCTCTAGGTCTGAACACAAAAAGGATCAAATTAAAAGAAGGCTACTTTGGCAAGTGGAGGATTATGCAGATGATGTTCCCGTTTGTGTTGAAAAAAGAGCTATCCTTGCCTGCCAGCATGGCAAAGCATCGAAAAGACATTCTACAGCTGAGGTACATTGTCTAGTGTCATTATAAGGAATTCATATATACCCATAGAATTTGAATTGTCTAAAGGCATAATGGGTTAAGTAAACCTATCATAACCCCAAATCAAAGGTTGTAGTACTCCATTGTTAGTTGTGCCTTCTTCATTACTTCTTCACTCATTGACTCATTGATTGGTAACTTCTTCATTCATTGACAAATGTGTCTATAGGAACAGCCTTCAGAACATGTATATAGCAAGAAAAGGTTATATGTGCAGAGGGGCAAAAAAGTGGACTGTCCAGCAAAGCTTTTCATTCGGCATGTAACTAGGTGAGTTAATTAGCACAGTAAAAAGTAATGGATGTTTCAACAATGCCTCTAATTTCTCTAAGCTTTGATTAAATATGTACTAAACTGTTTTCTTTAAGGTATGACACATTTAGTGTCAAGGGGGATGCTTCGAGAGCAAAGAAACAAGAAGCAATGAAAAGACTGAAGGAGGCATTGACTCAGACAAGCCCAGCTACATCATCATCATTCATTCATGTCAAGCTCCCAATCGCTGAAGCACACCAAAACCACATTATCAATGAAGCAAGTTGCTTTAAAAGGAAGATACATCCACAAGAAAACATGGGGCAGGACAGAGACACCAGACAGCAGGAAGAAAACATGGGGCTGGACGGAGACACCAGACAGCAGGAAGAAAACATGGGGCTGGACGGAGACACCAGACAGCAGGAAGAAAACATGGGTCAGGACGGAGTCAGGGAAAACCACATCACAGCTGAACAGTGTGCATTAAGAGATGAATTAAACAAAATAATGGATGCTACTTATCTATGTCAAGACATCGAGACCTTACAAAAGACAAAGGAAGCTGTGGCAGACATTCGAAAGTCCTTCATTGGCTCCTGTCCAAAAGGGAATGGTCTTCCGTTGCTGAGCAAAGAGAACCAAATGATGAGAGAAAACAATCAAATGCTTAGAGCTCTCCCACCAAGAGTGAGAAAAGGAAAACTTAAGGGACAGTTTGAAATTTACTGGGGTGGGGCGGGGGGTCCAAAATAGGGGAGGGTTGTCTAACTGGGGAGGATTGTGTGCAGGCGCGTAATTTGCAGGGGGAATGCCACTCCCCACCAAATACGGTAATGAGAGGAAGCCCAGTGGCCCGCAGTGGGATTTTGGCCGACATTCTGCAAATTTTCTCATTGATGAAACATTTGATCTCAATACAGTTTTCTGTTCCCAAAACTAGAATCTGTTATAAGCAGAGTTGACTAAGTTTTGTATACTTTACCCTTTGCCAAGGTTTCCAAAAAATGGTGTTGTTTAGAAGGAGTGCAAGGGCGAATTGAGTTATTGTACACGCGCACTTCACAGAGTAGGCGTTCCATAACGGAAATATGCAAATACATGGATAGCTCGTGCTTGGCTCTGCCCACCTCATTGCTTGTTCTGCCACTATGATTAATTTGCTCCCATTGGAAACGACAGGCTGTGGTCTATCATAGGGGTACAGTATAAACATCTTTGACAGTGCTACTCAGTTACACATTTTTATAATGGGGTTGACACTGGAACCCATTGACCCTGACCCCCCCCCCCCCCCCCCCCCAAATGCAACACAAAGTTACGCCCTTGGTTGTGTGTTTTTTTTTATTGGGCACGGGATGGTAGTGTGTTTCTTCCCTGGTTGAAGGTTTTACTATGTAAACTCTTCCATCCTAGCCAAATTTCCTCATCTGCTTGCAAGCTCCTCCCTTATTTTTGATTTGTTACTTCCCTTATGCACTACGCTTTTTTCCGCACGCTTACTATACCACAGGTCAATATAGTCTACCAGTCTGTCTATCCTGCCATTCATAGTGACAATAGTGGTAGGTGGACTGTTTGTCCAGATCTGCAATAGGCTAACTACCAATCATACCACACAAAATCATTCAAAGCATCACCAATTTTCAATATAAATCCACAAGAACATAGAGGAATAGCTGATAAGCAGCGGAGAGGCCAGGTGTGTCATTGCACATGAACGAACAGTGAAGACATGAGACACGCAGCTCAAAAAGCTCCCCTATTGATCCTGTTTAGGGAAAATACAATTATCCTACCTGGGACTCCCTAAAAACACGGCACTTTGCCCAAAGTGATTTTCGTAGCAGGTTAGGAAAGCGTTTTTGCTAACCCTTTTACTAACCTTAATCTAATTCTCCTAATGCGCTACATTAATTATCATAACCTGCCTAGACTAGCCTGCAACACCACAATGCAATGAATAATTGCATCATTGTTTTCTAGTGAGAACAACATTCTACTCTAGGCTGTAAACTGCAGTGAAAATGTAATTTGAATAACTGCGCAAAAGTCCTGTGATGTGAATGTTTCATTCCATTAATTCCATATCGATCAGTTTTGGGTCTACTCTCGACAGTTTATAAGTATTTAGTATTTATTATTAGGATCCCCAATAGCGATGGAACCCTGACCTGCCAAGGCAGCAGCAACTTTTCCTGGGGTCCAAACAGGATTAAAACAATTACATCATAATAAAACAGCCTACATCAAAAAATAAAACAATACATCATACACTACATTATTCCATTACTCCATCATTACAAATGTACAATATAAAATGTACAATACTACAATGTGTTTGTGTGTAGAGTGCTTGTGTTATAGTGCCTTCGGAAAGTATTCAGACCCCTTGATTTCTTTCCACATTTTATGTTATAGCCGTATTCTAAAATGGATTAAATAAATACAAATCCTCATCAATCTACACACAATACCCCAGAATGACAAAGCGAAAACAGGTTTTTAGAAACATTTTGAAATATATAGGAAATTAAAAACAGATACCTTATTTACGTAAGTATTCAGACCCTTTGCAATGAGACTCGAAATTGAGCTCAGGTGCATCTTAGTTTCCATTGATCATCCTTGAGATGTTTCTACAACTTGATTGGAGTCCACCTTTGGTAAATTCAATTGATTGGACATGATTTGGAAAGGCACATACCTCTCTATATAAGGTCCCACAGTTGACAGTGTTTGTCAGAGCAAAAACCAAGCCATGAGGTCGAAGGAATTTTCCGTAGAGCTCCGAGACAGGATTGTGTCGAGGCACAGATCTGGGGAAGGGTACCAAAACATTTCTGTAGCATTGAAGGTCCGCAAGAACACAGTGGCCTCCATCATTAAATGGAAGAAGTTTTGAACCACCAAGACTCTTCCTAGAGCTGGCCGCCCGGCCAAACTGGGCAATCGGGGGAGAAGGGCCTTGGTCAGGGAGGTGACCAAGAACTCGACGGTCACTCTGTGACAGAGCTCTAGAGTTCCTCTGTGGAGATGGGAGAACCTTCCAGAAGGACAACCATCTCTGCAGCACTCCACCAATCAGGCCTTAATGGTAGAGTGGCCAGACGGAAGCCACTCCTCAGTAAAAGACACATGAGAGCCCACTTGGAGTTTGTCAAAAGGCACCTAAAGACTCTCAGACCATGAGAAACAAGATTCTCTGGTCTGATGAAACCAAGACTGAACTCTTTGGCCTGAATGCCAAGCGTCACGTCTGGAGGAAACCTGGCACCAACCCTACAGTGAAGCATGGTGATGGCAGCATCATGCTGTGGGGGATGTTTTTCAGCGGCAGGGACTGGGAGACTAGTCAGGATCGAGGCAAAGATTAACAGAACGAAGTACAGAGAGATCCTTGATGAGAACCTGCTTCAGAGCGCTCAGGACCTCAGACTGGGGTGAAGGTTCACCTTCCAACAGAACAACGACCCGAAGCACACAGCCAAGACAACGCAGGAGTGGCTTTGGGACAAGTCTCTGAATATCCTTGAGTGGCCCAGCCAGAGCCCGGACTTGAACCCAATCGAACATCTCTGGAGAGATCTGAAAATAGCTGTGCAGCAACGCTCCCCATCCAACCTGACAGAGCTTGAGAGGATCTGCAGAGAAGAATGAGAGAAACTCTCCAAATACAGTTGTGCTAAGCTTGTAGCGTCATACCCAAGAAGACAGCGATGCTGTAATCACTGCCAAAGGTTCTTCAACAAAGTACTGAGTAAAGGGTCTGAATACTTACAGTGAGGGAAACAAGTATTTGATCCCCTGCTGATTTTGTACGTTTGCCCACTGACGAAGAAATTATTAGTCTATAATTTTAGTGGTAGGTTTATTTGAACAGTGAGAGACAGAATAACAACAAAAAAATCCAGAAAGACGCATGTCAAAAATGTTATGAATTGATTTGCATTTTAATGAGGGAAATAAGTATTTGACCCCCTCTCAATCAGAAAGATTTCTGGCTCCCAGGTGTCTTTTATACAGGTAACGAGCTGAGTGCTCTTAAAGGGAGTGCTCCTAATCTCAGCTTGTTACCTGTATAAAAGACACCTGTCCACAGAAGCAATCAATCAATCAGATTCCAAACTCTCCACCATGGCCAAGACCAAAGAGCTCTCCAAGGATGTCAGGGACAAGATTGTAGACCTACACAATGCTGGAATGGGCTACAAGACCATCGCCAAGCAGCTTGGTGAGAAGGTGACAACAGTTTGTGCGATTATTCGGAAATGGAAGAAACACAAAAGAACTGTCAATCTCCGTCGGCTTGGGGCTCCATGCAAGATCTCACCTCGTGGAGTTGCAATGATCATGACAACGGTGAGGAATCAGCCCAGAACTACACGGGAGGATCTTGTCAATGATCTCAAGGCAGCTGGGACCATAGTCACCAAGAAAACTGTTGGTAACACACTACGCCGTGAAGGACTTAAATCCTGCAGCGCCCGCAAGGTCCCCGTGCTCAAGAAAGCACATATACAGGCCCGTCTGAAGTTTGCCAATGAACATCTGAATGATTCAGAGGAGAACTGGGTGAAAATTTTGTGGTCAGATGAGACCAAAATCGAGCTCTTTGGCATCAACTCAACTCGCCGTGTTTGGAGGAGGAGGAATGTTGCCTATGACCCCAAGAACACCATCCCCACCGTCAAACATGGAGGTGGAAACATTATGCTTTGGGGGTGTTTTTCTGCTAAGGGGACAGGACGTCTGACCTCTGTGATTGGCAACAAGGGTTTTGCCACCAAGTACTAAGTCATGTTTTGCAGAGGGGTCAAATACTTATTTCCCTCATTAAAATGCAAATCAATTTATAACATTTTTGACATGCGTTTTTTCTGGATTTTGTTGTTAATCTGTCTCTCACTGTTCAAATAAACCTACCATTAAAATTATAGACTGATCATGTCTTTGTCAGTGAGCAAACGTTCAAAATCAGCAGGGGATCAAATACTTTTTTTCCCTCACTGTGCGTAAATTTGATGTTTCCGGGTTTTTTTATTTATAAAGTAGCAAAAATAAATAACCTGTTTTTGCTTTGTCATTATGGGGTATTGTGTGTAGATTTGAGGGAAAAAAAACAATTTCATCAATTTTAGAATAAGGCTGTTAACGTAACAAAATATGGAAAAAGTCAAGGGGTCTGAATACTTTCCAAAGGCACTGTATGTGCGTATGCGTGTCTCTTCACAGTTTGCGTGGTGCCGTGAGGTGTTGTTTTACTGCTTGTGTAAACACTTCCTCTCGATTCGGCTCATACCTGGCGCGAACTCGGGACCTCTGCCTTGCTAGCACGTGACCACCCTCCTGAAGCTTCTTACCAGTCAGCGCCACACGAAAAAGCTAGCTATTTGCTGGCACAAGTGGGGACACTTCAGGCTGAAGAGTAAGTTTCACACATCCCTATGTGCAACACTCACTTGTTACTTGATGTCGAGGAGAGTTTCATGTAGTCATGGCTCTATGTAGTACTGTGCGTTTCCCAGAGTCCATTCTGGACTTGGGGACTGAGAAGAGACCCCTGGTGGGATGTCTTGTGTGGGGTGTGTATGGGTGTCTGAGCTGTGTGTAAGCTGTTTGAACAGACAGTTCGGTGCTTTCAACACATCAATACTTCTCACAATGTATAATTTCATTTATTATATACCAACAAATGAAATACCAAATACTTTTTTTTCAAAAAATATATATTCACATCATGTTGCATAAATATGTATTGGAATGAGTTCACTGAAGCAGATAAACACTAAGGTCAGTCTGGCTGTATTTTTACTTCTGATACTGAGATGCACTGTCTGTTGCGGATTATCATTCTCCCAAGTCGTCCTATAATAATGTGGCCACATAGGCCTATGCTCCCAGCAGGACCAGTTATTCAGGAAAGCTTAATGCGTGCAATTCCTCACGCACTTAGAACCATGGCCTTTCGATTTGTTCAACTTCTGCATCCTCTCTGGCCTTTTTTTGAAAAAGGTCAACTGTAATCCAGATGATGCGGCGAGGAGAGGGAAAGTGGATGATAATGCACTTGTTTGAAATGACTCGCCTTCTCCAATCGCGCGTCATCAGGCAAATGACGTTTACACAGTGAAATGAATGTATAAAGTGATAAAAACAAATGTAGCTAGTTGTGCAAAACATTTTATAGATAAAATGATAAGTAGCATACTGTTTTTTAAGATGATTCAAAGGGGTGTGGCAGATTTCAAAATTATTCCGTGAAGGTAGCATACACTTGTGCTTCCTTGTCAAAAGGAGGCTATTGAGGAAGGGAGGACTGTCTTCCATTTGCCTTCTAACAAATTGACACACTCTTCAACCACTCACGGAGGAGAGAGGACGCACATTTGCCCAAACAAGAAAATCTCCATAACGCTTCAATAAAGCCTAAATATTTATTATTTAACTTTTAAAATGTATTACCTTTTATGTGTGGCATAAACACAAGCAGTCACAATGTTTTAATCTCATGAGGCTACTTCAAAAGGCTACATGCGGCTGCCCACGTTCATCCACTCGCCAAAAGGAGGCTATCAAGGCGGGGAGGACTGTCTTCCGTTTGCCTACTAACGAATTGACAGTCTCCTCAACCACTTATAATTTTCTGGGTTGTGGAAGACAGACTTTTTTCCCAAATGAGAAAAGGCCACTGTGTACACCTGTATGCACGCTGAAATGTACGCACACCATGATGTATAGTACAGCCTACTGGGGGAAATGGTGTGAAAAGTGTCCTGGTCCCCTAAACTAATCCCTGGGCCTTTTCTCAATTGGAATTCTTACTGGTTGGTAGGTGATCAAATACTTATGTCCTGCAATAAAATGCAAATTAATTACTTAAAAATCATACAATGTGATTTTCTGGATTTTTGTTTTAGATTCCGTCTCTCACATTTGAAGTGTACCTATGATAAACATTACAGACCTCTACATGCTTTGTAAGTAGGAAAACCTGCAAAATCGGCAGTGTATCAAATACTTGTTCTCCCCACTGTATGTAGTACTGTGTGCCTCCAATAGTCCGTTCTGGACTTGGGGAATGAAGTAAGTATTACATCACAATAATACTTTTTAAATCCATTGAATAGCAAAGAGGAGCCAATATAGAATGCATTATTGCTCTCATCTGTCATATGCACTTATGTTAGCTTTTTCCAAATCTTTTAAACTGGCAGTGATGATGTTCAAAGTAGTCCAACCTACAGAATAAACCAACAGACCACTTCAACTACAATAACATCCTCAGTAACAGATAGAAACATTTGTTTCTTGCTATGACTGTGATATGTTGTTGTTTATCTACTTTAGTTGAATGCACTGACTGTAATTCGCTCTGGATAAGAGTGTCTACTGAATGACCAAAATGTAAATGTAAAAAAAAAAAAATGCAAAGCATGCTGTTTGGAGTTGAGCACAGGCAAAATCCTAGAGGAAAACCTGGTTCAGTCTACTTTCCACCAGACACTGGGAGATAAATTCACCTTTCAGCAGGACAAAAACCTAAAACACAAGGCCAAATCTACACTGGAGTTGCTTACCAAGAAGACAGTGAATGTTCCTGAGTGGCCGAGTTACAATTTTGATTTAAATCTACTTGAAAATATATGGCAAGACCTGAAAATGGTTGTCTAGCAATGATCAACAATCAATTTGATAGAGCTTGAAGAATTTTGAAAATAATAATGGGCAAATATTGTATAATCCAGGTGTGGAAAGCTCTTAGAGACTTACCCAGAAAGACTCACAGCAGTAAACACAGCCAAAGGTGCTTCTACAAGGTATTGACTCAGGAGTGTGAATAGTTATGTAAATTAGATATTTCAGTATTTTTTTTATATATTATTTTATTGAATTCAGGCTGTAACACAACAAAATGTGGAATAAGTCAAGCGGTATGAATACTTTCTGAAGACACTGCATGTCAGTCAGCCTGTCAGAGCTATATGTAAATTGATTATACAAACAGTTTGGCATTTTGAACACAATATTTCTCACAAAAACAAGAATTGATTCAGTCAATCTCTCCTCTACTTTGCGCCAAAAGAGACTGACTACATTGAAGGGCAAGACGTGACTCTCTGTTCTGGGCCAGCTGCAGCTTTTCTAGGTCCTTTGCAGCACTTGACCATATTACCAGGCAATAGTTACGATTAGATACAACTAGAGCTTGCAGGACTTGTTTCGTTGAGCACCCATCACTAGCTCTCCCTCTGTCTACAGCTGGTTTTACAATCCTATAATCTGCACAGACCTATGTGCCAGAAATCTGTGTCTGGAATGCAACTTGTTACATCTCAGGAACCAGTGTGACATAATAATCTTATCATCTGCAATGTGTGTGTCAATATATCTGGAACACACCCTGCCTGGGATAGGTATTTACAGTGCTCAGAACATCAATGGCTCTGAAAAGTTATAATATAGTCAAGACTATTGACGCATAAAGATAGTATTTTCCCTCTCCTCCTTGAAATGATCAAGAATACATGTGTTGATCATTTCAATTATTTACTAAACATCTTAAATCAAGCCTGAATAAACTAATTCACTTTGTCCAAAGGTTATTTTGGCATGTGTGACGTGCATGACCGATTTCAGTCTGCTCGGAAGTGATGATGTGGATAGATGGGGTTTCCACTAGTTACCACAGCCACAAAGTCAAAATTGGCTATATTGTAAAACATTTTAATGAAAATTAGCTTTTTATGGTTAGGCATAAGGTTAGCAGTGTGGTTAAGTTCATGGTTAGGTTTAAAATCCAATTTTAACTAGATTAATTATAGAAATAGGCGGGGTTTATGACTTTGTGGCTGTAGTTACTAGTGACGACTGGATAGATGTGCCTGGCTGAGGCCGTGAACTGTGTAATTGCAGACCACAATTAGGGGCTTTTTCTGATATCGGCGTTTCTTGATGTCAAGTTACACCCATTGATGCTCGCCATTGGTCACTGGCCGTTTCTTTCGCTAAACCTAACCTCAACGTCATTTCCTAACCTGCCACATTGTTATCCTAACGACCATATCAAGAAACGCCCCCGATTTGCGGGCTGCAATTACACCATATTGGAGAGGCCGGGAAAATATTGGAGAGTGGAGACCACAGACGACTGGTAACGTTGCAGAGAAAGACACCCAGGTAGGAGCTGAATCACTCCAAAATACAATATTACATTTATATAGCTAGCACGCAAGTAAACAGACCCAGTTAGCTAGCTTGCTGTGTCACAAACTGGAGAGACAAGTGCGTTAGCTAGTATTGTCAATTAAACTAGCTTACGATTTAACAAGCTAACGGTAGCTGCTGAGTTGATGAAGAATGCAGTGATACACGACGACTACACTGCAGTCTCGGGTGGTTTTGAAAATATTAACGTTAGCTAGCTAATCCAGTAACGCAATAACTACCTATCTAACAGTTCATTTAGGATTTGCACATTTATAACGTTATTTTAACAAAACGAGAATAGTAGCTAGTTCGCTATGAGCTAACGTTAGGTGGTCTCTAGCACTAGTTATCTAACGCGTTACCTAGCTACATTCCGTAGGTATAGTGTTGGTGGTACCCGGTTAGCTAACTAAATAAATGCAGCAATGGACATAATTAGCTAAGTGAGCTACAGTAGCTAGCTAGTTTGCAATGCATAAAATGAGACATTGCAAGTGGTGTAGGCTAGCCAGGAAAGGCGTAGCTAAGATGCAGTCAGACAGATGGTAAAAACGAGTTTTAGGCTACAGTAGCTAACGTTACCTCTTGGGACTTGGCTAACTAATTTGTCAGAAATGTTTGCTTTTTTGCTCACTAGAAGCAGATAACTAGTTCGTTTCTGACGGTCTTTTCCAGAAGCTGGCACAGACAGTATTACTATTGGGATGCAAAGTATTTTAAAGGGGTAGTTTACCCAAATAACATGTTTTCTATCCTTTACTGAGAGGTATTGTCTAATAGATCCGATTTGTTTACTAAGTGCCTTGCTGTGGAAGCACACGGTCACAGAGGAATGTAACAATGGTTTGAGAAGGGATTAAAAAACAAATCGAATGGTTTACACGCTATTAACCGCCAACGTGGTTTGGTTGGTTGGATCAGAGAGCACGATTACATGCACACAATAATGCGATTATTGTGGATAGTCAGGTTAATATAATAGTTTGTTTTAAAATGTTTACATGCTTTGCAAGAATAATGATTTCCCTAATAATCATGTTTACATGGACACCTCTGAAATCAGGCTACTGATGATGGGACTTTTGATAAATGCAGAAAATTGCCAATCAAAATAAACGTTCTAACACAGTGACCATGTTATTTTTGCGAATACTTTTTGATTCTGAGTTCGGACATACAAAGTTTGTATGTGAAAACTATAAGATACATACTTTAAATTTTTTCAAACTCACTTCATTCCTCCATAAGAGGGAGGCTTGCGCTACCCGGTGCTGGCACATGCGCAGATCAAGTACACCGCTGGAACTCCAATTAAGCTGTTTACGTGGCCTAATAATTTGAAAGATTGATCAGAAAACCAAGTGTTTTAATCGGTGTATGCTTACTTAGATTATGACCTTAAGCCAATTAAGATAAGCAGAGTAAGGTGTTTACATGACTAATGCCATACTCGGCCATAGTCAGTTTAATATCGAATTATTAATGTGCATGTAAACGTACTCACTGTGTGGTGTCCTTTGATTACACACAACAAACTAAAAAAGTTGTCCAGATTCCAAACAAAATAATTTTCTAAATTAATTAGGCCTATCCATTAGGAAGCACACAGCCTGGCGTCGTTGAGTCTCAGATAATAATTTGTAGTCTGGTATAATTTGTAGTATAATTTGTAGTCTGCAGTCCTAACAGCTTTGATCAACACAGGGCTACACTTTTTACATGAGGCCAAATTTGCAGATTGTGCCCTTATCTGTGAGTTTTGTGAATCAAGACCCTGCAGCACTGATTGAACTACAATTCTGTTCACATCACAAGACAGTGGGTTGCCAACATCTTGAGTGATGACCCTTGTAAATTTGTCTCAAGCTTCAAAAGGACATCTTATTTCGGTTTCATAAATCTGCTAATCTAAAATTCAGTTTTTAGAATCTAGGCCAATTCATATCATTTTTATTGCCTGGTCCTATTCAGTGTTTTGCCTAAATCAACACATGGTGTGTAACCTACTTGGGGAATCGAGCACCATCCCGCTTGATAAACACAATGTGTCCATGTCTTACCTGAAACATAGGTGTACGCACTCCGGCATCACTTGTTGACTGCTTATGGTTGACGTGTTCAAAGGTGTGGTGTGCTGTGGTGGCATGCTATGAAGTGAGTGCCAGACTGTGACATAAAGGGATAATGAAAAGGGTGTGGGTTTGCATAGTTTAAGTTTCCTCTTCCAGGACTGCTGAGTCAAATGGAAACCTAAGTGGGAAACAGCTGGCCCATAAATGACTCCACAGTTTGCTGAGGGTGGTGTTCAAGGTTCTCAAGGACTGGGCATTATCAAACTGATTAGGGACATGGCGTCTGTCAGCAAGCTAACTTGGCATATTGGCTAGTGTCAGTATGTATTGATAAAACTTCATTGTGACGTAGGCTATGATTTTTGAAAAATCAGACATGCTCTAATACAAATTCAACATGATATCAGAGAGTATGTTTACATGCACACTAATTCGATATTAAATTGATTATGGCAGAAGGCCGAGTATGGCATTAGTCACAAACACTTTACTCTGCTTATCTTAATCAGCTTAAGGTCAAAATCAAAGTAAGCATACGCCGATTAAAACACCTGTTTTTCTGAACAATCTTTCGAATGATTAGGACATGTAAACAGCTTAAGTGGTGTATTTGATCTGTGTATGTGCCAGCACCGGTTGTGCAAGCCTCCCTCTTATGCACATAATGAACTGAGTTCGAAAATACTGAAAGTATGCGTCTTAGAAATAGTTTTCACATACAAACGTTATGTCCGAACTCTGAATCAAATAGGCTTCGCAAAAATAACGTGGTCGCTGTGGTAGAACGTTTATTTTGATTGGTGATTTTCTACATTTATTTAAGTCCCATTAGGTAGCCTGATTTCAGATGTGTCCATGTAGACAGGATTATTGGGGAAATCGTTCATCTTGCAAAGCTTTCAAATGTTTTGACAAACTATTATTAATCTGACTATCCACAATCATATTATTGTGTGCATGTAACTGTACTCAGATTTGTAGGCCTTCAAATTATTTGTTTTGGATGGTTTAACAGTTTTCATCAAATCATTTTAAAACGGCATCACATGCCACATATCTAGGTCAGGTTTAATTCACCCAGAGGAACTAAACGAAATCATGATTCAAAGGTTTCTTCACCATGCATTTTAGTGAAACTGAAAATATGTACAATATTGAATCCAGAGTGTCTAGAATGGTGTGCCAGACAGAGTAATTTATTTAAATCTGTTTTTCATCACGTTTTATGACTTCTGAGCAAAGGAATCGTTTTTTGTGAACGTGCATTACTATTTTCAGTTCTAGACAATGCGCATTCATAGTAGTCTACATTTCTAGGCGTTTTCCCTAGAATAGCCTAGTTATAGACTTGACAGCACCAATGTAATATTTATTGTGTCTGAATATGCTAAATGTTACAACCATTTTATTTTGTGTGCATTTGTTGGGTCAAGATGAATTATGAACTACTCGTTTTTTTCTGTCTGTTCACTTAGATAATCTCATGCAACTCTTTCTAATCCTCTCTGTTTATGACATCAACCCTAGACAGTAACCTTATTTCTGTCTCCTTTTTTAAGAATTGGATCAACTTTGGGGAGAACGGAGAAGAAAAGTTGAATCCAAGCCTAAGTGGTGGCCTGATCTGCCCCTGACTCCTTCAACCCCTCCCACTGCCAGATTTGTGAGCCTTTGTTGGCATCCTGTCTGAGGGGAAATCAAGGAGGAATATTTCTACACATGAAGAGCTGAAGTCTCCATTTAGGAAACTAGTTCAAACTGAATATCTGGAAAATAGTTTTTATTGATTTGTTTTTGACTTAAAGAGCTGTACTCTGGGACACTCAGCTGTGACCTACTTACTGTACTTTTTGGACTAGTGGAGTTACAACATGGCGAAGAAAAACAGCCAGAGGGGTATGTAATGCTATCATTCGTCTCTGCTATTTGTTTTTAAAAACAGATAAACTACCATTGAAAATGCCATAACCAGTGTTAGAATGCATTTTAATGTTGCAATATGTAATTTTTGGGCGACCTGACCAAATTCACGTAGACATTTTAGTTATAGATCTTTCATTTTCATTGAAAGCAAGTCTAAGAAAGGGTAGATATGTTCTATGTGCGCTATTTCTATGCTCCCCATTAAGTTTCGTATTTGCGTCTTTTACTTTCGGTTTTGTACACCAGCTGAAAATACAATATTTTTGGTTATGGAAAATATATTTCACAGCTGTTTAGATGGTACAATGATTCTCTACACTATACTTGCTTGTTTTGTCACAAACTGAAATTAGGCAAACTAGTAGAATTTTAGCAACCAGGAAATGGTGTAGAGATTTCTGCATTGTGCACCATTAAATGTGTGAAGCTGATTCTCAAAGACACTCGAGTCAATCTGGACACATTTTTATAGGCCCTCCCTTGGCCTAGTGATCATGTCCTCCTAAATAAGTGTTTGTAAATGGTGGAAGTTTCATCATCAAGTTTCATCACCATACACAAAAAAAAATGTATGCACGCATGACTGTAAGTCGCTTTGGATAAAAGCGTCTGCTAAATGGCATATTATATTATATTATATATATATATTATATATATATATTATATATCTGCTGCTCTAACTTGTTGTTGCTGCTGTATCTCCCTGCAAGAAGCCGTAGCCTAGCCCTAGATATGTTTGAACATGTCATGTCAACTCCTTGTCATGTCAAACATTGGCACATCATATTTGGCATGACAAGGAGTTGATAGGATAGCACAAACAGAGCTGGCACCAGGCTAAATAAGCAGCACTCGACAAATTGACATGCAACTTCATCAAGTGGGTCTGTTTAGGCCATACACTCAGCTCAAAGTAGGCAGGGAAAACCAGTTTTGGTGATTTCTGGTAGGCCTATATCATCAAAATAAATCAATCGCAGCACGTTTTTGGACTCATTCAGCAGTTTTGTTTCCTGATTTAAGTACAATACCAATTTATATTCCTAAAACTTAAGTTGAAAATGCTGTCGCTGTTGACAAGATGTGGCGCAGTGGTCTAAGGCACTGCATCGCAGTGCTAGCTGTGCCACTAGAGATCCTGGTTCGAATCCAGGCTCTGTCGTAGCCGGCCGTGATCGGGAGAACCATGGGGCGGCGCACAATTGGCCCAGTGTCGTCCAGGGTAGGGGAGGGAATGGCCGGCAGGGATGTAGCTCAATTGGTAGGTCATGGCGTAACAAAAAATTTTGTAAAAATTGTATGCACTCACTCACTAACTGTAAGTCGCTCTGGATAAGAGCGTCTGCTAAATGACAAAAATAAAAAAATAATAAATAAATAATAATAAATAAAAATAAAGACACATTTGATAAATAGCCCAATGTCAAAACACAGTTTTAAAGTGTCCAAATCAATAACCAATATGCAGAAACAGTTCATGATATATTGAAAACATAACATGTACTATCAACACGTGCAACAATGGTAATCATATTACCTGTGTTTTTTTAAACGAGCACCTGAACACACACCAAAAATCTGGTTTTGTCAACTGGCAATAACGCTTAGGGTTTGCGCTGTTGAAACTACCACAACTCAAAAACCACATGGAAACAGGATATATTTTGACATCACTGGTTAGAGGACAACCTGCAGAACAGTCAGCTACATTTTGGAATGTTGCATTTTGATACGGGGGTCACCAGAACAGAAAGACTAATGCAACACTTTTGTCAATCCCTCCTATCGATTATCACATTGAAATCAATTGTGCGAGAGGGGGGAGATGAGGTTGCACATCCTGTTAAAGCTAACACAGCTCAAAAACCACACAGAATCTGGGAATAATGTGTACATCACTGGTTAGAGGACAATTTAAAGAAGACCGCTAGCTACATGTTGAGGTGTTGCATTTTGATTAAAGTGGGTCGATCACATGAAAGACCCGATCACGTGATAGCACGCGCACCACTCAGGGAGAAGCGCACAACGGCCACTGGCCGCAAAAGGCATGGATTCTTTTTAGGGTGCATTACGGCCACACAAAGGGGATGCCGCTGTGAAATTCTAGGCATTATCAAGTGCTTGTCAAATTGTGAATGAGTGACTGATGTAGTGTACTGCCTGCGTAAAAAACAAAGCAGAGGTCATGCATTTCAAGCAACTTTTTTCAAATCATCATTAGTCGCATCATGCAGCCTTACAATGTATTAACCTTTTACGGATCGGACCCTTTTTTTCAATTTTCGCCTAAATGACATACCCAAATCTAACTGCCTGTAGCTCAGGACCTGAAGCAAGGATATGCATATTCTTGATACCATTTAAAAGGAAACACTGAAGTTTGTGGAAATGTGAAATTAATGTAGGAGAATATAACACATTAGATCTGGTGAAAGATAATACAAACAAAAAAACATGCGTTTTCTATTTATTTTTTTGTTCCATCTTTGAAATGCAAGAGAAAGGCCACAATATAATATTGCAGTTTAGGTGCAATTTAGCAGTGTGTACAATGTTTCAGATTGATCAGGTGAAGGATTGCAATACTGGACTATTTTGTATCAAGTCTGCCCAAATGTGCTGAATTGGTAAATTGATACATTTTCAAGTACATAACTATAGAGAACATACATTTTGTATTACCATATGATTTTTGTAAGTTTACACACTCCCAAGGAATGTCATACATGATGGATCATTAGCTTATACACTAACTTTCACACATCTAGATGGCCGGGCGGGGTGGGTGTGGTGCCAGAGAGGGCAGGGGTTCAAACTGTAGAACCCAGTTCCTACATTTGAATATAAAAATGGATTTTATCAAACAAAACTATGCTACATTTTATCTCTGGGACCCTTAGGATGACAAATCAGAGCAAGATTACTGAATGTAAGTACGTTATTTACCTTCAGAGGTGAATGTATCAAACCAGTTGCCGTGATAATTGTTTTGTTGTTGTGCACTCTCCTCAAACAATAGCATAGTATTTTTTCACTGTAATAGCTACTGTAAATTGTACAGTGCAGTTAGATTAACAAGAATTTAAGCTTTCTGCCCATATAAGACATGTCTATGTCCTGGAAAGTTTGCTGTTACTTACAACAGTCATGCTAATCACATTAGCGCACGTTAGCTCAACTGTCCCGTATACGGGACACCGATCCCACAGAGGTTAAAATTCAAAACATATAGCCCAATGTTTGTAGAACAACTAAAGTTACATTAATAACTCTAAATTAAGCATATAGGAGGACCTGTTTCTTTGTTAACCGCTCAACACAGAATAGCCGCATGTGCGCACTCCCTCAAATCGTTTGGAGAAAATATCCTTTCTATTTTATTCAGCTTTGTTCAATTGTATTCTTCATACTATAAAATAATTCCACAGAATTCTAAGCAAATCTTGTCTGCTAAATGAACTAGTGTAGCCCACAGCCATTTGGCATAGCCAGATCAGGACCTAACATAAGGACAACTCAGAGTATGCTATTTTGTTCTTCTGAAATAGACAACATTTTCTAAATCTCATGCTTCTTTAGACCTGTCTAAAATAAATAATGGATTTATTGTGAAGGTGTAGGCTATATTACATGGATTTGTTAGTATTTTTTTAAATGTAGATATTCCAACGGTCTGCATCAGTGGCTTGTAGGCTGTGTGTGGAAGCCAGGAGATGCTAAATGTGTTTATGTTAATTAACGGTCAGTTACCGTGAGACCGACAGTTATTTGCTTGACAATCACCGGCTGATGAAATTTCGTGACCGCCACAGCCCTAAGCACAACACTTTATTTGTTAATCACTTCCATCGATATCAAGCTGAAATCAATAGAACAGGGTGCAAACGTTTGGGGTGTAGCGCTGTTTAAACTAACTATATTCAAAGGCCACACGGAAACTTGGAATAACCTATACATGGTAGGTTAGATAGAAGCCTTCTACAAATTCCTATCTATATTTTGGAATGGCGTATGTTGATTTCGTGAAGCTGCCATCACGGAAAAGGGAACAAACTACTTTTTCTCTTAGTTAACTTCAACAAATCACAACCCGCCATAGGATATGAAGTGACTACGGTTGGCTGCTATGTAAGTGAAGGTTTGACTTTCAAATCCTTGTATTGGTGTGTGGCCAGTTACTATTTATAGAGAGACTGTAGTCAGAATTATCTGTTCCATTTTGAGAAAGAAAATGAGAGCGTGTATGACAAAAGATATTGATCTGCTTTAAGCAATTGATCTTGTCATTTTGTTGACTATAAACTTTTGTAGTAACATCACTAATCTGAGGTAAAAAGCATATGTAATTCCCCCAATTTGATGTGGTCAAAACATCAGCTTGTGTAATGTAGTAACACATACTGTCCACATCAATGGAAAGTAGCATAATTATACATTAATTAGATATGGCAAAATAGTTCAATATCTTAATTTACATTTTAGTCATTTAGCAGACACTGTTCTGCAGAGTGACTTAGTTAGTGCATTCATCTTAAGATAGCTAGGTGGTAAAACCACATATCTCAGTTCCTCTTACTGCTCCGTAGGCAAGTACCATGTTCTTGTAGTGGATGCGAGCTTCGACTGGAAGCCAGTGACGTATGGGAAGGTTGAACACCAGGCGGGCTGCAGCATTCTGGATAAATTGTAGGGGATGATAGTAAATAAAGCAAACGTACAGATTATTAACTTTTTTTGTTTTGTTATTTTACTCAGCACAATTTAACCAGGCGCTCTAGAAGAGCATCCGTAGGGGCTGTGCAGCAGGCTGAGCGTTTGACATCCCTACTCAAAGCTGTGAACTCATACGTTAGGCTATCTCTGGAGGTTGCATGATGGAAGTCCATCAGATTTTCCTGCTCTGCCATTTTACTGTAGACAAAGAAAACATTGACTGTCTCAGACCAAACATCGTTGCCAGTGCTGCCTTTGGCCAGAACCGCTTTTGGAAAGGATACATTACAAGACATCTTATTGAGTTAGAATGGACCCTTTCAAACACAATAGCTGAGAGAGATGAACTGACATACATGCAGTCCACGTTGGATAGTATACCTTTAGAAGGGTTCAAGCTTTTCTGAGATAGAAAGTTAGGCTATTTCATGAACTTTCTGAAATAAAGCCATCCATTAGGACTGTTGCAGAGTACTGCAAATCTGTCCTTGGGCATTCTTTGCTCATGCCACATGTATTTGGGTTGCAGCAACCCATCTGTTTCTCATCTCATTGAGCTTATTTTTTTTAGCGCAGTATTCTTATCCATCTGATGCGTAAACCCCTGCTTTGCTGACTCATTCTGTTTCTAGAACTGTACATCAGTTATAACCGGTTCAAATTCAATGCAGAGCTCAGATCATTTTGGGCCAGTCCAGATGCTAAGATTTCTTGAGACAAGTTTCATTTCTCTAGGGTCAGTTATTTTTGGTCCTAGCCTAAATAAAGTATTGTAAAATATTTAGGCCTAGGCCTCAAGCACCTTGAAACAGTTGTTAAACAAATGCATATTTTACTTAAGAGGTCATCAAGCAAGCATCTTATCACTTTATTCGCCCAGTCCTTATGTCTGTTCCACATGATTTATGACAATCCCTGTGTTCTCCACCATGGTTTACTTTTAACACAAAGACCTTTGAATTTACAGGAATGACTAGGTATGGGGAGATATTTGTTTAACAAATGATGTGCCTGTGCATTTACAATTGTTTTGCAAATAGACCTAGGTCCAGCAAAAAACGATGAGAAATTCAAAATCCACTTATTTATTTTTTCAAGAAACCTTTTCTCTTTTTCCCCCAGATACCTCTGGTATGGTGTTCGACACTAACTTGAAAATGGTTATGTCCCAGGGTGGGACGTTTGAGAGAATGAAGGAGAAGGTAAGGACTGAAAAATGATCATACACCAAAATATTTCTCTCTAGGTTTGACAACATTCCAATTGTATTGATTTGAATACAATTCCAGTTTTGCTAGTAGGGTCCTCTTTTTTAAATCTGTTGTGTAAATGTCTAACTAATTATCTGCGTGCACTATTTCTGAAATGAATATGTGCGTCTAAAAATATTGAGATTTATAAACTTGGCGCATGCCATACACATGCATGTTTTCCATTATAAAGCCGACCCGTCCTAATACTTTGTGTGCATGAACTAGGATTATAACCCTGCCTGAAAAATGCCATCCATTCACCATTTATGGTGACAATAATGCCCTTTATTTGTTGTATAATTTGGAACTGCTGTTACCCTATTGGGCTAATCATTAGCTAGATCCCAAATGTGATCTTTTAACTAGTTAGCATCCTATTGATTCATTTTATGTCCACTAAAACTTGCATAAACACAGTAAATAGAATGTACGCCTACCTGTTAGGTTAACATGGGTAACACAGCCCTTGCCTGTACTTCTCACAGAAAGCATTTCATGTCACAACCCCCCCCCCCCCCCCCCCCACTTTCCCTGGTTGCCAATACTGTTGCTCAACAAAAAATGTCACCTGTCCCATCACAATTTAAGTAATTCCCCAAAAACTATTTTAAGCTAGGGTGGCATTTTACCCCAAGTTACCCTACAATTGACCCGTGTAACATTTAGCCCCGCTCTTCCCTATGCACTCAGGGCAAATTGGTAACCTGCTTAATCATGGAACTGCTAAAAACTCTGGGTTTAAAATGGTGCAGGTCACGCATATTTAGGAGTTGAGAAATAATAAAGTATGAATGCTCTCTCTCCTTTCAGTGGTGTAAAGTACTTAAGTAAAAATACTTTCAAATACTAATTTAGTAGTTTCTTTGCAGTATCTGTACTTTACTATTTATATTTTTGACTACTTTTACTTACATTTTACATTTTAGTCATTTAGCAGACGCTGTTATCCAGAGCGACTTACAGTTTATAGTGAGTGCATACATTTTTCATACCTCCATGGGAATCGAACCC
Source organism: Coregonus lavaretus (assembly GCF_964263955.1). Lineage (NCBI taxonomy): Eukaryota > Metazoa > Chordata > Actinopteri > Salmoniformes > Salmonidae > Coregonus > Coregonus lavaretus. The sequence goes on from NC_140007.1 coordinate 32,177,058, forward strand.
ACAACCCTGGCGTTGCAAGCGCCATGCTCTACCAATTGAGCTACAGGAGGCCTACTTCACTACATTCTTAAAGAAAATAATGTGCTTTTTACTCTATACATTTTCCCTGACACCCAAATGTACTTGTTACCTTTTGAATGTTTAGCAAGACAGGAAAATTGTCCAATTCACACACTTATCAAGAGAACATCCCTGGTCATCCCTACTGCCTCTGATCTGGCAGACTCACTAAACACATGCTTCGTTTGTAAATTATGTTGGAGTGTGCCCCTGGCTATCCGTAAATAAATAAAAAACACAAATGGTGCCGTCTAGTTTGCTTAATATATTTGAAATTATTTTTTACTTTTGATTCTTAAGTATATTTAAAACCAAATACTTTTAGACTTTTACTCAAGTAGTATTTTACTTGGTGACTTTCACTTTAACTTGAGTCATTTTCTATTAAGCTATCGTATTACTTTAACTCAAGTATGACAATTGGGTACTTTTTCCACCACTGCCTCTTTTTAACAAAGGCCATTAAAACTGCTGTTTTCCCAGCGATTGCAAGAATAGTTGTGTGCATTGACTGCTTGTCAGAAAGCAGGTTTCCCTCCCTATGTCGCTCTTAAATTTAAGGAATATTTTAGGAATATAATTGAGGAATATTTATCTCGCATAGAAGACACAACAAGCCAACTAGGTAAATGTACTGAAGAAAAATATAAAAGTATAAAAAATATGCCAGAAATGTTCCATACGTACAAAAAGCTGTGCACAAATTTGTTTACATCCCTGTTAGTGAGCATTTCTCCTTGGCAAGATAACCCATCCACCTGACAGGTGTGGCATATCAAGAAGCTGATTAAACAGCACGATCAATACACAGGTGCACCTTGTGTTGGGGACAATAAAATGTGCAGTTTTGTCACACAACACAATGCTACAGATGTCTCAAGTTTTGAGGGAGCGTGCAATTATAATGCTGACTGCAGGAATGTCCACCAAAGCTGTTGCCAGATAATTGAATGTTAATTTCTCTACCATAAGCCGCCTCCAACATCGTTTTAGAGAATTTGGCCAACCGGCCTCACAACCGCAGACCATGTGTAACCACGCCAGCCCAGGACCTCCACATCCGGCTTCTTCACCTGCGGGATCGTCTGAGATCAACCACCCAGACAGCTAATGAAACTGAGGAGTATTTCTGTCTGTAATAAAGCCCTTTTGTGGGGAAAACTCATTCTGATTGGCCCCAGTGGGTGGGCCAATGCCCTCCCAGGCCCCCCATGGCTGCACCCCTGCCCAGTCATGTGAAATCCATAGATTATTTCAATTCACCGAGTTCCTTATATGAACTGTAACTCAGTAAAATTGTTGACATTTTTGCATGTTGCCTTTATATTTTTGTTCAGTATAGATACTGTTCTACTATGGGTTTGTCTGATTTTTCTATTCATTACTCGTTTTGTTTGCAGAGGAAAAGTAAATGTCGACTGTTGTAGCATCTTCAAAGTTCTCCTCTACAGAATTATTGTTTGATATAATTTTTTCCGTGGTGGCAATGATTTTTCTGTGACGCAGCGCCACAGTTAAAAGACTACAGCGGAAACACTGCTACAGCCCACACTTGTATGCACAAGATGAATTGTTATTCAATATTTTATCAATAGATTGTGTTTCTATCTCCTGCCTTGGTATGGGCTCAGATTAAATAGGCTATTATGTTGCGCTCTGTGCTCCTATCGCACAGCAATACTGTAGTCTACCCATACTGTCAAATCTTTTACATAAGCTACCAGTCTAATCGTTTGCAGTAACTTATGCTGTATTTGGCTAAGGACTGTGATTAGTTTCTTAAAGAGAAAACAGTGGCTAATTGTTGTGGACCTGTCAGCAGAATGTTTGAACGTGTTTTGCATCAACTTTTCCCCCAACCTAAATATGCTGTACTGCCTGCGAATTCTGAAACATTGTCTAGGCTACTCAAAAAACGAATTACAGTAGTCTAAATACAGTAGTAGCATACATACTTCAATATAAAATATCAACTATCAATTTACCTGTTCAATTCAACTATGTAGCCTATATAAACCACACTGCCTATGGGATTGCATACAGCAGAACTTAAAATACATGTAGCCTATCTATTTACTAGGCTATGAGGCCCAATTAAATGAGAGATGCGTATGGTAATTTGATGTAGGCATATGGCTACTTCGGGATTATGAACACATCACAGACAGAAAAGGTGAGGAATTTATTCTGCAATCGTTATGAAAATAAAATGGGAAATAGATTCCTATGTCTAATTATTGTAGATTCCAAAAATAAAACGCATAGATTTTCGCTCTTATCACTAACAGCAAATGGCTCCTGTTTTTTTTATTTTTTTTTATGAGTAAGCGTGTCATATCCCCCATTTGCAAAAAATTTGCCTACTTGCAATACAACCACTAGATATAGTGTGTATGCATGGTCTAAAGTTTGCATGAAATTAAGCACATTCTCACGCCAAGTTCAGATTTGATAAATGCCAACTTTTGTGTAAACTGGCGCCCGCATGTTTTAGGGTATACAGTGGCTTGCGAAAGTATTCACCCCCCTTGGCATTTTTCCTATTTTGTTGTCTTACAACCTGGAATTAAAATTGTTTTTTTGGGGGTTTGTATCATTTGATTTACACAACATGCCTACCACTTTGAAGATGCAAAATATATATTTTTGCGAAACAAACAAATAAGACAACAAACTTGAGCGTGCATAACAAAAAAAAAAAAAAGTAAATACTTCGTAGCGTCACCTTTTGCAGCAATTACAGCTGCAAGTCTCCTGGGGTATGTCTCTATAAGGTTGGCACATCTACCCTTTGGGATTTTTGCCCATTCTTCAAGGGAAAACTGCTCAAGCTCCTTCAAGTTGGATGGGTTCCGCTGGTGTACAGCAATCTTTAAGTCATACCACAGATTCTCAATTGGATTGAGGTCTGGGCTTTGACTAGGCCATTCCAATACATTTTAAATGTTTCCCCTTAAACCGCTCCTGTTGCTTTAGCAGTATGCTTAGGGTCATTGTCCTGCTGGAAGGTGAACCTCCGTCCCAGTCTCAAATCTCTGGAAGACTGAAACAGGTTTCCCTCAAGAATTTCCCTGTATTTAGCGCCATCCATCATTCCTTCAATTCTGACCAGTTTCCCAGTCCCTGCCAATTAAAAACATCCCCACAGCATGAAGCTACCACCACCATGCTTCACTGTGGTGATGGTGTTCTCGGGGTGATGAGAAGTGTTGGGTTTGCGCCAGACATAGCGTTTTCCTTGATGTCCAAAAAGCTCAGTTTCCATATCTTTGGGGAGTCTCCCACATGGCTTTTGGCGAACACCAAACGTGTTTGCTTATTGTTTTCTTTAAGCAATGGCTTTTTTCTGGCCACTCTTCCGTAAATCCCAGCTCTGTGGAGTGTACGGCTTAAAGTGGTGCTATGGACAGATACTCCAATCTCCGCTGTGGAACTTTGCAGCTCCTTCAGGGTTATCTTTGGTCTCTTTGTTGCCTCTGATTAATGCCCTCCTTGCCTGGTCCGTGAGTTTTGGTCGGCGGCCCTCTCTTGGCAGGTTTGTTGTGGTGCCATATTCTTTCCATTTTTAAATAATGGATTTAATGGTGCTCCGTGGGATGTTCAAAGTGTCGGATATTTTTTTTTAACCCAACCCTGATCTATACTTCTCCACAACTTTGTCCCTGACCTGTTTGGAGAGCTCCTTGGTCTTCATGGTGCCGCTTGCTTGGTGGTGCCCCTTGCTTAGTGGTGTTGCAGACTCTGGGGCCTTTCAGAACAGGTGTGTGTGTGTATATTTACTAAGATCATGTGACACTAAAATTACACACAGGTGGACTTTATTTAACTTATTATGTGACTTCTGAAGGTAATTGGTTGCACCTGATCTTATTTAGGGGCTTCATAGCAAAGGTGGTTAATACATATGCACGCACCACTTTTCCGTTATTTTTTTGTATGATTTTTTTTTCATTTCATTTCACCAATTTGGACTATTTTATCTATGTCCATTACACGAAATCCAAATAAAAATCCATTTAAATTACAGGTTGTAATGCAACAAAATAGGAAAAACGCCAAGGGGGATGAATACTTTAACAAGGCACTGTATGTTGTACAAACACAACATTTAGAAATGATCCCCCAGGGCCTTGGGATATGTGTCACTATGCTAAGTTAATTCTCTCTTATTCGTTCTCTTCACAGATTAGTGCCGTCAGGGCCGTTGTTCCCAACAAAAGCAACAATGAGATAGTTCTGGTGTTGCAGCACTTTGAGAACTGCGTTGATAAGGCCGTCCAGGCTTTCCTAGAAGGTATGGGAATGCCATAGTGATCATTCTTGTTGTGATATAGAACAGACACCATACACAAATAAATGGAAAATACATTTTGTATTTCAAATCTAAGAACATTCCGGTTCAAAGTGTACAACTTGGGTTTCTTGTATTCAATCACCCTCTTGTTACTTGAAGTATGATGCAGGAACAAGTATCGAGTGGATTAACCAGATTAATTTTTTTACATGGCTCGCATCAGTCATACTTTCTTAGTGTAATGTAGGCCTACTTATACAGGTGTGGTTTTGGTCACTGTAGACCTACTCTTTTTAAAAGGCAATTTTTTAAAAATGGAGTATTTAAACCTAGATAATCTGAAACATTGTCTGCATGTCATGAACAAGGTCAAGGCTGTTATGGAAAGAGCGCATTCTTCTTAACTCATAATTACTTCATTTTCCCTTCAGGTAGTGCCATTGATATCTTGAAGGAGTGGAATGTAACTGGTAAAAAAAAGGTAACCTTGTTAACTTTGTCCTTTACTTCAGGGTATTGCATTCTGTATGAAAGGGCCACATGAGTATGAATGAAATATATTATCATGTGTCATGACATTTTAAATATGGCCTGTCCCTCACAGGATTATGAGTCGGCACTTTTTGAAAACAAGTTCCAAAGATATACTTCCAGTTACAGACCAATCCAGACTTGGAGAAAAAAAACATTTACTTTAAATCCAATTAACTTTGAACTCTAAATGCTAGTCAAAGGAAATGTATGTTTAGTTTATTTGGATAGAGATGAGTACAAACACATTGAGTTTCTAGCTCACACAAATTTCCAACATCTGTCCCCAGATGGACTTTAATGTTATTTAATCTGTTTTATCGTTTCACCTATCACCTATTTTGCTTTGAAGTCAGCAGCTTTAGCTGAACATATCTGGTGTCTATGTCATGAGGACCTACAGTCTGCTCAACCAAAGCTATATGCTTGTTATGTATGAACACCAAAAGCTGTGTAAGGTTTTATTGTAGTGGTTAGAATCTGACTTTGATTCTTCAACATCCAGCCCAAGAAGAAAAAGAAGCCCAAGCCCCAGCCAGAGCCTCCGGGAGAGGAGCCTGCTCCAGCCGAAACCACACAGCCTTTGGAGACTGAGAATAAAGAAGCAGTAAATGGGTTCCATGCCAATGGCGCCGCGTTGGACGGAGACTCACTAGACTCTCTGAGTGAGCAGTTAGATTCTGCCTTCTTGGACGCAGCTGAGCTCGAATCTGAACCTGCCATGTCGGACATTACAGGTATTGTTATAGAGCAGTCTCAGTGGCTTTATTTTACCCATCAGTCAACCTTTTGGATTGTTGAGACTATACTACACTTTTGATAATCTTCTGTAGTTGAAGCCAACGCCTACCCATCGGAAAAGATCACACTGCAGTGTCTTTCTCCTTAAAGGTGTGGAAGCAGACTCTTTTTGTACTGGCCCAAGCACCACCCCTCATCATGCTCAAGGAAGAAGGAATCACCAGCCTCCCCGTGGCAACAAGTTCCGTCCCAGAACCAACTCCCAGCAATCATCCACTTCCTCTGTGCTCACCACTGATGAGAGCCAACAGGGATCGTCTGGAGCTAAGAAGATTGGTTAGTGCAAAATTTGCTTTATTATTTCCTTATTGTTGATATAGAATATTGTCAAATCCATGGGTTCCCTGCAGTCCCATGGTTTATTAGCAGTCCCAGGTGCCTCAACTGTATATTATCTTATACAACTAGGATGTGTGTACTGGAGTGTTGATGACGACAGCTCTAGTAATGCTTTGTTTGTCTAAGACAAGTGACCTCTAACCCTGTTCTTTGACTCTCAGCGCCCAACATTGACCGCTCTGTGAAGGACCTGCAGAGATGCACAGTGTCGCTTAGTCGATACAGAGTGTTGGTCAAGGATGAAATGGACTCCTCTATTAAAACCATGAAGCAGACGTTTGCTGAGCTCCAGAGCTGGTACATCTCCCAACATTAACACCACTACATTCGTTTGTAAAGTTGTAGGTCATATTTGGAATGTTAACTTGTTATTGTGAGATATAACATACCACATTCCATTATTTTAAACAGAATGTTTACCTAAGCAATTTAGGAGATATGATTGAAGTCTTTAATGTCCATCACTGAATCCGTGCATTGCTCTCACCTCTGCACTACAGCAACCACCATTAGTACCTCTTTCAGCGTAACATGTAGCCTATTGCTAACCAGTGTTATTGTAGTAGAGAAATGGTGAGTGTTGCCAAAATCAAAGTACAGACTCTATCTTAGAAATTTAAATCATCATATTCACCTTATCATAGTAAAGAACATGTCATTTCATATCTCTTTTTCCCCACCCCTCTCTTAGTCTAATGGACAGAGAGGTTACTCTGTTGACAGAGATGGACAAAGTCAAAGCAGAAGCCAGTGAGTACAACACCTTTCAATTAGCATTTGGACATCAATGTACACAGTGTACAAAAAATTAAGAACACCTGCTCCTTCCATGACAGCTATGATCCCTTATTGATATCACTTGTTAAATCCACTTCAATCAGTGTAGATTAAGGAGAGGATACTGGTTAAAAAAATATTTTTAAGCCTTGAGACAATTGAGACATTGATTGTGTATGTGTGCAATTCAGAGGGTGAATTGGCAAGACAAAATATTTAAGTGCCTTTGAACGGGGTATGGTAGTAAGTGCCAGGCGCACCGGTTTGTGTGAAGAACTGCAACGCTGCTGGGTTTTTCACACGCAACAGTTTCCCGTGTATCAATAATGGTCCACACCCAAAGGACATCCAGCCAACTTGACACAACTGTGGGAAGCATTGGAGTCAACATGGGACTGAATTCCTGTGGAATGCTTTCGACACCTTGTAGAGTCCATGCCCCGACGGATTTAGGCTGTTCTGAGGGCAAAGGGGTACAAAAGGGTAAAAAGCTACTCAATATTAAGGTGTTCTTAATGTTTTGTACACTTAGACCAGGGGTGTCAAACTCATTTTAGCTCAGGGGCCACATGGAGGAAAATCTATTCCCAAGTGGGCCGGACCGGAAAAATCATGGTGTATATATAACTTAAAAACAACAACTTCAGATTGTTTTCTTTGTTTTAATACGATCAACATACAACATAAAGCTGGAGCCTGAGGACAGTGTGTCCAAAATAGTACAAGCACAACATCACTATTAATCATAAAACACGTCAAGGTTATTTGAAAATTCTAAAGAAAAAGAACACACAAACACACAATGCCTCAGTGATTAACAGAACTGTTTCACAGATCACAGAACTATATCAGGGCGTCATTTCTCAGGCAGAAATGTAGATACAAATAATGAAATCATGTTCCCCAAACAAGTGCAAGAACCACAGAGTCAAGAATAGGTTAAATATACAAATACAATAAAATCTATTAAAAACAATAGCACATCAACATAAAATCATATAAACATAAATCTGAAAGCGTTGCTCAAACTCCCGTAACAGTCCCGTTATTTTATCTTTGAACCGCTTCATGTCTGCCACATGTTGGGTCGCGCACACATTTTTCAGACAGGGGAAGTGAGCTGCATCACCACCGGCAAGTTGCGTCTCCCACAATGACAGCTTCAACTTGAAAGAACGTATGCTGTCATAATACTGCGTGACAACTTTGTTGCGCCCTTGCAGCTGTTTGTTCAAGTTATTCAGGTGCTCTGTAACATCCACCATAAATGCAAGGTCCTGCATCCATTCTGCGGAATGAAATTCTAACACTGGTTTGCCCTTTTCTTCCATGAACTGTTCAATTTCTTCTCGTAAATCAAAGAAACGCCTCAGCACAGCACCTCGGCTTAACCATCTTACCTCAGTGTGGTATGGCAGGCCATAGATGTGGTCTTTCTCTCTGAGAAGGCTGTCAAACTGACGGTGATTCAGGCTTCTGGATCGGATGAAATTAACAGTTTGGATGACCACCTTCATGACGTTATCCATCTTTAATGACTTGCAACACACAGCCTCCTGGTGCAAAATACAGTGAAAAGTCAAAAAATCACGTCCTCCATTTGCAGATTGCACTTTCTCTCTGAACTTTGTCACAACGCCTGCTTTTTTCCCGATCATTGAGGGCGCACCATCTGTAGCCAGGCTGACAGCGCGGGACCAGTCCACTCCGACCCTGTCCAGCGCGCCGACGAGTGCGTTAAAAATATCAGCTGCTGTCGTTGTATCTGTCATCGGCACCAACTCCACAAACTCCTCGGTGACGGTCAATGTGTCATCAACTCCGCGGATGAAAATGGCCAGTTGTGCAACATCTGTAATGTCCGTGCTTTCATCAATTGCAACCGAAAACGCAATAAATGACTTTACTTTTTGCTTCAACTGGCTGTCCAAATCCACTGAAAGATCGGAAATCCTGTCTGCAACTGTGTTTCTTGTCAGGCTGATATTTGCAAAAGCCTGCCGCTTTTCAGGGCACACAATCTCCGCTGCCTTCATCATGCATGTTTTTACAAATTCACCCTCACTAAATGGTTTTGAAGCCACTGCGATTTCATTAGCAATGAGGTAGCTAGCTTTCACTGCAGCGTCACTGATGTCTCGGCTGTGAGTAAACACAGACTGCTGTTTCTTCAGACCCGCCAACAGTTCATTCACCTTCTCTCATCTCCGCTGTCCTTGAAAGTTGTCATATTTGTCGGCATGAAGACTCACATAGTGGCGACGAAGGTTATATTCTTTCAGCACTGCAACATGCTCTGAACACACCAAACATACAGCTTTCCCATTCAATTCCGTGAATAAATATGATGACCATTTTTCTTGGAACACTCTGCACTCTGCGTCCACTTTTCTCTTTTTTGACAGAGACATATTGGGGCAATGAGGGTGCCAAAGCACATAATGTTAAAAGTAGAAGCCGTAATAAATATCGCGGGCAAAACAAAGTAGCTCATTGGCTGCACGTGCTTGACCTACTTGCTCTGCCCCGGTATAAACAGTTTGCTTGCTTAACACAATTGCTATTGCGCCATCCAGTGGACGCAATTGGAACAGCAGTTTATTTTATTGAAAAATTGCAGCGCATTTTTATACTTGACAATTTTTTTATTTATTTTTTTAAATCATCTCGCGGGCCGGATTAAACCCGTTTGCGGGCCTAATCCGGCCCGCGGGCCGGACGTTTGACACCCCTGACTTTATTTATATTCTTACTATGTTAAAAAAAATCTGAAAGCCTTTGTCCCAGTTAGGACATTCCATATAGGCTACCAATATATGTCACCTACTCCCTCCCAGTTCACATAACCAACCAGCATTCTTCGAATGTATGTCCTCAAGATTATTTTGGGCCTTAGGCATACCAGAGTCTTCAATGTAGTGAAACATGACAGAGCAAGACTGCATATTTCCACAAGTAGACCATTCTCCCTTTATTCTTTACAGCTTCCAATAAAGTTTTGTGTGTCCTGAGCTTGGAAAAAGTGAATAGTGTCAGGTTTCGAGGTAGACTAAATGCTTTCTTTGTGTCTAGGTGTGTGGGGAATTGAGGGAAGAAGAGAGGGAACACTAGAGCAGTTATTTGACATTACAGAAACTCAACATTCCTTCAAATGTACCAGTTTCTGCCCTAATCTCTTCCCTTCCTTTAGATGTGTGTTACTGTTAATGGATGAGACTTGCTTTCTTCCCTTCCCCGTTTTTCCTCATGAGGAGTGAAGTGTTTTCTGTCATTTGAATCTCCTTAGCAACTGTTACACAAACAGTACTGTTCCTCTGGTGGGAGTTTTCCTGGTGCTGACCTAATAATTGTCAGCACTAGGAAAAGCCTGTGGAGTTATTTAGGGATACAGTGTTGTATCTTGTATGATCTATTTTGTCAAAACTAGTCAACTAATAGTCTTACCTTATCATGTTGAGGACATACCCAGTCCCAAGTTTCAGTATGGTATTGCCTATGTGTGGATTTCTTTCCATACAACTGAAGGTGTCTGAATATTGAGTGAGCGGTCAACTAATATTGTATATCTGTGTTCAAGTGGCCATTTTGGATGGCCGTCAAAAGAAAGCAGAGGAGCTCCGCAGGCTAACTGACCAATCGGCATCCATGTCTGAGAACCAACTAAGTGAGCTGCGCGCGGACATAAAGGTAAGTTGACTACCGTAATAACACTATCTATAGTCAAGACAAATTTACAACTGTTAATTAAAATTGGTTCAGGGACTATGTTGTGTTGGAATTGAGCCATGATCTGACCGAAGACAAGTCTGTAATCCCTGGTCAGCCAAAAGTATGTGGACACCTGCTTTTCGAACATCTCATTTGCTGCTATAACAGCCTCCACTCTTCTGGGAAGGCTTTCCACTAGATATTGGAACATTGCTGCGGGGTCTTGCTTCTATTCAGCCACAAGCATTAGTGAGGTCGGGCACTGATGTTGGGCGATTAGGCCTGGCTCGCAGTCAGCATTCCAATTCTTCCCAAAGGTGTTCAATGGGGTTGAGGTCAAATCAAATTGTATTTGCTTACTTACAAGCCCTTAACCAACAATGCAGTTTTAAGAAAAATAAGTGTTAATTAAAAAATGGATAAGTAGAAAAAAAATAAAAAAAAATAATAATAATAATAATTGAGGTCAGGGCTCTGTGCAGGCCAGTCAAGTTCTTCCACACCGATCTCGACAAATCATTTCTGTATGGACCTCATTTGTGTACGGGGGCATTGTAATGCTGAAACGGGAAAGGGCCTTCCCCCAACTGTTGCCACAAAGTTGGAAGCACAGAATCGTCTAGAATGTCATTGTATGCTGTAGCATTAAGATTTCCCTTCAACTAAGGGACCTAACCATGAAAAACAGCCCTAGACCATTATTCCTCCTCCACCAAACTTTACAGTTGGCACTATGCATTCGGTCAGGTAGTGTTCTCCTGGCATCCACCAAACCCAGATCGGACTGCCAGATGGTTAAGCGTGTTTCATCACTACAGAGAACGCGTTTCCACTTCTCCAGAGTCCAATGGCAGCGAGCTTAACACCCCGCCAGCCGACGCTTGGCATTTCCCATGGTGATCTTAGGTTTGTGTGCAGCTGCTCGGCCATGGAAACCCATTTCATGAAGCTCCTGACGAACAGCTATTGTGCTGACGTTGCTTCCTGGGGTAGTTTGGAACTCTGTAGTGTGTGTTGCAACCAAGGACAGACAATGTTTTTTACGCACTTCAGCACTCGGCAGTCACGTTCTGTGAGCTTGTGTGGCCTAACACTTTGCGGCTGAGCCGTTGTTGCTCCTAGATGTTTCCACTTCATAATAACAGCACTTACAGTTGACCAGGGCAGCTCTAGCAGGGCAGAAATTTGATGAACTGACTTGTTGGAAAGGTGGATCCTATGACAGTGCCACGTTGAAAGTCACTGAGCTCTTCAGTAAGGCCATTCTACTGCCAATGTTTGTCTATGGAGAGTGCATGGCTGTGTGCTCTATTTTATACACCTGTCAGCAATGGGTGTGGCTGAAATGGCCGAATCCACAAATTTGAAGGGGTGTCCACATACTGTATGTCTCGTCTCCTCTTTTTGCAGCACTTTGTGAGTGAACGTAAATATGATGAAGACCTGGGAAAAGCCGTGAAGTTCACTTTCGAACTAGAACCACTGAAGACAAGCATCACAGGATTTGGATCAGGTACATTCCTTTTTTCTTCTCTTTGATGTCTTTCCTCTTACTGACCAATGCTTCCAACTTGATAGTAACGCCCACAGAATTAAATAGAACACATATTTGTATAATAATAATACTATGTATCTCTATGGTAACTCCTGCCCTTGTGACGCCCTCTCCTTTCAGTGTACCACCCTCAGACAGGCTACTCCAGCCGCTCCCGCTGTAGCTCCACCTCCTCCTCCATCACAGGCCCAGGGTACCTAGAAGCCCCACCTCCCTCTCAGCACCAGGGCTCCAGCTTCGAAGGACGCCCTACCCAGCCGAACAAAACGGTCAGCTCACAAAGCAATCATAAACATGCAACTAAAGGAGTTGCTGAATGTTTTCAGTCATGTTTCCTTAGGAGTAAAAATGATAAGCATAATATGATTGCTTTGTGATTTAAGTGTGATTTTTAATCTGCACCTTTCAGACTTTCCAAGGCAACAGGCGGTATACGGCGGGCCCGGGATACTACTCCGGTGGGCAGCGGTATAATGGCGGCTCATATCGCGACAGGAACCCCAATCGTGGAGGCTACCGTTCCCAGGGTTACCAGGGCAACCAAGGCCAAGGTGATGGCCCCAGCCATCCTACAATTACTGCCACACAATCCTCCAACTCCACAAGAGGCCCTTCCAACTCCACTCCATCCTCTTCTTACCGTCAAGACCACCCTTCTCATAACGGTCTGCCCCAAAGGCCTCCGCGGACACACTGCCCCTGACACCGGAACTCCCTGGCTTAAAACCACCTACTAACCCTGGCACTCCAACCTCGATACCCTGTACCCTGCACCTTCCACCCCACTAACTCCTTTTTGATGAAGAATAGAATACAAGTTTACATCTTTTTGTCAGTTGAGCTGTAGTGCCACCCATAGGCAAAACCATTCATCCGCCAAACTTGAAAATCCGCTATTAAGACCTATTTTCGCATGCCTGTTGATCTAGCAGCATTTTGCTACTTCAGAGGCCAGTGTTATCTGGTGATGAGTTCAGCACAGAGACTGCTGTGATTTGAGATTTATATGCATTTTGTGCACTGCTAAAAGGCATCTATGTTTAGCATTTTTATTTTCTCTGCTATTTTAGTTTTTCTTCTCAAGCATCAAATCAATTTTATTTTGGTAGCGATTTTTTTGTTGTTGCAGTACATCAAACCATTTCAGTTCCATATGTTACGGCATGCTTACTAGTATGTATGGAAGACTGTCATCAATGGCATACAATCAACACTACATACGTTTATTTGTATCTAATTCATTTAGAGCTTACCATAAATACTAGTTGCGCCTGTAAATAATATGTACTCCTTGAACTGGACAATTAATACGTTTATAATTAGAACTAGCAGGTGAACCAGAGGTAATCACTTTGGATGTTGCCTGATGGCAGTTGTTTATTCCCTCTCTAACATGTATGAGAATAGTTTAGTGGATAGTTGCCCTGTCCTTCTCTATATTGTTATTGTATAATCCAAGGAGAGGGCTCAATTTCTTTATTACATACATATTTAATTATGAATGACTCCACTTCTCAAATTTCAGGTATGAGAAAGGAACCTACACTCCCCTACACCTACAGTCTGAATTTGGACTTCCCTTTGTTAGTAGTACATATCTTTAGGTGTTATTTGGTCTATTCTTATTCTTTCCTTATTTTCAGTGCATCTCAGACAGGACCATAAATGGCACACACTTGACTTGCTTGCCATCTATCACAGTGCAACTTCACCTTTGCCTTTCTAGAAATGCTGAGATGCCTGCATTACGAACATTGTTAAGTGCACAATCTTGTGATCTTTTACATGATGAAAAGTGAGCTTTAGGAGCTTTTTGTCCTTTTTAATATGTTAACTTTTCTCTTGATCATATCCTAGAGAAGGAAAAAGTCAGATCAAATTTGTGAATGCTGTTTCGGTCTTATTTCGACTATGTTTTATGACTACTGAGTTGGGACAGATTTAATATTCTTAGTAACGTCTACAATAACTTCACAAAATCTGGATAAATACCTAATTGTTGCCCCTTGTACACTGCCTGAAGGCATAATGTTGCTTTTAGGGATTTGCTTTTCAGAGCCCTGATAATGCTCTTTTGAAATGGGGCTTGGTATGGTTCACCATTTACCGAAAGCAGAGCGGTGTCGTGTCAAACTGCAAGGCATGTGTATAAGGCCATACAGCTGTTTCCTGTGTACCAAAGGGTCATACCTGGTGAGTAGAAGAATTGAGAACCCCCCCCCCCCCCCCCCCATCTCCTCCAATATTACTGGTAGGAAGTTATCCATAGGAATACCTTTTGTGTTTAAGATATGTTATAAACGTAGGTACTGAAGTCTTCTTTTCATACGAGTATAATTTGGCCAATGTCTTCATTTTTGTTATATTGCACATCAACGTAAAGATTATGTAGTTCTGGTTTGTTCAATGGCTTACAAAGTCTTCTGGGGAAGTGCAGAGTGTATACAGCAGGGCTGATCAATTGGCATGTATCAGCAACTGTGCTTGAGCACGTAAGGCTTGGTAGCCAACTCCAAGAGCTTCCTGCCTTTTAGCGAATTTTTCCTAATCTCAGATCTGCACTGTAAATATACGCCTATTCTCAGTAATCATAATGCACAGTAGGCCTACTCTTCAATTGCGGAGATGCATGCACTACAGAGCATTTTCTCGCCACAACACATTGCTAGTTATTACCTTTTGGTAGCTTACATTTTTACATTTTAGTCATTTAGCAGACGCTCTTATCCAGAGCGACTTACAGTTAGTGAGTGCATACATTTTCATACTGGCCAAGCATGTACATTATGTACATGTAGTATTTCTTACAGTTGTCTAATAGCTAGAGTTATTCTGTATAGGGAATTAATTATGCCTGTCTCAATCTCTTTTACCAAGTGTAAGAACTCACATTCACAGCTTTGTCTACATTCTCAACTATCTGGTTATCACCAAAGAGAAAAGCATTTCCTGTTAGAGTTGCTGCCTTTTTTTCTTTCTCTGCCTATAAAAAAAAAAAAAACTCTTTTGATTGTTTTCCAATGGGATAATCTATTCTAGATTGAGTAGCATGTTAATTTTTTATATTACATTTTCTTTCTTTACTGTATATATAGCTATAATTTTGTTGTGCTCACATGGGGCATTTTGTATGTTATATACATGTTGAGCGTATGGTTTACCCCTGGAGGTTAACAATCTGGTTCAGTCCAATTCGTCCTGTCTAAGACCTTATGTCCTTGTTCTTTTGAAAATGTCTAAAGAAAACCTGTAAACTTAAGTGCCTTCTCTTGCCTCCATCCAATTCGTACACTACCACCTGCCCCTCACTACAGGAACCACCAAGTATGGACCAAAGACATCTGCCCTCCCCATCCATTCTAATCCCCCCCCCCATACACAGAAAGGCACACTTTTCATTTACTATTAAACTTTGCAATACATAAGTAGGTGTCATTTTGTCTTCATATGCTTTTCATGGGCACAGATCAAGGAGACTGTATTTTACAGATCCATATATCAATTTAACTGTAAAAGATATGGCGATATTTTTTTTATATATTTTTTTGGTCATTTAGCAGACGCTCTTATCCAGAGCAATTAGGGTTAAATGCCTTGCTCAAGGGCACATCGACAGATTTTTTACCTAGTCGGCTCGGGGATTAGAACCAGCGACCTTTCGGTTACTGGCACAACGATCTTAACCACTAAGCTACCTGCCGCCCCAGCGATCACTTCTCATTGTATGGTTAACTATGTAAATGTTCCATACTGGAGCAAGTAAGATTATTTAAAATGTCCCATCAAGCCTCTGCCACAAGTCTAAATCTCAGTAATCAGCAACATGTCAAATGAGGGCTAGAGGTATTGCTTTAAACTGTGACAAGGGCCTCTGCATCCTCCAAAACTGAAAGCAGAGACGCAGTTTGATAGTGTTATAAAGCAGGTTTCCATCCAACCTTTTTTATGCGAGTAAAGTACATGTCGGATAAAGAATTTCAGGCCTGATTGAGAGAGAAAATTCGGTCAACTTTACAAATGTCAACAAAACAAAATACACTAGACAAAGTGGGATCTTTTTGTGTCGGTAAAATGAATTATGCGAGAAATAATATAAGATATAATAACCATCATATCGAAGTAAACTTGGAGTCACGTGATGACATGTGTTGTCCTCCCACTACGACTCGTAGGGAAAGCATGCAGTTTATGGGCCTCCTGTAGCTCAGTTGGTAGAGCATAGCGCTTGCAACGCCAGGATTGTGGGTTCGATTCCCACGGGGGGCTAGTATGAAAAATGTATGCACTCACTTAACTGTAAGTCGCTCTGGATAAGAGCGTCTGCTAAATGACTAAAATGTAAATGTAAAATTACGCTACAGATTAAATAAATTATGAAATTCACAGAGTGGTTAAAGTGCAAGGTGATGGAGTTTGATTCTCCTTTCCAATAAATGTTGAGCGTCTTATTCTGGTGACATGATCATCGATGCTTGGCTGCCGTTTGACAAATAAAGGTAATCTCGCTCTTTTGTCCATAATATTCTCATCATGTAGGCCAGTGGTTCCCAACCTTTTTCGGTTACTGTACCACCAACTGAATTTTGCTCTGCCCGGAGTACCCCAGAAGGAACCCCTCGTGCAATTTTACGAGTAGGCCAATGGTCTCATGAGTCTTCTCAAGTACCCTCTGTGGATAGGCAAAGTACCCCCAGAGGTCCTTGTACCCCTGGTTGGGAACCACTGATGTAGGCCTTACCTGCGCTCTAGCCAACAGGGCACAGATCCAGTATCTGCGCGCTGTTGCCTTTACCGGAGTGTTCCGCTATATAGCGCACAGTTATTTTTTGTGAGAAAACCATCAGAGTTGAAAATGCAATGGAAACCCATTTAATTTGTATTTTTATTCAATACATGGGAATTTAACGGTACCGCAAAAGGTATTTTTTATGTGCACTACGTCATCACACAGCTTTTATCTGCAGCAAGTCAATTTAATGAAAACATCACTGGTGGAAAAATGCGCACACTGTTTTTAATGCATATTTTAGAATATTTGCATGAAAATCTGTTGCCAATTGGATGGAAACCTAGCTATAGTCTAAATGTAATTGTGTGGCTTACCAACCTCATAAGAATGAATTCTGAACCAACAAGTTTATCTAAACAAAGATGGATGATCATAAGGTCGCAAGATCCAGTGGATCCTCTCTTGAATTATTATCCGGTGGTCAAGTTAACTACTACTACGGATGGTCCTAGATCTGGTCATGACTGGGTGAAGTGCTCTAGTGAAGGCCTTGGTGATGACACTGCCAATGCTAGTGAAGAGAGACGGTCTTTTGGTGGTCTTCACTTTTGGTGCCAGAGCCAGAATGTCAGAGTTCTTCTCCAAATGAGTTGGGAGGTGATGGAAAAGGACTGCTGCACTGTAAGTCTAATTAGAGAGAGTTAGTGAGTGAGGACCCCATAGTCATAAAACATTTCACCAGTTCAAAAACCAATTTGCACATGCTCAGCATCCCAATATATTACAGAGTGGTGAGGAGATGGTGACATATCTATGGTGTTAACACGTGTGTCCTATCCTGACTTGAGACGTGTGAGCATAACTCATGAGCATAAATCAAGTTTGTGCATGATCTCAAAGAGGGCCCAGACCCACTATACCCATCAACAGTAACACTTCAAAATGGTATGGACATGTATTCAACAAAAAAAGGTGTTTGTGATTATTTCTGTTTACCACTTGTATGATCATCAGAGGTGCCTTCCAATAGTCCCTCTTATGAATTATCATAAAATGTGTCCTCAAGTGGATCCTCTCTCAGAAGATCAAAAGAGGGGTAGATGGCCAGTGGATCCACTTTGTTCTGGAAGGTCATAGAAAAGTGTTAACATACAGTACCAGTCAAAGGTTTGGACACACCTACTCATTCAAGGGTTTTTCTTTCTTTTTAAAATGTTTTAAATTGTAGAATAATAGTGAAGACATCAAAACTGAAATAACACATGGAATCATGTAGTAACCAAAAAAGTGTTAAACAAATCAAAATATATTTTATATTTGAGATTCTTCAAATAGCCACCCTTTGCCTTGATGACAGCTTTGCACACTTGGCAGTCTTGAAGGAGTTCCCACATATGCTGAGCACTTTTTTTTTTTTCTTCACTCTGCCATCCGACTCATCCCAAACCATCTCTATTGGGTTGAGGTCGGGGGATTGTGGAGGCCAGGTCATCTGATGCAGCACTCCATCACTCTCCATCTTGGTAAAATAGCCCTTACACAGCCTGGAGATGTGTTGGGTCATTGTCCTGTTGAAAAAGAAATTATAGTCCCACTAAGCCCAAACCAGATGGGATGGCGTATCGCTGTGGTAGCCATGCTGGTTAAGTGTGCCTTGAGTTGTAAATAAATCACAGACAGTGTCACCAGCAAAGCACCATAACACCACCTCCTCCATGCTTTACGGTGGGAACTACACAAAGACACGGTGGTTGGAACCAAAAATCTCATATTTGGACTCCAGACCAAAGGACACATTTCCACCGGTCTAATGTCCATTGCTCATGTTTCTTGGCCCAAGCAAGTCTCTTCTTCTTATTGGTGTCCTTTAGTAGTGGTTTCTTTACAGCAATTCGACCATGAAGGCCTGATTCACACAGTCCCCTCTGAACAGTTGATGTTGAGATGTGTCTGTTACTTGAACTCTGTGAAGCATTTATTTGGGCTGCAATTTCTGAGGCTGGTAACACTAATGAACTTATCCTCTGCAGCAGAGGTAACTCTGGGTCTTCCATTCCTGTGGCGGTCCTCATGAGAGCCAGTTTCATCATAGTGCTTGATGGTTTTTGCGACTGCACTTGAAGAAACTTTAAAAGTTCTTGAAATGTTCAGTATTGACAGACCTTCATGTCTTAAAGTAATGATGGACTGTTGTTTCACTTTGCTTATTTGAGCTGTTCTTGCCATAATATGGATTTGGTCTTTTACCAAATAGGGCTATCTTCTGTATACCACCCCTACCTTGTCACAACACAACTGATTGGCTCAAACGCATTAAGGAAAGAAATTCCACAAATTAACTTTTAAGAAGGCACACCTGTTAATTGAAATGCATTCCAGGTGACTACCTCATGAAGCTGGTTGAGAGAATGCCAAGAGTGTGCAAAGCTGTCATCAAGGCAAAGGGTGGCTATTTGTAGAATCTCAAATATAAAATATATTTTGATTTGTTTAACACTTCTTTGGTTACTACATGATTCCATATGTGTTATTTCATAGTTTTGACGTCTTCACTATTATTCTACAATGTACAACATTTTTTAAATAAAGAAAAACCCTTGAATGAGTAGGTGTGTCAACTTTTGACTGGTAGTGTAGGTCACAAAGCTGTCAGAAACAGAAATTCTGATCATTTCCAATAATTGTCATTCACTAGCAATTAAAACTGATGGTTCACGAACACAGCATAAAATGTCGAAATAGAGACGCTTAACTAAATAAAATGTGTTATTAATTCAAAGACTTTCACACCATACCTTCATTTTCATCTTCAACTTTGGCATCTTCTGCATTTTATGTGTCTTAGGCAGCTTTGGCAACAAGCCAAACCTCTTCCGACTCTCATCCTTAGGGAGACTATCACTTGCCGCTGCGACAAGTGATTTGGCATTTCCCGATAATGAGATCACCTTACTTGGATGTCCAGAGAGAAGCAGGACAGATGAGAGGAGGAAAGCTGGGGCAGCAAGGAATTCATTGGGGGGAGCAGTGCTTATCTCCTTTACCAGAGACCAGGCTATGACTCTAGGGACCTCTGCACTGCACTGCTCCACTGCATGGTGCAATTCTATTGCAGAACCCTTTTCCTGCAGCATGTCCTTGTACACTGCTTCAACTACCTCATCAGGAGGTGCCCGACTAGGTGTTGATGATTCCTCATCAACCGACATTCCTTTGACCTCTGCCAACAGTGTCAACACAGATCCACTGACAGACAGGGCTTTCTCAATCAGCTCTGGCTCTGACTGCGGAGGAGATCCATCAGCATTCTTCCGGATCTTCAAGAGGAGTGCACATACCAAGCTATGCACAGACCCACCGGAGAAGGAAACCACAGGTGTAGATGAAGCTTTGTTTTGCTTTTTCTTCTTCTGCAGACAAAAGCTAGGGAAATAGGATCTCTCTCGCCTGTTATTGGTTTGCTTTCCTTGAGCAATAGTGTTAAGAGATGACTCAGCCATTTTTTCTGTGCTGATCACGCTAACCACAGACGAAGCAATGGCTTTGGGGACTTCTGTACTGCACTCTTCTACGGCAAGGTGCAATTGCTCAACTGATTGGCACAATTTTATGGCAGATCCCTGTTCTTGGAGCAGGTCCTGGTACGCATCGTCAACAAACATAGCTTTGTCAGACGAAGTAGAAACGGAACTCACTTTGGTTTTCTTTTTCTCCTTCTGTGGACAACAACTAGGGAAATAGAATCTCTCTCGTCCGTTTTTGGTTGTCTTTCCTTGAGCCTTAGTGATGGTGAGAGATGGCTCAGGCATTTTGTCAGTGCTGATTGCCAGAACCACAGACAAAGCAATGGCTCTGGGGATCTCTGCACTGAACTCCTCTACTGCCTGGTGCAATTCCAACACTGATTCGACCAAATTCTCTTCGACTTTCAAGAGAAGGGCATTCATTACGCTATGCACAGACCCATTGGAGATCAAGTCCACTGGGGATGGGGTTCTTGCCACCGTGCATAGACTTGAAGTGGCCTGAAATTCTTGTACATCTTCCTGATAATTAGTTTGTCTGAAGCCAGACTTTTAGCCAGACTTACACGGGACATTGTCTCTGGTTTCTTTTGACTAAGACCCAAGACATGGGGGAATCTCTCTGCACTGCAGTCCGCTACTGCAAGGTGCAATTGCTCAACTGATTGGCACAATTTTATGGCAGATCCCTTTTCTTGGAGCAGGTCCTGGTACACATCGTCAATAAACATAGCTTTGTCAGACAAAGTAGAAGTGGAACTATCTTTGGCTTTCTTTTGCTCCTTCTGTGGACAACAACTAGGGAAATAGAATCTCTCTCGCCTGTTTTTGGTTGCCTTTCCTTGAGCCTTAGTGATGGTGAGAGATGGCTCAGGCATTTTGTCAGTGCTGATTGCCGGAACCACAGACAAAGCAATGGCTCTGGGGACCTCTGCACTGAACTCCTCTACTGCCTGGTACAATTCCAACATTGATTCGACCGAATTCTCTACGACTTTCAAGAGAAGTGCATTCATTACGCTATGCACAGACCCATTGGAGATCAATTCCACTGGGGATGGGGTTCTTGCCACCGTGCATAGACTTGAAGTGGCCTGAAATTCTTGTACATCTTCCTGAGAATTTGTTTTGTCTGAAGCCAGACTTACACGGGACATTGTCTCTGGTGTCTTTTGACTAAGACCCAAGAAATGGGGGAATCTCTCTGCACTGCACTCCTCTACTGCAAGGTGCAATTGCTCAACTGATTGGCACAATTTTATGGCAGATCCTTTTTCTTGGAGCAGGTCCTGGTACATATCGTCAATAAACATAGCTTTGTCGGACAAAGTAGAAACGGAACTCACTTTGGCTTTCTTTTGCTCCTTCTGTGGACAACAACTAGGGAAATAGAATCGCTCTCGCCTGTTTTTGGTTGTCTTTCCTTGAGCCTTAGTGATGGTGAGAGATGGCTCAGGCATTTTGTCAGTGCTGATTGCCGGAACCACAGACAAAGCAATGGCTCTGGGGACCTCTGCACTGAACACCTCTACTGCCTGGTGCAATTCCAACACTGATTCGACCGAATTCTCTTCGACTTTCAAGAGAAGGGCATTCATTACGCTATGCATAGACCCATTGGCCATCGATTCCACTGGGGATGGGGTTCTTGCCACCGTGCATAGACTTGAAGTGGCCTGAAATTCTTGTACATCTTCCTGAGAATTAGTGTTGTCCGAAGCCAGACTTTTAGACAGACTTACACGGGACATTGTCTGTGCTTTTTTTTGACAAAGACCCATGAAATGGGGGACTCTTTCGCACCAGTTTACAGTTTTCAGTCCTGTTTCTGGACGGTCAGCCTCAGTGGCCAAACATTTCTTAGCCATTTCTCCTATGTCACATTCTCTTACTAGCTCCTCATAACAATGAATATCCTCAAGCGGCAAATACATATTTGAAGGATCTTTAAATAGAAAATTGACATTTTATTAAAATATGAATATTTGAATTGATTGAAATGTGCGAAAGTAAGATAAGTCCAATAACATCTTATAATTCCAGCTTTCTATTACATTTTGGATAGCATTCAAATAATGTCTAAAATAAATAAAGGCCTTACCTTTGCTGAGGCAAACACTTGTATCCACTGACGGATATCTGGTCAGTGGGACAGAGCCCATTACTTCCTGGACCATAGCTGTTGTGATCAGGGCTGTTGCAGAGACAGTTTCCACACTTGTCTTAGTACCCTTCAGCTTCGACAACACCCAGCCAGGGATGGAGCGAAGAGACTTCTGGCTAGAGCCGGAGGAAGGGTGCTGAGAGGGTTGAGATTCATCTTGGGAAGCATTTAAACCCAAACACTTCTGGAGTAGGTTCCCTACTGATGTCTTTACAAAATCCAAAACAAGTTGTTTCTCAAGGTCCTCCTTCCCAGGGCATGATTTCTGAACAGCCATCTGTGAATTACTGACTGCCAGGCGTAGTATATTGGTGCTGCTGGAATCTAGCATTACCTGCTGGGCCTTTTCAATGAGCACAGTCTTGGACAAGAAGTGAATTGAATCCTTAGAGAGGACGTTCGCCGTCTCCACAATAGCATGATACAAATTAGTTGTTATAGGCCTAACATCAGCAACCATACATTCCAGCTCTAGAGAAGTGCTGCATCTAGTCTCTGGAATAATTGAGGCACTAATGTCAGCCACTCTCTGTTCAACAAAGCAGCTGGGGGCACCTTGTTCTGGCTGTTGATCCAAATCCCTGGTTATCAGTAGCTTGAGGTTATGGATTAGTGAGTCCAAAAACTGCTTTGCGAGTGCCTCCCTGGACCCTTTCAACTCGCATGTTGGCAGTCCCTCCTTGATGTTCACCAAGATCCGGCTCAGGATCTCTTTTGCACTGGTTACTACACCGTGTTGACTAAATCCGATGTCGCTTTCAGTGTTAAGGAGCAGTTGTACAGTGAACATTTCCTTCAATTTAGCTTGGACCATTTGAAGAATAATGTGGGAAACCAATTGGACTTGCTCCTGAAAGAGTGTAGGGTCTGTGAGAGTATTGAAAAAATCCTTGTTGGGATCAATTACAGTCTGCACGCCCTCCAAGATGATATCTACCACACCAGATGCTGCCTCACCAGTGTTGTGTGGGAGCTTTATGGAGGGCTCCAGTGGCATGCTTTGTTCATCAAGTTTCTCAAGTGGTCCTTGGTAAATGGTGCAGATTTTGGAATCAAAAAGTGTGGTGATCTCCTTCACAGTGGTTTCCATGATCTGGCTCACTGCCATTGAGGCTTTTTTATGGAATTCCATATTTTTTGATTGGTCCCAAATTGCAGTTGGAATGTCTCCAAGGTCAATGACCTCCTTTCTTGACATTGACGGCTGAGGAGACTGAACCACTTGCCTCTCCTGTTCCAGGTCACTGAACTCTTTGTTAAAGTCTGGTGTGCAGTAAGAGTAGGAGCACAGCTTTATCAAGCTTGAGCAAGACTGGTCTATGGATGAGGTGGATGACAATAGAAGCTTGGGTTTTGAGCATGGCATTGTGTCCTGGAGAGATTCCATGGATTTGGATGTTCTGGGTTGTTCGCCTGGCTGGGGGCTAAATGACTTGATCTTTAATGTCATGTCTTTGATTCTGTCAGACACAGCATGTAGAAAGCTACACAGTTGGCTATTAACGGAATCCTGTCCTTCTGTAGTATCCCTTGTGCATTCCTTTCCACAGAGATTAATCATGGCATCAATGACAGAAACAATAACCTGTGCTGTGGCAGAAGGCAACTTCGATTCCAGTATCCTCTGCAATTCTACAGGGACACTGGGAAACCCCTTTCCTGTCAGCTCAGGGAACAACGGAAGCAACTTCACAGAGACAATGCAAAGCATCTCTCTGGCAACTTGGCTGCTTCTGCTACATGTTGCTTGCAGGAGGACGTAAGAGAGGCCAGCGTTGATGTCCCTTATTGCCGCCTCAAAGATATCAGAGCTCACAGTCTTGGATGAGGTCACTGCTTTCAACAGATTGTCATCTCTAAGGTCTGACGAGAGAATTATGTCGCTTACTGACTCATCAATCTCAGACTGAATGCACTGATAGACGTTTTCTTGCGACCCACCTAACAGGACTACTACTGGCTCCACCAACAGTCTACTTCCATTCCTACTTGGGCTGGACCTGTTTGATCCACAGGGCAACTCACCGTGTTCTCCGTCAACCTCATCCAACAAAGCACTCTTAGATCTGCTGCTGAAATATCAAGACAGACATTGCAACATGCGATAATGTCATTGATGACATACACAAGATAATTTACCAAAACAAATGTTGCTTGCTCGCTTCGTTTGTTCTGTTAGCATAGCAATGAGTTCTGCATTTTTGCTTGCTTTCATGTACATATAGGGCAGAAGTTGTCTAAAGAAACATGTTCAAACTGGAGCTCTTTTGTTCAAACTCTCTTTTCAGTTGAGCAATATTGACTTTGACAGATTTTTTATGAACAAGCAGAGATTTGACAGAGATTTGAGTAGTAGAGTATTCTGATTGATGACATCACAAAGGTATAGGACATTATAATAACCATAGCCGCAGGAAGTAGTTTGGGGGTGGGCTGCGATTTTTTGGCTGACGGGGAGAATGCAGAAAAAAACGTGCCTGCGCTGAAGATGTCTATATTGGTCCGCTAATACACAACTAGTAAAGGCCCAGTGCACTACTTTTGTGAGAAAAAAATATACTACACTGAACAAAAATATAAACGCAACATGTAAAGTGTTAGTCCCATGTTTAATGAGCTGAAATACAAGATCCCCAAAATGTTCCATACGCACAAAAAGCGTATTTCTCTCAAATGTAATGCACAAATTTATTTACATGCCTGTTAGTGAGCATTTCTTCTTTGCCAAGATAATCCATCCACCTGACAGGTGTGACATATCAAGAAGCTGATTAAACAGCATGATCCTTACACAGGTGCACCTTGTGTTGGGGACAATAAAAGGCCACTCTAAAATGTGCAGTTTTGTCACATGACACAATGCCACAGATGTCTCAAGTTTTGAGGGAGCGTGCAATTGGCATGCTGACTGCAGGAATGTCCAGCAGAGCTGTTGCCAGATAATTTAATGTTCATTTCTCTACCATAGGCCGCCTCCAACGTCGTTTTAGAGAATTTGGCAGTACATCCAACCTGCCTAGTAACCACAGTCCACCTGTATGGCGTCATGTGGGCGAGCGGTTTGCTGATGTCAACGTTGTGAACAGAGTGCCCCATAGTGGCGGTGGGGTTATGGTATGGGCAGGCCCATTGTGAGGCGCATTTTTTTAAAGGTACAGTATCTGTGACCAACAGATGCATATCTGTATTACCAGTTGTGAAATCCATAGATTAGGGCCTAATGAATTCATTTCAAATGACTGATTTCCTTATATGAAGTAAAATCTTTGAAATTGTTGCAATCGAACCCACAGCCCTAGCATTGCAAGCGCCACGCTCTACCAACTGAGCCACATCATCATGTACTCAATTACTGTATTGTGTATTGTTTTTCTTCATGGTGATGGAAAGTCTACAGGTACAAACCTAGATGACCAGCCTATGTACAATACAGTAATGTACAAGTGATTTGTAAGGATGGTAAATTAATAATGCACAAAAAGTGGTTGTTTTCCATGTTATTTCATCAAGGAAAATATTTAATTTGATGTGGATGTTTTGTGTCTTTGCCCATAACTTTGCACCTTTTGATGTAAATGTTTGAGGATTGGGTTTTGTTCTTTCTGGATTCCATTAGAGTTACAATTGCAGAGAAAGGGGCAACAACTCTTACAATTCCAACTGTTGAATTCTGCACAATACTGTTCTTAATTATACAACGACCTTTTTTGCCAAAGTGGAGATGCTGAATTTTTTAGTTGTTGCCGGTCTACAGTGCATTTGGAAAGTATTCAGACCCCTTCCCTTTTTCTACATTTTGTTACGTTACAGCCTTATTCTAAAAAGGATTAAATAAATAAAAATCCTCATCAATCTACACACAATACCCCATAATGACAAAGCGAAAACAGGATTTTCGATTTCTTTTCAAATTTTACAAATAAAAGAACATGTTTTATTTAAATAAGTATTCAGACCCTATGCTATGACACTCGAAATTGAGCTAAGGTGCATCCTGTTTCCCATTGATCATCCTTGACATGTTTCTACAACTTGATTGGAGTCCACCTGTGGTAAATTCAATTGATTGCACATGATTTGGAAAGGAACACACCTGTCTATATAAGGTCCCACAGTTGACAGTGCATGTCAGAGCAAAACCTAAGCCATGAGGTCGAAGGAATTGTCCATAGAGCTCCGAGACAGGATTGTGTTGAGGCACAGATCTGGGGAAGGGTACCAAAAAATGTCTGCAGCATTGAAGGTCCCCAAGAACACAGTGGCCTCCATCATTCTTAAATGGAAGAAGTTTGGAACAACCAAGACTCTTCCTAGAGCTGGCCACCCGGCCCAACTGAGCAATCGGGGGAGGGCCTTGGTCAGGGAGGTGACCAATAACCCGATGGTCACTCTGACAGAGCTCCAGAGTTCCTCTGTGGAGATGGGAGAACCTTCCAGAAGGACAACCATCTCTGCAGGACTCCACCAATCAGGCCTTTATGGTAGAGTGATCAGACAGAAGCCACTCCTCAGTAAAAGGCACATGACTGTCCGCTTGGAGTTTGCCAAAAGGCACCTAAAGGACTCAGACCATGAGAAACAAGATTCTCTGGTCTGATGAAACCAAGATTGAACACTTTGGCCTGAATGCCAAGCGTCACGTCTGGAGGAAACCTGGCACCATCCCTACGGTAAAGCATGGTGGTGACAGCATCATACTGTGGGGATGTTTTTCAGCAGCAGGGACTGGGAGACTAGTCAGGATCGAGGAAAAGATGTACAGAGAGATCTTTGATGAAAACCTGCTCCAGACCGCTCAGGACCTCAGACTGGGGCGAAGGTTCACCTTCCAACAGGACAATGACCCTAAGCACACAGCCAAGACAACGCAGGAGTGGCTTCGGGAGATGTCTCTGAATGTCCTTGTGTGGCCCAGCCAGAGCCCGGACTTGAACCCGATCGAACATCTCTGGAGAGACCTGAAAATAGCTGTGCAGCAGCACTCCCCATCCAACCTGACAGAGCTTGAGAGGATCTGCAGAGAAGAATGGGAGAAACTCCCCAAATACAGGTGTGCCAAGCTTGTCGGGACATACCCAAAAAGACTTGAGGCTGTAATTACTGCCAAAGGTGCTTCAACAAAGTACTGAGAAAAGGGTCTGAATAATTATGTAAATGTGATATTTCCGTTTTTTATTTTTAATACATTTGCAAAAATGTCTAAAAACCTGTTTTCGCTTTGTCATTATGGGGTATTGTGTGTAGTATGATGAGGGTGGAAAAAAACAATTTAATCAATTTTAGAATAAGGCTGTAACGTAACAAAATGTGGAAAAAGTCAAAGGGTCTGAATACTTTCGGAATGCACTTTCTATATCGGTCCGCTAATACTACTAAAGGCCCAGTGCACAACTTTAGTTAAACATTTTTTGCTTCTAATATTTATTAATTTTTGAATATATACAGTGAGGGAAAAAAGTATTTGATCCCCTGCTGATTTTGTACGTTTGCCCTCTGACAAAGACATGATCAGTCTATAATTTTAATGGTAGGTTTATTTGAACAGTGAGAGACAGAATAACAACAAATAAATCCAGAAAAACGCATGTCAAAAATGTTATAAATTGATTTGCATTTTAATGAGGGAAATAAGTATTTGACCCTTCTGCAAAACATGACAGTACTTGGTGGCAAAAACCTTGTTGGCAATCACAGAGGTCAGACGTTTCTTGTAGTTGGCCACGAGGTTTGCACACATCTCAGGAGGGATTTTGTCCCACTCCTCTTTGCAGATCTTCTCCAAGTCATTAAGGTTTCGAGCCTGACGTTTGGCAACTCGAACCTTCAGCTCCCTCCACAGATTTTCTATGGGATTAGTGTGTGGATCAGGCGAGGTGAGTAGTCATGCTGTACTTCGCTCCGCAGGTAATATGACACATTACATTACAATGGAACGATTTGATTAGTGTAATGTTGGCTAGCTACATAGTTGTATTTGTATCAAAGATAAAGGTGTAGTATAGAGTAACTATCGAGGTTAGCTAGCCAGCTACATTCGTTCGCAGCGACGCCGTTTTTCAAACAAAGTCAACACCGCAGCCATTGCTAGCTAGCCAACACTACCAGCTACCAGCTAGCAGTACTGTAGCAACTAAATACAATATCCTTTTAGCCAGCTACATTCGTTCGCAGCGACGCCGTTTTTCAAACAAAATCATCACCGCAGCCATTGCTAGCTAGCCAACGCTACCAGCTAGCAGTACTATAGCAACTAAATACAATATAATTTTAGCCAGCTACATTCGTTCGCAGCGACGCCGTTTTTCAAACAAAGTCAACACAGCAGCCATTGCTAGCTAGCCAACACTACCAGCTAGCAGTACTGTAGCAGCTAAATACAATATATTTGTGCTAGCTAGCCAACGTTTAATTATTGCTGCATTATGAAAGGAACTAGACACGGACACGAATTATCTGTTTAGTGTGTTAACACACTATTGGTAGTTTGTTGTAACCAAGTATTGGTGCTAAACCGTGTGTTATTGGATGCTAGCATGCTAGTTAGCTATGGCGTCATAGTTAGCTAGCTGAATAAAGTAAGTTGAGTCTATTCCTTGAAATATTGAACCGCTGTAGTTTACAACAATTCTAATTTCTAAACTGGAAGTTGGGAGAGTTTTATTCGGGTGTTTCAGTGAAACAATTATAGTCTCTGAGGTGGAAGTTGGGATAGTTATATTTGGGAGTTGTGGTGAGGGAGGCCCCGCTCTCTCCTTTCCCTGATGTTTAGTTCATTTCATTCCGATCTCCTCTGCATTATTGTAGCCATTTGCTACAGCCTGTCAACTATGCCTCTGCCTATCCCTGTTCTCTCCTCTCCGCACAGGCTACACAAACGCCTCACACTGCGTGGCTGCTGCCTCTCTAACCTGGTGGTCCCTGCACGCACCACACACCTGGAGTTCCAGGTCTCAGGCAGCCTCTGGAACTGCCGTTCTGCTGCCAACAAGGCTGACTTCATCCCAGCCTATGCTACCCTCCAGTCCCTCGACTTCCTGGCGCTGACGGAAACATGGATTACCACTGAAAACACTGCTACTCCTACTGCTCTCTCCTCGTCTGACCATGTGTTCTCGCATACCCCGAGAGCATCTGGTCAGAGGGGTGGTGGCACAGGAATCCTCATCTCTCCCAAGTGGACATTCTCAATTTTTCCCCTAACCCATCTGTCTATCTCCTCATTTGAATTCCATGCTGTCACAGTCACTAGCCCATTTAAGCTTAATATCCTTGTCATCTATCGCCCTCCAGGTTCCCTTGGAGAGTTCATAAATGAGCTTGACGCCTTGATAAGCTCCTTTCCTGAGGATGGCTCACCCCTCACAGTTTTGGGGGATTTCAACCTCCCTACGTCTACATTTGACACATTTCTCTCTGCCTCCTTCTTTCCACTCCTCTCCTCTTTTGACCTCACCCTCTCACCGTCCCCCCCTACTCACAAGGCAGGCAATACGCTTGACCTCATCTTTACTAGATGCTGCTCTTCTACTAATCTCACTGCAACTCCCCTCCATGTCTCCGACCACTACTTTGTATCCTTTTCTCTCTCGCTCTCCTCCAACACTACTCACTCTGCCCCTACACAGATGGTAATGCGCCGCCGCAACCTTCGCTCTCTCTCTCCCACTACTCTCTCCTCTTCCATCCTATCATCTCTTCCCTCTGCTCAATCCTTCTCCCTCCAATCTCCTGATTCTGCCTCCTCAACCCTCCTCTCCTCCCTTTCTGCATCCTTTGACTCTCTGTGTCCCCTATCCTCCCGGCCGGCTCGGTCCTCCCCTCCAGCTCCGTGGCTTGATGACTCATTGCGAGCTCACAGAACAGAGCTCCGGGCAGCTGAGCGGAAATGGAAGAAAACTAGACTCCCTGCGGACCTGGCATCTTTTCACTCCCTCCTCTCTACATTTTCTTCATCTGTTTCTGCTGCTAAGGCCACTTTCTACCACTCTAAATTCCAAGCATCTGCCTCTAACCCTAGGAAGCTCTTTGCCACATTCTCCGCACTGCTAAAGCTAACTCTCTCTCCTCTGCTCTTGTCCTTCTAGACCTGTCTGCTGCCTTTGATACTGTGAACCATCAGATCCTCCTCTCCACCCTCTCCGAGCTGGGCATCTCCGGCGCGGCTCACTCTTGGATTGCGTCCTACCTGACCGGTCGCTCCTACCAAGTGGCATGGCGAGAAGCTGTCTCCGCACCACGTGCTCTCACCACTGGTGTCCCCCAGGGCTCAGTTCTAGGCCCTCTCCTATTCTCGCTATACACCAAGTCACTTGGCTCTGTCATATCCTCACATGGCCTCTCCTATCATTGCTACGCTGACGATACACAACTAATCTTCTCCTTTCCCCCTTCTGATAACCAGGTGGCGAATCGCATCTCTGCATGTCTGGCAGACATATCAGTATGGATGACGGATCACCACCTCAAGCTGAACCTTGGCAAGACGGAGCTGCTCTTCCTCCCGGGGAAGGACTGCCCGTTCCATGATCTCGCCATCACGGTTGACAACTCCGTTGTGTCCTCCTCCCAGAGTGCGAAGAGCCTTGGCGTGACCCTGGACAACACCCTGTCGTTCTCCGCTAACATCAAGGCGGTGACCCGATCCTGCAGGTTCATGCTCTACAACATTCGGAGAGTACGACCCTGCCTTACACAGGAAGCGGCACAGGTCCTAATCCAGGCACTTGTCATCTCCCGTCTGGATTACTGCAACGCGCTGTTGGCTGGGCTCCCTGCCTGTGCCATTAAACCCCTACAACTCATCCAGAATGCCGCAGCCCGTCTGGTGTTCAACCTTCCCAAGTTCTCTCACGTCACCCCGCTCCTCCGCACACTCCACTGGCTTCCAGTTGAAGCTCACATCTGTTACAAGACCATGGTGCTTGCCTATGGAGCTGTGAGGGGAACGGCACCTCCGTACCTTCAGGCTCTGATCAGTCCCTACACCCAAACGAGGGCACTGCGTTCATCCACCTCTGGCCTGCTGGCTCCCCTTCCTCTGCGGAAGCATAGTTCCCGCTCAGCCCAGTCAAAACTGTTCGCTGCTCTGGCACCCCAATGGTGGAACAAGCTCCCTCACGACGCCAGGACAGCGAAGTCACTCACCACCTTCCGGAGACATTTGAAACCCCACCTCTTTAAGGAATACCTGGGATAGGATAAAGTAATCCTTCTACCCCCCCCCTAAAAAATAAATAAAATTAAAATAAATAAATAAATAAATTGTAAAGTGGTTATCCCACTGGCTATAGGGTGAATGCACCAATTTGTAAGTCGCTCTGGATAAGAGCGTCTGCTAAATGACGTAAATGTAAATGTAAATTAAGGTCTGGAGACTGGCTAGGCCACTCCAGGATCTTAATGTGCTTCTACTTGAGCCACTCCTTTGTTGCCTTGGCCGTGTGTTTTGGGTCATTGTCATGCTGGAATACCCATCCACGACCCATTTTCAATGCCCTGGCTGGGGGAAGGATGTTCTCACCCAAGATTTGATGGTACATGGCGCCGTCCATCGTCCCTTTGATGCGGTGAAGTTGTCCTGTCCCCTTAGCAGAAAAACACCCCCAAAGCATAATGTTTCCACCTCCATGTTTGACGGTGGGGATGGTGTTCTTGGGGTCATAGGCAGCATTCCTCCTCCTCCAAACACGGCAAGTTGAGTTGATGCCAAAGAGCTCGATTTTGGTCTCATCTGACCACAACACTTTCACCCAGTTCTCCTCTGAATCATTCAGATGTTCATTGGCAAACTTCAGACGGGCCTGTATATGTGCTTTCTTGAGCAGGGGGACCTTGCGGGCGCAGCAGGATTTCAGTCCTTCACGGCGTAGTGTGTTACCAATTGTTTTCTTGGTGACTATGGTCCCAGCTGCCATGAGATCATTGACAAGATCCTCCTGTGTAGTTCTGGGCTGATTCCTCACCGTTGTCATGATCATTGCAACTCCACGAGGTGAGATCTTGCATGGAGCCCCAGGCCGAGGGAGATTGACAGTTCTTTTGTGTTTCTTCCATTTGCGAATAATCGCACCAACTGTTGTCACCTTCTCACCAAGCTGCTTGGCGATGGTCTTGTAGCCCATTCCAGACAGGTCTACAATCTTGTCCCTGACATCCTTGGAGAGCTCTTTGGTCTTGGCCATGGTGGAGAGTTTGGAATCTGATTGATTGATTGCTTCTGTGGACAGGTGTCTTTTATACAGGTAACAAGCTGAGATTAGGAGCACTCCCTTTAAGAGTGTGCTCCTAATCTCAGCTCGTTACCTGTATAAAAGACACCTGGGAGCCAGAAATCTTTCTGATTGAGAGGGGGTCAAATACTTATTTCCCTCATTAAAATGCAAATAAATTTATAACATTTTTGACATGCGTTTTTCTGGATTTTGTTGTTGTTATTCTGTCTCTCACTGTTCAAATAAACCTACCATTAAAATTATTATAGACTGATCATTTCTTTGTCAGTGGGCAAACGTACAAAATCAGCAGGGGATCAAATACTTTTTTCCTTCACTGTATATATATTTTTTATTCTGATTATTCAGGCTGCAGCACCCTCAGCACCCCTACTTCCTGTGGCTATGACAATAATGCCAAAACAATTATAGTATGGAGGTTTAGTATTCTCTTACATGTAAAGGCACTCACAGCATGTGTGATTCACATCAAAGCTTAGAGAGGATCTCATGTTAAATACTGTTGAAGTAATATGGCTACAGGTTCATCTGCCTCACCTAAAGCACATTCTGGTGGGAAGCTGCTATAGACCACCAAGTGCTAACAGTCAGCAGCTGGATAAAATGTGTAAAATGCTTGATAATGTAACTGATATCAACAGAGGTATATTTTCTGGGTGATTTGACTGGCTTTCATCAGGCTGCCCACTGAAGAGAAAGCTTCAAACTGTAACTAGTGCCTGCAACCTGGTTCAGGTTATCAGTCAACCTACCAGGGTAGTTACAAACAGCACAGGAATGAAATCATCAATATGTATTGATCACATCTTTACTAATGCTGCAGAAATTTGCTTGAAAGCAGTATCCAAATGCATCGGATGTAGTGATCACAATATAGTAGCCATATCTAGGAAAACCAAAGTTCCAAAGGCTGGGCCTAATATAGTGTATAAGAGGTCATACAATAAGTTTTGTAGTGATTCCTATGTTGTTGAGGTAAATAATATTTTTTGGTCCGTTTTGTGTAATGAGAAGCAACCAGACACTGTACTTGACACATTTCTGAAATTGCTTATCCCAGTTACTAATAAGCATGCACCCATTAAGAAAATGACTGTAAAAACGGTTAAATCCCCGTGGATTGATGAGGAATTGAAAAATTGTATGGTTGAGAGGGATGAGGCAAAAGAGTCTGGCTGCACAACCGATTGGCAAACGTACTGCAAACTGAGAAATCATGTGACTAAACTGAATAAAAAGAAGAAGAAAGTACACTATGAAACAAAGATACAGTTGAAGTCAGAAGTTTACATACACCTTAGCCAAATACATTTAAACTCATTTTCACAATTCCTGACATTTAATCCTAGTAAAAATTCCCTGTCTTAGGTCAGTTAGGATCACCACTTTATTTTAAGAATGTGAAATGTCAGAATAATAGTAGAGAGAATTATTTATTTCAGATTTCTTTCATCACATTCCCAGTGGGTCAGAAGTTTACATACACTCAATTAGTATTTGGTAGCATTGCCTTTAAATTGTTTAACTTGGGTCAAACGTTTCGGGTAGCCTTCCACAAGCTTCCCACAATAAGTTGGGTGAATTTTGGCCCATTCCTCCTGACAGAGCTTGTGTAACTGAGTCAGGTTTGTAGGCCTCCTTGCTCGCACACGCTTTTTCAGTTCTGCCCACACATTTTCTATAAGATTTAGGTCAGGGCTTTGTGATGGCCACTCCAATACCTTGAAGCCATTTTGCCACAACTTTGGAAGTATGCTTGGGGTCATTGTCAATTTGGAAGACCCATTTGCAACCAAGCTTTAACTTCCTGACTGATGTCTTGAGATGTTGCTTCAATATATCCACATAATTTTCCTTCCTCATGATGCCATCTATTTTGTGAAGTGCACCAGTCCCTCCTGCAGCAAAGCACCCCCACAGCATGATGCTGCCACCCCCGTGCTTCACGGTTGGGATGGTGATCTTCGGCTTGCAAGCGACCCACTTTTTCCGCCAAACAATACGATGGTCATTATGGCCAAACAGTTCTATTTTTGTTTCATCAGACCAGAGGACATTTCTCCAAAAAGTACGATATTTGTCCCCATGTGCAGTTGCAAACCGTAGTCTGGCTTTTTTATGGCGGTTTTGGAGCAGTGGCTTCTTCCTTGCTGAGCGGCCTTTCAGGTTATGTCGATATAGGACTCGTTTTACTGTGGCTATAGATACTTTTGTACCTGTTTCCTCCAGCATCTTCACAAGGTCCTTTGCTGTTGTTCTGGGATTGATTTGCACTTTTCGCACCAAAGTACGTTAATCTCTAGGAGGCAGAACACGTCTCCTTCATGAGCGGTATGACGGCTGCGTGGTCCCATGGTGTTTATACTTGCATACTATTGTTTGTACAGATGAACGTGGTACCTTCAGGCGTTTGGAAATTGCTCCCAAGGATGAACCAGACTTGTGGAGGTCTACAATTTTGTTTCTGAGGTCTTGGCTGATTTATTTAGATTTTCCCATGATGTCAAGCAAAGAGGCACTGAGTTTGAAGGTAGGCCTTGAAATACATCCACAGGTACACCTCCAATTGACTCAAATGATGTCAATTAGCCTAGCAGAAGCTTCTAAAGCCATGACATCATTTTCTGGAATTTTCCAAGCTGTTTAAAGGCACCGTCAACTTCTGACCCACTGGAATTGTGATGCAGTGAATTATAAGTGAAATAATCTGTCTGTAAACAATTGTTGGAAAAATTACTTGTGTCATGCACAAAGTAGATGTCCTAACCGACATGCCAAAAGTATAGTTTGTTAACAAGAAATTTGTGGAGTGGTTGAAAAACTAGTTTTAATGACTCCAACTGAAGTGTATGTAAACTTCCGACTTCAACTGTAAATTACATAAATAATGATAGTAAAAAGCTTTGGAGCACCTTAAATGAAAATTTGGGCAAAAAGGCAAACTCTGCTCCATCATTCATTGAATCACATGGCTCATTCATCACAAAATCCATTGATATTGCCAACTACTTTTATTATTTTTTAATTGACAAGATTAGCAAACTTATGCATGACATGCCAGCAACAAATGCTGACACTACACATCCAAGTATATCTGACCAAATTATGAAAGACAAGCATTGTAATTTTGAATTCCATAAAGTGAGTGTGGAAGAGGTGAAATAATGATGGTTGTCTATCAACAATGACAAGCCAC